>NW_025544662.1:1614427-2214427 GCF_011800055.1 Colletotrichum gloeosporioides | reverse complement strand
CTGGTAGATACCGACGCCAATGATGAGCCCCGGCAGCGCGATGCCGTACGAGATCTTCTTGAACAGCGGGCCTGCGCTGCCGAAGGCCGGCGTGGCCAGCCACACGCCGCACCAGCGGTAGATCACAAGCGAGAAAGACAAATACATGGCCAGCACCAACCCACCGGTCACGAGCGCCGCGCGGCGGTAGTCCTGCGGCCGGCGCATCTCGGAGATGACAGGCAGGTACATGGACGAGCCGCTGTTGCTGATGAAGATGTTCGCGCTGGCGGTGATGCCCGCGACGAAGGTGGGGTGCGCGACGGCGGTCCAGCCCAGCTCGAAGGGGCCGGTTTGCGGGGCGACGGCGGGGCGGTCCTGCTTCGTGACGGCGACGACGAAGACGAAGACCGCCACAAAAAAGGTGGTGAAGCCGAGCCAGGTCAGCCAGCCGAGCTTGCTGAAGGTGCGGACGGAGGAGAAGGCGGTGATGAGGATGGCGCCGAGGAGGGTGAAGACGACGGTGCAGGTGCCGTGGAACGAGACGGCGTTGAAGGCGGTGGAGATGGAGACGATGCCCGCGGCGGAGATGAGGACCTGCGCGATGAGGATCTGGAGGCCGACGAGCTCGCGGCCGGGGCGGGACCAGAGGCGGCCGCACATGTCGGCGAGGGCTGGAATGAAAGATGTTAGCGAGGAAGAGGGGATGGTCGGATAGGGGGGTTACTGTGGCATTCGGGATGGCGATTGCGGAATTCTCCCAAGATGACGGCCGTGTCTGGATTATTCGTGTTAGTCTGATTCCCGAAAGATGGTCATCTCGCAGCAGGACAATCATACATGTGTTGAGAGCGTGCCATCCCACGAGGGACACAGCACCTGGAACAGCTCCCAGCGTCGCAAAAGCTCCAGGAACACTCAGAATGCTCATCGCGAATTGGATCTTGCAGAAGATGATGGTGGCCCTCTGCCAGCTGACCGTCCGGAACTGAACGCCATCCTCGGTCTGTCTGAAGACATCGTGAGTCTCCTCAATCTCGCCCTTAGTCGAAGCGATGTCGGCCTGGCCGTCAGATACGTGAGGGCTGACTTTGTCGTCGGTTACGGGAGAAGCCATGGTGTTCTGCTTTCGAGGGCAAGACACGCGGAAAAGGGGGGCTGGTCTTCACCGCAGTGTGTCGCAATAAGCTTTCTCTGGGGAAGTCCCCCCCAAAAAGGGCAGTGGGTCGGGGGTTTGTTTTTATATACAAAAGAATGCCGGCCAATATGTCGAGAGTTGCATTCTGGTCAAGACTTTTGTTGTCCCGGGGTCGGAGATAAGCTTCCAGTTCAAGGGTCCAAAACTTGCCTCTGACCAAAGGCTAAGAGCCGAATGTAACGATAGGGGATTTCGAAGCTCGGCATGGTAGCTTATCTCTTTTGGAGCTCTAGCTCCCTAGCTTGGCCGATAAGAACTGCCGATTTGGAAGATTGTCGAGTTAGGTGTTTGGATTTGTGAGGAGTCCACGATATGATAAGCTAGATCGATGCCGGGGGGTGTAGCCGCTGATAGCGGGTAATACACTCTTGCTCGGGTAACGGCAACGAAGATGCTTGTCTTGATTCTTGAGCCAAGTAGTGAATCACACTGCAGACGCGACAGTTGAAGGTCCGAATCGCGACTTGAACGCTCTATCACGCAAACAATTCATAATAATAAGGATTTTTACACAGCGTAGTCGGAACATTCCATTGTCGCCCAACTCCAATTCTGCACATGTCATGAGCGATTACGTCAAATATCTCACTATACCTTAGGATGATTAGACGAAGAAACGAGAGACGAAACTGATCTTGCTGGATTATGTTACTTTTGTACTTCACCGGTACTCCAACTATATGCTGGTCACATTTCCTCACCAACAGCCCCAAAAACCCGAAGAAGTTCTATTGATTCTATGCCTAAACGTTGATCTTGGTCGTATCTGTTGAATGTCTCCTCTCCGCTACTACCCATGCAGTTATCCCCTTTGATCTTGTAATGTGCGGGAGCTCTTCCGCTCTGTATTCAGAAAGGAATGCCGACTGGATCGGACTTTGGACGTATGTTCAGTCTACCAATTTTTCAAAACGCTCCATCAAATTCGCGTCACTTGCTAGGTAGTTTCAGGCAGAGCGAGTGTGTGTGAACTATGTCTTGCATAAGGTACCATAGTAAAAGTGAACGATGTAAGTTCGTGTTTGTACCACAATCATGATTGATGTGCTCAGTCTAATTAGGATGCCAAGCCGTAATGATGTTGACCTCAACACCGCTGTGTGGGTCCATTCCTTCGCAAAGCTAGCAGCAGAGGGTCCCTTACATAATCTTCCCGACATCGTGTACTTTCCGCCAATCCTGTATCCAGAACATGAGACACAAACATCTCCAATAGGGTATTAAAGACATGTGTTTCTGCGGCTGAATCCAAGTCTAAAGCGAATAAGGCCAATCTCTTCTGTGGAAGACAGGAGAGAGTACACAATTACGAAGACAACAAAAAGGGGGGTGGTCCCATTCCTTTACCTCCAGTTTCATCTCACTGCATCGCATCGAGTACAAACACAGCCTTCACAAGCAGCGATCGCAACATCCGATCCCATCCAGAGTGACCCAGCCTTCTAAATCACGATTCCCAGCTGCATAGGTGTACAGCGTCAAAATGGCAAGTCCACGTGAGCCATAATTTATCTACAGCCGGGGTTCAAAAACTGATAGGATCAACTAGCTTGCCAGAACGAACCTCGCCAAGCTTTTCGTTGCTCTGTTCACTTCCACTTCCGCTCTCCCCGGCCTTTCCGGGATGCAAATCGAGCCCGGCAAGATCTCGAAGCGCACCAATGTGGAATTCGTCATGTCTAACTTCCGTGAGTCCAGCTGCCGCAACCGGTCGAGCTCGACACGCTGATGATCACGCCTGATCAGTGCCACAATATACCCACGGCTAGCACCATCACAGCGCAGGTGTATGACCCTAGTGGACAGACTTGTGGGCTCAATTTCTGGAGCGATGCCGATTGCAAGGGAACGGCCGCCACGCGGTGGATGCAGGGAGCATAGAATTATCGTTGCTTCGACAACGCTTCCCAGTGCGGGATTCGGAAGCTGAGCGGAGCCAAGAGTGTTCTCGCCAACTGTGCGGAAGACGCGATTTCGGCATCGTAGATAATATGGAGGCACTTGGCACGATCTGTATGCTGATGCATGGGTTGCAAGGCGATGATTCAGGTTCTTTGCCTTCATTTAAGGGGTTTGAACAGCTCTCTGACACGGATACGATACCCTTGAGGGTTCCGGCGTCCGCTCGTTGTGGAATTCTGAAAGTCCAATAGTCGGAGTTCTAGTTCGGCTAGGTTTATTCATACCTTGTTCTCTTGTGAACACGCATTCTGTGCTCCTTTAGTGAATCAAATGAAGGAAATGATATCCTTCGTCAATGTGAACATAGCTAATTGGTCAGTCCACATCTGCGTACGACACGGGTACCATTCGAAACACATCATTACAAGATCTACGGAAACCTGATTGTAACTACATGGCCTGACTCACATCCGATTGCCACCGTTGAGCCCTTCACGGCATAGTTGTGTTTCCATGGTCGGCATTCTTCAGGCAGCCATACCAATCTAGTCAAGTCCTTCATTAACCAATTTCCCTCCACGTGGTAACCTTCAGGCTTCGATCGAAAAGAGATGTGACTTAACTCAACCAATGAAGTTGTTGTTTCAGATGTCAAGAAGCTCAAGTCGATGATTCCGTTACAAGTGCGAAGTTCTGGTTCGGTCTTTGAAAAGCTTTGTAAGAAGTCCTGGGAAGTGCTTTCTTGTTGAGGAAGTTTTAACTCCCACATGCGTCGCCCTGTGTTAGGGTCCCAGATTTGAATCATACTTATCATGCCCCGATCATGTAGTGCGATTGCGATCTTTGTTGCATCATCTGAGAAGACCATCGAGCCAACACGTTGACCAACTGGCAGGCTTCTAAGATGGGAGCTCGTAGTCGCATCCCATATCTTTACATTTTCACAATCTTCTGTTGCAAGAAGGATTGTATCTTCTCTTCCGAAGGCTGCTGTCGCCTTGTCACAACAGCGAGTCTGTTTCTTTGCTGTGTCGCGAACATGAAGCGTTTGCAAATTTCGACCGCTTTGCGCATCCCAAACATCGATCGAATGGCGGTAGCCTTGGCGAACTGAAACAACCTTCGTGCCATCGATGGAAAATTTCACCGATTGAATGTTATGACACATACTGTGTGAATTAGCCCACAAATCCTGACGATACCGTCGAGGATGAGGCTCGGCGGACCTCATGTCTGCAGTACACGACTAAGTTAGCGGCGACGTGTTCAAGGTTTGGCGTGCAAGATCTCACCTCTTGTTGTGTATGCATTCACAGATCTCCAAGCCTTTTGTGGCAGACTGGGACGCAACTGCGTAGAATCCGGTGCGGCCGTACGCTCATGTCGTTGATGGTGACGTGCTGTTAGATCCCAAAGGCTGATAGTCCCTCCAAATGAAACTGTTGCAAAGTAATGACCATCGCTTGAGACGGTGTTTTGGAAGATTTGGTCGTATTTGACCAACGTATCGAGCCGTTCACCTGTTTCAAGGTTAACCGATTCAAAGGTATGCCCCTTTCGTCGATGACACACAACTATTCCGCCGGGAGATAGAGGAGTGAAGTTGCAGGCATTGAAGACGTCTGCCACCGATTGGAGAAGTTGCCCCGTAGATGTTTCCCAAATATAAACTTTACGTATCGGATGACAACCTGGGATTGGGGAAGGCAATTCTTTCGAGACCGAGACAATCCGATGCCCTGTGGATGTGTAGCATAATGCATTCGGTTGATATTCAACATGATTTCGCAGGTCTCGAAGGCGTTCACCTGCTTCCACTTCCCATATTGTGATGCAGCCACTTGCAGAAGCAAGTGTGAGGCCATCTGGTGAAAACACTACTGCGACCACCTCCTCAAGGTTCCTATCGAGTCTCTGCAAACATAGGCCATTTTGTGCGTTCCAAATATCAACAGTGGTACTATTGTCTTTCGTGACTGTTGCCAGATAACGGCCATCTTGTGAAAGAGCGAGGCATTCAACGCTCACGGATGGTGAGAAATATCGCAATGTTTGCAAGCAGTCGCCCGTTTTCGTGTCCCATGTTCCACATTGGAATCTTCCACAGGCTGCTATTGACCCATCGTAGGATAATGCGAGAGGTGCAAGATAATTTGATACATGAGAGGTAGGCCTGATAGTTCTTAGGCATCGACCTGTCTGTCTATCCCATATTTTGATTTCACGATTTGATTCTGAAACCAAGATAGATCCATCCGGTGAAAATCTTAGTTTGTCGCAATGTTCGTGATATACTGTTGCTTTGAGGCGTGTGTTCCACTCTTTTTCTTTCACAAGCGGTTTGTTAAGAACGAAATTGTGCCCTTCGTGAAGGTGTAGTTTTCTGATGATGCTTTGCCTTGGACTGAATAAGAGTAGCGACCAGTAAATTTGAAGTGGGGTGTCCTCAATCACTTGCTGGCCTTGTTGCAGGAAGTATGAGGCATCCTGGACCAAGTCTGTCAATCTTGAGAACCCTGCGGTGTCATGGCGATTTATGCGCGTGAGTTTTGGCGTAAGATTTACAAGGGAATTTTCTTGTAAGAAACGATATAATCTTTGCAAACTCCCGACACTCTCATAGACACTGCGCAAAAGACACGATGCCTCAGCCCAGTGGAGAAAAGAACGCGTGAAAAACTTCTCCGCCAGGGCAGCTTGGGAGTGTTTGATTCCTCCCATCATGCAAAAGTGGTCAATCCAATGTATGCAAGAATAGCGCATAGGCTCCAGAGAGTCAGAGATGTGAGTTTGCGGATCATCGACAGAGGTGCCGGGCGTTTTGAGGCCGCATATGTTGTATCGAAGTGTACTCAACATGACCTCCATGGAGTTCCTCCAAAGAAGACCGTGCTCGTGACCAATTCCATGAGGCATAATCATTTCGAGATTTTCATTCTCGAGAAGAAAGTCTTTTGCGGACTGGTGTAAAAAATACATAACACCGTCTCGGACTGTCAAAAAAGAGCCACATTGTTGAACGCCTTTTTCCAGCGGTTGCGTGTCATTGACGAGACCAGCATCCCGCAGCCCAAGAAGAGACTTCAACTCTGCCACAGTCACTGGACGATACACCAATGATGCTACGGCCAGGATCCTTTGAGATAGATCGCGGTTGGTTGATCTAAGGGCCTGATCCAGCATTCGATCGTACAGTTCATGCAAGCCTGCCGGAGTATCATTCAACTTCGACTCTACTTCCCAAGAATTGGTGCTGTTATCCGCAAGCTGTTGACACACTAAGGCCGCCCAAAGAAACGTGCTGTTCGACTTCTGCAACAGGGTATTGTAGACCAGGCTTTGTGTTATGGTGGAGTAGTCGTGTTTCCGCGCTAACTGGCTGACTTTGTGTTCGATAAAAGCCACCACGGCTGCTGATATTGAGCCTTCATTTAGCTCCAGAGATATGTGAGCAGCCTTATACGTGGCAGCTGCTATTCCATGCTCGATTCTAGGCCAATTGCGGCTTGAGACAATAATCTTGATGGATTTTGAAGACAACTGGGTGACGAATTGGAGAAGTTCATCAACACCTGTGGTGCATTCATCCAGTGCATCTATGATGACGACAACATTCTGGAATATCTCGTTGCATAGCACGCTGGTTGTCATGTTGCATAAGGCCTGCCATCCGTTGCTACCCTCAAATAGTTGTCGATCGCAGGAATCATGCGCCTCGCGCAAGCCTTTGACAAGCTCGGGTGCTTTCTTCAACGCGAGGTACAAGATACCACGTAGAACGGCAGAGGCCGTGTTGAGGTTGGAGTCGGTTGCTTGGCAGAAGAAGTAGATGACTTGGTGGGCCGATTTGTCTCCATGCAACTCGTCTACGATACCGCAGAGGAGCATTGTTTTTCCCTTTCCAGGATCACCTCTTATCCAGAGTAGTCGACTTTGGAAGTCAGTTCGCCAGCGTTGGAAGTCCTCATTATCGAAGATCCAGATATATGAATCTTTCCATAGGCCTCCTTTTGTGCGTTCAATTCGTTCTTTATCTAGACGCGGATCACTGAGTTTTAGATCGATGAGAAATTGTCTGTCTCCTTCAGCGTCGTGTGCTGGATGGTCTTCTCATGTGATCAGCGAAGTGTGTTTCGCAGTAGGATCGGCAGACCTACTTATCGTAATGTTCTCCGCGTTGTACTGACTTCCGCTCCCCACGTTGTTGTATTGCTTGCCCGAGCTGCTGTTATTTATATTCATTCTTGCAGTGTTCCCACGACGTGCATCGTGAGCTGCGTCGTGCTGATAGATTGATAGTCTTGCGTTTCGGCTATGGTGCTCTGGATTCTGCGGGACGAGAAGTTTTGGAGAAGGAAGGTTCATCCACCGGTGAGCATTTTCAGGACCGACTCGCAGCCTGATCGGACGGGGCAGAGAGTGGGAACGAATAAATACCGCGTGTTGTATGTTGTCGGTTGATCAGATTTGATTGGAGCACTGCCTCGAAGCACGCCAATCAAGTCGTTCCAGGTGTGACAGGTGTCAATTGGCTGGTATGCATGCGTCTTGGCTATGCGGGGCTTTTGAAATCCGAAGCCTCATCTCCATCCTCGTCTTGCCGTTGTCTCCGGTTGTTTCCATGATGTGCCCCTATTGCTACATTACCTCAGGTTGCGGTCTCTATCAATACCTCAAACGTTTTCAGCCCACAGACAAATAAACCGGATCACTGAGTCGCAAGTTGAGACAAAGACTCAGCAGCACGAAAACTCAAAAAAAAAGGTCGGCGGCTCAAAAAGTCTGCTACAGTCCTGACGGCACGGCAAGTTTGAGCTGTGAACCACTCAGCCCCCATTAACCTTTGCTGCACGTTAGAAGTGCATCGAAAATTCAACACGATTGCAGTAACAAGGGGGGAAATTTTTTTGGAATTGTGTTCACTGTCATCTGATTGTCACACACTTACTCCCTGTGTCAGTCACCATGCCAACCCATGCTCGTCCTGGACACCGCGATGAATTCGAAATCGCGGTTGTCTGCGCGCTCTCCCTGGAAATTGACGCAGTTTCCCTGATCTTCGACGAATTCTGGGGCGGTGAAGGTGGCCGTGGACTCGGCCGGGCAGCCGGGGATCAGAACAACTACACGAACGGCCGCATAGGCGACCATAACGTTGTTTTGGTACATCTTCCCAACATGGGAAAGGTCTCTACCGCGGCAGCGGCTGCTGGGCTCCGGTCAAGTTACACAAGGCTCAAGCTCGCAGTCTTGGCCGGAATATGCGGTGGAGTTCCTTGTCCTGGAGGAGGTAAAGAGATCTTCCTGGGAGACGTTGTTATCAGCCAGGCTGTGGTTCAGTATGATCTTGGACGACAGTATCCTGATAAGTTCATTCGGAAGGATACGACTAGTGACAATCTGGGCCGGCCTTACCAAGACATCCGATCCCTCCTAGCCAGTATTCAGGGAACTTTCGGTCTCAATCGTCTTCAACAGCAAATGCTTCGGACTTTGGGCCATATCCAGCAGAATGTGACTGGCCATGAGATCAGTTACAATCGTCCACCTCCAGCTGAAGACATTCTCTTCGAGCCTGCCTACCTCCATCGCCACCAAGAACAGTCCAACTGTGGGTGTGACGAGGATATGGCCTGTAACAAGGCCATGAATTCGACTTGCTCGGACCTTCAATGTGCCGAGAACGGCGTCCTGCGAAGGGCACATTCGGGTTCTTCACAATCGCAGGACCCTCGCATCTTCGTTGGACAAGTCGCTTCAGGAGACACGGTCATGAAGTCCGGAGAGCGTCGCGATAGCATCGCACGAGAGCACAACGTGATTGCTTTCGAGATGGAGGGCGCCGGCGTCTGGGACCAAGTTCCATGCCTAGTCGTCAAAGGAGTATGCGACTACGCAGATAGTCACAAGAACAAATTGTGGCAGCCCTACGCGGCAGCCGTGGCCGCGGCTACAACCAAGGCTCTTCTTGGGCTCTACCCTCGAACTGACAATCCGACGCAACGCTCTGACGCCAGAGACGATCGGCCGCCCCCCGTCACAAACAATTTCAACAGTAATGGGACCGGGTCTCAATACAATAACACCGGCAGCGGTCCCCAGTACAACAACACTGGAGGGGGGAACCAATTCAACGGGACCAACATGACATTTGGCAACTTTACCAGGTAGAGTGTTCTAAGATTGAGGCAACGAACCATAGTTCGACGAAGAGACAACTTAGAAGACGATATATGTATGGTGTTGGGAAGGAAAATATCTAGCACTACAACAGGAGAAAAGGCAGACAATAGCACAGCTAGGTATTGGAAGTGGCAAATGTCCACTTTAAAACGCTTTCGCGACCTTTGAGGTGTTTCTTTCGAGATTTTATCAATGATGTTATTACTACTGAACTTGAAACTGTGCCAAAAAGCTCAATGTACAGGCCATGCGGCCCATGCCGTCTAAATACTTCTAGAAACGAAGCTCATACAACCTATCCCGATCATTCGAAGCAGCAATACTTCTACACTCAAACCCACTCGGGGGAATGCGACTGTCCTTTAGTGAACAGCGATCCATCTAATGAAAGGGCTAATTCCACATGAGAGTAGCTCCGCAGTTGATACACCTGTCCAATGAATGTTAGTCCACGTGGATCACTCTAGGCACCTGACAGATTGCCCGACAAGAACGGCTCGAGACTCACCTTGACGTGTTGGGTTGGTCCTCAGGCTCCTCAGCTGGACAGTGGCAGTAATAGCAGAATCTGACTCCCATGTCTGTTAGCGCGGCAAGCGTCTGCCGCTCCGCCTCCTCGACCGCCGGATCCACCATTGCCCGACTTTGCTCGCAGGTCTCGCCTGGGTGTACCTTTCGTTTGCAGATCATGCAAGTCCGCTTCTTGCAGCTGCAACGGGCAGTTTTGGCGATCTCGTTACGTTCGTGATAAGGTATGTATCGTCGGCACAGGGTGTCGTGGCAGTAGATTGCCTTCCGTTCTTGGACGTCGGTTGCTTCGGAGACGAGTCTTTCGTAGCGTGCGCGCTCGTGTGGAAGGAGGAGTTCCTCGGCCCACGCATCAACAAACCCTGATTGGCCGCTGTAAGCACAGTAGGGCTCGATACAATTTGGCTTGAGAAATGGCCGGATAGACATGGAGGAGCGGAGGTATTTGGCGACGCAGTCGCGACAGAACTTCGTACCACATGGGTGTTCCAGGACACGGGACGGTCGGAGTTCTGCTTTACATATGAAGCAGGTGCTGAGAATTAGCTGTTGGTCATGCATATCGATTTGAAGCATTTTAATTAATCGCTTTTCTTTGGTATTCGATGCTCCTCGGTTTGCTGGTCTTTTCTTTGTCTGTGGTACCTCATCGTCAGTTGCTTCTGTTTCGCCTTCCCTTCTGACTGGGCGTGTCAGTCTTACCTTATTAATCATTCCTTCATCATTTGTCGTTCTTGCTTCGCCCGTCGCTCCTACCACGTCTTGCCTCGCTTCGTCAGCTGCTCTTACCTCGTCTGTGGTTCCTGGCCCGGTCATCGTCTCCTCCGTTGCTTCAGGCAGCTGTGCAGCAGGATCCGCCTCAATGACTTGCCCTGCAGCATTCCGTGCTAAAACCCAGTCACCCTTCTCTGGATCGTAAACGAGGCCTGGCGCTCTTCGAACGCCAAATCTCAGACCCCTCCTGGGTCGTCTCCAAGGTGCTTTGTACCAGGAAGGCATTTTGTGTAGTTTCATGAATCTATTCCTCGTGGTATCAATTTCAGCAAACGTATTTGTGAAGGCGAAGTTGGAATGTTTACAGGAACGATACGTTGATTTTGCAAACTACGTCTAACTATGCCTCTTTCTAAACGTCTTCCAGATTATTATAATTTTGAAAATATATCTCCGATACGGGCTTAGAAATTCAACAGTTTACGGACATTCTTTATGCAACCTGAATGGTAGTAAGTGGTGTCTTTTAAAGTTTCACGATGATATCTCCGTCAACGTGGGGATAGCATCTCATCAAAGGTTTATTTCACAATCTTCACATCAGGGTCCTCACCCCAGTTTCACAGTACCTCTTAGAAATTTTAGCACATATAAAAGTAGCTCTCCACAATGGACCCTCTGCGCAGATTCTATACACGTTATGATACAACCTTTTGGGCGGCAGTTGCTACATGTAGTGACTTAGGTTTATCCACTGCGAGATATGGCGGCTAATACTTAAAAGTTTGCAGCCATAACTCGATGAACCGCCCATTTTCCCCATCAAGCACCAAAAGCTTTTTTTACTCAACGCCTAGTTTGTATTCACCACTTGAGAGTACCAAAAGCTTGGCTCGTCAAATCAATTTTCTGACGACCGACTGTTCGTTGCAAGGATCACAATGTTTGAGTTGCCGTGTTGCATGTTGTGCAACGTGACGTTGAACAAAAGTAAGACGGATGAACTTGGGCTTTTCCTCCGCTGCTTTTGTGTCCCCAGCTTGTCTAGCAGGTTCCAAAGCAAGGGTCTGAGACAGCCCATTGCCAACGGCCTCTAGCCGTTTCCATCTGAGGTCTCACCAACCCCTCTCTGCAGTGCGCCCCAGGTTGCAGAAAGCCTCGACGTAAAGCTACAGGGCTAATAAGCCTACACAAATCATTTGACCTAAGCCTCACCGACGGCTACCGCTATCGTGGGCTGATTTTCGAGATCGGCATCAGAGCTGAAAGACTAGCTGCATGACTATCTGCCTTTCCCCGCAAACGACCCGTCCCTTGTTTCAAACTTTAGTTCAGGTTCTGTTTTGAGACAGGACTAAGCTTGATTTTTATACTTCTCAACATCACGAGACTAGATTACTAGCCCTGAAGACCTGGGGCTTGAGTTCAGACGCATAATGAGCCAAGAACTGATATGATGATCGTGTCAACGGGCTGCGGTGATCATGAACTGATTGGACTAGCACATAAAACTTGAGGCAGGAATGGGCCACTAAGTACTCAGCCAAGACTGGCCTCGGCTCTTGTATAACATAAATTTACTCGCTTGTGTGGTTCAGGCTTAAGATATCCGAATTACACGATCATCGCGAGGGGCGTTCAAAGACATTTGTTCGTAAAACGTAACAACAGGACCGTCGTAAGGTTTGTAGCGGCATGAAATACCTCCCAATCAGCCGTAACTAAACAAGTAGCACAGCGTTCTATCGACATGCTACAGCCAATCGTAGCCCGCAGACTTCAAATGTCTTATTCATGATAGATCAACCACACGGCTACTTGAGTTGAATGTCATCAATAACGTCAGACGGAGGAATTCTTTCCTCCGAATTTCACAGACTAGTCGTCATGGATAGACTATTCTGCTGAGCCGTGATGTCTGTCAGAAATGGCATAAAAAGGCACCATCACCTCGAAGGAAACAGCGAGATCATCTCAGCCATCAAGCAAGAAAGCCTTCAACAGGACACCATTCCGTCTCTTCAAAGTTCAAGTTAGTCATCAAAGCCTTCAACCCCGCTGTTTCCCACTGACTTCAACTAGCCTAAAGCTCACATCAACCAACATGCGCTTCTCCGCCCCCCTGACCGCCCTCTTCCTCGCCATGACCGTCCAGGCTGGCGTAGCTCAGTCTGAAGGGCCTGTCGCTCTCGCGGAACGGTCCGACGATGTGGACACCCTCGAAGCCGCGGTGGAGAAGAGAGAGGGCATCTCTCTCGAGAAAAAAGCTTGCAAGTACAACGGATGCAAGTGCAACAGCCGTGGCAAGCAGCTCACTGTCTGCGGCAACTGCTACTGGGCAAACACTGGTACTTGGGTCGTGACCGCCAAACGCGTCAACAACCACATTTACGAGTGTTCGCCATCTGGAAATTGCTGCGATTACGGAGTTGGCTCAGACTGTGGCAAGGCTGGTGCCAGATGCATCAAGAACTAAGCCGAAACCGAAGCACCATACATGCACAACCCCCTGGGAGGGATTCGCAAGATCATCAGAAACAATACGACGTATGAGGGCTTTTTTGGCAGGTTGTCATGTTTGAAGTTGTCGTCTCATGGGGGCCGTATCTAGAGTCTACCATTCGTCGCTCGCTCTTACACGCAGGGTTGTTGATCGTGGAGATCATGATGTGCGGGAAACGAGATAAAATCCAGAGAAAATCATTGGAGACAACAATTATGGTTCCATGCAGGAGTGAAGTACGTAAAGTTGCATGTTCCTGGTCGATACACTTGCAAGGCAAGACGAGGCGAGTCGAGCCTAAAAATAGGGGATCAAATGACGTTGTGACATGTAAGAGAAGCAAACTTAGCCGACTTGAACCAACTCGTGCCGCGTGCAACTCCGCATTCCAGTCGCAGCACGAGTAATATTGTCTGGAACCTTGCCGTTAGTCTTCGAGTTGACCAGGCTAAGCGCTTAAGGGGGCCGCTCGGTCGCAGGCTTGGCTTTCTTGGCTTCTACTGATTTTTTTTCTCAAACCCATACGGACGAGAAAACAACGACGGTTTTGTGGGCTGGCCAGAAACAAGCGACCCTACCCAGGCGAGTCTCTGACAACTCCTGCGCTCTTTTATTAGGTATAGAGGGCGTTTTGCAAGGTGAAACGGTCATTGGACATTGCATAAGGGGCTACTCCCCGGTTAACGATTTACGGGGGCTTACCCCGCCCTTGCGTTTACTAGGTGGGGTCAAAAATCTGTCGCTCCCACCACCAACTTCATCACACACGCGCAAATCTAGTGATGCCAAGATGGCTGCCCAAGTTCCCACCGAAGCTTTGAAGAAGCTGAACGGTACGCTCGAAGCCGGAAATTCGACGTCTCTCTTTGGTCGTCTGTTTGCTAATGGAAGATTCAACATCTAGTGGGAGAGCCCGCGACGAACGGCAAGCCAGCAAACCCCGCCGAGGGAAACGGGGTCGACCATGAGAGCGACGACTCTGATGAGGAGGGTGACGAGGTAGCGGCGCCCGCCGCCGGAGCGGCCGCTAAGAAGAAGAAGAAGAGAAAGCCCAAGAAGAAGAAGAAGAACCCGACCGCCCAGTCCGACCCGCCCCGCGTGCTTATGTCCTCGCTGTTCCCGCAAAAGAACTACCCCAAGGGCGAGGAGGAGGAGTACCGCGACGAGAACCTCTACCGCACGACGAACGAGGAGAAGCGCCACCTCGACAACCTCAACAACGACTTCTTGACCGACTATCGCGAGGCCGCCGAGATCCATCGCCAGGTCCGTCAGTGGGCCCAGAAGAACATCAAGCCCGGCCAAACGCTGACCGAGATCGCCGAAGGCATCGAGGATGGCGTACGCGCGCTGACGGGCCACCCGGGTCTCGAGGAGGGCGACGCCATCAAGGGCGGTATGGGTTTCCCCTGCGGCCTGAGTCTGAACCACTGCGCTGCGCATTACACCCCCAACGCCGGCAACAAGGTGGTGCTGCAGCAGGGCGACGTGATGAAGGTTGATTTCGGTGTGCACGTCAACGGACGCATCGTCGACAGTGCCTTCACCATGGCGTTCGAGCCGCAGTACGACCCCCTTCTGGAGGCCGTGAAGGCTGCCACGAACGCGGGTATCAAGGAGGCTGGTATCGACGTGCGCGTCGGTGATGTTGGCGGTGTCATTCAGGAGGTCATGGAGAGCTACGAGTGTGAAATTGATGGTGTATCGTACCCCGTCAAGTCGATCCGCAACCTCAACGGCCACACGATTGAGCGTTGGAGCATCCACGGCACCAAGAGCGTGCCCATCGTCAAGAGCAACGACACGACCAAGATGGAGGAGGGCGACGTCTTCGCCGTCGAGACCTTCGGCAGTACCGGTAACGGATACGTCAGAGACGACATGGAGGTCTCTCACTATGCCAAGCGCGGCGAGGGCCATGCTGCCCTGCGCCTGGACTCTGCCAAGAGATTGCTCAACGTCATCAACAAGAACTTTGGCACCCTGCCCTTCTGCCGGCGTTATCTGGATCGTCTCGGACAAGACAAGTACCTTCTGGGGGTAAGTTTTCCGGATGTTGATATTGGACCAAGCTGACTTGTGTAGTTGAACAACCTCGTGGCCAGCGGCATCGTCGAGGCCTACCCGCCCTTGTGTGACAAGAAGGGCTCCTACACTGCTCAATTCGAGCACGTACGTATCCCCCTTTCCGGCTTCCTCATTGCTCAGTCTAACATATTTGCAGACCATCCTGCTCAGGCCAAACGTGAAGGAAGTAATCAGCCGAGGAGAGGACTACTAGGCTGGATGAAACCAGCCAGGGATGGATATTGACATGGGTTTCCTTCCACTCAATCGAGACTATCGTTCAGATACATCAAAAATCCAAGCAATCCAGCCATGAAGTGAAGTGACATGGTGATTTCATTGCTGGCAATCCGAGCAGAGAATGTTTATACCTCTCATCCCAAAAGCAGACCTAGCAGCGGTTGGTCAATAAAGCAGCTGACATGCCGGTTGACGATACTCCGTTGCTCTGCACTCGGAACCTAAGATCAAGGCGGCCATGGCGGCGTAGCAACCATCATGAGAACTGTCTACCGACGACGGCCGAGGTATGCGCGTCTTGGCAGCGATTCACCCTCGGCTGTGTGCTGGGCCATCACGGCCCCATCCCGGGAAGGGACCCGGTGCCGGCACGGTGCGGATCGCCGACAAGATTAGGGCCGAGGTGCCCCAATCCTCCATATCGGTCAGGTATCATCCCCGTTTGCCTCCGAATGACGGCAATGATGTCAGACCCACCGGGTCGGAAACCGATCTGGTCCGGAGGAGATGAAGATGAACGGACGCCGCATCCTGAGTCACCCATTTCCGGGCTTCAGCCACACAAGAAGCAACGATCTCCGTTCCTCCCCAGGCTTTACCCAGTTGAGGCTGAAGGTGGCGAATGCAAGTGTGGCACCTGGGAGGCTGTGTCACCAAAACGTCAGAGCCGACGACTTCCAACGGGAATGTCAAGGGCCGATCCAGGCTTTCCCGTGACCTGCACCGTCAGCGGTCACCGCCAGGCCCAGCCAGGTCTGGCTTCACCGTCCACGGTTGGCTAGAGACGGATACGTATCCGTTGACCGTTCCCAAGGGCCTGAGCTAGCCCCCACTCACCGCAAATCCCAAGACATCAAGTACACACAAGGGTCCGATCAGCGGCGTCGAGAACCTAAGAGAACCACACCGCAATGCGAGACACACTCACGTCGGCTGCCCTCCCGTAACTAGTCGGCTCGGTTATGGCAGCGCCTGCGTCGGCTGTCGCAGTTGCAGCAGGTAATGCATAGCATACGAAGACACCCCGACCAGCAATGGGATTTCGGGCGTGCGGGGTCTGTAAAGCCCGCGGAAATGGAAACAACATTCGCCAAGAATATCGCCAATTATTTTGACCGCAATGCTGTCTCTGAGGGGGTCGAGCGGGCGCGGGTGCGGCTGGGCTTGGAGTCGGCGACCGTACCAGTAGACGCTCGGGCCTCTGTACACAGAATCGAAGCTTTCCTCGCTTTTCAGAAGCCCTCTCTCTGCAACGCCCCGCCGAAAAGCCAATCACATGTAAGCAGCAACACCGCGGCCAGCCCGTTCCGATTTTTTTCTATCGCGCTCATGCACGCCATACCCAATCAGGAGAGATAGGCGAGGTCGATGGACCTCAGCCGGCCCAAACAGCGCTCTCCCTCCCACTTTTCAGATGGAGCTCAAGCACGTCGCACTTCGCACGCGCCACCCCGAATTCCCATTCCTTCCCCGGGGCACCGGCCGGGGTTAAGGATGGACCAACCAGCACCCAACGTCCAGCAGCAGCAGGCGGGGACAGAGGCAGCGAGAATTTTCTCTCAGCGCTGCACCAACGCGCAGCGCACACTGAAGTGTGAAACCCTGCCCAGTTCGCCGGTCGCGCTTCCCTCTGCGTCTCCACCTTTTCTTTTGCCACGCACCTGGTTGGTCAGATCCCCTTCCTAAAAAACCCGCACACGACACCCGCTCCACCCTCCGACCTACCGAAAGCTCCTTGCAAGGTTTCCCAATCGCCCTTGCCCATTTATTTTTTGCGTCCCTTTATTATCAACGAATCCCTTCCACCCATCCGTAGGTGCCTATCAACCGCGCATTAATCCCTCTACGAGCATTTGACTCACCACTGTCGCCTCGCTCGACAACAATAACAAAAAACAAAAAACAACTGTACAGCCTCAGCTTCGACTCTCTTTCGAAGCCTTTTCCGTCGCTGTAACACTCTCCCTAACGAACTTCACGACCGCACACGATACCCAGAACCGAGTGGAGGACCCGCGAAGAAAAAAGTTTCCCGCAAAAAAACATCCACACGAGCTTCCCCATCTTCGTCGCATCACCACCAACAAACACTTCACGATGAAGGTCTTCTCCAACGCAGTAACCTTCGAGTACTCCTGGGAGGAGGTCTCAACCGCCAACTGGCGAAAGTACTGTCCTTGGAACGACAAGTCCTCCCACGTCGTCGCCGTCGATACCCTCGCCCGCAGCGTCGACCCCGCCACTGGCATCCTCCGCACAGAGCGCCTCATCACCTGCAAGCAGTCCCCGCCCGACTGGCTCAAGCCCATTTTCGGCGACGGCAGCAATTCCCAGGTCTTCGAGACGTCCTACGTCGACCCGGCCAACAAGACCGTCACCATGGTTTCCCAGAACCTGACTCTGACCAACCTCGTCAGCGTCCAGGAGACGGTCGTCTACAAGCCCATCAGCGCCCACAAGACCCTTTTCGCCCAGGAAGCCCAGATCACCGCCCTCTGCGGCGGCTGGCAGAAGATCAAGAACAAGATCGAGGACACCCTCGTCACCCGGTTCTCCGACAATGCCATCAAGGGCAAGGAGGGCTTCGAGACCGTCCTCGCTATGAGCAGGAGGGCGTTCGAGTGCGAGCGCCAGCAGGGTAGCATGCGTGAGGGTATGGCGGCATGAGACAGACAGGACTGAGTTGCTTCAGTTCCTTCCCGTCATCACCTTTTCGCGCGGTTCTTGCGTTTGCAGCGAGCGTAGCGGCCTTTTGCAATTTCTCTCGACCACAAAAGCGGGCAGCATCACATCTTTTTCACACTTTTTCAAGAATCGGTACGGAAAATGGGCTTTAGACGGCGTTGGGTTTAATGACTTTTGAAGACGAGAAGAGGATGGGATGGAGAGCGAGATCGTTGCTTAGAGCCCTCTCATTTGAGAGTGTCTCGCCTTGTACAAATCATTTTTATATTCACGGAGTCCGGGCAACAAAATACCCCTACACGATAGAGCATCCACGGGGGGACTTCTCTTTTGCCAAAGCATTGTCTTTTCGGTCTTCGGGCTAGAGATTAGAAAGTGTTCCTTAGAGAAAATAGACATCTCCCACACCTACTTCACACACCGCATCCTGCCTCACACTCAAATCATCAGCAAACTTTTGCACCCTGAAAAACTTATTTCGTGCATGCCCAATTGCCACTACTGAATGATAGGGTATCGCATTCTCAATAGTGCACTTCCGTAACACGGGTATCTTTATTCAGTTTCCCATCCGACCCCGACACTTGGCCTCGTACCGGCTAAGCATGTCCTTCGTATCCCGATCCAACGCCGCCTCACTTCCGTCCAGGACCCGCCTCACAAACGCCGCGCCCTCCTCGTACCTCCGAAAGAAGTACAACTCCTCCACAGCGTGCAAAAGTTCTTGCAACACGGGCTTGCTGGCCGGACCAGGAGTCAATGGCAGCTCAATCGTCTTCCAAACCTATTTTGAATCAGTTTTGCTCCCGCTCAGCGTGCGTAAGCAAGTCGGATGCAGGGAGGAAGAGGGGGAAGGCGGTCTCTCGGATGCGGTGGAGAAAAAAAGTGAGCATCGGTGAGGGGGTGGTTTGGGGGGCTCGGTTGCTCCGGTTCGGCGTTCTGGACAGGGCCGGGGAGGGGAAGGGAAAAAAGGGCATCCTCCCCGAGGCGTTCCATAAGGTAAGAATAATGTAATTGTGAAAATGAAGCATCGCAATAATGAAAAATGCAGCGTATCTCTGCTGTCGTGACTCACCTCGCCGTTCTGCTCCTTGACTCTGTACGTCGCCCGGAGCTCCTGGAAGGCCTCCTCGGACTGGTGGTCCCGGGGCTTCGCCGTGCCCTCCTCATCGGAGTCGATGGCGATGCAGAACAGACCCCCGTCGTCGTCGGACATTGTGCTGTTATGTCGTTTTTGGGTGTTTGAGTGGACTGGAGCCTCTTCGAGCAGTCGCCGAATGGTTTAGAGATGGCGTATCAGTCCCCCCCAAATGTTCAAATTGCCTGTCTCGACTGGTGCACCCCCGAGAATGGCTGGGGATATTGCGATGTCTCTGATGCTGCCCAACGCAAGCTTGCTGATGACTGATTTGAATCTCGCCTTCCCAAAAGAGTCCAGACCTCGCAAAGCTTTCTCCCGTTTTTCTAGGTGACTCTTCGTCGCCGACTGGGTTACCCACAGCATGCCGAGAGAGTCCCTCCAAAGTGGGACCTCCACCAGTCCGTCCGAGTCGCCCGCCGCAGAACGCCGTCCGCTGTCAGAAATATGCATCTAACCACCACAACAGAATTTTTCGTGTATTCTTACTAATAAACCCGCCCACAGCAAGTCCTGCCGAAGCGAACTTTTAGAAAGCCACCCACCCCCAAGGAAATGACATCAAGCCGCATGGCGGGGTCAGCGGGGGGGCGTTTACCTTGCCCGGCGGGGCGTTCATTGAAGCTGCCCGCAAGCTAAACGGCTCAACGACATCCCGCAAACGCTTGTCTCGACGACATCTCTTAGTCTGATACCAGACCGATTCTCATAGTGCATAGGGTGAAATTGCTGCAAAAATGGAGGCGCAGGTCGAGAGACTCGTGGACAAGGCCTGGGACAAGTTTGAAAAGACACCGGCTGATAAACGCCTACGTACGTCTACTCCCTGTCTCTGCTGGAGCTATCACGCGAGCATCGTGAAGCTCTGATGCGCCTCGTCACCCAAGCTCCTGGGTCCAAAGACCAAACCTTTCCCCACCCAACCCATCGCAAGATGCACCGCTGACCCTCCAACAGTGATAGGTATCGCCGGCATCCCAGGCTCAGGTACATTCCCTTCCATCCATTTCCCATCCTCATCTAACATCCCCCGCAGGCAAAACAACCCTCTCTCAGATAATAACAACCCGCCTCAACACCCGCGCCTCCGCCCTCGACACATCCTACACCCACTCCCCGCCCGCCGCCTTCGTGCCCATGGACGGCTACCACCTCACCCGCGCCCAGCTCTCCGCCCTCCCGGACCCGTCCACCGCCCACGCCCGCCGCGGCGCCGCCTTCACCTTCGACGGCCCCGCCTTCCACGCCCTCGTCACCTCCCTGCGCGTGCCCCTCGCGCCCGAATCATCCGCGCCCATCCTCGCCCCGAGCTTCGACCACGCCGTCAAGGACCCCAAGCCCGACGACATTGCCATCCTCCCGTCCCACCGCATCGTCGTCTTCGAGGGGAACTACCTCGCCCTCGACAAGGACCCCTGGAACGCCGCCGCGCGCCTCATGGACGAGCTGTGGTTCGTCGACGTCGACTTCGAGGTCGCGCGCAGGAGGCTGGTCAAGAGGCACGTCAAGGCGGGCATCGCGAAGGACGAGGAGGAGGCGGATAAGAGGGCGCGGGAGAACGACCTGGTAAACGGGCGCGAGATTGTGGATTTCAGGATGGAAGTTGATGAGGTCGTCGTCAGTCGCGAGGATGACGAATGGGTTCACGAGTAGGTCAGGTATGCTTCCTGTGAGATCGGGCGGGTTATAGAACGACGGCGATATCACCGTGTTGAAAGAGCGTCTGGGCGGTAATGAATGATTATGATAGCGGTGAACACTCGCATTGAGCTTGATAGATAGCATGATGGGGACGACCATAAGATGAAGTACAATAAGTGAAGAACTCTGCGTTGACTCGAGATCTAACCGATTCCGACGTATCGCAGCAATCATGGAACTTCTAGAGTAACGTCACTTATCGAAACACCAGCAGAGGCATGGCCGCATCTCAAAAGGATGGCCCTAGCCAAGCAGAAAGAAGCCCGAGAATGAATGAGTCGACAGTGCCACCTCCGCCACTCAGAATAGCATGATTAAACGAAAGCTGGCTCAGTCTCTACCGGCAAGGAGAAAAATGAATTGTAAAGTCAATTACAAAGAAGGAACACAGGTCTCCTCCAATAAGACCCGGAACATGCCATACAATCACATCAGGGAAGCAAGGCTTGAAGAAAGCTATTGTCTATCTACTGCTGGCGTTGATCTCTAGAAGCCAGGCATGATGGCCCAATTCTGTCCTGCTTTCCACCCACTGTATCTCGAAAACCTTTAGACGTTCCATTCATGTTGTGACCTGATCCCGTACTCCAAATCACATTAGCACGGCCCAAGACAGAGTTATGCAAGCCCCCATATCCACGCATCCCGCTCAATCCGGGACTACTCATCAGCCGCGATTCCGGTGAACGAGCCCGCGTACTTGGCACCAGAGAATCCAGTGGCAAATCTCGAGCTCTCGAGGCCACGACGCATCTTGGGTCCATTACTGTTGACAGTCTGGCCCTGGACAACAGGCTGGAAGACCTGCGCTCTAGGCGAAAAGCCTGTGCCAGTGTTCAGCTGATGAGTCATGTTATACATGGTGGGCGCAGACTGATGGCCGCCGTTCTGTTGAGCGGAGGAAGGTCCCTGGCTGACGTGGTAGGTCACGGAGATGGCGTGCAAGACTCCATTAGCGGGCAAGTGCTGCTGCATCGCAGACTCAATGATCTGCTGAGCTCCATACGGATGGTAGATAGCGGGACCGGCCATGTGAGGAGATCCCATGATGGGAGTCGGCATCTGGGGAGGCATGCCTTGGACGCCGTGAATGTAGCCCGGGTGGGGGTTGGCCTGCGCAGGCGGCATGACAGGAATTGGCTGCTCTGAGTTATCAGTAGCGTTAGCTGCGTCAGTCTGCTTGGCAGTCGACTCAGCCACGGGCACTGGAGTGCCGACCTCTTGAGAAAGACTGGTGTTGAGCGTTTCATCTTCGACGGTGGGGGCAGTGGAGGTAGGCTGCATGGAGACAGCAGAGTCGACCTCGGACTTGCTGGTCTTGAATGAGATCAGCGACTCGTCAGCGACGCGTGCATCAGTAGACTCGGGCTTCTGGATAGAAGACTCTTTCATAGACTCGGACTCCTGGAAGATGGGAGCGTCCTTGATAGGC
Organism: Colletotrichum gloeosporioides; assembly: GCF_011800055.1. Taxonomy (NCBI): domain Eukaryota; kingdom Fungi; phylum Ascomycota; class Sordariomycetes; order Glomerellales; family Glomerellaceae; genus Colletotrichum; species Colletotrichum gloeosporioides. The sequence continues at coordinate 2,192,157 of NW_025544662.1, read as the reverse complement.
GGCTGGACCACCTGATCGTTGATCTCAACCTCGACCAAAGCATCGCTTTTTCCAACAGGAGCCATGGTAGAAGCAGTGGCGGGCAACTCCGGGCTCGCGACGCTCTCTTGATGAAGATCAGCCGTAGTCTTGTTGCCGGACAGCCACTCCTGGTGAAGCTTGGCCTTGGCCTGCTGATCGGCGTTTGACTCCTGGCGACGGTTGGAATGGAGATGAGGGGGCAATCGACCACCTCGGTCTTTCTGTAGAGGAATCTTGACATCCTTGATGCCGGGAGGCATCTCAGCCGACGAACGTCTCTCGAGAAGCTGTTCGGCACTGTACTGCCTACGTTCCGCCGTACGCTCCGCCGTGTACATTGAGGAGCCCTTGACCTTATCAAGTGCGAGCTTGTCGAAGGCATCCTCAAGGTCTGTGGTCTTCGAGGCATTTTTATCGACGTCGGTCTTGGGCGCAGCAACCATCTTCAAAACAGGCTCGGGGGTGGGAGTGCCGACTGCCGTCTTCTCCGAAGGCGTCTCGGGAAGCGACTCTGCCTCTGCCTCTTGCTTTGCCGAGGGTTCGACCGCCTCGCTCTTTGCAGGGATGGCGTGCTTCAGGATGTACTCCATCACACGCTTGATGTTGTCGCATTGAAGGTTAAACTCCACTCCAGTGCTCTCGTCTGGGAACCTGAAGCTGTATCGCTCTTCCCGGGGTTTGTCGTTTGAGGAGTCGATAAAGCTGCAGATCACCAAGATACCCTTTGCATAAACGCAGCGGTAAGTTTCCAGACCGTGGCTCTTGGTGAGAATGTCCTTGTACTCCATGACGAACATGGCGTGGCCCTCGGGGCGATTCTCGGTGAAGACGACCTTGAGTTTGACGATGACATCTTCCCATGATCCACCAGGACCTCCAATCTTTCCCTTGCAAGTAGACGAGAACAGTTGTCTGTCAGAAGGCAAGGTGGAGTCGTTAGCTGGTGCACAATCATGTTCCATACGTCCCTCGCTGGGCAAAGAGGCCTTGGTAATAGGAGGAGCAACGGCAGCAACTGGAGTCTGTGTCTTGGCAACCTGAGCAGGCTGGGTAGACAGTGCAGGACTGACGGTCTGAGTAGATTGAGTAGGCTGGGCAGGTTGCTTGTCGGCCTGAGTAGACTGAGTGGTCTGGGCAGACAAGGGAGAAGAAAAATCACCCTCAGCGGGCTTCTTCCTCAGGTGAGGAGGCAAAGCAGACATGCTTCCTTGGCCGGGTTTATGCTGACTACCCTTGAAGGTGACAGAAGCGCCCTGAGAAGACATCGCAGACGTCACCTGGGTGGCGCCAGTTGTCTGAGAACTGGTCGCTTGAGTAACATAGGTCTGCTCGGTGCCTCCAACAGCCTGGACCAGAACATTGGTACCAGCACTGTTACCACTAGCCTTAGTAAAGATCCTGACCTCAGCGCCGGGTGGAAGAAGGATGCCATTCGGGCTGGTCTTCATGCCAGCATAGGCATCATTGCTATTCTGTGTCAGCTAGGTTGCCGCCGAGAGAAGCCGGGCAGCGACTTACGCGGGGCGGGGCTTGGGAACATAGTCCTGCGAAGGACCTCCAGAGGCCCGGTAGGCACTTGGACCGCCCAAGTCGCTGAGGTTTTGAACACCCTTGGCCTCGTCATCATCAAGGCCGGTCTTGGCCAACTCTGGTTTTGAAGTCAGACACATGTTACATCAACGAACATGGACAATAACCTACTCAAGTATCCCTGGAGGGACTCAGAAGTTTGCGTGGGGACGACAGGACGACGAGGGCGCAGCCGATCATGGTACTCGCGCTTAGTATTGTCAAGAGGGAGTTCTTCGACACGGCCAATGCCTAGGTCGTTCTGTTGAATGTAAGCGGGGTTCAGGAGGAGGAAGGAAGGAACTTGCCATCATGGCATCTCTGATCGGGTCGGGCGCGACGGGAGGAGTCATGGGAGACTGAGTCGCGGTAGGTTGCATATGCAGCTTCGGCATGCGATCAGTACGCCGCTCTTCTTTGTTTCCCCAGCTGCCCATATTTGATAAGAGGCTTGTAGAGCTGGGAACTTGCGTTCGTGAGTTTGCTTGCTATGTTGCAGCGCGGTTCTGGTCGCATGTCAGGACGAAATTCAGCGAGTGGTGGACGGGATGGGGTAGAAAAATATGCAACAGGAAGGAGACATCTCGACGAGACGGAAACCAAAAAGCAAACGACGCGATGAGAGGCGCTCTTACCTGGTACTGGAAGGCCCGGTTGTGATCCGAGGTCCCTCGATTTGATTTTGTAGACGTAGGTAGCGCGTTGCGCGGTGTTTGGATGGTGTAGAGACGAGATAGCGCAGGCCGTTCTCAGCTATCCGTTCAAGAAGATCTTGAAGGTAGAGAGTAAGGTGTAGACGAGAAGGTGCTTTGGGAAGGAAATGTCGATTTGGAAAGAAATGTGGTGTTGTGATGTTGTGTTGTGGTGGAGGATGAGTGTGGGAAAAAGAGAAGGTGAGGGACGGACTTTGGGGGAGGAAATGGAAGATGCAAAGGGCAGCAGTGTGCCCAGACCAGATCCAAAAAGAGATAGGGTCTGGCCAGAGATAGGGCAGGAAGGAGAAAGGTCAAGACGGGGGAATCGTCCAGGATGGAAGTCAGGCAGGCAGGTCCACCCACGATAAGTTGCTCGAGAGAGCAGAGTCGTTCCTGCTCACCTAGAAATGAAAACCCTGTCGACGCAGTAACCAGTGCAAGAGAAGGAGCAGCCCTCACTCTGAGAGACTGAGGAAGGTGTCTTGCCCCTGCCTGTGAATGAAATTTGTCGACCTGTCGGTGGGGACTGTAACAAACAGGCCAAGTTGGATATCAAAGATTGTTGCATGCAGATGGGAAGAAGCAGAACTTATCCAAGAACGACTTCTGGATTGAAAGATGTACTTCATGCAGCAGGGAAGCTGCAGAGATTCGGCTTTGTCCTCTCAATGAAGGCACTTAGATGGGCAATATATGATATCCCACGCTGTCTCATAGTGTCATGTTGCCTCTGTGAGGTCGTCCTCTACTGCAATCATGTTCGATGGCAAGGGCCTCAATAAGGCACCGATAATTCTACTTTGAGAGCTAGCTAGAATGAGGTCTGAATTCGATCGATGACTGGTGCCAAGTAAGGAACTCGTCAAATTCACCGGGTTGCGACTTCGTTTGCAACTCACCTTCCTCGAAGTGAGACACTTCAATTGACGACAACGAATCGGACGTGTTATTTCGTTTGTGGAGCAATATCACTGCAGAGCCCGCTCACGGCGGCAGGAAAGGATCGTATTGTAGAAGAATAGGATTGTGAATTGACAAAAACAAATTGTCTACGAGTACGCCTAGCTGGGTTGAATCTGCAGAGCGAACGAAAGGATATGGCCTAGCGGTTGCATTTCTCTTGGGCTCAAACTGATCCGAGGTTGTGCTTAGGTAGAGGACAAAAGTACAGAAGTGGAAGTACTGCCTTGAGACGATGCTGATGGAATTGGTAAAGCATAAGAGATCCCACGGTAGAAGCAGACTACTTTGGTTCCTGTGGCGCCAGAGAAGTAACTCGTCGCGGAAAAGAATTGAAATGGATCATCAAAACACGCAAAACTGAATCTCCGCTTCCATCACTTCGAGGATTTCATCCCATATCTTGCATCCACGCCTGATGGCCCTCCCCCTCAGTCCAGGCAGAAATTCGTCATGGTCACCACAGCAATATCATCAGCTTTACAGACTTGCTTCGCCCCCGACTTCAAACAACATGATGCAAAGTTTGAAAGGCCCCTTGGGGCGTATCATTACTCATATCCCATTCTTCTTATAATACAGTTCCCAGTTTCCCATCCCATAATTTACCTCGCGGCGGCGTCCTTGGGAGCGCCGCTCAATCCCTCAACACCCTGGCGTCCAACACTGCTCAGGTCCTCAGCCGCCTTGGACGCGGGCTCTCTCAGACCGGAGGTGGCAGCCGTCTCGGTACCGATCTTGCGCTCGGCATCGCCGCCGCTGCCGACGTTGACGTTGCGGGCGTCTGCGGACTGCCAGTCGGAGGCAACGGGGGGCTGCTCGGGGAGAGGGAGGTTCTGCTGGACCTCGTTGATCTTGTCGGCCTTGGACTGGGTCATTTTGGCGGGTGATGTGAAGTGGTAGTGGTTTGGAGCTAGGGAAGGGGTGGTGAGTTAGCGCTCGTTCGTTATTGGTCGAAGCTCCAGACAGCTAGCCCCAGGAGGGGAACGATGCGACTTACTGCGTGGAAGAACTTTAAAAGATTTGGAGAAATATTCCGTAGCGTGGTTTTCTTCAATGGCTTTGGTTTGCTTTTGGATGTGATGAGGGGGAAAAGAATACATTCATCTGGCTTCGATTGAACGTCTTTTATGTTAAGATACCCAGAGTCCTCCGGGTCTGGTCCTCAGGGACTATGCTCAATTGACGCTGACGTCAATGACGTCAAGCAGAGGCAATTGCGGCTCTTTGCACACCATCAGTGGAGCTGCGAACCACACGCTCCAGTATCATCGACGATTTGGCGGGTAGGTGGGGAACTCAAACAACAGATGGTCGATCAATGACAAAATTGCTCCAGAGCCTCCAGGAGGAAAAGCTCCTTGGGCTTCCAAAGGGGTCTACGCGCATGTGCCTTGACAGCTGTTGCCTCATCCAGATGCAAGTTTATTGGGGGGTTGGTTTCGTAATCTTGTTCAGCCCTGAACGCCTTAATTCCCGGCAAAAAAAGCCAGCCAGGTCATGTCCGATCCCTTCCCGATAGTGCCAGAAGGCCGCCTGAACCAACAAATCGACGTTGTGATGCACCCACGTATGATGCTATCCCAGCCTTGCTTCCTTTCCCCCTCATCAGCTCTAAACCCCACCTCCCCTCTCGCAATCGTGCCTGACTTAACCCATCCTCTTGTCGGTTTCAGCTGAAGTCGCCTTGTCTCCAGTATCGGGGTTCAGGTAGTCGGCATCTTCTGCGGCCTCGTACTCTTGAATAAGGTCCTGCACCACCTCGCGGGCCTCGTCAAACTCGTCCAAGTTCTCTGCAAATGGCGCCGTCTTCTTGTACCCTTCCATAAATGCATTGCGCTTCCGCATGCCGTCGTACTGTCTGACGATTCTCTTGAAGAGCTGCGCATCTGTCAGCAAGCGGAATTGAGGTTCAAAATCAGCAAGATACTCACAGTTGCAATGCTGGTGTGGTTGGCCAGCATCAGACCGCTGACGCGGTGGGCCATCGGGATGTAGGGGCTCCGCTTCGTCAGGGCCACCTGAATGCTGGCTGGGCCCCAGGGAATGAAAGTTGCCAGTCGTCGTTCCCGGATTCTAAGCAGACTCTTGTGAACGTCTGTGGGGTCCACCTCGCCCTGGATGACGTTTAAAATGGAGATGTAACAGCTCTTCTTCCCGGGCTGCGTCGAGACCATACGATTCTTGGGCTGCAGCAGTCTGCGCATGACGTCCAGCACCGTTGTCTTTCGCACCGTCTTGGCCTGTTCGACCTGGTCGCCGGTGAATGGCGTGTATGCTGTCATCAAGAAATGGCATCGTGGGGTAGGAATCAACGAAGCCAGAATGCTGACTAGGTCGTTGTGCATATATCCGGGGTATCTCAATGTGGTTGTACTTGCGGACATGACAGTCGATACCTAAAGACACACGTTAGCCAAAGCGATAGTAACATTGTCAAATGTAGAACTCACAAGCTGGTTGGTTTGGGCAAAAGAGGGTTCTTGAACGTGAAGTCGGTCGGCTGCAATGCGTGACAGGGCTCCGTTATCCAACACGACGACGGAGTCGGCATTTTGTACCAGCCTCCTCATGGCGAGTACGCTGTTGTAAGGGTGAACAACAACATCTCCTGCGTTTGTCGTGTCTGGGAAGACGGAGTATGTTTGGATAATCTTCTTGGGGAATCGATCGTTGAGTCGCTCGAGGAGAAAGGATCCTAGACCGGATCCGGTACCGCCAGCTATTGAGTGCAACAGCATGAAGCCCTGTTGAACGTCAGCAAAGCCCAGGACGTTCCTAAATGATGAATACCTCCAGAGAGTCACTGCCGTCGGCCTCGCGGTCGATCATCTCCATAATGTCTTCGCAGACAACCTCACCCGTCTGGTATCCGTCACCCCAGTTATTCGCGGCGCCGACGCCATTCTTCCCAACAAAGAAGTTCTCAGGGTTGTAGATGTTCTTGTATGGGCCAGTTTGAATGCCATTGATTACCTGCAAGGTTTTAGTAACAGCCCTTCCTTCGTCGCCGTGAAGGCACCTACTCTTGGTTCGAGATCGACTAGAATGGCTCGCGGGATGTATCTTGTGTCGTCACTCTGATAGTAGAACACGTCTTTTCGGTCGCCTCCTTCGGTCGCAAAGTCCTCCAGGTTTCCATCTTGGTTTATTCCGTGCTCCTGGCAAAGCTGCTGCCAAAACTGGCTTCCAACTGTATCGTGTCAGTCTCAATGTCGGCGCTGGCTGCCCGTTCGCAGCTGGGTCGATGCGGGAGAGCAATAGATGGCGGGGTAACGTACTGCTGTTGCCGCATTGTCCGGCCTGGACGGTAATAATTTCCCTGTAGACAATACGTTAGACGGCGATGCATCAAATGAACGGGGGAAGTGTGCGACAAACCTCGGCATCTTGCGATATGGTGGCGGGGCTTCGGCGGCGTTGGGCTTCAAAAACAGTCGGTCACCGGGAGTTCGTGATGTTTGACGCGACCCGGATCCTTATCGATAAGCGAGACGCGAGGCGCGGTCCCATTGGGCGCATGTGCCTCTGCTCTCAGCAACTATGGCCAGGGTACCCCCCTCTAACGCCGCAAAATCCCAAGACGCCTCGGTTTACAAGCCACGGAGACTCGAATGATTGAATCCCCATTTCTTTCATTCACGGTGAAACAGCCCACGCAGACTAGTCAGGGACGATCTTGGGTCTTTGTTAATTGGCCGCGCCTTGTCGAGATTGGCACAACGACTCGATCCCCCTCTGAGGCCTCTCTTTATTTGAAGCCCGCTTCAAACACACAATGGATTGATTGGGTCTTTGATGAGGCCTCTGTCGCAGCTGTCACTAATCTGCATTCCATGCCGGCTTGCTGCCACAACGAAGCTAATTGAGCAAGCTAAAACGTAGGCATGTTGACGCGGTCCTACGTCTCAGATCTAATCGAACCCCTATTGCATCCATCGTATGGACTCCAGTCTTTCCGTAAGGTACGCGGGTGTCAGTGAGTCCCCTGGCCCCCATTTCGCGGAACGAGATAGATAATAGAGATATTGATCCATAATAGATTGCGGGATGTGCACCATCTGTTCTTGCCGTCATTTCAAGCCCGCACAGCCCTCAGAAGTCTGTTCCGCCGGGAGTTGGGCAGAATAAGGCCCTTGTTGATCTGGAGGAGCTAGAGCCGGAACTGCAGCTTGTATATGCACACCAAAAACTAGAATTCTGCCCTCCCAAATCTTCCCCCATCCTTCAAAATCAGAGGTCATTCGCTGCTCACTTGCCGAAGACGAAGGGCTGGTGTCAAATGCCAATTCGATCAGCTGCGTGTGGCCCAACTGGGCCCAAACAGCGCGGGAGCCACTGAAGATTGGGCGTGACATCGGACTGGTGCGCCCCGGAGGGAGCCGCTGGGTCCCCCCTGCGCCCCTATTTCGTAGCCCGGCAGCGCCCATTGGCTCGGAGCCAAATAGCAATTAAGCCTCTCCCTCCACTAACGGTGCTACTTGGCTGGGGATTTGCAGTCCGTCACAAGGGTCGGGCTGCTGGGACTGGCACCGTGGCATCCTCCCTTGAACCTGCCCACTCTGCACCCCGTTGCTCTCCCTGTCCGCGTCTTTGGTGCTCCCAAACGTGCCCCCAAGGTCCTTGCCTGGCTCAAGACACCGCAACTGCAATACCGATCGTCCGCAACCCTGCACCTCGACCTGCAGGAGGAGCAACCTCACCTCACCTACCTCCACGATTTTCGCAGCTCAGTTTGACAGGCCGCTCTTTTCCCCCCAAACCCGTCATTCTTGCAGCGATCAGTTCTTATTTTTCCAGACGTTGGTGATCGACGACGAGCGCCGTTGCCGTTACCGTTACAGATGGTGTCTCGGTCTTAGCTCCAGTCCTTCCCATTGTCTGTACCACCCTCGAACCCCCTCTTCGCCCTGTGGAATTCCAGAATTTCCACTCGAGACACAATGGCCACGACGGCCAGAGATGAGTCCATCTCACCAATGACACGCAGCCCTCGTGCGGCCTCTCCTGCCGCGACGGGAACTGCAGGCGCGCCCGACTCCCTCGCTCCTCCCCCTCCTCCACCGAAAGACGGCCCGCCTGCTCCTCCGCCGAAGGACCTTCCCTCCCCCAGATCGACCATCTACGCGATTGATCCGACGACCGAGGCAAGAGACTACATCAATGGAGGCGTGCCTCACGATAGCCAATCTCCTGTTCAACAGCCCGCCAAGCGCCCGACACTGCCGAACCTGAATTCCGCCGACAGCATCGGTGCCAGACAAACCCCGGGAGGACTGCCCATGATGCCAGAACACAGCACTTACTCTCCCGAGCCTGCGTCCCCGACCGACCGACGAAGCGTGCAGTTTGCTAGGACGGATCAGGTTTTGGAGCCCCCGGCCAGTCACTCGCGGAACCCTTCGTGGGAAGATGGCGGCAAGTCCATTGGGTCTGCATTCATGACCAAGCTGAAGCAGTTGACTGGTTCTGGAAGCCTGCAGACTCTCAAGACGAGTAGCTCAGGCAATTTGAACGACTCGGGCACGCCTTCCCGGAGCAACTCGCCCACATCTGGTCGCCCGAGAATACCAGGGACCTTGGACGAGGATGATGTTGTCGGCGGAAGCGATGCCGACGCTGATGTTGAGACAGCCGACGAGGGCAATGCCACCGACACTATCAAACCCAAGAAGAAGAGGAGAATGCGCAGATCGAAGAAAGACAAGCCCCATATGTCGGTGCCCAGCACTCCTAACTTGAGGCAGTCGCACCTGCCTGGTCCAGACTCCCCTGTTGGGTATGGACGCATGGGTGCGCTTCGCCGACGGCTTTCCATGCCTGACAACACCGAACAACAGCAGCAGCAGCAGCACGGCATGTCAGAGGGTGAAGGACGCGACCAGCTTGCTGGCCCATCGTGGATGCGGTCCCGTAGAGCGGATGGCACCGAAAGCCCCCTCGGCCCTGGCAGAAGAGGTCACATGCGCCGGATCACAGTTCTCGGCGGCGGAGGTGTGTCGGACGGAGACGCGATAACGACGCCCAAGAGACCCTTCTTTGGTGGCGAGAGAGCGTCGACATGGAAGTACGTCAAGAACACTTTGAAACTTCTTAGGCAGAAGAAGGAGGACCGTTTCGATTTCGCCAAATCAGCAGAACTCATGGCCGAGCTGCGAGCCGGAGCCCCCGCCGTTCTCATGCTTGCCAGTATGATTCAGAGAGACGAACACGGCAATAAGAGAATACCGGTTCTCCTAGAGCAAGTGCGCCTACGTATTACAGACAGCCAGCCAGAATCAGAGGACGACGATAGCGAGCGCCACTGGGTGTTCACCATGGACTTGGAATACGGCAGCGGCCCGTCGCGCATGAAATGGACCATCATCAGAACGCTCAAAGACGTCTATAACCTGCATGTCCGTTACAAACTGGCGATGAGCAACGATAAGTACTTGCATGGGCGCGCCGACGTGGGTGCCCGACCTAAGATGCCCAAGTTTCCATGGGGCGCCTTCCCGTACCTTCGTGCGGCCCGCAACAAGGACGACAGCGACGACGACGATGGGGCTAGCATTAGAGCTGCCAGCCTCAGAGGCGATGAGACTGGAGCTGAAGGCACTGCTGCGGAAGCAACTGCAGGAGAGGGGACTGCCAGCGAGTGGGAGGGCCGCGCAGGGCCAGGCAATAGGAAAAAGTCCCGTCTCGGCATGCTGGGTATGCGCAGGAAGTCTACCGGCTTGACTGACCCGGGCGATTCAGGAGCAGAGAACCAAATCGAATTGGCCCAGGCGCGGAAGCGCTACTTTGAGAGACAAAGACGAGTCCTCGAGAAGTACCTGCAGGACATGATCCGATGGCTCATGTTCCGCGCCGACAGCAACCGTCTTTGCAAGTTCTTGGAGCTGTCTGCGCTGGGTGTGCGCCTGGCGGCTGAAGGCAGCTACCACGGCAAAGAATGCTACCTCCACATTCAATCATCCAAAGGAATGGACTTCCGCCGAGTACTGACGCCAAAGAAGGTTATTGCCCGTCACAGCAGAAAGTGGTTCCTCGTGCGGTCCAGTTACATTGTCTGCGTTGAATCACCTGAGAAGATGAACGTCTACGACGTATACCTCGTGGATTCCAAGTTTCGCATTGTTTCTAAGAAGAACGGTCTGAAGCAGCTGGGCAAGGGGAAGGCCAAGGCCGAAGAGAAGGAGATCGACCTGATTGAGGAGCCTGACACGGAAAAGCACCACACTCTGACGTTACACACCGCCGAGCGGAAAGTCAAGCTATTTTCGAGGAACCAGCATATCATGAAGCAGTTCGAAGACTCTATAGCAGAGATGCTCAAGCAAACTAAGTGGCATGACATCAACCGCTTCGACAGCTTCGCCCCCATCCGCAACGGCGTCTTCGCACAGTGGCTCGTGGACGGAAGAGACTACATGTGGAACGTTTCGCGGGCTATTAGCATGGCACGCGACGTTATTTACATTCATGACTGGTGGTTGAGTCCTGAGTTGTACATGCGTCGACCTGCGGCTATCAGCCAGAAGTGGCGTTTGGATCGTCTGCTTCAGCGAAAGGCACGCGAAGGTGTCAAGGTCTTCGTCATCGTCTACCGTAACGTTGAAGCCGCCATTCCAATCGACTCGGAGTACACCAAGTACTCCCTTCTGAACCTCCACCCCAATATATTCGTCCAGCGATCGCCCAACCAGTTCAAGAAGAATCAGTTCTTCTTCGCTCATCACGAGAAGCTTGTCATCGTCGACCATGATGTAGCCTTTGTGGGCGGCATTGATCTGTGCTTCGGTCGATGGGATTGCCCGCAACATCCGATCACTGACGATAAGCCAACAGGTTTCGAGCAGAGCGAGCAGCCCAAGGATGCGGAGCATGTGCAGCTCTTCCCCGGCAAGGATTACTCGAACCCTAGAGTCCAGGATTTCTTCAAGCTTGATGAACCGTATGAGGAGATGTACGACAGAAGCAAGGTACCCAGAATGCCCTGGCATGATATTGCCATGCAGGTCGTTGGGCAGCCTGCCAGAGACTTGACCCGTCACTTCGTCCAGCGATGGAACTACGTCAAGAGAGGACGAAAGACGACCAGACCTCTGCCTTTCCTGCTTCCACCACCCGACTCCAAGATGGCAGAGCTTGATGCTCTTGGATTGACCGGTACCTGTGAGGTCCAGATTTTGAGATCCTCAACCAACTGGTCCCTTGGTATCGAGCACACGGAATGCAGCATCCAAAATGCTTACATCAAGATGATTGAGGACTCTGATCACTTTGTCTACATTGAGAACCAGTTTTTTATCACCAGTACCGAGGCATTCAATACCAAGATCGTCAACCGCATTGGCGATGCACTGGTCGAGCGCATCATCCGAGCTCATGAGAAAGGAGAAGACTGGAAGGCGTGCATCATCATTCCTCTGATGCCTGGTTTCCAGAACACTGTCGACGAGCAGGAAGGCACCAGTGTGCGACTGATTCTCCAGTGCCAGTATCGCAGTATTTGCCGTGGCGACGGCTCCATCTTCTCACGCCTTCGCGCTGCGGGCATTGAACCAGAGGACTACATCCAATTCTACAGCTTGCGACAGTGGGGCAAGATCGGCGCCAGGAACGCTTTGGTGACAGAACAGCTGTACATCCACGCCAAGTGTATCATCGTGGACGATCGCGTGGCTCTCATCGGTTCTGCAAACATCAACGAGCGCTCTATGCTGGGAAGTCGTGACTCCGAGCTCGCTGCAGTCGTCCGTGATACCGATATGATCTGGTCGACGATGGCTGGCAGGCCTTACCGCGTCGGTCGTTTTGCCCATACTCTGCGTCTCCGTCTCATGCGGGAGCATCTTGGATTGGATGTGGATGAGATACTTGAGGAAGAGAGACAGGCTGAAATGGACCGGCAGGCCGAGTACGAGGCCGAAATGGACGAGATCTATGCGGATGACGACGAGACGCCACCTGTCGCCGGACCAAGCGGGCATTCGAATGAGAAACCAGCAAAGCCAAATCTTCCTGGACAAACTCCCAGCTTTAACCACGATGCCACTGCCGTGCCTGACGAGGCTGCAGACGAAGTATCATCGGCGTCGTCCTCTAAGGACAAGGAACTTGACCCTCGAGTCATGAACAATAAGGATCATGCTCTTGATATCGCTGGCTACGGAAAGGATCACTGGAAGACTGCTGAGAAGCTCGGTCTTGACCAAGGCCGCGACTCTGTCATCGTCAATGGTCGTGAAGTGCTCGTCAATGGCGTCTTTTCCGAAGGCAAGGGTACCCTGGAGACTCCCATGCAGCCGCACGAGCGCAAGACCTCGGTCGAGCATCATATCGAGGAGGATAATTGTGTCAGCAACGATGCGCTGCCGCCGATTCCTGCTCTCAATCGACGCACAACCGACCAGCTTGGCCTGCCTCGCATCGCTGGACTTCCTACCTTACCCGCTGTGGATGACACTGATATCGGTGGTCCTCCAGTTCACCTCGATCAGAACGGCCAACCGACAAATGGACCTCTTCATCCTCTCGCTGCAGACATCAGGCAGGCACATATCGACAAGGACTGCATGCGTGATCCGATCAACTCGTCATTCTTCGACGATTGTTGGAACCGTGTCGCAGAAAACAACACCAAGCTGTATCGCCGAGTGTTCCGGTGCATGCCTGATTCGGAAGTACTCACCTGGCCTGACTATCAACAGGCTACACAGTACGCAGAACGTTTCAGAGAGAGCCTTGAGGGGAATACGAAGACGGAGGAAGACCCAAATCTGGCTCGGCACCAGTCCCCCGTCACTGGCGGCGGTGCTGGAGTAGGCGCACCAGGTCCTGCTGCTGTCGTCAAGGCGGCGGCTGAGAAGACAGAAGAGAAGCTGCCTCATCCCACCATCATTATTCCTGGAAGCGACAACCACAGAGGCGGTACCGCGGAGTCGGACGAAAGAGAGAAGAATGACGAGAAAGCTGCCCTTCGATCACCAGAAGCCCCGTCACCTGTTCTTCCCGCGGGTGATGTACCATTCCCGGCTTTCGAAGTTGGCTCCCCTGCTCCTGACGGACTGCTCGATCCTGCCCGTGAGAAGAGCAGAGAACGGAAGACAACGTTCTCTCCTCTTGAAAAGCCCCCGTCCAGAGATGTCAGCACCCCGGCGCAGCAAGCTCAAGGATCGGTCAAACGCCGCCGACGAGCCACTACTAAAGGCAGTCGGCGCGGTCAGCCGCCCGAGGAGGTGCTTCCGAGAGCGGAAGCAGAAGAGTTGTTGAATCTCATCCAAGGCCACGTCGTACAGTTCCCTTACGACTGGCTGCTCACGGAAGAGCAAAATGGAAACTGGGGCTTCCAAGTTGACGGCGTTGCACCTCTACAAATTTAGTAAGTTTTCGTGGACTCTTACCCCAGAACTGTGATGCTAACGCACTTTGTAGTAACTAGTGGATGAAGCCTTTTTTGGTGCCCCTTTTTGGCTAGACGTTGCGGACTATTGGCTAAATGTGCCTTACCGACGACAGAAGCAAAACTCAGGGTCCGTTACAGACGATAGAAAAGGAGACGACGGAAACGCCATTCAAGATGGAGACACCAGGGAAACGTGTGCAAAAAACGGAGTCGGAGGGTGGACAATTGGCGTTCTGGAATCGGTTACTTTTTTCTCTCTTTCTTTTACCGCTTTTGCCGGCTTTGGCCTTTTGTTCTTCTACATGTATTATACACATTCTTACACTACAGACTTTATACTCTTTCGCTGACCCAAATGGCCCCTCTGCAGCCCGCGCGAATGACGCCAGTCAGCAGCCAATGCGGCTCGGCCTTCTTGGCGTCATGTTCGACAGCATGGTCGAGGTGCTCAAGTTCTTCGTCTCTGATCCTCCGCAGCGTCTTGATGAGCTCCGAAAATTCGGGGCCAACTTCATACCCCTCCGCCTCCCACTCAGTGACCATCTCTAACAGAGTTCGGATCTGGTTATTGTAGTGGTCGCCAATTTCAGTCTCAACAGCCTCCGTGCAGGCCATGGCTGCCTCGCGACCCATCACAGCCGTACCCCAGCCCAGACCTGTGGCCATGACCTGCCACACGGGATACAGGGCAGTCGGACGTATACGATGCTTGTGGATAAGAGAGTTGAAGGTCTTAAGATGCCCCTCTTCTTGGTCGTACATGTGCGCCATCAAGGGTCGGAGGTGAGGGTGTCGATTTACGAGTGGTGGGGTTTGGGCGGTGTAAATGAGCGTCGCTGCGAGTTCTCCAGCCTGGTTTACCCGGAGCTGTTTCGCATGTGTCAGTAATGGTTCTGGAGACGAATGAGAGACTCAATGACGCACAGCTGAGGACAGAAAGTCCTTCTGCTCCTGGGTCAAGGGCTTGCGACGCGGGCGATCTTGGCTGGTTGCTTCAGCCTGCGACCTGGGTGTTGTCGAAAGTTGTCGCTGCGAAATGCACAGAGCCGGCGCATGCGCATGATGCGCCGTTCGCCTTGCAATGCCGCTACAGGGCCTCAAGAACGTTCGTACAGACGCCATTGTGTGGTTGTGAAGTGACAATGTCAGCCCCAGCTCGGAGCATGCACTCGGCCGAAGTCCAGTCGCAAATGAAGCTGTCAATGATATCGAATGATTTAGCCCGGCGGATGCTGAGCGCACTACGGGCAATGATTGGTTGACGTCACGCCAGATCGGATGGGAAGGGGCCGATGCTCCGACGGCCCATTGTTCTGTGCAGCTGTATGACATAATATTGGCCAATCAGACGCGAGCTGCAGACGACAGTGTCCCGACCTGGAAGGCAGTGAATAGGAGCCAGACTTTCAAGCTCTTCTTCCCACCTCACCAACATCGCCAATCGCCCGTTTCCGACAGTCTCTTGCTTTTCTTTTCAATCGAATTCGCGCCTCTCCCACCGATTACATCGCAATATCTCTAAGCACAACAGTATCGACACCTAGTCGCGTCGACGACCGGGTTCCGTCGCGATCTCTCGAGAAACCTTTCGAAGCCGTCGAAGTCGCCTTTGTTCCCCCTAATCGAGTTCCTTCCATAACGCACAATGGCCGACATTGACGATGAGCTTTTGGCTCTTGCCGGAGGTGGAGAGTCCTCAGATGAGGAGGAGGTGATGTCAGAGGCCGAGAGCAGGGCGCCATCCGCATCACCTCCCCCTAAGGCAGCAGCAAAGAAATCAGTGGCAAAGAAGGTGAAGAAGCGCACAGGAGGGGAGGATTCGGAAGAAGAAGGCGAGGCGTAAGTTTCTTCCCCTTGAGGATCTGGTCTGGTCACACTTTCACCTGCTATCAACCACCTCACCTCCAAGCAGCCCTCCACTGCCTGTCAAACCTGGCATCTGCGCGCCATTCATGCGCAATCTCTTTTGTTATATCATCATTATCTCGGATCATCTCTTCATCACATCACTAACAATGCGCCTCAGATCATCCGCGATTGGCAGCCCGAACTCCATAGGGTCGGCCGCAATGGACGAGTCCGACTCCGAAGCCGAGCAGCACAGCGGCCGCGCCGGCGCCCACGATGACGACGAAGAGGATAAGTACCCCGTCGACGGAATGTTTAGGAGCGCTGCCGAGAAGGAGCAGGTGATGGCGATGCGCGAGGTTGAGAGGGAGTCATTGCTCGCAGAACGCCAGGCCGAGATCGAGCGCCATCGACAGAACCGCATGCTGCGCCAGCTCGTCGGCGAGAGGGAGAACGAGGAGAAGAAGCAGAAGCTGAAAAAGCGCAGCGCGGACGCCGCTGATCTGGAGGATGGCGCGCGTAAGACATCGCGTCCTCGCACGGATGGTAAGACGTCGGCGATAGATACGCTGCGTCGCGCCCGCGCGGAGAAGAGCGATCGTGCTCGTAGGAGGGAAGAGGATCGCCAGAGGGGCAACCAGTCTCCGCGCGACGACGATTACGGTGGCCGCAACGAGAGCGACGGCGAGGATGACTACGACGAGCGCAACCGCCGTCGTCGCAAGACGAGGTCGCCTGAGGACGAGATTGTGGCGCGCGAGTTGCCGCCGCCTGACTTGCGCGACTTTGAGCGGATTCGTGTGGGCAAGAGTCGGTTTGCGGAGTATTGCTTCAATCCTGGCTTTGAGTCCGCAATGATCGGTTGCTACGTTCGCATTAGTCTTGGGCCCGACCCAAAGACTGGTGCGGACGAGTATCGCATGGCGCGCATCCAAGGTATGCTGGTCGCTTCTGATGGATGAGCCCTTTTTCTGACATTTACAGCCATCACTGTGGGCAAGCCGTACGCCATGACCGGCCCAGGTGGCTCGTTTGTGACTGACCAGTACGTCTTGGCTGCGCACGGCAAGGCGGAGAGACCATTTCCCTTTATCTTCCTGTCTGACAGGCCGTTCACAGAGGTAAGTTTGCCGTGGCCCGGCAGTGATTGCACAATCTAACAGTCTTAGCGCGAGTACAACCGCTACGAAAAGGTCATCCAAGCAGATGGCCTCAGCTTGCCGAAGAAGCAGACACTCCTCGACAAGATTGACGACATCAACCACCTCGTCAACTACCACCTCACAACCACAGAAATCGACGAGCGCATCCAGCGCAAGTCCGCTCTCCGCAAGAAGTTCGACCCCAAGATCCGCGAGCGTCTCGCGCAGGACATCGACATTGCTCGGGCTCAGGGCAACACCAGGAAAGCGGAAGATCTTCAAGAACAACTCGACGATTTGAAGACCAATGTTCTCGCATTCAAGACCAGCCTCAGCGACAGCCAATCCAAGCCCAGCGCGACCTCCCAGCAGGACCGCCTCGCCAACATCAACCGTCAACGCCGACTGCAGAACGCGGAAAATGTCCGCAAGGCGCAGCTCAAAGAGAAGGCCGAGGCGCGCAAGCTCGAGGCCGCGCTGGAGAGAGGCGAAGACATCAAGAACGACCTGTCGCGGCGCCTACGTACCAAGGCCAAATTCATCCACGATGTCAAAGACGGCGTCAAGAAGCCTTCCAGCACGAACGGCAGCAACGCAAGTACCCCGGCCAACGGCACGCCTCAACTTGGAGCGCAGAAGTCAGGGTCCCTACTGCCCCATCTGGCCAAGCTGCAGGCCGCGAACCAGGAGAAGAAGGGCATTCCCACCATCCACAAACCTCTCATGGACGACGACATCATCGGAGCTTTGGACCTCGATATCGATGTCGAGATCGACTAGATCAAATACTGGCATTGATTGGCACATCAACACATTGGGTTATTTCACGTCGGGGGCTCAGCCGATTAGCTACTAAAAGGGGATACATCCATGAGTAAACTTATAGCACATCATTAGGCTCCCTCCCTCCAGCGCAAGGAATTGTAGATTAGAGACCATACGGTTAAAAGCGGGAATCAATGAATAAACATGCTTTCACACCAACAGACACCGTTACTCAAAATCGATACGATGATGTACGCAATGGGATTCCATATGTGACCTCCCGTGGACGGCGCTACTGCACGCCGCAGCGGAGACGGATTTAAGCAACTGGGAAGCCCGACCAGCATGTCCCATGCCGTTGCGGCCGATTGGATCCCGCGGGGTCGCAAGCTGCTGCTGCAAAGTCCGCTCCAGCTTCCTGCAGCTCCAGCTCCTCCCAAGCTTGGTTGGCTCCACCCCACTACCAGCAGCACGTGGGCTTCCCCGTCTTCAATTGGCACCGCATTCATCCCGAGGCTTCCAACTATCCAATCCCCACACCGCGCGGTCTTAAGCTCTGTCAATCGCCATCACCCGACGCAGGCGACTACCGCGAGCGGTACGGGCTCTTCAATTCCACCGACGACAAACGGGCCTAGGCTACTTCACTCTTGCTGATGATGACTCTCCCGATCATGATTTAAAGGTGTCTCCTTGTGTTTCTTATTATAGATTTAATACACTACATCATACACTTATCTGTCTCCTCATCCCCCTCAGCGCTGGCCGTTGCGATTGTCGATTTCCCCGACGGCTACGGTGCTCCCGACTCGACGATAGAAGCTACTGAGCTACGATTAGCATACCATATATACACCATCTAGACTCTACAGATACTAGCAAGACATACATCGCCATGGTTTCAGAAACGAAACCGCTCCTCTCAGAGGGCATCCCGTCTGGTACCTCCACCACCTTCCTACCTCTCTTCTCGCTCTACAAGGCTAACAATCCAACCTCGTGCGCAGCCCAATTCACCCGCGCCCTGCAACGCCCCTCCTCCTCCCCCGCGACGACGCTCCCGCAGGCGATCGCGCACCGCGGCTACAAAGCCCTCTACCCCGAGAACACGCTTCTCGCCTTCCGCGCGGCGCTCGACGCCGGCGCGCACGCCCTCGAGACGGACCTGCACCTGACCAAGGACGGCGTCGTGGTGCTCTCGCACGACGGCACGCTGAAGCGGTGCTTCGACGTCGACAAGAAGATCAATGAGTGCGAGTGGGAGTATATCAGCTCGCTGGAGACGATACGCGAGCCGAGGCAGAGGATGCCGCGGTTGAGCGACTTGTTGGAGTTTCTGGCCGAAGGGGGGAAGGAGAGGGAGAGCGTTTGGGTGTTGCTTGATATTAAGGTGGGTTCTTTTGGCGCTGTATAAGTGAGAGGGGGAATGATGGAGGCTGATGCGTGCTGCAGACTGATGACCCCGCGCCGGAGCTGTTGAGTCGCGTTGCGCAGGTCCTGGCATCGACGCCGGGTCCTGTGCCATGGAACAAGAGGGTCATATTCGGATGCTGGAACGTACGTACTTCCTCTCCCCACCCGCTGAACTTTTGAGACTGACACAGCACGCCAGCAACCGTACATCAACCACTGCACAGCCTACGTCCCCACGTACCCCGTCGCCCTCATCTCCTGGTCCCCAATCTTCGCTCGCAAGTTTCTGCCGCAGGAGTTCCTCTCCTTCAACATGTTCCAGAAGTCCCTCGTCGGGCCCATGGGCAAGGCCTTCATGCGCGTGCTCAAGGCGCACGACCGGCGGCTGTTTGTGTGGACTGTCAACGAGGAGGAGTGGATGGAGTGGAGCATCGCGCAGGGCGTGGACGGTGTCATCACGGACGAGCCCGAAGCGTTCCTTGAGGTATGCAGAAGGTGGGAGGGTGACGAGGGGTCAGCGGCGGCGACGAAGGAGGGAGGGTCGCGGTTGGGGCAGATGAGGAGGGAGAGGAAAGATCAGGGTCTGAAGAGGACGGTTAAGCTGTATGCTGAGATTATCTTCATTCAGGTTCTGGTCGCGATCTTCACGCCCGTGTTAATGATTGTGGCGAGGTTTGGGGTTGTCGGACCGGGACCGAAGGCGGCGAAGGCTTTGCGGTTGTGATATTCCGCTTGCTTTCCACGACAGATGAAGAGAAAATAGAGGTGTGCTATAGACAGATTGTGCTCGTGCGATAGTCATAATGTCTCTGACTTATGACGGGTGTTGAATGGTCAATAGACTGGAGGACGAGTAGACTCGGTTGCTGAGATGGATGCTTGATGATAGGTTCATGCCCACTGCCCGAATTCGGCATCTCCAATAAATATAGATTGTTCCGCAAGTAAGCAAATTCCATACAGCCCAACATATTTATCGTGCTGTTCATTTTGTCTCGTCGCCGGAGCTCTGCTTCGTGCCATATCTTCGGATATGTGGTACTCCTCACCTGATATTTGAGAATCACCACGACCTGGACTGCTTCTGCCTCGAGATACAAGGCTGACAACGTGTCACCTACCAGGCCACTTATCTGGCATGCCCTGTCTGTGGAGAAGTACACGGCCAGGGGGTTAAATTTGCCCATAACACCATAGTATACCATACATACCCATCGGCCTCACCCCTTTGATGAGGAAGCTTTTGTCAAACTCATCAACAACGGCGCGTTTAGTTCCTATACCCACCTGGTCGCAACCGCCATAAAGCCCAACGATGGCTGCCTGCCCCCTCTGTTAGATGATTTCAAGTCAATCGTCTGCGACGCTTGCTGCCCAGAGGACGGCGCAACGTTGCAAGACATATACGACGCACGGTTACGGGAGGAAGAGCTCCAAACGCCAGACGAGCTCGCGAGGGGGATTGTCCGTAGCGAAGACCAAAGGGCAACCCGAGGAAAGGCCAGAGTGATCATCCAACAGCTCGAGTGTATAACACCAGAGAACTTGCTCGAATGGAGAGAGACCAGAGTAATGCTATCAACGCAATCTGGGAGCGGATGTCCCACTCGCCTCCTGCTTGCGTTCGTCAGATCGCCGATTCTCAGCAACCTTGGGGCTTCGTCTTTCACAGAAGCAGGGAGGTCGAGTGGAAATACGGTCACATTTGGGATGAAACATGGGACGCAATCCAAGAGACATCACGTCTTCTGTCGGACTGGCAGTTCTACTAATGATTTTGCAGACATTTTCAAGACTTCAGAGAGTCGCTTCTATTCCCTGGCATCCTGCGAAACACCTTCATCATGATCAACGACGAGTGCATATCTGAGGACCTTTGAAGATACCCCGGCGGCCCGTCCGCTGAGACTTTCTAAGTTTGGGTATATGACGCCGGCTGGAAGCCTGCCTTAGTAGGATCTACTATATCTGATGTAGAGGAGTATCGAGGTCGCATCAAAGTGCCAGTCTACTGCCTGGATGCTTGGTTCTATGCTGCGCGTTACGAGGGCGTCAGTCTGAGGGACATGTGGCTCAAGGCACAGATTCATCGGTCAGAGTGGTGGATCTGCTGCTCCAACCCGATGGAAGACTAGGATCACGAGTCTTATATCTGAGCTCATTCTGTGCAGTATTGTGATCTTCTAGTAAAATCAACGGTTCAATTGTCTATTAAAGCTAGTGTTCTGGGCGGTATCGATGCTGGATGGTTGGTCATGACTGTCATGTTTACAAAAGAGATAGCTTACAGAGAGGCTAGGTTGATCGACCGCCTGGTTATGATAATATCTTCGGTTCCACTAGACTACAATCCCAATTGGCTACGACAACCTTGTGTCAAGATGTTGCCTTGTCAAGACCTGCCTTTCGTGCTAGTCACCAGCCAATCGCCAAGGACACCGATAATTCAGCCCTATACGACCCTTTTCACTGCATTCATAACCCCTTCCAAGGCTTCCTTCGCGCAATACCAAGACCGTCATGTCAAGGCCAAATTTCATCGAGATTTCGCTGTTTCGTGACCTCTGTATTACAACATTGGCTCATCTCGAGAACGCCGAGTATTGTTCTACACGGTCTGGACATTTTTTGAGGCAGGTGACCCGTTAACATGATCCACTAGCGACCTCTTCGTTCACGGAAAACAACAACACGTCAAGATTTATGGACGTAGATTCTGAAC
Organism: Colletotrichum gloeosporioides; assembly: GCF_011800055.1. Classification (NCBI taxonomy): domain Eukaryota; kingdom Fungi; phylum Ascomycota; class Sordariomycetes; order Glomerellales; family Glomerellaceae; genus Colletotrichum; species Colletotrichum gloeosporioides. Next base: position 2,170,629 of record NW_025544662.1, on the reverse strand, counting down.
TCCATTTATACTCTATTCGTGTCTTCTGTTTTAGCTCAGTTCCTCTCCGGTATCGGGCTCTATGTCCCCAAATATTCGGAACGCAAGCTCCTGGGTGAGTAACAGGTTCGGTCAATGAGGGTTATGGGGGATCCGATACTTATACGCCTTTGGCTTCTTCACTGCATTCTGAACCTCTCTCGAGGCAGTGGTCTCATTATGCTAGCCCTTATGGAATGAAATAGCCATGATCAGCTTGGCTTCGAATTCCTCGGCAGATAGAACCTCCGTCAGACTGGAGGCCTCTGGCCAAATTCTGAGGAGCTTGCTCGCACACGTTTTACAGCTCCGAAATCACAGCAAAATGTTAACACATTGGTACTAGTTAGTGAATCTATGGAAACGCCATGAGTCTTATATACGCGTGAAGTTTCTGTTGAATTGCAATCGCTCGCCTTGCCCACAGTCCAACACAGCTCTCACTCAGGAAGGACTCATCTCCGGCATGACATGGGTCCTAAATTTTGCTGACGGGTCATGCACGATGCGGCCATCTTTGATGATGTGTATCATTGGCCAGTTCTTATGCGAGGTCCTTTTCCCACATCACGGCCTGGCCCGCTCACGGTCTACGAACCGCTCGCGTTCAACCACGCTCTGCATACAGCCAATCACAATGAAGCTGCAATGGCAGTCTCGTCGAGGGTGATGCATTGAATGGCTACCTGCGTTCCAATGACTAAAATGGAGGTGATCATCCGCTGTAACTCACTACGCTTCCAACCCACCCGGAGGTCTCCGCAGGCAGTCGTCTTCAGACTCCTCGTGCGACTCAGCAGCAACCTCTGTCCTACACTACCACACAGTACCAGCCAATGCCAGTCTCTTTTCGCTCGAACTGCGGACGTTGTCTGATCTCTTTTTCCGCAACCGAAGCTCTTCGAATGTCGAATGCACTTACAACATGTCGAAACAAAGAATAACAAAGCTTTCAGAGGTTATAGAGCAGGCAGCTGAGAAAGGCAAGAGACGCAATTGCTACTTCTCCTTCGGAGACGATGGTCTCACTGCGACCGTTGGCGCAAGTGGAAGCTTGCTCCGAATCACTCAACATTTTCCTGGAGAGAGAACAGGCTTTTGTATAGATGTTCCAGGTCTTCCGGGCCCTTCCTACGTTGAACACCGCCTGGAGAGGTTTCTAAAGAGCAGCAGACAGATGCGGCCCCGACATGTCATTGGCCCCAACATCAGTTCACATTGTCGACGAGAATCTGTATATTGCCGAGATACTGATGTTGGCATGACCAACGATCGATGGCCGACCTTCCACCGAAAATTGCTGAATGGTGATAACCTTACGCTTCAATATCTAGCATGCAAGGGCACTATCTATCAGATTTTCGAAATAAGCGATGAAGGAGGAGACGAATGGCTGCCACCTCTGGAAGTCACGCCAGGCCTGCTGATCCGAGATCTTGACTTCGTAAATGAAGACAATCAGTTCAACAAAGCAGAGGCAGATGATAAAATTGCTTACTCACATGAATGCCAGGGGAATTGCATCATTCGGGTGCATGAGGACTCTCATAAGAAAGTCATTCTTTACATTAGGGCACTCAACGAGGAAATGTCTCTCGAGTTTGTCGAGTATGACTCGTCCCGCCAAGGGTTTCCAACATCGAAATCACCCCTCGAAAAAGTTGTCAACACCAAGCCCGACTGCCGACGCCCTGAAAATTCTAGCCTCACCGAAGCAGAGCCTATCATTGAGAATCTTGCCCCTAAGGACTCAGTCGCTCGCAAGCTAGGTGCTTCCCCGTCTTCTTATCGAATCCATAGAAAGTCAGCACCCAAACCTAAAGCACGGCAAGAGCACCCAAAGCACACAATCATTCTATCATATACAATTGAATGTATCCCAAAGCACGAGATACCGGTCCTCCCATCTATATCATGGCGCAGTGTTCTGGAAACGAGGGATCAGCTTCTTATGCCTTGGAAACCACACGACATATCCAAAGATCAAACGATTGACTTCTTCCTGAAAAGAAACCTCGAGCACATCTTGTCTGTTTGTAGCATCCCCGTGCGGCATACTAGAGGCGAGTGGAGGCCTGCTGTTGCGCTCACATGTGGCGATGTGGACAGTCACCGAGTAGCTACGGGGGCAAGTTTGTAAGTTTGACAACGCTCATAATATCTGGCATTATGACAATGATTAACAGAAAACCTGGTTTTCACAGTCACGCATTTCAGATTTTATTGTTAGCCCTTGCACATTTCAAGTCGCAGCATCTCAAGCCCCAGCCCGGAGATTGGGTTTGCGAGTGCGGCAAACAGTCAACAAAATCGTACATCTGCGTGATGAAACAGCGCATTCTCCGAGTCTGCTTGGGTCACCTGAAGTGGCTTCTCGAAAGAGCAAACAAATCCGGAAAGCGTTTCTGCCCTCACTACTGGGTTGATGGTAGCAAGATCGAAGGATGGAAACAGATGGACTTCCTGGTAGGGAAGTCCCTCGTCGATACTCCTTTCCATTTGATAAAGATTGGAGGTTTGTCCAGTCACTGTATCCTGAGTGGCGCTCAATTCACAGCTGTCCGCAGAATTGCAAGCAACTGGATCATGGAACTGGAAAGGCTCGACAAAAGGAAGGTTTGCGCCTTTCCCCATTATGACAAGAAGGCAACGCGTAGTTTTCATCTTAACGACCACGCATTGATTTGGCAAGCAATCAAATCTGTTGAGCTGGTAGGAGTTCGGCCTCGGACGATGGGAGATTATTCCTCGAAGTGCGTCCGGCAAAACATACTCAAGCGATTCACTACCCAAAACCCTGTTTCCAAGAGGGAGACCATCGCGGTAGTACGGAGTCCCCTCTCCACAGAATTCCTGCTTCAATCGAAGGATTCTGCAATTTTCAGTGCGATGCAACTGGGATTATTTGATAAGCTAGGGGCCGAAGACATTGTTGACAGAATTGACAGTATTGGGAGTGGGCAAAATGAAGACGACGTGTGTCACGACAAGATCGACGCATGGAAGAACACCATCGACTGCCAAAGACATCACCAGGGCAATGACGATACAACTTGGAACGACCCGCAGAGATTCGCTTTGTCGATAATCTTTGGCCAATATCTGAGAAAAGCCATCAATCTACGATCGCCTCAAGAAATGCTTGAGCAAGCTTTTTCGACACTGTTGAGCAGCTCTTCAGCCAATGGACTTTTCCCAGGGAAGCTAGACAGCAACCATGAGCCTACTCTTTACGATTCTGAACTTACGCGAGATATTTACTGGGAAAACACATTCGAGATACCTTACGTTCTTTGGAAGTATTGCCTTGACTTGAACGACGGATCTGAATCTGCTGAACAGCCAGAAACCAGCGTATCACCTAGCACACCGTTGACAAATGACGATGACCTCTCTCAGTCGCACACCACAAATCGAATCACTAGACTTCTACAGGGTCTTTCCGCCGAAGATTCAGGATTCCAAAAGCTGGAATCCCCTCCCCGCTTGTCGATGAAAAAGGCTTTCCCGTTCAATAATATGACAGACGCAAAGAACATTGTGGAGCTCCAAGACGAGTGGCTTTATAACTTGCCAGCCTTTTTTGTACCGGCCAAAAAAGGATATGAGAAGCGAGAGGACACAGACACCAGCATCACCGCCTCGGAAAACAACTCAGCATATGCCGCATCGCTGTCGACTGGCACTGAGAAACCTTCAGCCAGCCAGGTGGTCGTCGGGTTCAAGGTCGACTTCTTATCCAATTCTGCAAAAAAAAGAGGTTTTGGAGACAATTTCGTGGAAGATATCAGAACGCATGCGGATGTCGCAAGAATTATTGCGAGAGGGAGGACCCAAGATGTCAAAAAGCGAATCTGGGTATTTATGTCGTCAAATCCTCTTGGTAACAGAATTTGTACCTCAACTGTGTCAAAAACAGAGAGGAAAGAGAAAAGGGCGATAGACGCCTTCTTGAAAAACCATGAGTCTTTCAACAATTATTTCTGGGAGGATACGGTGGCGGAACTCAACACATGGGAGACAGAGTTTCAGCTTTCCTATTACACGCTGTGCTCCAATGATCTTCAGGATCGGGGGCAGAGAAATGACGTGCATAAACGAGAGGAAATCGTGTTTCCTTCTCTTTCAGGAGATGGAAATCAAATTCAGATCGCCAAAGCTGTCGTCGGTTTTCGGTTCGAAGGCGACTTTTTCGACCGGTATTGGACATATCGTTTTATGATTTCTGACCCAGATTGGAAAACCAATTTTTACGATGATGTTGACGATCAGCACATCACCAGCAAAGACGAAGTTACCAGCCATAGCATTGATAATGGCCATAGGGGCGAAGTCAACGACGATGATGACGAGGATGCAGTGAGCTTGTCTTCCATTTCTTATGAGCGTTCTGATGAAACCGATGCATCTGGGGAGGACGACGACGAGGACAACGAGTACGAAACACTCGCTGGGATATCACGCAGACCGTCAGCGGAAAAGCAGCGCAGAATCCTGGAGCTGATTCATTCCTGGAGGATGATCAGTACCATGAATAATGCTGCGCAGGCGGCTTTGAATGTGATGAAAGAACATTTAGAGAAGGGGAAAGGCAGCATGCGCAAGTCGTTTGCTGCCACCCAAGAATATCGACTCGAAGAAGCCGACGTTCAGAAATTGGATTTCAAAGGCTTCTTGGTCGCAAGCAGGCGTTTTCAGGAGTTTCAAATTGAATTGCAAAAGGTCGAGGCACATTTCTCCGAGAATCTGGCAGCAATCGATCTTTGGCTGAGTCGGGAGAAAAGCCGCCAGTCCGAAAGACCGCGATGGTCTTTTAATGATGAAAGTCGTTACAGAGCCGAAATTCAGAAATTTGTCGCCATAAACGATCGTTCAATCCGGGAATTTAGGAGTTATCACCAAAAGATTTCGGCATTGATTGAGGCAACTACGAAAGATCTCGAGATCATGCACAGTTGGCTGGATATCTTACGTAACGACCTAGAACTACGACGCGGAGAAGACGTCAAGCGCTTCACATACGTCACCGTCGTGTTTCTGCCACTGGGTTTCGCAACTGGTATCTTCAGCACGAGCGGAGCACCTGCTGGACCAACATTGATCAACATGATTTTGACCGCCATCACAACCTTGACAATCACTGTGCTGGCATTGGTGGTGTACAAATTCGCAGACTCGCCTCGATCTAGGGAAGAGTTGATGAGAAGATGGGTGTCATTCAGAGCAAGAGGGCTAAAGTTGATGATATTGAGAATAATAGTGGTTATGTTGTTTAACCGGTTGAACAGCCTATTCTCGAAAGAGGCTAACAAGAGAGCGGATGATATCCCAGAAAAAGGGGCAGATGGAGGCCGTGGAGACCAGGACAGGGAATTTTCAGAAAGATCCGAGGATGAAGATTCACAGGTACAGATGGATCGAAGTGAAGAGGGAGCAAGTGATCGAACTTCGGAAGTTCAAAGAGGTGGTGCTGTGAATGGACAGGATAAATGGAGATGGGATGCGATACTAAGGAGTTTCAGGATAAGGGGTACTGGAAGTCTAGATGAGAGGTTCCGGGAGGATGTTGAGAGACGTGCCTCTAGCGATGCGGTCACTATTAGCAATTTTGAAGGAGCCAGCTTAACATCGCGGCGGACCAGCTCGGATAGTTTAAGTAGACAAACGTCGGGATAGGAGAGTAGTTTCCTTACATTTTTGACGAAGTACAGGCTAGGATAGTGTTTAGTAGCGACTTTAAACCAAGGCAACCGACATATTTGAGTCTACATCCCGGAGACGCTGTAGATGAATTTAACATTGACATACGGCATGCGATCCTCTTCAACTGAGTTCCCTCGTGACTTTCTTTCACTCAGCAGAAACCAAGCGCCATTCCGACTGAGTTCCTGGGGGCATTATTCCCATTTTGCCCCCCACCAGGGAGAAATCCTTACACATCTAACCCAAAGTTGTGTGAACGTCATGTGGGAAGGAGCAAGCAAGTGTGAACATATATATATACATCTCTGTGTGTTTGGTGGTTGCCTTTCAACTTCTGAGGGATATTAGGCTCACACCGGTTGTCATTAAGTAGCTTGAGGGTTAAATGAAGCCAGGAGGGTAGAGGAGGATGACAGCCCCAGCCTGTGTTTCATTTCATTCCATCTCGTCTGTGAGGTGCGTCTCAACTGACGAGTACAACAGTGTCATTGTAAGCAATGGGGCATGTAAACATTGGCTCTAGCTGAGTTCTATACAAGGCGAGATACAAGCGACGGAGCCGGCTTCCGGTGATTGGAGGTTTCCGTGTCCAATTGCTGCAGCCTGCGTACTATGAGCCTAGAGCCATGGTTTGTGGCTCATTTTTTAGTTTCTCTGCATTTTCCAACCCACACGGAGGTCATACTCAGGCCTGTGAAATCTTTTCGACTGTCTCACCAGCGCGTGACGACTTTTGTGACCGAGGCTATGTAAAAGGTGCTGAGTTACAGAGTAATCAACCTTATCTGCAATCATTGCTTCATTAATATATTCACAATTCTCTATCGAGGGCATCTTTGAGCCTTAAGACACAACAACTAGGTACTTCGTTACACCTTTAACCGCAATTCCTTCCAGTATCTCGTATATCTTAACAGGTCACGATACCCTTTGATTACCCAAGGCCACTAAGCAGCAAAAGCTTCAGTGACCTCCCATGCTGGTTGATCCTACGGGTCTCCCCACGCGATCGATCCGCCTCGTCCCTGAGCGACAGACTGCAATCCTCTCATGTCGCGGCATGGGTCTGTCTTGTCATATAGTCCCTCATCGTGACTCAGTATGTTATCTCGTGCGTTGGGAAATGGCAAGATATCAATCCATGGGTGATGACTAAGTATCACCTGAAGCTGAGTTGGTTTGAGGCTCTCGGGCAGCATGTCGTACGCCGCATGTGAAATAGTTCCATCAGCAAGCCGTCACCGAGAACCTGGTGCCATAAGCTCATTTGTGACACCCATCGCCATTACACTCATTACTCATGCTGGCGTTGCGTTGAACTCGACGAGACTGGGCAGCATATCCATTGACGATGCCACGAGGTTGGAATTTGGAACAACTTCAGTGCCGAACTGGGAGATGAAAGTCTCGCTGCGTTCACTATCAGGCTCATAGGCTGTGAAAGAAGGCACAATGAAAGGTCCATCTCCCTCATCGGGTCTCCCGTATTACTAGAGGAATAATCGCAACTAACATGTATATCGCCGAAAGGGCCAGAAGGATGCTTTTCCATGGCAGTCAAACTGGGTGGCGTATGACGGGTTCTCTTCGCTGTCAACCCTTGTTCTCATTCATAGGCCTAGTTTACAATAGTCAGATATTAGCAAAGCCATATAATGTGAACTCAGAAGATGAGCCAAAGTCTGATTCTTTGATGGACACGGTTCTGCCTTTTGTTTCTCTCTTTCGAGTCAGTGGTTCTAGTCCAATCATTCCCTGGCCCTGCATCAACACTAATCACTCCTTACTCAGACGCTTAAGGAGATACTTTTCGAGGGCTAACGGTTGAGCCCTGGGATGCCCGTCGCGATGATGGAAGAAATAGGGGATTGGCTCCGTGGACAAGGAGGAAAAGAGGGGTACTGGACCGCATCCCTGGGACGAAGTCGAGAAAGAGAAGGATGTGCAGCACCGAGGGCAATATCATGAAAAGCCTTGCGTCGGTTGGAAAGCCGGGACAGGGACTCCAGGTGGTTTTTAGCAGTCTTACAGAAGAAAGCAGTGTGAACGCCTTTGCCCGTTTCAAGACTATGCCTCGAGTTGGGCTCCAAAGACCCTTGGATTATCTCAACATTAGCTGAGCGAGAGTGGATGTGTGGTCAAACCAGCATCAGGATATCTACGGGAGCTCATCTACAGCAAGCCTTCTGAAGCCACCAAGTATCCTCAGTGTCCACGAAAGATGAGCACGATCGGACGCGCGAAAACATCCAGTCACTTAGAGTGGGTGTCATTCAGTGGCCTTCACTACGTTTTGCACTCACCCAAAGAGTTTATTCGTTTGAAGTTCCTCTATGACCTAATCTAGGCCAATGCCGCGCCCAGTATCCTGCCAATCATCAGATCAAATGTAATCGAGGAGGTGTTTTTGATGGAAGTCAGCGTTGTTAGTGGCTCAACCGACAATTCACTGCATTTTTAACTCAGCCCGAGGTCATCCCTAGCAGATTGAATCTGACCAATTGTCTCACCCGCCCGTGATGACTTGTTTGACCGGGTCATATAAAAGCAAGCTTGTGAGTTGCACAACAGAGGATGTCACAAGAGTCCGCCGACCCTATTTTGAATCCGCCATGCAAACTAGACTACCCGCCTGGCCAGCGTGATCACACATACACTTCCGATCACGAGTCGAGCAGGTTGGTGCCAAACAGGCTTTTTGCAGAGCATAAGCCGCCTCACTCGAGGCTAGTGACGTGCTGAACCCATGGAAGGATAACACCAACAAAAGAGGTAATCATGGCACGTACAAATCCAGGTAACGCTAGAGGAGGATGCTCAATCTCACAATCATGAAAACATAGATTCTCATCCGCTATCCTAAGTAGACCCATATCCCACCTGTTTGTCCAAAGCCAGCCCATCAGAAAACCAACCTCACGCCGTTGAATAAATGTTCACATTCAAAAAGTCGTCGTCGCTCTTGTGTTTCACCAAACCTTCTCAGATCATAGCCCATAGTTCACATCCAATCCTTCAAATAGTCCGTCGTTGTTCCCTGAACATGACGCTAATAGCGCATTGCGGTACTCTAAGCTGCTGACGCTCATGTTCAGATCGCTGGCCAGATCCTCGCCCGAACTCAAGCTCTCTTCACTGACGCTCAGCACACTTTGCGGCGGGGCAGGGTTGGTTCCGAAATCGCCAATGTTGAAGCTCGCCAGATCCCAAGAGTCTGGCGACCAGCTGTCAAGGTTTGTAGACGCGGGTGTTGTCTCGCTCATCGGCGGCATACCAGCACCACCGCCGTAGATGGCGTCGTACACATTGTTCAGCCCACCATCCATGGAACCCAGCAACGCTTCCCACTCAGTCGTTGATACACCAGCGATCTTTTGCGGGGGTTGTTGCGAGTTGTATAGAGTCTGATGAGCCGCTGCCAACAGATGTTGCTGAAGTCGCGCTGATGTTGGCGATGGCGGGGAAGAACCGTTGGGCGTACTGCTGAGGGAGAGATAGTCAAGATTCTGCTTTCCACTCATTCTGACGCGGTTGGCAATCTGCGACATCGAAAGCCGATGCTGCTCTCGGCGGGCGGCGGAGACGTCTTGCTGTTGTTGCTGGGGCAGGTTGTCGAAGGATGGTCGCGAGCGGGAGCGGTAGAGTTCCGGGCGGTTGTGGATGCTGGGCATTGTCATGCGACGCATCTTCTCTTGTTGCTGGATGAGATCGCTCTCACTAGCGGCCGCGCTGGGGAGGCGGCCAAGGGTTTGCTGTGGAGACTTCTTCCTGTTCCCTGCCGCAGGAGGTGAGGATCTTTGCGGCGCAGGCATTGAAGTCTCTGAAACTTGTTGAGGTGAGGCGGAGACGGGGTCATCCAGCCTCACGAGCATGCCGGCGACGCGCTTCAGGTCGAAAGAACCTGGTGCCTTGGCTTTCGTGAGGATCTTCATGACGCCGTTAACGAGGCGCTCGACATCCTTCATCATCTTGCTATCCTGCTTCAACTCGAAGCTCTGGTAGAGCAGGCTCATGCCGCACAACATAAGTGTGTCCGTCTTGTTGAGGCAGAACGAGAAGGTCATGTTGCGCTCCTCCAGAAGCTGCACGATCTGGACAATGTGCTTGCTTGACTCGCCGATGGACAGGAGCGCAGGCGCAGCCTTGTGACCGAGCGAGGAACCGACGGCCGGGCGGTAGATAAGAGTGCGCGTATAGTAGTAAGCGAGGGCAAGAAGAGGCGATCGGCTTCCGGTGACATCGGTTGAAGGCTTGTCCTGGACGAAGTTGAGCTTGAGATGTGCGGGCAGCGACTCGCACCATTCATCGAGCTCGGCCTCCATGGCGGACATTTGCTGCAGTGACAGCTCGTGAGATGTCGCTGCAGGGTAATTCTTCTCCATAACCTTCGCAAGGATGCGGCAGCAGCGGAACAGAGCGAGCGCGCTGGACAGGCGAGTGTACTCTCCGGGCAAAGTTGGTTGGAAACCCTTCTCAGTGACGTACTCATCGTCCGTGTCTGATGGGTATTCGGCGTGGATATCGTCTTCCTTGAGCAATTTTGGCAGGCCAAGAATAGCGCCAGAAAAGCTGCGGTTGTCAGTGGAGGTAACACAGAGAAGATCATGCACAAGGATACTCACCAATCCAGAGTGTAGAGAGTCCAGAAGACCTTCTTGCGCGTCTCAATAGTGAGGGCGCCAAATGAGAAGCGCTTCTGGCTCTGATGTAGACCAAGGCGGTGCGACAGACCCACGGCGATGCCCTTGTAGTGTTGCAGGCGCTTGTAATCCGCTCTGACGATACAGTATAAGAGGGCCAACTCGAGACATTGAAGGGTCACCATGGTGTTCTCCATCAGAACGGCCTCAACAGCACGCTGCCATTGCTGCTCGCAGACAGCGATCTGGTCGTAGTCAGGCTGGTCGCTTCCGAGAGCTGCAATGCCGAAGACAAGGTACAGCTGCGCAATCTTGTGGTTGTTCTTGACCTTTTCCGGGTCTGACACAAACTCCTCGTATATGTGCAGGAAAGTTGGCTTGTGCAACACGGGGAATAACGGCGCCCATTCCTGGAAGTAGACGTTGACGCAGCGGTCCGAGAACAGGCGCGGCGGGACTCTCAGAGCTTGGTCTGGCGACTTTGGCGTCAGAGGATGGCATCCTTGAATATGAAGGAACGCTTCGGGATTAAAATCTGTGCAGGATTTTCCGTTCTCTTGCATCTTGCGCTTGAAGGCCTCTGTTTTCTCATGTTAGCATTACGGCACTTTCGCTTGGACGTTCCGGATCGATGCGGGGTGTACGGACCGATGAAGGCACGGCCGCTGGACGGGCCCATGAAGTACGAGTCGGAGTTCTCAACGCCTAAAAGCAACGGCGACGCCTGGACACGGAAAGTGTCCTCCTTCGGCGGTGACGCCGACTTTTCCCTCACGTCCGTGGCCGACCCGGCCGGCGAATGTGCCGACGCGGCGGCCGCGGACGGACTGCGGTGGCTGCTGTGGTTTCCGTGCATTCGTGAAAGCATGTCAATCTTCTCGTCCTTTTCGTCCAACAGATCTTTTAATTCCCTAACTTCAAGCTCGAGCTGGCGCACGCGCTCCTCGAGCGACTCGGTGTACCCTCTGGGAAACGCGCGACGGCTCAGTTTGTCGCTCGTGCGGCACTCGAAGCCGACGTTGGCGCATTGAGAGCAAGTCGGCCGGATGCCATCGCAGCGAATTTTCTTGCTCCGGCACCGGTCGCAGGCCTGGGCTATGCGGCTCTGGGAGCTGGTGCCCACCTTGATCACCTTCATAGGCAAGATTCCGGGCATGTTGGCGGTGGTCCTCTTCTTTTTCTTTCAAGTTCACTTTGGTTGGGGTCCAAGGGATGCGATGCGTTACGTTTGGTGTCGACAGCAGTTTACGTGTAGCCCGGAGGCTTCGGCGATTTTCCGTTCTCGATCGGTCGTGGACACGTTTAAATTCGGCGCGAGGCGTGCGGCGGTTCAACCATTCCCATACAATCAGATTCCCAGCTGGGTGTAGAACAAACGTCGGTCGTCAATTTCGTGGTCGATTTTGCGTTTGCGATAGCAGATAAGACGGTGGTATCTTTTTAGTCACGGAAAGGGCCACAGGTGAAAAGCAGGTCCGCGAGAACAACCCAGATCTTCCAAGCAAGAAACAAAAAAGGACAAGAGTGGAGAGGGTCACAAGTCTGGTACTCGGAAGCAACGGACAGAGGCAAGTGGAGGAACAGGAGATGTTGAGGAAAGGAAGGATGTTGGGGTGTGTGAGGGAAAAAGAGGGAGAAGAAGTGGAAGTCGACAGTGGGAGGGACGTGAGACTGTGGAGTCCCTAAAAGAGACCCCGTGGCCGGGAGGTGGACGGGAGAGAGACCGCTGGATGGAGTGACCGGGGTGAGGGCTGGAAACTTAGAAACAGCGACTCATTCCTCATTGGAATGAAAATGGTGAATGCCTGTACCGGGATTGGGAACGGAACGGACTGGGGGTGGGAGGGCACTTGGGGGCCACCATCGGACCGGCCTAGCAATTGCCTTGTCCTTGACTGGCGCTGGACTGGGAGAAGAAAGGGCAGGAGCGACCCGCTGAAGGTGAATCTGGGGGAACCAGCCCTGGGGTCCTGCTGGTCGCTGCTGTTGGGAAACTCGGGGTGGGAAGGAACGACACGCTAAGCATGGGGAGGGGAGCCAATCACGTCGAGGTAATTGTACTCGAGAAGGCGCCTAGAACCCACAGTACATCGCCCGGTCTGCTGTCGACCTCCAGGCTGCGTTGCGCTAGTTCGACCTTAGCGAGCATGCACCGGAGGACACCACCGGGGACGTCGCATTCACACTGGACTGGACGTACAGACAGACGTACAGAAGCAGCAGGACAGCAGCACATCAGCAGCAGCAGAGAGTATCACCACCACACCACTTCCGCCACGATCCAAATGCCCTTCACTCCACCTCCCAACTGCACGTTGCTGCACCACCTCGCGAGTCACATCGTACCTTGCACCTACTTCTGCTCCTCTTCCCCTCGTCTAACGGACAACCTTAGACACTAGACAACACGCAAGAGATACGCGGGCTCCTTCACACATGGCTTCCAGACAACAACCCCAAACCTCCCAGCCAACCAGCCTGCTACCCTGGCCCAACCCACGACGCTAAACGCAAAAAACCCATCCAGCAAACGCAGACATGACACCACTCGACCCCGGAAGCGGGGGATTATCTGCCAATTTCACCCTCCTTCTCCAGACCTTCCGGCTCTCTCCAGCTCTCCAGACCCTTCTCGATACTCGGGACGACTTCTCAGAGGCTCTAGGCCCTCGAAAATGGCTCCACCCCCAGAATCACTTTGATGCTATTGTTTCCAACAACCGGCCCAGAGCCAGTCATGCGGCCCTGCGTCGATTCAACTTACCCACCCACACCTCCAAACCCCCGTTTTCCCCAGGTTTTCGCCGTTCAAGGCAAAGTTTCGGCAACAAAGAAATAGGCACAAAAGCAAACGAAGCCTGCAGCGAACCCTCAAATCTTCGGCAAGAATAGGAACACTGGAAACCGGGGGAGGGGCCACACCTACGTCCCTGTACTACTCGTGTCCTCGGGGAGGGTTGGACAAGAAACTGGGGTTGGCGTGACTGGGGGACTGGAGAAATCTGGGGCAAAAAAAGGGTGAGGACCAACCGCATCAGCACATCGTTACACTCGTTCCGGGGCCCCATTTCGCGATACGTCGGATCGGAGGACGATCGCTGCTCTGTCACTGGTGCCACCAATTGTCCGCCGCCTGACCAGACTGAGCCTGCCTTGGCCCACGCAACCTCTACCGCTCTTTGGCCAGATATCAACGCTTTCCACATTGCTCTCAATAGTTGGCGGTGATAGTCGTCGCACGGTTCGAGGGCTGAGCATCCAATGACACTCTCCGAGACGCGCACTTCTTCAATGCGACTCCAGTGCCGGCACTCTGGCGATCGACACACAAGTCGCCATTCCAGGATCTGATGATGGCTCGTCATCGAGAGATTGAACACGTTCTTTCGTCACGGATTCCTTAGGGCCAAGAGCTGTCAAGCTTGGGCTACTGAACGATGAAGCTTTCGATGATCTTCCAACTTTTTATCGCCAACAGCGTCCGGTCGTTTCTTCCATCTTAATCCATGTCCGACGATTCACGTCGCCCGACTTCAGTTCATGACCACTCATCTCGGCGATAGTGTGCTGTAACACGAAAACCGTTGAAACCGACTTACATTCCACGAATGCGACGCTACCGTCGACCGTCCGAAAGGCCATCCATCTCGCATTCTGCTCTCAAAGTAGTCCTCCGTGATAACCACCTACCGGAGCCCCAAGCCACAATTCTCGACATCCTATCCCGCTCCGCACTCGGGCCAACCGGCTTCGGCTGAACGGCGAACTACTCTACCCCAAATGCTCGCGTGCCCGCCTCCGACATCTTCCCTTTTCCAACTAGGCTGCTCCCTGGCATCTTCACACAGACTCTCGGTCCACATTCGGAAAGAAGGCGGACATGTCTCGTCAAATCTCCCAAAACAATCCCATCCCAGAGCAATGGTATTTGTGGAAAAGTCAAAACGAGGCCATTATCGGTATCGGATGATTTAAGACATCCTGTCATGTCAAATAAGTTCGCCTCAGACAATGACAAGAGGACATCTGGAATTGCGCTGCAGCACCAGCTAGTCAGCCAAGTAACGGCACCCCGTAGACTACCCCATTACCCCGTAGATCAAGGTCAGCTAGCGCAGGCGACCGAGCAGAGGATGACGCTCTCCTCCCGCAATCCTTCGACTCCAGCTCCCCGTTGGAGCGATCCCCACTGGCGCGCGGCAGTATCATCAAGCCCGCCTTCCGCTGACGCGGGGGAGATGCATCTTTCGAAACCCGTCATCCGTTGAGCTGCAAAGTCGGGCACACTAGGAACACAAAATCCCATTTGTGTTGAGACGTCCTGTTGCGATGCAAGGTAGACTGCCGCGCTTCATCGTGGCAGCTCCTTCATGCAAGGACAGGGCGAGACCTATCCACTCCTTCAAGCTGCACAGGGTCCAGGGGTGCACCGCGGATCTCGCCCTCCCACAGCTCAGCATGGTCGCTGCCCCGCGGCTCCTTGCCTAGTACACGAGTGTTTCTTACTTTGTACAGCGTTCTGGGGAAGGCTTGATTTCAGGCAAAATGCCACCTTCCTCCGGTGGACATTGCTCTCGCTGCACGGCATCGCGGCTCGAATATATCCTAAGAAAGGTCCGTTCCGAACGCGGCCAAGCAATGTCGATCTTCCTTTCGAATGTAGGTACGGCCACGAGGGTCAGTTGGCTGCCAAGTCTCCGTTTGTGCCTCATTGAGAACATCGGAAAACATTATTGCACTGAGACATCGCATTTGGGTGTGGCTGCCGACGACGTCGGGTAACGGCACTGTGGCTTGCTGTCATCAGTTGGGCCCTGACATCGCGCGGGCTGTCAAAGAGAAGTCGAGGTAACAGCTTGACGCGGGGTAAATCGGAGAATTGTCCTCGCCATGTGTATTTTTCAATCACCTCTCGGGAATGAGATCGGTGTTGGAACTATCCCATGTGCCATGCGCCATGGACGAAAAGATGTCGGAGTGACAGCACAGCAGCATCGTTTCGAACGAGTCTACAGGAGGATCAGGATAAGGCCGTTCGCATTACTCCGTGCCGTCCTCGCACATTCCCGCCCTCCAATCGCCTTGCTTCGTAACGGCTTACAATGAGTAAGAAACTACCCCTCGACGATAGGGCCTGGCTGACAGAGAATGTTCGCCCAAGTACGATTGAGTGCCGAATGGGATCGACCCGGCCGCATGGCTTCGCCTATCCCTCCCCCTTCAACTGAAGTCCTCCTCGTCATTGGACGCCTCGGCCTCCACTAGTTCGTTTTGGGCAACTTCCATCGATCCGAGATAAGCCACCACGTTTTCGTCTGCGAGAAGTTGTGTTTTCTGCAAGGTTGGAGCAACGAGGCCCATCCCTGTTAGTCTTGGCACCATTCAAGCGCGCGGGGGAAGGACAACAAGCACGCAAAAGCAGTTGAGACGGGACTCGGGGGAGATCAAATGCTGGGGCAGCGGCGGCGAATCCCCAGAAGGAATGCAGGAGGCTCAAAAGAGGAATAACGCCTTAGGCGGGGAATGGGCAGAGCATCGTATGTTTACACTGCAGCCCTGACACTGACAGCGACGCCAACGACTGAAGAAACTGCGCGAACCACTCACCTGGTCTTCCAAAGACTTCATAGCGGCTTCCAGCAGGCTGGTCTCTTGTTCCCTTAACGTGGCAGCGGCGGTGATGCACGCCCCGCAAATGAGACCTCCTTCACTGAGCGATGCGTCGAGGTCGTCCAGGGACATGCCCGTGGCCAGCCGTTCCAGCTGGCCGGCGACGAGATCCTGCAAGACGGTAACCACTCTCAGACGAAAGATCTGAACGAGGGGATGGCCGTCAATGTGCTGTTCGAAAGACGTCGTCGTGTCGGTCACGTCCTCCTCCTGCCAAAAGACTTTTAGCTCCCGTGATCCCCCGGTGTCCTGCAGCACGCGAAAGTCAAGGCCGTCTTCCTCGTTCAGACACAGGAAGTAGGCGAAGGGGCTCTTCCAGCTGAGTGTCCCATTCGTCCGGTCAAACTCCACACTCGGGGCGCCGCCAAAGATGTGCAGCTTCGCCTTGCCCAGCGGGTCGTCCTCGAGAGGCGCCAGGGGCAGCGTGATGCGGTCGGCGGCAGACGCGGGGTCGATGAACCCATAGCTGAAGAGCATCTCTGCCCCGGATTTCGCGTCACCGTACGAGATTGTCATCTCATCCCCAGACAAGACCCTGCATCCTGGTCGCAGGAGCAGCACCACCTCGTCCTTGCTGTTTTCCTCGTAGTACGCGTTGGCCTGGGCTGAGTGGTTCGCCAGGTCCAGCACCGGGACCATGGCCTCACCTGACTTGGGGAGCTCCAGACAGCGGGAGCGGAACCAGGCGTCGACACGGGCCCAGTCGATTAGGGATACCTTGTCGGATTCCCAGAAGAGTTCGTTCCAGAATGGGAGGGCTTCTGAGGTTTCGCGGAGCTCGTCGAATTCGTCGGTCAGAGTGACAATCTTGGCGGCGGTGGCCGACTGGCTGTTTGTCAGAACGTGATCCTTGTATTCCTCAAGTATGCCTGTTCTCCTTCAGCCGCAAGCTTCTTGGCTTGCTGACCAGCATGTTGAGGAAGCATGTGTTTGTGTTTGCATGCGTGGCCAGTTACGGCGCTGGACATGGTGTGATGCTCATGAAGAGCGGGTGCCCAAGACTGGAAAGCCTCATGAGCTTACCTCAAGTGATGTCCCAATCAACATCTCACGCTCTTGCTCAGTCCAGAGCGTCGTAACAGGCACCTGCGGCGGTAGAAACTTCACATACTCCGTCCACGGCGTCGACACGCCACCCTTCATTGTCGTCTTGGGCCTATCCGACAGCACCATCTGCGTCAAGAGAAACAAGCAAATATCATGCCGCGTAGACTTTCCCCCTCTCAAATATGTCAGCAACAGTGATTCTCATATTATTCATGATGAGATGTGAGGTCTGCGCGCCCTAACCTTGTGGCCGCACACATCAAGCAGCTGGCGGAAGTTCTTGTCCACCTTGGCGTAGCTCTCGACGGCCTTGGCGGAGAGCACCAGCTCGTACGGTATCCTGAGAAGCGTCGGGATGTCGAACGTCTCCTCCTCGCGGCTGAGCTCCTTGTTCACGAGCAGCCCCAGCCCGCAGCCGGGGATCTCACGCGCTTCGACGTCGACGAGGTCGACGTCGTTGAACATGGCCCATGTGGGCAGGGTCTCGACGGGGAGTTTTGAGGTTGCCATTGCCCCTTTTGTTGAATGGGTTGGTCAGTGAAATAGGAGTTGGACGTCTCGGCTTTCAATGTCCGAGGTTTGAATTGGTATTGAGGCGGGTGCCGTTTACCGGGCGGCGGCCGTGTTTTTTGATGAGGACCTGAGAGGGATGGTGGGCTTGCGGGCCGAAGATTCGGAGTCCGGCAGCGGCGGGGGAGGTTTTCAGTGTGCGTCTACGGGCGGTGGATCAGAGACCTTGGGCTGGTAGTCCGGGAATGAGCGCGGGACCTCTGACAGATGCACTTTGGCCTCCTTGAGAGAATTTGTTGGTTTGATATACTTGAGATGCAGTGGCTCAGTCGAGACCTGCGCGCTGTGTTTTTCTGGTAGAGTGAATGAGGCAATTCTTCGTTGGCGTTCGTTCTTCTGTGGAACGGGCCTGGAAGGAATCCTGACGTTTCCAAGCTGCTTCTAGGCCGCCGCACCGTCCAATTTTCTCGACCAGTAAACCTGGGTTGTGCGCAGTGTCGATGTTCATGCTGCTGCTAGCGTGCTATGCGTTGGAGAAACAGGAAAATATCCAAGAATTTTTGACTGGGTATTGA
Source organism: Colletotrichum gloeosporioides (assembly GCF_011800055.1). Lineage (NCBI taxonomy): Eukaryota > Fungi > Ascomycota > Sordariomycetes > Glomerellales > Glomerellaceae > Colletotrichum > Colletotrichum gloeosporioides. The sequence continues at coordinate 2,152,466 of NW_025544662.1, read as the reverse complement.
TGTCGAAGTTGGGCGAGGCAAAGGAGTGCTTGCATCGTTGATTTTAGCAGGTATTGACTGGCGTTTGCCACACGGGAGACTGCTGCTACGAGAACTGCAAACAAGCGAGAAACCATCTAACTCTTCGTTTGTCTCATGACATGGCCAGGTTCAAGAGTTATATCAAGCCTTGCCTGCACCTACTTCTGCTCTATTTTTACTCATTCATTTTGCCGGATGTCGCTTGACTGCGTCTTCAACGTCGAAATTCCGTCTCATATGAACCCCGTTGCGAGTTACCACGCTCTCCCGTCGTCAATGGCTACCAAAACCAAAACCATCAGCTTTCCTCCCTTCGTCTTAACTTTCTTGCGTTCTTTTCCCGTTCGGCTGCCTGTTCATCTTACTTGCAATTGCCCTTCAACTGCCCACGACCGCATGTTACTCAACACCGGCCGCAGCTCGTCCTCCGTGGTGAGTGCGACCCCACCACAACTTCCGCCCTGGCCAGCCAGCCCCGCTGATCTACATGAGTCAGCTTGTCAGCCGAAGTTTTCATCGTGGGGCGTGTAGCTCAGTGGTAGAGCGTCCGCTTTGCATCTTCATTGCAACTTCGTCTGCGGAAGGTCCAGGTTTCGATCACCTGCCCGTCCATTTCTTTTGCCATTTTTGGGTGTTTTCCGTTGCTGTGTTTGTGTCAGCTTGAATTGGACTGCTTAGGAAGGAACAGAATTTCTTTTTCTTTTGGTGAGTTGGGTGCGTAATTAATAGTTTTGTCACCAGTTGGCTGATTGTGGGAATCCCCGCTATTGCGGACGCCTCGAACTTGTTGGTGTGCAATGGGATGCAACAAACCATGACTGACATACTTTTGCATGGAATCTTGAACTTAGATCGCAGACCACCTCGCCATATGAATTGTTTGTGTAGATCATGGTATAGCCTACTCGGTCCCGCAGCTTTCCACAAGAGGGCCTTTGCATGAAACTGGAATGCAATCAAGTGTGCCCGAGACTGCGTCTTTCATTGGGAGACGTCAGCTGACAGTGTCGCTTCCTTTATTAGCTATGAAAGGCCCAAATTGGCAGCACGGATGTCGTCAGGGCGGGTTTGGTCTGCAGTGAAATCTCTCCACTCGGCCGCGTCGGTTACAGTGTAGTTTGGAGGCTATGGTCGTGGCTGATGCTGAGGAGGTGTCGCAAGCTTGCGGAGGTAAGAAGGGATTTCGCATCGCTCTTGTAGACTCAAGGGCTAATGAAAACATCAAAATCTGGTTGGCACCTACTCGATTCGTTGCGGCAGCCGCCATCGCTCTGACTCGAATCAGGAAAGAATCGTCAATGGACGAGAGTGATTGTTGCTTTCCTTGATAACAACTGCGACAATTCATTTACGATGGAAGTATGCATGTTCAAAGTGCTAGTAGGTGACTTTTGTTGGCACATGGGACACCAGAAAATTGAGAACCTCAGTGTTACCCATCCCAATTGCTCAATATATATGCCAGTTCACAACGCTCAAAATACTACACCGGATGCCGAGGTGCAACCAACACGGAGGCCGCGTAAATTTTCTTGGTCTACGCGGCTACATTTACTGTTTACTCAATAGACTTGAAGTTTACTTCGATTGAGGACGATAGCAAACACCGTGAGCCGAGACAACGGCGACGACGACAACGATAGCAATCACACAGGAAAAGCAGTCGCTCCAACACAACGAAAATAGGGATTTTCCCAATATGGGGCCCGTTGCGGCAGAGGCGATGCTGGGAGCCATGGAATTCCTGGAACCTACAAGCAAGACTTCGGGCTGTGACCCCTTTTCCCAGCTTGACAATACTTCGCGGTTTGCAAAGATTAAGGAGTCGGGCAAGGACGATCAGCCAAACGGCAGCCAGCATGACCGGTAGATAGTTGGAGGCAGTAAGACCTGGGCCCAGGTATTTGTGACGGGCGTGAGAGAGGCAGGTCCAAGGAGGCCTGATCACCACAAGAGGAAACTGACTACGACATGTGCCTGCCACACTGAAAGCCAACGCTCTTGCTGTTGACTCTTCAGCCAGTTTAGCAGCTTGACAGACTTCCTCGGCCAAGGCCACACATCTTCAGTCCATCCGACTTCCATCACATTACACGTCCATCAACAAGAACTACCTCTTCTTTTGTTTCTTGGGCCCAGCAGAGATTGACTTCTCCACATCATACCGGCAAACACTTCCAACACTATTCGAAAAATAGATTACTTGATGACCAACATGCAGACACCCGCCAGCGACCTGGAGTATGTCCTCCTCAATAAACTCGTGCCCTTTGAATTAGACGAGGTATGGAGCATCGACGAGCATAACTGATGACATGACTGACACATAGTAGGACGAGCTTCATGAACTCGTCGATGCTACGGTCGCCCACGTAAATGAACTATTGGTAAGCAATCGACTTCTAAGTTCTTTCTCCGACCCCTTTGGTTATACTGTCGTCACCGTCGTTCGTCTACCTGGTCATTGCCCTTCGCGAAAGACAGGACTGGCCGAAGTTTCTCATCATTAGAGGGCTTCCACATGTTTCTCTGCACCTGCAAGTCCATGCTCACCACCCTCTTCCCCTCGCTGTCATCACTCTCGTCTCTGTCGTCTCGCCCGATCCAGCTCTGGGTATACTAACTCCCGAGTGCAGTATTGTTGCAAAACAGGGTCTCAAGGCGGGGCGGAAGCCCACATAGACCAGTTCTTCGATGAAATAGCCAGTGATTGGGACAGGTGTCTGACGTCTGAAGAACCCATTGCGAGATTGTGGCAAGCTGTGATCGAATCGCTCATCAACTGGCTTTCTGAAGACGTTGATCTCAATACGTATAACGATACCAACCGGAAATATCTCGGGAACAGCATCATCGTACTGGTGGGTATGGTGTATGCCGACGCTCACTACTACCGTGCTGGCCTTTCCACTTTCGAGACGGGGATAGCGCATGCCGACGCTTCTACCTCCCGTGCTGGCCCTTCCACTTCCGAGGCACGCGCACAAGATGCCGCATCAGACACCTCAGACGATGCAGACGTATTATCTTCGACTCATTCTAACTCTTCCGGGGCTTATTCTGACTGCACCGAGGACAAAAAGGGCAAGTCGCGCCGTACTGCTGACTACAAGGGCAAGCCGCGTTGGCTTGAGAACATCCATTATGACCAGAACGGCTCTGGCAATGAAAAAGAAAATGACGGTCAAAATACTCCTCAGAAGCGCAAGGCTGACGAGGTTTTCAACACGAATGACGACAAGATCGTCGCTTCTCCACGCAAGAAACCTTGGGAGCAGGACAGCATTGCAGAAACTGGATTCCTCGGCATCGCGGACGAGCCTAGGCCTGACAAGGAGGCTGGCGAAGAAATGGACATGGACAAGGCAAAATACCTTTCCGTAGACTGAAAACGGTGAGTATACTTACTGAGAGGGGTCATACAGTCACGCCCGCGACAAACCAGCCTGTCTGAGTTGGATCAGAACATGGACTTCAAGTACGAGAAGCCAGAGATGGACGACGAGGAACAGGATGATTTGAAGACAGGTAAGACGCAGCTCACAATGTAGAGAAAGACACAGACACTGACAAGGCCACGCAGACAGACGCGGAGCAAGAGCTCTATCGAGCGCGGATGCTCAAATGACGAGGGACCCCTTTCGATTGCGAGTTCTGCGAGGTCAACCTCCCATGGAAAAGCTTGGCCGTACAATGGAACCGGATGAAGCAGACTAGGATGGAGACGTCGAATCCTCCAACTTGGAATCAGATGCGCACTCCGACAAGGCGGACGATATTTTGAAGGTATGTGACCTGATGCTCCCGAAAAGAGCACAATAACTAACAAAAACGAACAGACTCGACGGGAACAATGGTCCTCCCAAGGTCGTCGCTACGGGATCTCTGAGGGTAATCCCCACGAACTCAGACAGCGGCATTATTAATAGTGTTTTTTTTTTTGGTGCCTGGAGTTTCTTTTGATGCAGTCAGTAGGTTGGCGGGAGAGAAACATGATGTGATAGCACTGAGATTAGAATGGATTCGGGTCAATAACCTGATCGTTCCTCATATTGCGAGCTTTAACTTGTGAAGATCGGCAAAGAGGTTATACCGGTGAATCCGGCAACTCAACGGAATGAGGCATTGCAGCACTGGCAATTGGCACAGCACGAGATGCTGGATACATACTCAACGTGCAGACCGACAAGGAGGCGAGACGGGACTCAGTATGGACGCGGACCATGTCGGAACGACAGTCAGCAATTATCGGGGCAGCCCCTCATTGCATTAGCGGGACGAAGCCGACCAGGGTGGGCCGCGCCCTTCGCAAAATCGCTACCCCTCGAACGATTCTCGAAGTTCACCACGACAGCACCACAAGCCCAAACCGACACAATGCCTCGAGATCCGCTGATCGGCCTGGTTGGCAAGCCGTCGGCAGGCAAGAGCACAACGCTCAACAGTCTCACAGACGCCTCATCAAAAGTTGGTCCGTAGCCCTTACCAAAAGCCCGCTCGACCGAGAAAAACCGACCACCCCACCATGCGACCTGGCCGCTGATGGAATTTTGTGAACAGGAAACTTCCCGTACGAGCCCTGCTTCTCCTCTGTCTCTTTCAACGAAACCTCTGCCGTTTTCATGCCGGTTGTTCATCACTCACCTGAACCTCCAGATTCACGACGATCGATCCCCAACGAGCCATCGGATACCTCCAAATAGACTGCGCCTGCGCCCGCCACAATGTCTCGGACCGCTGCAAGCCCAACTACGGCGCCTGTGTCGACGGCCGTCGCTCCGTGCCGATTGAACTCCTCGACGTCGCTGGCCTCGTCCCCGGCGCCCACCAGGGCAAAGGCCTCGGCAACAAGTTCCTCGACGACCTGCGCCACGCCGATGCGCTGATACACGTCGTCGACGCCTCGGGCACCGTGGACGCCGAGGGCAAGGAGACGCGCGGGTACGACCCGTCGGTGGACATTGCCTGGCTGCGCGGCGAGATCGTGGCCTGGATCAAGGGCAACCTGATGGAGAAGTGGGGGAGCATCAGACGGCGTCACATGGCGATCAAGGCGACGGCAATCGAGACGCTGCAGGGCCAGTTCTCCGGATACGGCAGCACGGCCAACGTGGTTGCGCGGGCGCTGGACCGGCTGGGGATCAAGGAGCCGCTGGAGGACTGGGACGAGGCGACGATCGACCGGGTTGTCAACGCCTTCACGGACGAGAAGTTCCCGACCGTCATCGCGCTCAACAAGATCGACCACCCGGACGCGGACAAGAACATTGCGAAGATTGCAAAGATGCAGGACCCCAACACGATCGTGCTGTGCTCGGCCATCTCGGAGATCTTCCTGCGCAAGATGGCGAAACAGGGGTACGTCAAGTACACGGAGGGCAGCGAGTTCGTGGACACGCGCGAGGACCTGATTGAGCAGGGCGACCCGAACGGCGGCGGGCTCAAGGAGCTGGACGAGAAGAACCGCAACCGGATAGAGAACCTCAAGGACATGGTGCTGTACCGGTTCGGGTCGACGGGAGTGGTGCAGGTGCTCAGCAAGGCGGCGGAGATCCTGGGGCTGGTGCCGGTGTTTCCCGTGCGCAACACGACGACGTTCCAGTCGGGCGCGAACGAGAGCAGAGTCGTGTTCAGGGACTGCGTGCTGGTCAAGAAGGGCACGACGGTGGGGGAGGCGGCGAGGAAGGTTATGGGGGATGCGCCGATTGCGTATATCGAGGGCGCTGGGGGCTTGAGGGTCGCTGAGGACGACCCTGTTGCGGTTGGGAAGAACGATGTAAGTGTTTCCCCATCATCATGGGCTTCAGGTTTCGATGGTCATGAGTTTGTTGCTAACGCCTCACAGATTCTGTCGTTCAAGGTCGGAAGGGGTTGAGTGCAATGCGCCTAGGCAATTCCACGCGCGGATGTCTGCCTCAGTTTACCTGCCAGCCAGCCGATAGTGATCAGAATCTCGCACCGCTCCCCGCTGCCCCTCCAGCTCCCTGATATCCGAAGATGTGGAACCATGGAGCACACCCCGTGACACTCACGCATACATGGCAGACATCATATACATTCCGTGAGGAGAAGAACCATCCCCGGAGCCAACGGGAGGGCGTTCATCGCAACGATTCAAATGAAGAAAATGTGACATGGAGTTGGCAGGCGGGTACGCCGGAACCCTTAGCCCAGCGAGGCGGGATGCAGGGAATCACCAGGCCCCCCCTTGGCGCGGACAGGGGTATATGGGAAGGCCGAAATCGAAAGGGTCTGTGAGCGCTTTGGGGGCCAGCAGCGTGCCACTCGAAACGATTGTTTAAAAATAAAGGGCAGAAATACTATGCAGTATCTCGACCAAAAATGAAAAATGAAATAAGGGCGGGTGGGATATCAAAGCTCAGCTCCATACTCGCCGAGTCATTGCGGTTAGTGGATCATCTCTGGTGTCTCCTTGTTCCTGTGCTCGCATTCGCGCAAAGAACCTGGAAGCTGATCTATGATCTATCTGGTTGGCGCTCACCGCACTCGGTCCGTTTTCCCAGCGCCCTCGAACAGGCCGCAGCCCAGCTCAACGGTCTGCGTGCAATTAAACACAGCCCTCGCGGACAGGGATCGCATTCTATCTGATTCTGGCGGCCGACGGCAGTCAGTCAGTCCAGCGGTAGGCGACGACGGACGACAGGCTTCAGGGCACATTCAATCTGCCTTAGCGCCTCGAGGCCCGGCAAGGCCAGCCTCAACAGTGCAACGCTTTCGGCTTCGCGCCGAGTGTGTGCACGACTGCGCACGACTGCAAAATGCAGTGTGGGACCGACGCTGCGCCGAGTATTTTGCGTGACGCGTCCCTCGGCTTCCGTTGGTTGATCCGTCGCGGTGAAGAGCAAACCGTTCCGGGGTCATTTGGAGATTCTGGCGTCTCCATTATTGTGGCTGGGCTCGTCGTTCAGGATACGCGGGAAACAAGGTTAATTCTCTTGCGAACATGGCTGCCATGGCATGGCTGGTTATGCAATAACTGCTTGAGCGTTTTCGTTGCAAGTGAAATAAGCTCTTGGACGGTGTTTCCAAAGTCTGTATGCTTAGGCGGGTTGGCGGGATCTAGAACGTTTCCGGGTGAGAGTTCAGCGTTTCAATGCAGATTGGGCATGACATCACTGGAGGAAGCTCCGGCACTATCGCTGCTACTGCTGGCGGGGGAAAATCATAACCGCTGTCATGCGGCACACTCGGATTATGAAGCAACAAAATGCGGCTGCGTCTGACAACACATCACACATGCATAATGAGAAAATGAGTCTTTGCGAAAGAAGAGATCTTTGATTGAAGAGATTGATGTCGGGTATCGAATTAAGCATCAAGTGTACACAGTCCAAAGCCTCCCTGATCCAGATTCTTACAGACGCGCTGCAAGAAAACAAGAGCCGATGAGAACCAGTCCGTGATGAAAATAACCGCCTCCAACAGAGGAAAAGAGGCCGTTGCTGTGTCGTGGTCGTAAAATAACAAAAAGTGGTAGGGGTCTTATGCCACCCTGCACTGGCAAGCAGAATCCCTGCCGTCCGGTGCAGGAGGATCCCCAAAGGTTGCCGGATGAGACGGAAGCTGAGGTCGCTGGAATGCCCGGCCACCGCCTACACCGTCACCCTCCTGTCAAATGATTGGGTCTCGCATGTCGAAGGGCTGAGGTCATGCCGCTGTCGCTTGCTTGAAGTCGTCATAGCGCTCATTGATGTAGGTGGTTCGAGATCGGGACGACCTCAGCGACGGGACGCTTAATACTTCAGGATGATGTACAGAGCGTGGATGATACCGGGCAGGTAACCTGTGCATATTAGTGAATGCTGTGAGTGATTGCGATGAATGTCGGAACTTACCAAGGATGGTCAACAGGATGTTGATGAAGAAGTCAGCACCGCAGCCGCGCTCGAGGAAGACACCGACGGGCGGGAGGATGATGGCAAGAATGATCTTGCAGATATCGGAAGCGGTGAAAGGCATGGTGATTGATATGTGGTGGTGATGAAGTGTTTGTTTGGGTGAGTCTGATAGTTCGCGACGGGATCTCGAAGTTCTAATGTAAGGTCGAGTGTAGGTTCGTTGGTTGAGAATGTCAAGAGGGGAAAGGAAGGGTGGGATGGGGACGAGATGCTTAAATAGAGGAGTGGTACTGGGCAATCCTCCAAGATTCAACGAGGAAAAAAAAAAGAATGGCCCCAGCAAAGTAAGGTAGGTAGGCGCAATGGACAAGGTCACGGTCACCAGTCGAGCTCACAGTGATGTGATGTGGACTTGCAGGGGCCGCCCCCTTCCCGCCATCAGTACATCTCTTCCTTACCTCACTGCGGACCTTACGTCTGACAAGGGACAAGCCAGTCGCAGGTGCCAGGCCATTGAGGTCCGGAAGCACCCAAGCACCAAGCATCACCCAAGCGCAAGCTCCCACTAAGCCGCAGCAGCTGTGCTGTTCGTGCCGCGGAATAGGCTTGGGGTGAAATGAGAAGGGACATGCGTCATCGACTGATTCCCGGTTTGCTGCGGCAGGAATAAGGTGCGCCTGCGTAAGGCACACCGGGCCCCTACCTCACTGACAGACAGTCCGCACCTCCCCCCTCGGATAGCTTCTCGCTAGTTTTCTTGGGCATGGGATGGCTTTGCCGTGCGATGCGGACAAGCCACACCTTCACCCACTTTTTGGGCAATGACCCTGCTCTTCACGCCTTGCCTGGCCCTTGACGTTCTCCGGAAACTACAATCCGTGCGGAGCAGAACCGAAGCCTGAAGGCAGCATAGCTGCATCTTTACGACGTATCAGCAAAGTCAGATATGGCACGGCTGTTCCTGCAAGACGACGAACTACTGACTGCCTGCTGCCAGGTTTCTGCAATTACATCAAGATGCTTAAAGCTGATACCGGTTCGCGGCGCAGACTTTTCCCACATGATGCCCCCTTACAGAAATCCGACACTTGAATATTTGCCATGGCATCGTCGTCGTTTCCGATCTATCCTTACCAGATCGAGCCTTCAATTGCGCGTCCCCCGCCCCAGCCAGTTCCCGCGATATCGCCGTCATTGGGAAGCAGCACTGTACCCAGGCACGGCCATTCCGGGGCTGGTCTTCAGGTAATGGGTGCACAGGTGCGCGCTGGGCTGCAACTGGCTTGCTTGTTCTCTCGCATAGCCAGTGTACATCGGAATCTAATGGACGAGAAGCTGCGCGAACTCTTTTTCGGGGCGGGTAGGTGGATGCTACGTCATCAGCCGAGCCTGCTAGCGCCGCCAGTGGGGTCCGCCTTCTTAATTTTGCTTCTTTCGCTCATCGGTCCACATGCTCTCGACCAGTAGGAGGCGCTAGGGACAGTCACGACGGCAGGGAAGGGGCCCTGGCAACATGCAGGCGATGAGCCACAGCGCCACACCAGGAAAGCTGATCAGTGTCGCAAGAGTGACGGCACAGCCACATAGCCACAGATGAGCATCGAGGATCTGCCTGTCAGTTCGCTCGAGTTGGCGCAAGGTTCATGCCAATTGTTTCTCCAGCGGACATCGGTCCGTCCGCGCATGCTGCGGAGAAGACATGCAAATGATTTGGCAGTGAAGAGTCACCAAGTTACTTTGGTTCCGTTCTCCCAAATCCCCACCGCCTTGCTGGTTTCTTTTCCTCTTGCGCGGCGCGCCGTTCACCTTGTTCTTGTCTCCTTGTCCCATCAAAAACTTGCCAGAGCTGTCTCACCAATGAAACCCCAAGGTGCCCCGTGACTTATGACGCAAGGGGCCCGGTCATGCCCGGCGGCAAAGGGGGAGAAGCCAAGTCGGCTCGGCAGCTGGCAGGGCTGGGACGGAGACGCGGCCTGTACCCGCTTTTGTGACGGGGGGCGCAGACGGCGAAAAAAACGTCGCTAGAAGTCGGACTCCAACGCCTATTTCGTCGACTCTGTAGGGCTGGACTCTTCCATGAGGCAAGCTTGCAATGCTATATGTGGCTGGGGTGAAGTGTGCCACGACAGATATGATGTTGGTGTTTCACTGCACGGCATTGATTGCGACATCGCCGAGGCTGACGGCGACAAACACTTGCACCATCACGTTTCTTTCCCAGCGGTCTATCGCAATGGTTGTGTTGGAACTTTTTTTCGTTTGTTTTGTGAGGCCACTCTTGGCTGCTGCCAATTGACGCTAGGTATTATACATCGATTACTCTGCAGAAGGCCAAGTTGCTGCTAAACAAGAGCTAGCGTTGGTGAAGCCGCTGTTGCCACGCACGCTTGAGCTACTGCGTCTTCTGGCTCAGGTCTAGGTCTAGGCCTAGCCATAACACACCTCACCCGGAGGCATTCTTGTGTGAGACGTGACGAATACTAACGTCTTGTCACTGTCGTGGTATTATCGACGAGTCAGGCAGTCGGCGGAACTGTTGTCGCTGACTTGCAGCGCGCTGCCGATTTGCCAGTTCAGATTGTTGACCGCCTCGGCACGCTCACTCGTCGTCGCTCGCAGAACCTGCCATCCTCTTGCCAAACGCCAATGTGCCGCCAATGGTCTTGCCCAGGACGTAGCCAGCGTAGAGGCCACACAGAATCGTAACGGGCCACTTTTGCCAGTCACGGTCCCAGTCCAGGGGGATTGGCACCGCGCCGAGCCACGCGCCCAGCAGACCTCCGATCAGACCGCCGTATGCCTCGTCCAGCGGCGCGGCCGCGCTGGCGATGGACGCCCATGTGCTGGCCTCGACACCGTGGACATAGAATAGTGGGAAGAGCGAGAGGAGGGAGACGTTGGCGGAGCAGAGGAGGGTGTGCGGGACGTGTGTTAGGAAGGGAGCGCCGAAAAGAACGAGCACGATATGCAGGGCGGGCGTGATCAGGGCGGCGAGGAGGACGGAGAGGAAGATAGCCTAGCACAGCCGTTAGCGATGACTCCCCGAGCAGCTGGGTATCAATGACCACTCACGATGAAGGGGTTCGGCCCCGTGCTCTCAACCTTCTTCTTCTCGCCGGGCCGGGGCTTGCGTACACCCTTTGACGCTTGCGAACCGGCGGCGGGCAGGCAGACGAACGCGTAGACGATTTGTATCACGGCAACGATCGGCAGGGAATTTGTGAGAGTCCGCACGGGGTCGGCGACCAGCGAGCCAAATTGCGCAACGAAGAGGCCAGATAGGAGCACCGGCTGGACGTGTCGGACAAGCTGCGCGGCAGGGCTCGAGAGGGCGTGGACCGGGTGCAGTCCGTCTTTCGACTTGCCCGCGTCGGAGGCGGCCTTCATTGGCGACGACATTGTCACGTGGTCTACCAATGGCATGCTCGAGTGGTCGGTCGGTCGGACGATCGCGAAGTCGGGAGACTCGGGGCGTTGTAGGTTGTCGGTCGGTCGATAGATGAGCTTCGATGGAACGGGAACCCGGAAGGCCACGGCTCAGGAAAAACCGCGGAACGGCGTCAACGTCCGACCGCGTTTGGCGGGTCCGCCCGAGTCACATGGCGATAAGAACGTTATCTGAAGGAACCGCTGCGTGCTGGCTGCCAACCCCAGATTCTTGGGCCACTCAGCGTGCGCAGGGTCGCGACGGGCCTGCAAGCTTCCCAAGTGACAGCTCGCGGTACGTACCGTTTCTGCAGCAAAGTGACACCGCATCTTCCACCTCATTCTTTCTTGGGAAAAAGAGTGACGATGTCATCTCATCCCCTAATCTCGTTCGGGATCTGAACTTCTACACCTTTGCAAGTTCGGACCAAGGCAGCTGTCATTGTCTTCCCCGGATTCTCCCTCGTCGTCGCTCCCAGCCGGCTGGGTCTGTGGTTCGATTGTTCGCTTCAATGGTCAGCAGCGGCGATCATCTCATTCGCCAGGAATCCAGGCCCCTCTGCCAGCCAATCAGCGCGCCTCCTCGGTGGCCGCCGTCAGACCACATCACCCCATAATCGTTGGCAGTCGTCAGGAAACTGCAGAGAACCACACCATCGCCAATCGACAGTTTTAATACGCGATTTTCCAGCGCAGGCTTTTTGCAAACCGCCCAAATGACCCAAATGGTTTGCCTCCCCACCCGCGCGGCTGCGCCTATTGGGTGAGACACTGTGTCTTGTCAACTTTCACTGCAGAATCCCATGGCCATGGATACCGTTTGGGGGCCGTTGGAGATGGGATGGCATGATTTTGCCTGGGCCTCGATCGAGAAGCCTCACTCGCTCCGCCCAGGCACGGCAATCTTACGGGCAAAGCTGCCCGCCCATCTGCCCACAATAGGTGTTTGCCGCAGGAAATCCCGGAATAGCCTTGTCCAAGATTTACAGATCTCGTAGCTTTGCGGGCAGGAGTCACAATCTTTTTCCTGGTATAAGATCCGAAGCAGCTTCCCGTCTGTTGTGTATCCCTCTCCCTCATCATCATCATCACACATCAACAACATCAAACAGAGTCTCGAATCAAACAAACACAACTCTCCACTACATCTTTTGTACGAGTGTATCACCACCAACTTCACTCCTCTTAATCACTCAAAAGTCTCTACTCGACTACCAAACCAACCAACTCATCACTCAAAATGTCTCCCGCATTCGCCGCCCGCACTGCCGCCCGCATGGCTGTCCAGCGCAGACAATTCTCCCTCCTCACCAACATGCGCAACGTTGCCCGCCAATTTGAGCCTCATCCCTTCCAGAGGATGCCCCAAACTGGCGTCCAGGCCAAGCCCTACTACGGTGCCATGCTCAAGAGACGTGCCGTCACGGCCACAATGTAAGCATTTCATTGATCGTGCCTTTTGGTTCGAATCTCGACTAACAGTATACTCTGCAGGTTCTTCCCTCTCTTCACCTTCGTCCTTGGCTGGCCCTACCTCACCAAGGTGGCGCTCGACGGTCACATCTGAGCGAATGCATTCATTCCTCTTAATGAACTGAGTGGAAACATCGATATGGGAGTTGGAAGCTAGAATTTTGGGAATTTGGAACATATCACGGAGATACCTGTACATATCTTATCTCGAGCATCTAAGGCGTTCGGGGGCTTCTTGGATTCAGCATCGGTAGAAGTCTGTTCGGACCAGCACTATTTACTTTGTTCAAACACATAAACTATTTTGCGCGCGTGAGACTAGAATTTGTTCAACGTCAACTAAACAGAGAGATACATCTCCACAATAGTTTGCATCCAAAATGCAACCCTTCCGTGCCAAAGTCTTGTAAACCACCTCTGCACTTACACACCTTCTCCAACCGAGACCCTAGAGGCCAGTGCACGCCAGCTCCCAATCGCGCTACTCCACATCTGTCCTAGCAATTCGCGCCCCTGCAGCTCCCCGGACTGAGACCGCGTCGTGCTTGAAGCTGTCCTCCAATTTTGACCACTTTGACAACATCCCATCTCCAGCGACCAACGACGAACGAGCCGACGACCCAGCGACGACACCGCAAACCCCTACAATCCTCCCTTGCACACCGGGCTCAAAGCGTGCGGGCGTCAATCGTAGCCTCATTCCCCCAACGCCAACGAATCGCCGAGTCCCCACTTGCCAGCAGTCACCGCCAAACACAAACAAAGGGGTGGGTGTGGTTCAACGTGTGCGCGAAATCGGAACGAAACTCGCCGACCCGACGATACATACGACCGGCGGGAACGATTGAGAAGCGGAAGGATTTGAAAAAGACAGAATATTGAATCTCGGATGCATCGCGCAAGATGACGGACTCGCTACACAACGCGCCCATCGTCCTGGACAATGGCTCCGGCACCATCCGCGCCGGCTTCGCGGGCGACGACCTGCCAAAGTGCTACTTCCCCTCGTTCGTCGGCCGTCCCAAGCACCTGCGTGTCCTGGCCGGCGCGCTCGAGGGCGAGGTCTTTATCGGGCAGAAGGCGGCGACGGAGCTCCGGGGTCTGTTGAAGATCAGGTACCCGCTCGAGCACGGCATCGTCACGGACTGGGATGACATGGAGAAGATCTGGGAGTACGTGTACGGAGAGGGGCTCAAGACCCTCAGCGAAGAGGTGTGTGTTCCGGTAGACCGCGGGGAGATGATGGCGTTTTCCCCGCCCCAATTTCATCTCGCGATGCTAATGCTTGTCCCAGCACCCCGTCCTCCTAACCGAACCCCCCCTCAACCCCCGCAGCAACCGCGACACGGCCGCCCAGATCCTCTTCGAGACGTTCAACGTGCCGGCGCTGTACACATCGATCCAGGCGGTGCTGTCATTATACGCCAGCGGCCGGACGACGGGTATCGTCCTTGACTCGGGCGACGGCGTGTCGCACGCCGTCCCCGTGTACGAGGGCTTCGCGATGCCGAGCAGCATCCGGCGGATAGACGTCGCGGGCCGCGACGTGACGGAGTACATGCAGACGCTGCTGCGCAAGAGCGGCTACGTCTTCCACACTAGCGCCGAGAAGGAGGTCGTGAGGCTCATCAAGGAGTCCGTCACCTACGTCGCGCACGATCCCAGGAAAGAGGAGAAGGAGTGGGCCAACAGGACGGACTCGGCCAAGAGCATGGAGTATGTTTTGCCGGACGGTCACAAGCTCAAGGTAAGCAACAAAGAGCAATACTTTCCGCCGGGAAAAACGTCTGGGGCTGGGACGAAGAATGCTAACCGTGATGCCAGATTGGCGCGGAACGCTTCAGGGCACCAGAAATCCTCTTCGACCCCGAGATCATCGGCCTCGAGTACCCGGGTGTGCACCAGATCGTCGTCGACGCGATCAATAGGACGGACCTCGACCTGCGCAAGTCGCTGTACAGCAACATTGTACTCTCGGGAGGCAGCACGCTGACCAAGGGCTTCGGCGACCGTCTGCTCACAGAGCTGCAGCGGTTGGCCGTCAAGGACATGAGGATAAAGATCTTTGCGCCGCCGGAGCGCAAGTACTCTACATGGATCGGAGGAAGTATCTTGGCTGGTCTCAGCACTTTCAGAAAGGTGAGTTTTCCTTTTTTTTTCTTGCCTGGGGCGACGAATTGACATGCTGACAACCGTGACAGATGTGGGTGAGCATCGACGACTGGCACGAGAACCCGGATATCATCCACACCAAATTTACGTGAGACGGCTTCTGCGTTTTGAGTTTTATACGAAGCGGCTTTCTAGATGCGTTACTCTGCACATTCTTCTGCCCACGCTTTTTCCAATAGAATCTGGGCGTGTCTCCATCAGATGAGCAAGACATACACCGTAGACGCGTGGCGAAAGAAGGGAGTGCCTTTTCTTCCCAGATGTCAAGCAACGTATGTGTCATGGGAAGACGACGGGAAGAGGATCGGAGGGAGGACTGGCTAAATTTTGTTTTTTCAAAGATTACCCCCTTCTAAAAAAGATGTCCCTTGGCCAGGGGTTCAGGCAAGGTAGGCAGCATGTTGAGGTAATGAGTCAGCTAGAAAGTTGAGAATGATACCCGAGTCTTGTTGTCCCGTTTAGGTGTGTGATGAAAGCTGCGAACTGCCAGTATGTATCTCACCTGTGACAGACTTACGAACGATTGAAGGCTCTCGTAGATGATGGGCTGCCTATGTGCAACTACATAGCGCCCGCAGTTGCGCTTTGGCCTTGAGTGTCATGATTGTCACCTGCCAATGACGAGGGCTGACCTGTGACAGAGATATCGGAGCCGAAATAAGAAACTTGCCCTAGGAGGTTTCAAAAGCAACGATGTCGAGATAAGACGAGAAGGAAAGATGGTTCGCGGGAGCTCTGACCTCTTTGATAAGGATAAGGTCTCATCTAGAAGCCTGTTGCTTTTGGAATAAGCAATGTGAGTACTTACATGCGCAGGCCATGTGCGGGCGAGACATTGGTTTAATGTCGTGCGTTGGAAGTATCGGGTATGGCTTACGGGCGTGTTCTATTTAAGAGGGTGCTTGGGGTGGGGACGTAGAGTCTCTTGGGCAACGAATGTCAGAGCTCTCGGGTTGATCAATGATTAAGAAAGGATTGTGTCTTGATTGAGGTGACATGCGATGCGATGCTATGAGGCATGAGGTTTCTATGATTGGCATGAGGGTTTGATATCGTCGTTTATTTCTGCCCTTGAAGTATTCACTCGTAGGTCTGGTGCCGGTTGATGTGTAAGTAGCTAAGGAGTCGTCTCCTTCGTCGGCTGTTTCTCGAGCAGCCCACATAAAGTCAGTAAGGCGGAACAGAGTGAGACGAAATGGCATTGCCTTTTGAGTTGATGGAGAGAAGTCCTGGTATTGATATACCCCAAATGATGTGGTTCATGATTGTTTCCATGGACGTTGCCCGTCTTCAAAAGTCTAAGGCTGTTTTCTGCTGTATTCCGGGCGGTATGTCGATGTTACTGACCACATTGTGATAATGTGTAGTATATATTTGGGCGATTTGGGTCATCTGCATAGACTCGACAGGTCAATGGGCGTGGGTGGGAGCTTGGAGCCCAATTGTCAAACCTTTTGCTCTTGAACCATTGTGTTCAAGACACGAGGAGCGCGAAGATTGGCACATCCCGTCGGTGTCATTGATAGAGTCGCCCACATCAATTGCTCTGCCATTGTCCGTCAATCTTGTAAAGCGTCAGTTTATCCATGACGTAGTCGTTCCGAGAGCTGTCGACTCAATCCTGATGTTGCCATGATGGCTTTGAATCCTAGTTTGCGGGCATTGACTTCTCGGCCGAAGGCTTGAGAGGTTGGATGGACGTCTTGAGCGGGTACTGTCCCGACAAAACAAGAATTGGCTTTTCCTCCGGTGATCATTGCAAGGCAACGGCAGCCTCTTTTATAAATGGTTCATTTCCTCATGAATAAGCCTTGGAAGTTGTGCACAACAGTCGAGCAAAACCGTGCGAGGGCGAAGAGTTGCCAGTTCGACATGGCAATCACCGAGGCAACTTGGTAGATAGACATCTGAAATTCAAATTTTCGGGAAATAGACACGCTTTCAAGTTCAAGAACGAGTTTGATGAAGGTTCATAAACTTTCAATTCAAGGGCTCCATCATCAGATGGGCCATGCTATCCAAATGAAATTGGGGGGTATTGTGTCGACTACTCGACTTCGCTCAAAAATCGTAAAACGCCCATTCTTTTTCCCGCTATGCTCCCATGCCTCTGACATCTTCCAGCCAGACAACGATTTCCTGCAGACGGTTTCGTGTTTGCTCCAAGGCAACAACATCCCGGTTCTCTTTGTGAGAATCTCCATTGCTTTTCCCCCTATGACAACATGATATATCCGACAAATGACTTTTTTTGGTTTCCAAACGCCTTGCTGAGTTCCCTTGCTTTTTTATGACATGATTTTGTTGATGTAGTGGAGACAGTAGACCACGAAAACCGCTCAGTTCTTCTTAGAAGCGAGACGGCGGAGGAAGCTGCCGCCGCGCTCCTTGATAGACTTGAGTGACGAGCCGGAGGAGGCGGAGGACTCCTCGCTCAGGACGGACGAGGCGTCGGAGCCCTTGCGGCGGGAGACGTTGCCGGCGCCGCCGATGCCGACGTGGCCGACGACGGCGCGGTCGCGGACCTGCTGGCGGTCAAAGTCCTCGTCGAAGCTGATGACGGGCCTCTCGGTGGCACTGTGGGCGTTGCCCGCGCCGCCGATGCCAGAGTAGAAGCGGCGGGCGCTGTTGTTGGCGGAGACGGGCTTGAGGGGCGTAGTGACGCCGGTGGCCGGGGTGGTGACGGGGGCCTTGAAGATGTTGCCGGCGCCGCCGCGGCCCGAGTAGATGTAGGTGTTTGGTACCACGGTGGGGTGAGGCTCTGTGACGAAGATTTGGGAAGGCATCTTGGAGGATGTGTGTGGTGATGTGTTGTGGTGTAGGTTTGGTGTAGGTTGTGATCCGTGTAAGTGGGTTGGTTCACGGGCTGTGTCGTCTGAACTCTCGGATGAGGGAACTGAGCTTGGATGAAGCAGAAGCTTGGATGTCTTGGGATGAGTCAATGATGGGGAGCGAAGTCGATCGTGAGAGACAGAGGAGGGTCCATGGTCTATATAGGTTTTGTTCGTCTTTGAAGGCGTGAGCGTGAGGAAGGGGGGCGGGGTGGTGGGCGGCCAAGTACCATCGTACACATACACGCCAGGGAGAAACGGCGGCCAGGCTCTGCGGCGTCCGCCTGACGTGCAAAAAGTTTCCCATGGGCTGAGTGACGGCGTTGCACTGGGGGGAGAAGGAGTCACTTGGCGGTACGTAGCTACGTACAGCTCGCGCGCCCCATTGCAAAAAAGAATTTTTAGCGCTGGAGGGAAAAGTTTTGGCGGCTCTATTGCGGTGCGGTAGGTACTTCTCAGAGGGGGCAGACGGGGGTCCCAGAGTGGGAGCGGAAGAGGGACTGAGGGGGTAGATCTTGGTTGCAAAATTAGGACGGTCCCGAGGCCCCGAAACGTCGGGAGCGGAGCTAGTTGCTGTAGGCTAGAGGCCAGAGCTAGGGCTGGCAGAGCTTGGTTTTGGACAGCTCATGGGTAGCTTGGTTCGCTGTCGTTGGTTGCTCTTGTTCCCCGTGACGTGGACCAGGGTACCAGGAAAGCGGTTTCTGCGCAGTGGAGTGTGAGAATGACCAAGGAGGAGTACCGTCGTAAGAGCTCGAAATGTCTTGATGCAGCTGGGTGGATGACTGCGCGTCGTCCTCATTCCTACGACATTCAGAGGACCAGTTTGTGAGGCTTGACTTGCATCAATGGGATGATGAAGACATGTTGGGACGTGACTGTGTGGGTGAGACAGGGTTTCTGATCGGAGGCATGCTGCATATGCCGTCCGCCTACCTCTCTCCTTGCTTGACTTACCTTACCCCATGCCCCCTGGTGTTAGAGAGCTATCACTCGTCAGCCTTTTAGGACTTGCGTGTAAGACGCCCGGATATTGGCTATTAGGAGCCTGTTGTTATCTGCAAAATAAGAAAACCCAGATAGGATATCTTGCTGGATTTGTTTATTCTGCTAAGAAGCACAAAGAAGCAAACAGCAAACATCTCCAATTCGTCGTCAGCCAAGCACGCATCGCGTCAAAACGGACATGTCCGCGCAAATTGCCAATTGCACCGGCACAAGGCGAGCTCCTCTGAGATGAGGTGGCACTCTTCTGTCCTCGTCTAAGCCAGATCTCAGCTAAGCAGTTTTTTTCTAGAGTCGTTCGGTCTCCCCACTTTCCACAGTGGCCCGCGTGATGCAAACCTGCTACCGGATGGCGTTCTGGAGTCACGCGGGGCCACTTTCTGAGGAAACGAAGAAAAAAAAACACCTCGAAAACCACAAGACGCCATTGCACTCTGAGGCAATCTGTTAGCAAAGCGTTACCCCATCGATTGCCGCTTTCGGCCGTAGCGTAGCACTTTGGGCCACTCAGAGGCTTGGACCACAACTGGGGAAAGATGGGGCTAATGCAAGGAACTGGAAAGTCTCCTCTGGACCTCTGGCTGGAAGTTTTTTTTTTTGGTGCGAATTTTTTTCTGCTCTCGCAGGTTCTGTTGTCCGCAGAGCTGGATCTGCTGCCAGCATGTTTGTTCCCGTGTCCGTCGAGACCGGCGAGGTACCGCTACACATAACCCCCTGCCTAGGGCCCCACGACATGGTCGACGACGTCAAAGATCCAATTTGGGCCCCCCCTGGCGCGACCAGTCAGCAGTTTCCTGGGGGTAATGGAAATTCTGTTTGCCGCGACGACGACGGTCACCAGACCTTTCTGAACCCATGTCGCAAATGCCACGATACTTGTTGCAAGTTGAGGAGTCTGGGGAACCGTCGCCCTCGTCCGTCGTCTGTTCGTCGTCTGGGTTTTTCATGGGCCCCGCCTTCGTTGGCGGAAACGTGCTCGCTCGAGGAGTTGCTGTTCGTTGGGGCCGTGGCTGGGTGTGTTTGGTGAAGTGACGCCAACGTGTGGTCTCATTTCGCGATGTCGTTGACGAATGCTGACGAGTGGTTTTGCCATGCAGATTGAGAGCTCCTCAACCGTGGGTTCGTCGTCGACAACGTGCCAAGGCGTTTGGCTGATGAAGTGATGATCAACCTGATTGTCCATAAAGTCTGAGCGGCAGACGGGATGTAGTTGAGAAGCCAGAGTCTTGGAACATGTTGACCACCAAACGCACGTTGCTGTCGTAGCCGGCCACTTCGCCAAGTACCCCTTTGCAAGTCAAGGAGCTCTCGCAGCTTGTCTAGTCGCCCTCGACGCCCGCAACATCTCACAGATCACAACGGTCCGTCCCGCGAGAGCTGTCATCTCAACTCCCCATCCTGCCCATCCTCCCGTCGACGACGACAAACGTCTCTGGGTCTCTCGCTTCTCCAGATTCGACGAGTTCCACCGTCGGCGCAAATACCCAGGTCTCAGATCTCGCTAGCAACAGGAAACAAAGCCGTCCCCGCCTGGGTCTCCGTCCCTCGACGCGCCGGCACGCCTCCTCCTCTCCCACCTCACCATTACGTACAAATTGCAGCTCTCTCTCTCTGCCTTCCCCGGATCTTCACCTCCTTCTCACCCCTTTTCGCTACCCCGCGTTCTGCCGACTGAGGAGGCAAAAACCTTAAAACAGGCCGACGGTGCGGTGTGACATCTGATCAACAACACTGCCCGCTTGCGAGAGGGCCTGGAAAGGGAGGGTAGGGATGCTCCATTCATTAGGTAATGGCGTTTTGCTTCAGGGCTGAGCGCCCGCAACAACGTGGTTGAGACTAGCGGTCGAGGAACGGCTGTCTTGGTTTGTTTGATGGTGGCTGGGACATGTTTTACCCAAGGGACACGCACGTTTGATGTTGTGAGACTGCGTCTCTTTGTGATCTTCCTGTGAGTGAGAAGCCACCCCTGAAGGTCGTGGGGAGGAGCATCCCCGAACGATACTTGATGTGCTCGTGAACTGCCCCAGCCAAATGACAGTATCCATAACAATGGCTTTGTAGATTCTCATGCGTATGCCAGTGTAGTCGTCCTTAGAAGCCGGTCGCGTGGCAATTCTTTTCAGCCGGACTACTTATTGCTCTCAATGCCCTACGTCTACAACGGGTTGAGCATAGCCAGGCTCTCTAAGGTACTTGGGCCAGGGGCTACGGTCAACAGATCACGCACCCTGCCTACGCAATGGCGAAGCTTTTCTCATCATCTTCGGGACTGTCTCGCAATGGCTGACAGACGAGCCGTAACATGCGGGACTAGGGTGTCCAGAGCCGTTTTGCCGAGGCTCATCATCACGATATTCCCCACAGATCTCGCGTAGTCATCACGGGTTATGGATTAGTAACAAGCCTTTAAATCCAATGCATAGTATGAATAGCACAAGAGACCTTAGCTAATACTGAGCAAGCCAAGGCTGTATAAAACGGTGGCTTTGAATGAAGAGTCTCATCATCGGGAGCAGAGTGGTCTTTCCGAACCCCATTCCGAAAGGCGAGAGCAAAAACTTCTCAGTCCTCTCCTCTTTTCAGCGGGCTTATGGAAATGTTTGTATTCCCTGGCCGTAGTTAGTGCCATGAGGGCGTTTGCAGTCATTCGACGTTTCGCGCCGCTGTCATCGGCTTATGATATCGGAATACTCCCCGGAAAGCGGTAGGATATTCTCACCGACCTGCCCTCAGTGCTATGGATATAGTCTTCGCCTGTATAGATTTCAATAATGGTTCCAGTGATAATCCATATGCAAACCACCCAAGATGATCGATTGATTTGGTTCCTCGGTGAATCACTTCAAACCTCAAAGGGCTGGTAACCTTTATTCTGAAATACTTTGCGGGATGTCAAACGATCTTTCCTTGTATCAAGCACCTCCGTCATCTCGAGATGCTGATGACGACAAGCCTTAAAACCTTACTTGTAGGGTCGACGTAGCTTGGAATGACGCAAAGACATCAATGTTGGGTTCTTATCTCAGCAGGCCGAGAACACAGCCCTCAGCAGGGCAAACCGATGGGAGAAGATGGCGGGAGAAGGGTTTGCGGCCAAACGGTAAGCTTCTCCGGTGTATCGCATACAAACAATGATGAGAACCTACAAAATAGAGATCAGTTGGCCTGACCGAGCTTATAGGGAAGATGACTATGACCCGGAGAACCATTCGTACATGCTTTGATCGTCAAATATTTGACAAATATAAGACGGGAAAGTCAGAGACACACCGCGTGAAGATGGCTCTCAATGGTGACTGTCGATTGACAACCATGGGTTAGCTGTGTTGTACTCCAGAGGTGGCTTGAAGAAACCTAAGACCCAATGGGACACGTATAAAAGCACTGAATTGTTGAGAAACTGGATAGACTTCTTTCCAACAGAATCTCGTGAGCACGAAGAGGAATTTAGTATAATCCGGTCGGCCTCATCCGACCAACAGAATCAAAGTTGAAGAATTGGTCAGCGCCATTTCTCAGCTTCATGTGGCCGCTGTTCGATTCGCCTCGACTCGTCTCTGTCTGTGTATCAAAGATCAGAATAAGATTCGGAAATCGAGAGGTACAACGGTATTGATGTTTATTCATCCATCATAATTTGGAGATACGTTTGTACTGCTAATGTGACACGCATGAGATAGCTCGCAAATGCTTTCAGGGCTTACTCTGACCTGAAATATGTCGGAGGACGACCGCAATGGTGTTCCGGAGCGAGATCCGTTAACTCTTAGTACGTCTCTATTTAGGGAGCTGGAGCCACCGACTCTGGGGTTGAGGAATCAGGGCTACAACTTAGAAGATGCGGTCTTTTGCTACCTTTGACGCAGAGGCTAGGAAGCGAGACCATCCCGTATCCTTGTCAAGAATGTATTCGCCGAGTATTATTGTTCATATCACGATTTGTCTATCTAACAAGCCCGCTGTCGAATCAAAACTCTCTTGCTGCTTTGAGACACTGTTGTCCAAGCGCATTGGTGTGTTGTGTTTAATCGTACTGAATGAAGCCGGGACCGCTGTGTCAAGATCCTTTCGTGACAGTTTCCCCGAATATTCCCTTCCACGTCCATGCGAGCGACGAGCAGATATATCCGTCACTTTTGCAAGAAAGAAGCCTTAAAGGTAATCCAATTTGGTGTAGGAAACAACCGTATCGCATTTGCTGCAATATCTGGAGTACATCGTTCCCAACACCACAAACACCACGCAGACGGTTTCAGATTATTCAGATATAAGAAGATACGTAGGTTCATACTATAAAAGTCTGCCCGCTAGGCATGGAAACTAAAAAATTTCGGTTCGAAATGGTAAACATAGTTGGAAGGCGCGTCTTCCCAGGCAAGACATCAATGGGGGGCCAAAGCCACGACAGCGAAACAACGACAAGACTGTCTAGTCGACCAGGCCTTGTCCAATTGCGTATGCGTTTTATACTGCAGGGACCTGGTATTTAGAGACGATGCAATGGCGATGGCCTCCATTCAGTTATGTCAAGGTGTCGTAAGAAACATTAACGACAATTTGGGAGCAGAAACGCGTTACTAGACGAACCCTTCATCAGTCGTCTGTTAATTCCTATAATCTTAACTCTTTTGCTTTCCACCGGGAAATGGCCGAGAGAAAAGTCATGGATAATACAAATCTTGAAACGGCTCGATCACAGAAGCTGCCAAACTATTGCTTTACCGCCGGTCAAGACCGTGATGTCTTTGCTGCTGCACTAGAGCAACTGTTACTTTTGAATATCCGGAATAAGTAAAAGAAACTGACGAACACTACCGTGAGCCTGGTGCAGCAATCTTTCTTCCTTTCACAAGCACACTGTCGTAAAGTCCCGCGCCAATCCAAGAATTTGTACCACTCCTTCAAGTTCTGGGACATTTTGTGGCGCGTGAGACGGAGTAATTACTACATGGCTACCTTTTATACCTCGTTCTATTGTCGGGAACGTCAGAACCGTGAATCTGATTGTGCTCGGCTCCATCATAGACAACAGTGGATTCAAAGCACGTTATGATACGTGGTAAATATTCCATGAAAACTTGATATATAAAATCTTTGATCTGTGGCAATTCTTATCTTGAAGCAAGCCAAACGTTTTCGCGCGATCTTTATCTCTGCATTTGAGTCCGACCAGTGAGAGTATGGCTGCATCGCAGGCCTTTCATCGCGAGGTGATATTACTCGAAGTAGGCACATACTTTGAGAAACTTATTACGACGACTCGATTATCCAGTTGGAATACTGTTCAGATGATCGACCAAGACGACGAAACCTCTCATGCTCTGCCGCATCCTTGATAATTAATTTGTGGGCCATCATGTGAATATCTTGAGTAAAGTCAAGTCGAAGACAAGCATAGAGATACATCTCTGGCAAATCAGGAATTGTGTTTCAGCGATATTCTTGGCTAGAACCTGATATCTAGCGCTTTAATATGCTTATACCGACCTGATGAAGCTGAGATATTGGACCGAAGTCTCGCTAGCGATTTGAAATGATACTACAGCAACTCAAGTGAGTCCCGTCGACCTCCAGATTGCATACGTCTCTAAGAGACGTTCGACAGTGTGCCATCCGATAGTTGATTTTCTCATGTTGTCAGGCATCTTTCTAACCCCCATCACCCACCCATCTTCGTCACCAACGTTTCATCCGTCAATAAACCGCCTGACTCCTGAGCTCAGAACTTCTTATACTCCCCATCCACAAACGTCACATCTGATGGCAAAGCCGCAACATCCCCCTCAGCAAGCTCCAGATAGAACTTGCCATGAGAATCAGCCCCAAGATCCCCGCC
The DNA here is from genome assembly GCF_011800055.1 of Colletotrichum gloeosporioides. Lineage (NCBI taxonomy): Eukaryota > Fungi > Ascomycota > Sordariomycetes > Glomerellales > Glomerellaceae > Colletotrichum > Colletotrichum gloeosporioides. Next base: position 2,127,846 of record NW_025544662.1, on the reverse strand, counting down.
CGCTCCGCTTCCGTCCTCCTTCCTCTCATCAGCATAGAAGAACCTGTCACCCTCGTTAGAACCCCGTTCACAGAGCATATCCTCGAGGCCAAAGCCCGCAACCAAGAAACTTACCTCCATCCCTTTGCCTTGAAAAACCCATCCGCAGCCCCAACCCAATACCACGCCGCGCTCTTCCCCATTCCCAGCGTCAAAAGAAACGGCACAGGCAACGGCCCCGTATTCAAATGGTTCCCCGTCATAATAAACCTGCCCCTGCCCTCCTCTCCTTCCGTCCACCCCTTCACGGCCTCCTGCGCCGCCACATACGCCCCCAGAGCGTTCACCCTCAGATCGCCCTCGACCGCCCCCACGTCGAGGCTCAGCAGGTTCTCCGCGTCGGGCGGCTGCGAGACCGTCGCCGCGTTGTAGACCACCACCCGCGGCGCCGCGCCGCCAAAGTGGGCCCGCACGGCGGCGAACGCGGCGGAGACCTGCGCCGGCACGCTCAGATCCGCGCGGACACGCAGGAAGGAGGTCGACGGGTCGACAGCCGGTGGGGAGGGAGCGGAGCGGCTGACGAGGGCGACGGCGTAGCCTGCGCTGGAGAAGTGCTTTGCGATTGCGGCGCCGACGCGGGAGCCTGCGCCGAGGATGAGGAGGACCGGGGGAGACATTGTGTATGTGTGTATTTGATGTAGTTGTAAATAGATGAGGTTGAATAGTGTCTCTGCTTTGAGGGAGAGTTAGGCTTCGCAGGACTGGCTTATATATCTATCACCTAAGTCGATCAACATGCGTCCACATACCGATGCGCTTTGTGCATTGTCAACTAATAAGTCCCTAGCATGTCCTAACCCCCTGACGACGCCATCCCCCCTCATGAATCTCACTCGCATATGCTCCTGTATCACCATGCAGATCACCGACCTGACCTGACAAATGACACAAGCAGCAAAATGAGCCCGGTGCCGAATCCCCCATTCCGGCATCGTTAAGCAAATGAACCTCACCGAGTTCACCGATAGTAGTAGCCGTGAGCAGGCACCGTAGCGCTATATTTCTCCTTACCCAAAGAACAAATCAGGTATGGGCGTAGGCCATGGTAAAAGAGAGTCAGCCACGCTGACAAACCCCCATATATCACCAACTCGACCGACCAAGACATGGAACAGTTCTTGAAAATCTGTAACCGAGAGACAACCGTCGCATCTAAGGACTCAACCATGATAACTTGGTACAGATAGTAAATCATCTCCATGCCCCGCCTAGCATGTATGCGAAGGACGCGCGCGGCTCACATTAGTAAAACCAAAGCACTTCGTCCGCATTTACATCCGCGTCTACGTCTGGCGGACTTCCGCCCAAGAACGCCAGGCGCGCGCGGGACTTGACTAATCCAGCCCAGCCTGCCCTACCCGTCAGTCGACTGCATACATCATTCAGACTGGCTGATAAATCCAGGAAAAAGACTCATCAGCCAACCCACATCATCACGCATTCACTTCCCATGCAAAAGGCCCAAAAGTTGTCAAGGCAGGGTGAAAATTCCATTATCCACGACTACAATTACAGTCCCCTCCTTATGGTATCTACCTGAACTTGGACTGCCAAAGAAATACCTCACGCAGTCCCCCGGATTCCAGAAAAATATGTGGTATCAACCAACTTTCACGTCATGTGCGTTTCAAACCCAATCCTCATGCCTCGACTTGAGGGGGGAAGGGCCATATCGCTGTTTCCCTCCCCTCCAAAACATCGCTCAAACGCAAAACCATCAATTGCGTGTCATGTCGTCGTAAGGTCGAGTAGCGAAGCACTTTTCCCTCTGTTTCCTCCGCTTGCTCCGTCCGGGCTCTTCTCCTTTTTGGGTCCGTTGCCGCTTGACAGATCCTTCCCTGCCATTTCTATAGCAGATTGCACAGATCTGCTTCAATATGTCTGATGATTATAGGTTGATCATGTGGTTCAAGCTATCCAGTAGCATCAACTCATGTGGCAGTGCTCACTCTCTTGTACCGAATAAAAAGACGTTGTGATGGAAAATCTTCTAAAAGGTGTCGGTCTCGTTACTTGCGACAGTGCCAAAAGTGTCTGTGAAATGTTAGAACAAGCGCTGGTCAAACTCTGTAGCATCCTGCTTACCTCTCTTACGACGTCGCTCCTCCCTGGCGGCTTCCTCCTCCGCACTCTTGGGAGTCATGGCCCGGGGTCCACTGGGCCTGCGAGTTGGCATGCCGAGAGCTGCGTTGAGGTTGCGGTTCTCCAGCTTGGGGCTGTCAGTGTAGTTGCTGGGCTGGGTGCCCGGGCCGGTGCCATAGCCACTCTCAACGCTGTTGTAGGGGAGGGGGCTGGTCTTCGATGCCAGCTTAGAGATGCGGGCCTTGGAAGGCGTGGTAGCCCTGGAGGGGGTTGTAGCCCTAGAAGGCGTTGTGGCCCTGTCGTCGATGGGCTCCTTGGGGGGCCGAGGAGGACCGGCAGGGGACGAGTTCCAATACTCGCCAGTGCCGGCGCCGGAGTTGCTGTAGCGGTTGTTGGCGTTCGCCGGGAAGCGGTTCAAGCTGGTAGCCGAACCGGCCCAGTCGGCAGTGTTGGGGGACATCGGCGTGTCGTACTCGTAGGCTTGGCTCTCCAATGCTGCCTTGAATCTCTCGGTCTGTCCTTGACGAGGCTGGGGATGCTGGAGGTTGACCGAGTTACGGTGTGCCTTGTACTTGGGATCCTCAGGGGTCATGTAAGTGCCAGGTGCAGGCGGGACGGTCTCAAGCCGTTGGGGAGGGACGAGGTCCTGTTGGGAGAAGCCAGAGTGCAGCTGGTCGCTCTGGTAGTCATCTTGATACCGGTCGTCGTACCGGAAATCCGATCCGGACCTGGAGGGAGGGTGCTGAAGGAACTCTTCTTCTTGGTCTTTCTTACTGGAACCGCTCATGCGGAAGGCTTTGCCGACGCTCGTAGCTGTCGACTCAGACCACCGGGAAATCTTGGGGAACCAGCTGGAGGATCCTCGGGACTTGTGCTTCTTCGCCTTCTCCGTCTTTGGTGTGTTCTCGTTGCTCATTGATGCGTTGCGCGTGTGAGGTTGTTGGGGAGGAGTGCTAAGAGGCATAGAGTCGGCACGCTGGAATTCACTTCTAGGAGTCTGCAGACCCTGGTGGTATTCCTCCTCATTGTCTTCGTGGACCGTGCTGATACGGTTCGGTTCGTATCCCATCTTTGAAGGACCACGCGACTGGGCAAAGGAAGACATGCCCGAACCATGGCTCGTGGAGGAAGTGCCAGCCTGGCCCTCAGGCTCGTAGCCGCGGTCTTGCTCGTACTGCATCTCCTGGCCAAGGTTCTCATAAGACTGACCACCGCCAGGTCGCACAGTTTGGGCCTTGAGGGTGTCGACCTCGCTCAAAAGCTGGTTCAACATGTCCTCAATTCTGCCAAGATCGTTTGTGCCCTTATTGCTGAGACCTTTGAGAGCCTTGCGGAAGAAGTTACTCTTCTTGGTCGTCTCATCAAGGGTGCTATGCTGGGAAGCTGCACCGCTCAGGCCCTTGATGGATCGCGGGGGAAGGCTGCCGGGGTAGGGACGGGGACCGCCGATAACGTTCTTGACCGTCTCCTCGGTGTTCTCCTGGACCTCCTTGATAATGACGTCTTCAGTGTTGGCAAGGAGCTTCTTGAGGTCCTCAAAGGAGTTGCGCATCTCAGCTGCGGAGCGGACGAGGGTGACGAGAATTTCAGTGTCTCGGGCGCTTCTTTGGGCGTCGCGGACCATAAGCTGGAGAATGTCAGTGCGTATTCAAATGTGGAATCGTTCACAAACTTACATGTTGCATAAGAGCGATGATGTCCTTGGACTCGATGCTGTCAATCCCGTTTCCGGTGGAAGCGTCGTAAATGGGAGAGGCCATGCCCTGAGACATGCCACTGAGGTGCCTCGCGTGCTGGGGCATGTAGAAGGGATCCTCCGCACCGGGATCGTTGAAAGGCATAAGAGCCTTGCCCTTGGGCTGGCCGTTGGGCGATTGAAGGGGGCCCTGGGAGATGTAGCCTTCGTCCAGGTTCTTGTGACCAGGGCTGCCATGGTAATGAGCATCGTAAGCATCATCGAAGCCACGGGCGCCGAGGAGGTCGGGATTGTCAATGGGGCTGGCACCGTCATACGGGTTGGTGATGACAGTGTCCCGCTTCCGCTCGGCTGATGTGCGCCGCCACTCATCCTCGTGTTCTTGACTAGGCTGGCGGTGGTGAGCCAAAGCTGCACCGACAGCAGCCCCTGCGGCAGCACCGGCGGCGGCCATGCCCAAGCCGTGGCCATGCTTTTCACTGTACTCCTCAAATGTGCCGACATCGCTCTGGCGAGGGGTAACGTCTCCAGGCCAGTGACCGTGGTCGTCATTATCGCTACCGCCAAGGGGTTCGCGGACGAGAGACGGGTTGGTCAAGGCGTCGTCGTCGACGTATCCGACCTCAGGCATGGGATCATGCAAGGCGGGCATGGCACTAGCACCCATCTTTGGCTGGTCTTCCAAGTCGAGGCGGTCGACACTGTGCGCCGGAGTGTGGTTGGGCTCGCGTCCCTCCATAGTGCGCTGCTTGAAAGACTTGTTTCGTCCGATGCCGGCACCAACCCACTCGTCTTGTTCCTCATCGACTTCTTCAACAGTTGGCTGCTTCCTATCCTTCGCAGCTTTCAGAGCGGCAGCGGCAGCGCCAACGGCTCCTGCGGCAATCGCCTTCTCGGAAGCCGTGGGCGAGTGTCTTGTTGAGGTGGATGGGGAGTTCTTGTACCTCAAAGGAGCAACCTTCCTACCGTACTCATCGAGGTCGTACTCTCCGTTGAACTCTCTTGACCTGCTCTGGCGGCTAGAGGTAGGCGTCCGGCTGCTCTCACGCTCACGCTGCTCGAAAAATTCGCGGTGGCTAGCGACGGAGCCCTTCTCGGGGCTGACCTCGCGCGATCGAATGTTAAGCTTGCTAGGCTGGTCATCGTACGAAACGTTGGAGTCTCCGTAAGAGACTTGAGAATCCCTTCCGTACTCGTAACCAGATCCAGTGGTCATGATAGACTGATCGAGCATGGACCCGTCGATCAAGGAAGCGACATTCGATTCCACGCCGTTCGCTACGTGGATGATATTGGGGTTGGCCATAATACCGCGTACGGCCTGGCCGGATCCCAAGACATCACTGCCTTCGGTGTACTGGCTGTTGCGATAACCAGCATCGCTGTTCTCCGTGAGCTGGCTGTTCCTGAATCCAGCCTCGCTGTCTTGCGTGAGCTCGCTCTGTCTGTATCCAGCCTCGCTATCCTGCGTAAGCTCGCTCTGCCTGTACCCAGGTTCGCTGTCCTGTGTCAGCTCGCTCTGTCTGTAGCCAGCCTCGCTGTTCTGCGTCAACTCGCTGTTGGGGAAGCCGTGACCGGGTTCTATGACGCTGAATTCGGATTGTTCGTCAAAGCCTCTGCCCATTACGTTGCTGGGTATCGATGACGAAGGAGACAAAGCTCTCATGTCCGGTTGAGAGGGGTGGGACTTTGTCGGTGATGCAGTGCCATGCGACATTCGGGAATCGCGCTGAGCAGCGGTCTCACTTCCGGCCTCAGTGTATCCAGAAACGCTGTAGATGGGGCTCAGGCCGCGGCGTTCAGGTTGGTACGGGACATACTTGAGAGGAGGCGGTACATCCTGAGTGTTGTAGTAGTCGAACTCATTGGAATCGTCGTAGTCGCCGTCACCATCCACGCGGCTTCGGTCATCGTAGTCGTCATAATCATCGATCCGCGACTGATTGGGGCTGCTGTAATCGTCCGCCTCACGCTGCTCTGTGAGTTCTCCGGTCCTGGTGCGGGACAGCTCTCTCAAATCACCATGCGACACGTTGGCGTGTTTCGTGCCCAGAATTTGCAAATTGGAAGTTGGTGTTTGAGCGGCTGGCGTCTGGGTAGGTGTAGGCGTTGATGCGGCAGAGGCAGCATTACCCCTGGCAACCTCCTGAATGACAGCCTTCTCTTCCATGGCGGAGTGAGGGCGGTCGGCGAGAGAATCTACCGACAGAATCGAGGTGCGAGTCATCTCTGAGGGATTGATCTCACTCATCAAGGGCATTGGCGGTGCAGGGACCTCTTCCTCCTCAAACTCCTCGTTGTACTTCTCACGACCCAAGCTGCGGCTCCTGGCTGATCCATCCGCACGCCGTCTTCTACGCTGTCTTCTGTCGTCGGCTGGTGGTGAAGTTGCATCCAACGCGGCCGCAGCAAGGCCAGCGACAGCTGCACCTCCTGCTGCAGCCTTGAGCGCTCCATTGCTTCGTCGTGGAGTGTCATCGACTGACAGTACTGACTCTCCCTCAACAGACTCGGCGATGCTGCGAGGTGACTCGGTGTATTCATGCCGGGCCTCGCGGTCTCTGCGCTCTCTGTGACGACTATCGCGGCCGGATTCGCTGCGCTTGTCGGATCTGCGTCGGTCGACCCCCAGGTCCTCCCGAGAAAGGGATGTGCCTGTGCCGGTGGAGGTAAGAGAGCTGCGACGACTTTCGCGCTTGCTTTGCTCTCGCTTCAGAGCACTCAATTCCGGCAGGATAAGTCGGCGAATGGCGTCCTCGACGGTTTCCAACAATTTGGGGTTGTTGATGGAAGACTTGGAAGCGCCAGAGCGGACAGAGCTCTGATCATACGAGCGATGGCTGGGAGAAATGCTGGATGACAAAACGCTGGAATCTGCCCCAGACACAAGCGAGTCAACGTGATTGCGGCTAGAGCGTCGCCTAGGCGATCGCGTTCCAGCCTCGGATTGCTTTTCGCTGATACTGCTTGTTCGACTTTTACTTGAGCGGTGCTTGCGGTCTTTATCCTTCAACTTGTCGCCAGAGACTCGCCTCTCACCGCTGTGTCTCTTTTTGCTCCTCACTTGGTCGGCAGCCGCAGCACCAGCCATTGCGCCAGCAACACCGGCAGCCATCTCGCCGCCTCGAGTCGAACTCTTGCTGCGTCTAGTCTCGGACGATTTTGTCAAGACGGTCGAGCCGGGAGAGCCGTCCAGAAAGCTGTCATTAGGAATGGCCGAGATCTCGGACAGGTTTGGAGGCAGGTAAGTAGATTCGTGTGCAGCATCGACGTCTGGGATCAACGGGCTCGCTGGTCTTCGACGACGTCCGCTGCGGTCGATCTCGATGTCGATGGGGTTTTTGGACACATTGGACTCCTCGGTGGCGGAGGCGTAGGATCTCATACTCTCTCCGTCCTCGCCCTCGAGGGCTTCGACGTCCAGATGGGACGAGGCTGTGGTGGAGGGCTGTTGTACACGACGGGTCAGCGAGGCCTTGCGGACGCTGCTGCTCTTGGTCTCGGTGATCTGGATGTGGTCGTGGCGGTGCTTCTTTGACGGTGTCAAGCGCACGCGGACGCTGGGCTTACGGCTGACGGAGCTGGAGTCGCCAGGCTTGCCACCCTCGAAATACTCGATCAACAACGAAGTCTGTGAACGATTGGCTCTGTGGCCGCGGGTCTTGATGGTGACGGGAGTGCCGTCTGAGGGGAGAGAGTAGTGGGAAGATTCGTCGTTTGGCCTGGACACATCGGTCGCCAATTCGGTGGGGGTGATGGAGTCGGTCTCGGTCGGGGCAGGGAGTGGAGGAGGCTTGTTCGAGTCAACACCCATTGTGTGGTGAACAGCTCGAGGCCTCGGCGACGGAGCGGGTGGTGTTGCGCGGGCGCGGAAGACGAGTGCCTCTCGTACTGCGGCTCACACACCTCTCTTCTTTGCTTTCTCTTGTCCTTCCCCTTGGATCAAGGAAAGAAGGAAGAGGGAAGAGGGAGAGGTGAGTGTGAGTGGGTTGCCGAAGCAGGCGGGCAAGGGTTTGTTGTGGGTGCCGGTTCGCCGTTCAAGACATCAGGAGCAGTTCGTTACTGCGGGAAAAAAAAAAACTGGGCGGGCTGGGCGATAAGCTGGGCAGGCAGGCGAAGCGAGGCGAGCTCACGCCGTTTGTTGGGGGCCGTTGCGATCCGGCGATGTTTGCGCGCAAAGAGGGGGGTGAATGTCAAGAGGCAAAAGTAGAAGAAAAAATGCGGTATGTGGCCGCTGATGCCACACGCACAGCAATGAAAAAAGCAACCAAGAGGAATATTAGGTGGTGAAAAAAGTGAGGGAAAATGCGCGCAGCAGAGCAGCAGTGTATGATGGCGCAAGGGAAAGGCCGAGTGGTCGAGGTGCAGTGCGAGGTGAGGTCAGGTAAGGTTGGCGGTTCCCAAACTGGGGTGGCTGGGCTGGTGGTTGCCCCAGTTGCGGATCTTGAAGCTGAACCAGAGAGGCAGGTAAGCTCCAGGGGTAGTGCCTCCTGTGATTTTGCGACTCGCTTTATTTTTTATTTATTTGCTGTTTTGCACTTTTTGCTCCTCCGACGTCGAGGCTGTCGCTAGACGCTGAAACAGAAATCGAAAAGAATACCAAGTCGAGAAACAAAAGTGTGGAAGCTGCTTTTGAGAAGGTCGGGTTATAGCAAACGGTGGTCGATAATAGAGGCGCAAGCGACAAGGCGAGAAAGAAGAGAGAGAGGGCGACAGACAAACGACGGGCGGCACCGGGGGTCGAGGTAGACGGCGACAACAGTGACAGCGATGGACAGGTTCACAGTCTGGGATGATGCAAGGCAGCACAGCACACAAGCACAAGCTTGAAGGGCAGAAGGGACAAAAGTGACAGGGAAGCAGGCTCGAGGGAGGGGGAACGCAACGAACAGATGGACGCTTCGTCGGGCTCTTCTGCCTCTGTCTGTGGCAGCGTCTCGCGTCTGACTCTTGGGTTTCTGTGGTTTGCGGCCTACAGGGCCTCCCCCGGCTCGTCCAAGCTTATGAGGCTTTGTTATTGCGGTACAAGATCAACGTCGCGGCAATCTATGGGCGCTAGAGGTACCCGTCGTCATCTCAACTTCTCAAGTTGGTAAGGTGAGCGCGGGAGCGGGCTGGGCTGGGCCGGGTGTTTCTGGTTCTTTGGGCTGCGGTGCGCTGCTCTTGGGCTGGCTGGGAACACTGGTCGACTGACAGACAGACACTCGGAACTCTCTGAGGCGAGCAGAGAAGAAAACCCTAGGTCCTCCCAAGTCCTCAGACGGGAGCGTTTTCGCCTGACGTACGGGTGAGATGCCCTCTGCTTCCCCGTGGTCAGAGATCAGAAGGTACACTCCAGAGTCCAAGAAGCTAAAAACGGGTGCGACTGTGACGGACCAACAGATGGGCTCTTGTCCCACGAGGGTGGAGGTGCTTGATGAGTTGTCCCTCGCTCCCTTCCCGAAAAGAGCTGGGAAGGCACCGGGAGACGGGCCAATTGCCGCCGCATGCTTGGGGCGTGTGAAAAGGGCCTTGCATGAGGGTGCTGCTCCAGCAGATGAACGATCCGACTGCTTCTCATCGACGGCAAAGACGACAACGGCCTCCTCTCCTTTGCCTCTGCGCGCGCCCTGCAGTGTGCTTCGCATCGCATCGCATCCGTCCGGCTCTGGAACCACTAAACGGACGACCTGCAACCACACACAGTTTTTCTCACATCGTTTAAACTCGAGCTGTCTGTCGCAAGTGGCTTCCCTTGCCCTTCACCGTCTCTTCTCCCGCAGCAGCCAACCCTGCCTGCACGTTACGTCTCCTCCACCGCAGCAGCAGCTCACTTCCACTCTGTCTGCTCACCCCTCGACCCTACCTTAGTCAAGCAACAACTTAGCTCAAATGTTCAAACCTCGAGACCCAATTCTTCATCTTCACAGCTTCACTTTGGCACTCTCTCCCTCCGTTGGTTCTTGTGTCCCAAAACTCACCTGTTTGTCATCGGCTTCACCCCCAGCCACCCCGCCAAACAGATCGCAATCATCCCACTTTCCTCTCTGATTCTCTCACTCTCTCACTCCCCCAGCCCCTCCAAATCCCCCCCAAATCCCCTCCGCCCCTCTCCCCCTGCGCTCAAAAAGGATCCCCTGTCAGCAATCAAACCCGACGGGCCCCCACAGTTGGCAACCTGAGTGGAGGCGAAAGCTCGGGCGTCACATTTTTGCCTGGACGACGGGAGGAGACTCGTGGAGAATGATCAGCCACTAGCAGGGCGCAAAAAGAGAATAAGGAAACAAAAATGGGGAGCTAAGGTTCTTCCTCCCGGTGCTTCTTTTTTGGTGTTCCTACCAAGAAGTCAACGGGCTTGTAAATTGACTGACACGCCTACTGATACGGATACTTGCTTCCTGCTTCCTTGCTGCTGCTGCTGCTGCCGCCGCTACTGACATAACAAGGGCATGTAGAAGTCCCAAACCTGATCAACGGGGCACCAAGTGCAACGGGCCAAGTGAGATGCCATTTCATCCGCTGGCACCTGAAACCGCATGTCTATCCGCCACCCGTGGGCGGCGCCCAAGTCTTGTCTGGGATGCAGAGTGACATCCGGATATCCTCAGCACGTCTCTCGCCGAGGCTTGTGACCCCGAATTCAACAAATCCGCCAAACACCTGCTTAGTGCCGTCGACCCCAATGAGAATCTCAGTTCAGCTGCGCATGGGAGATAAGCAGTGCTAACCGCCGCCCAACGGTGGCAACAACCACAACCCTCCTCCCCCGCGTCTTTCGGGACAAGCCCATCCTCCGGCGGCCCAGGCCCCGGCCGGCCGTTTGCACCTTCAACCCAACCCCGCTACCTCCGTCCAGTCACCGCCGTCCAAATCACCCTCTTCAAGAGAGGCACATACCCGGCGCCCCAATATCAGCAAATGAAGCTCTTCGCGCCTGTCCACGTCCGCATCCTCTTTTGCCATGCTTTCACACTCACACACCTGGCCCCGCTCCCCTTCGCCTCTGCACCCGAACATCACGGCATGCCCGACATGCTGCACCTACAGCATAAGCCCCGAAATATTCCACCCAGGAAAATACTGTGCATGACGCAGGACGAACTCCTGCCCCAGGTGGTCTTTCTAAACGGACCCGAGAAGGTTTTGAGAGATGTCTAAAGCATAGATGAACAGCGCGAAGATCCATCACGACGGAGTGGCCAGACGCTCCCGTTTGCACCACTCACCTCCCTTGAAAACAAAAATCAACCACCGTCGGCTTTCTCCCCCTCGTACCTTGCTTCTGATTGGTGCCGCCAGCCTCGTCCGACCCTTCGTACCGAGGGGGTAGATCGGCTCTGCCGTGTCACCCCGTGGATGCGCCTCCGGCGGAGAGCTGCATCGGTGGCTTTCTTACCAGGCACGTCCGCGACCCCCTTGATTGTCTCCGCCACGAGAAAGAATAAAACCACTACGAAAAAAGAGGCATCACGGTATGGAAGAGATACTTGGAAACTTTGTCCTGTAAAGGTGTATTGTAAGAGTAAAACTGATGCTATCCGAGGGTTCGCCCGCTCTGTGGTATCTTCCGCCTCTTTTCTCGTCTTCGCATCTGTGTATTACTACGATGCCAATGCCAGATGCCATTTGCCCGTTTCCCCTAATGTTTCCTCGTCTATCGGCACAAAAGGAATGACATAGGAAACCATGACGTCCAGCCGTGTGACTCTTCTCGTTCCTACTGCATTTCCTAGCACTGCCTGCTGTCTATCTTCTCATCTTCTTGGCGTCTCGGGGATGCAGCGAATAAGTCTGAGCTGATTCCTCCTTCTCGGCGCCACCGAGAAGCTCTGCCACCGTTGGGTTCTCGTTGAAATGAGTTGGCAATCCACCACCAAGGACAACGCGCGCCGCGTCCACTCTCGCCATGAGGGACCATGAGTCGATAAGCACAACCGTAGAACCCAGGCGCAGCTTCTCGCGGTACCCGAAACCGCTCATGTCATCATCGTCGTCGTTTCTGCGGCCAGGCTCTGCCCTCGTGCCTCCGGTGTGCGGGTTGAATGAGGGGCGACCGGCGGTCGAGAACCCGGGCCCCTTGCCATGCTCTAGTGAAGTAACAATGCTGGCGAACTGTTTGCGCAGGTGACGTCTGTCCTTACGGGAGGTCTGCTTCACTGAGGGCTTTGATGCTTCGCGCATGCGGCTAATCAATCGCTTAGGGTCGTATTGTAGGTTCATTGGCTCGCCCGTCTCTTCTTCCAGGTCCCGTGCGGCCTCGAAAATGAAGGCAATGTTGAAACCGGCGCTTGTCTGTACGTCAACGTCTGTGCTGTCGAGTTGTTCCACGAACGCGTCGATGGCTGTGTATACGTTCTCGGTGATGTCGTCAATTTGGCTGGCGACGAAGACCCATGATTCCAACGCAGCGGTGACCACTTCGCCGCTGTCGGCCGCACTGATGGATTCGCCATCGCTCTCTACGATGGTGACAATGTACTCGAGAAACTCGCTCGCAGCCTCTTCGCTTCCGCCGGCGTAAAGCGTTGCGATAGCCATGGCCCAGATCGCGGCCGCCTTGACATCGCTGTCTTCATCGTCTTCGCATGTCTTCTCCAGTTGTGGGTAAATGTCGTCAAATAGCACTTCTGAGGGTGATGTCAACAGCGTTGCCTGAAGTGACTTCAGAGAGTAAATGCGCTCCACGGTGCTGCCTCCGGACCTGATATTCTTCATGAGAGCCGAAACGATCTCATTTATTGAGCCACTGATTTGGCGTCCGCCGTAGTGGTGCTTGACAAGGTGAAGGTAGGACATGAGAGTGGTCTCGCGACCCTTGGTGTTTGTTCGCTTACGATCTTGCAACTCGACGATGCGATCTTGCAGGAGGGTCGCCCATGAGGCGTCAGATGCGCCACCAATACCCTCGTCGCCGGAGTCGGTTCCGTTGGACAGTGTGCTCATGGTCATGTTGTCGTCGTACTCGTCGTCGCTCGCTTCGTCCTCGGAGGCATAGCGGCTGCCGGCGCGTGAATGCGCGGGAGAGTTGATTTGTGAGTGGGAGGGAGATATGTTGGGAGAATTTCTCATGGACGCCCTGGCAGATTCGGGGCGCGATCGCGCTTTTTTGGAGACGGTCTTGCCGCTCTCGCGGAGAACCTTGAGTCTAAGATCGTGCATGTTTGCGACTTCGGGGGGGTTCGGTTGCAAGCTGAGGTGTAGAGGTGGTTGAATGTGCGCGGTACTTCTCGAAGAGAAGACCTAGAGTTTTATGCGTGCCGAGTGACTGCGAACTAGGTTTTTCTGTTCTTGTACGTGAATCGAGACTGCTGGGAGACGATGCCGTGTGGGAGAGCTTTCAGAATTGCGATCAACAATCCATGAGAGGTTGTGGGAATGTCGTTATTATAACAGTATCTGAAGGTTGCGGAGAATCACGAGACTGCTATATCGGAGGTAGGAGTTTGGGGATTTAAATTAGGGCAACGGAGAAAACAAAAAGTTGTGGAGGGTGCAGTACAGAGAGGTGGTGGTGGGTGGTAGGCGGATGAATATTAAGAAAAAGGGTGTTTGGGTGGCACTCATTCACTTGGAGGATTTTGATCATGGATCTGGGTGCAACGCCCAGGCCCAGCGGCGGGTGGGCTTATGACGAATGACGACCGAGACTTTTTTAATGGCGTGTAGGGCGAGACACGCAGGTGCGCAAGGTCGAGGTAAGGAACAAAGCACCACGACCTTGGAGGGGTAGGGGGCGAGGGGAACAGGACGTCAACTGCTGCAAAATGCTGCCCAGCAGGTGCTTGTCGCTCCACAGGTCCCGAAGGCAGGACTCCAGAGTGATGTATTGGGTGGGGTTGGGCCCGTCCGCTCGCACACCACCCAGGGCTCACCTTGAGGTGGGCAGTGATCCCTGCTCGTAGATCGCCCTTCCCCCGCCGTCATTCCATTCCACCCATCCATGGCTGCGCGCTGGGCTCTGTGAGTCCTCTCACATCTGTGTGTCACTCATGAGTCTGCTAACCGCATGCGAGAGAGGGGTACCTGAGGGACCTTTCCCTTCCGAGGTGACCGGCACCGAGGTACATGATGCCACCCATCACACCGTGCTTCCCGCCGATGATGGGAAACAGGTAAATCTGCATCATCTGATCGAGGCAGCTTCGGGTCTAGCTCAGACAGTTGCGGCCGGCGCCAGTGATACAACGAGTCTGGTTGCTTCTCAGACACACCAACGGATTCACCAGACCCGCAACTCACCTCGAGGTGCAACTACTCAACTCTGTCACGGTCGTTGGTGGGATGCAGTTCGTGGGATTGCCAGCTGATGGCCTGGCTTGGTTTCGCAAGGCGGTCAGACATGACTAGAAGTTGACATACCCATTAGGTACGGACCATCGGCATCGGCGGTGTCATGCTGTCAGAATCGAAAGAAACAGCACCTCAGGCGCAGGCAAAACATGGTAAGGCAGGCAGTAAGGGTCTCGCCCGCAGGCAAGGGCGGATATGTGCTTTCTTGACGTGAAGGCGGACCACCAACAAGGGAGGACCAAAGTAGAGGCTCGAGCCAAGGGCCGTTAGGATTTGAGGCCAAACCAGCCGCGAGCTAAATAAATGTTCGCGCAGTTGCGCGAATGAAGCCGGACGACGTGGACACGGGCAGGTCGTCAGGCAGGCTGTGTGCGATTTGTGAGGTGTCGGTTGCCTTTCCACCCAGCCTTTGCGATGCTGGCTTGACTAGGGCGCTCTGGCGACTGAGATGTTGGTTCGCCTTGCCTGTGATCAAAAGGCGAACCGAGAGCGTTTACGTTAGGCTTGCCCACAGAGCTGGGGACATCTAGAAATTTCGACCTATGATTCGGCTGTCAACTCATTGAGTACGACAGCGTCGTCGTAGTCGTACCTTCTCGATTGTCCTCCAAGTTATCTTTCCGTCTCATTCACCTCTGCCTAGGTACCCATCAATGGCCCCGCTACACCTCGAACACGCACTTTGTGTCTAGGACTAGCACTTGCCTCTTTAGCCACTAACCTCACCTCTCTGGCCGCCTAAGCAAACAGCATCTTCTGCCTCAAACTTTCTTCCACTTACTGCACCTCGACCTACCTGCCCGCCTCCTCGCGAAAGCAAATCTACCTACCGTCAGGTGCCATACGGGTTGAAGGTACGGTATATCCGCAATGTGTGCCCCTCTCTCCTAATCCCGTCATCACATCCCAAACCAACCCGACTGAGCCTGCCTGACGCCCAGACACACACTGTGCAGCGGGTGGAGAGCACGGGCCAATCAAGGTATCTGTGTGAAGTGCACTTTCACCTCTTTGGCTCCAGCTTCACAGGCGAGGAGCGTACGATATTATTCTCTATCTGTCGTGAGAGGAAGAGAGCGCTTATTTCATTCTTCTTCTTCCCTACCGACATTCCTCTTTCCATCTTTCCCGAGGCATATCGCATCGTCGGCGACTTCCACAGTCGTCTTATCAGCCAACTCGACCCAGCACTTATCTAAAGTGTCTGAACGTCACCGCTGCTGATAACCCCACTAACCCACCATCCCCCCGCTACCACGACGCCAACACCCCTGCAAGCTTCCCTCGAGGCGCACCTTCCTGAGGTCCGATAAGGCGTTATCGTTGCCTGCGACTGCCTGATACAGTACCAGCACGGTGCTACTTCCAGATCCCGCTGCTTCCTGCCCCACCTCACCTCTGCCGGCCTCGACTGCTCCTTACTTACACTGTATCGCTCCTACCTCTCTCTGCCTGACTTCCACCTTCCGAACCTTCAGCCTGCGCCATCGGCGAAACCAAGGCTCTCTTCTACACCCACCCGACTCCTTCTCGTCCTTCTTCTTCTTTTCAACCTCACATCTTATATTGGTCCGCGAGGATTCACTTCCGTCCATCGTCTCCGTACTCCAGACGGGATCGTCTCGTCTTTCCGTACGCTCTGTCAGCTCCGACACTTTCGGACGGAGGTAACGTCTCCCGAGACACGACAAACGCACGTCGATTCTGACCCTTCCTCGAGAACACCAAGGTCCTTGCGTCTTTCGCTCTGCACACTTTTTTGTCGACCAACATTGGACCCAGCCTATTCATAATGGCATCTGGCCATCGACAGCTGGCGAGTAGTGGTATGTCTGCCTACAGCACCCAACGTATAGCTTGTGGTTAACCGATATTCCAGTGCTTGTCACACTCTCGGCCCAGTACCCTCCTCCCGACTTCCAGTATCCCGAGCGTAGAATCGTTTTGGAATCTAAGAGCGTCGGCTCCGCCTCTGAGAAGGTCAAGATTGGCAGATCCAGCAAGCGTCTACCCGCCCTCGAACCCAAGAACACCAACGCCTTGTTCGACAGCCCGGTCATGAGCCGTGAGCATGCCGAATTGTATCCCGATTGGTACCACAAGGTAGGGTCAAACCCGAACGTACAAAAGTAGGGAACCAAATTCTGACCCGAATATAGAAACTTTATATCAAGGACTCGACTTCCCTCCACGGAACCCACAGAAACTCCGTGAGAATTAACGCTGGTGAGGCGTACGAGTTGCTTCCAGGAGACACTCTCAAGTTTGGCGTCGACATCCAACGATCAAGCGAGTCATTCCCGCCCTGCACCGTTCAGGTGCACTTCCAGTGGGATCCCCCCTCTGACGCTGAACACGCGAACGCCCGGCCTACCTACACATACTCCGTCCCTGATGACTCTGACAGCAGCGACAATGACGACGACGACGATATCAGAGCGACAATGGAGAAGATTCGCTTGATTGCGCAGCACCGCCTCCCGGGCGCAGCAGCCACTGCTATCGACCTCACGGATGATGTCCCTATCCCTGCCTCCACAGCAGGGCAATCCGCCGCCGCCGCCATCGTCCTTGATGACGACAATGCTCCGAACCACGTCTTCGAGGCTCCTGCTGTCATTCCTCGCTCCTCCCAGCCTGCCCCCCCTGCTCCACCTGCTACTGTGGACTTCGACGCCCCCCATGACGAGGATGAGGAGGAGGACCCCTCTTCTGCGCAACATTCTGCGCTCGTTGACCCGATCCCTACCTTTGACGACTCTGATTCTGAGTTAGATGATTCTTACGAAGAGGGAGACTCGATGGACTTGTCAGACAAGGGTGTCTCGAGCGAGGGTCAATCTTCCGATGAAACCGACGACGAGGATATCTGCCTCAGTGACTCCCTGAGCGGCTCTGACAATGGCGACGTCATCGACGAGCAAGATGCCGAGGCAGACACTAACTGCGATGCCAACTGTGATGGTGATCAAGAGGACGATGAGCAAGACAGTGAGCTTGACGATGACGCCGAATGCTACGCCGACTACGATCACGACGTCCGTGAATCGGATGCAGATAGTAGCGACGGAGAGGAAGACTCACAAGATGATGGGTATGTTTGGGATGAGCCTCCTCACAACAAACTGGGCAACGACACATCCATGACCATCTGCGACCCGGCTACTGCTACTGCGTCAACCAACCAAACGTTACCCCTTCAGCACATTATGTGTCCTGCTGCTATGCCATGGCCTTTCCCAGGTTCATCCGAAGACCAATTTGGGGATGATTTCAAGCTTCCGCCTCTGCTTAACCAGGCGATCCCTCAAGTTCCTTCTCTGTCCAATGGCAGACCTCTTACCCCGCTGCTTTCAACGCAACCTCTGGATGTCCTCGCCTCCCATCGACCTTGGCTCGCAGCTCATGGACAGCATCCAGCTCAAGGACCAAGAGGGGATGATTGGAAATATCCCAGCATGAAGGAGAAGAACCCATGGTTGTCCCAAAATGACGGGCCCTCCGTCGATGTCCTTGGACAGAAGAGTGGCAAGCCTGAATTCTTCCGTGCCCGTGAGCAAAACAAGGCGATTTTGCGTCAAAACGAGGAATTCTTGAAGCCTTCGCAAGCTCCAGTCTCAACCCAGCCTGCTGCTACTCTAGACGAAGCTTCCGACACCGACATCTGTTCAAAGCCTAATCCAGTCGACGTTGAGGCTCCAAAGTCGACAAAGGTTCCCGAGTCTGTGTGGGCTGCCCCTGGCAGGAGATTCCTCGACTCGCCTCAGGAAGACCGTCTCTCTCCTGAACGAGAATTGAGCCCCGAGCCCGACATGACCAGCGCCTTCCAATACCAGCAGAGCAAACTGGCAGTACTTCCTCAGCCGCCAAAGACTCGAGAGACTGCGATCGCCAGCACTGACAAGCCTGTTCAGGAGAGCACGCCGCCGCGGTCTCCCAAGCGCAAGGCCGACGAGATTTCTACTCTTCTTCCAGAAGAACAAGCTGCGGAGACGTCGACCATCGACCAAGCTGCCCAAGATACGGTCTCGGTTGTCACCGGCGAGGAGAGCACTACTTCCGCGGTTACGCCCCCCGGTCTCCCTAGACCCGAAGGCACTGAGCAACGTCCCGCCAAACGTTTCCGCTTCCTTCCCAGCATGAACAAGATTGGAACTTTCAGCGTCGGTGTCGGCGCTGGTGTCAGCATGCTTGCTGGAATGCTCGCGATGACGGCTCCTTCTCTTTAGCCTGGGAGGTTTACTTCACTGGCTCGTTTCTTTTTCTACGTTGCTTATTTACGACTTGGGGATCCAACTTTGGACGATCCACAACTGGATGGTTTACACGGCGTCAGGGGATCTAGGAACATGGAATGGCTCACGCAGGGTCCGACAATTGGGAGGGCTTT
Source organism: Colletotrichum gloeosporioides (assembly GCF_011800055.1). Lineage (NCBI taxonomy): Eukaryota > Fungi > Ascomycota > Sordariomycetes > Glomerellales > Glomerellaceae > Colletotrichum > Colletotrichum gloeosporioides. The sequence continues at coordinate 2,109,370 of NW_025544662.1, read as the reverse complement.
TACGTTTATGGAAAGGCACGGTTAATGGGTTATGACAACGGTTCTGTCGCAGGTTACGATATACCTAGGGCCAGACTTCCTCCTATCTCTAGTATGGCTTTCCTCACCCAGTCTTTCTTCTAGTCAATCGCACAATTAGCTTAGTTATGGAAACTCGTCACTTCATAATCGATGATACTCAAGCGTGGTAAACTGTGTGATGCCACCATTTCGTTTGACAAGGCCAAGGACCCTCGGTCCCATTGCACTGAATCTCCCCAGGGGCCTGTTTTGTTCGTGCTGCTGGATTGCAGTGTCGTGATGATAAATGCCAAGCATTACGTCCGAGAGCTCTCCGGTACGTGTAGACATCCAAGACAGCAACTGGCGTTATATTGCACCTAAAGATCGTCTATTTCTCATAAAAAGGTAAAATCTCAAAGACCAGGCTTTCTTGACCTTTTTGAATTATTCATCCGACTGAGAGGAGAATGCCACGATGACACGGGTATAGAGGGGGTTCAAGATACAGAAAGGTGGAGAATTGTCTTGTCGAATTCGAAGGGAAGAAAGAGGAAACAGTCTCAGGTAGACTAGAAGCCTCCGGCCACGACGCATCAGGCAGATTAGTACGCAGGAGATTATTGGACAAACTGACTACCATATGATTATGCAAGATGGCAGTGACGCTGTGCGTTTGACAGCTGGGGCGGCTGATGAAATTGGGAAAGAAGGATTTTTGATGAGGAGGGGGAGGGGTTTGTGGGTAGTTCGGGGCCCCTTCGGCCGTGGAAGAAGTATTGGCTCTGTCGTGGGACACGTTGGCCTCGGGACAAAGGGCCTTTCTTATTTTCTGTCCGTCTGATTATGAGACATGCATGGACGTAGTATCAGTTAACGCTGCTCCGGTTGGCAACGACTTCTTTCCTGGGGACTGCCCGGTGCCAAGCCTGCTAGTCGTGTGCTACTGTTCAGCGAGAGTCGCAAGTTTGCCTGCAGTGGGCGACGCCACGCAGGTGAGAGACTGGGGGAGAGTGTTGGTGAAATGCGCTTGTCGGCATGGGTTGTCGGAGGAGGACAAAGGAGAAGAAGGGAGAGGAAGATCGGGAGCTTGTAGGAGACGGGAGATATCACGGGGCGTATTCGTTATGTGTGTACTATACCAGGGCATATCTCGAAGGCTTTTGAGAGGTCCGTTGATATGAAGGCGCGAAATGACATGCATGGTGATCATGCTGGGGATAAGCCCCGCGATGTAACGAGAGAGAGTTGAGAGAGAAAACATGTCGTTCTCCGCGGGGGACTGGGGGTTTGGTTGGTTAGTTAGTCAGTCGGCACCGTACCGACGCCCAATGGGAAACTGTAATGGACAGACCCCTCGTCTGCATTCCATGCAGATATACAGTGTCGTTAAACCGAGTTGGGAACGCCATGGAGAGTACAGACTTGTCGGATGACCCATCGTGATCGCCTCGAGCAGTTCTTTGACGAGAAAATTGGGTAGCACAACGCGAGAATTGGCTGAGCAAAGCGATGAATGTTGCAGGGCCGCCGAGATCGTGAAGCCGAACGACTGTAACTTCCCCAGATGTTCCAATGTTTGGCAACTTGCTATTGTTCACAATCCTCCCAGACTGTTGCATCGTCCGCCTGAGCGTGGCCATGGCAAGCTACGTCCGGATTCTTCCGATATTCCTCACCGGTATGGGATCGAGGTGAGTGCGTGATGGCAATAGAACCGCGCAAAGACCGCATGTTGGAGTCTTTTGACCACAACATGGCGCTTAAGGCCACGAGGCTGGCATAGCGGCGCACTGCCAGGAATTGTCGACCGGTGAATCCTTCGAGAAACTCGGGTTACTCATGGTTCAAAAGAAGCTTGCAGTCCGAGAAAAAAGGGCGGCAGGTCGCTTGAAGCATTCCCAATAGCTGGAGATTCTGGGTTTGCCTTGCTAGGCATGGGCCGACCCGTGGCTGTCGCTTGACGAGACAGTGAGACTCGAATGGAAATGCTGAGTCGGCTGTTGTGCTCAGAAACCCACGAGAGAGAAAGTACCTTGTCTCAATGAAGCTTTCCTATTGGATCCCGTAAAAGCCCACGGGCGCCGGTAGCACCACCAGGGGGAGCTTCGTCTGCAATACCAACACGACTGCCTTCAATAGACGCGTGCTCTTCGTGGCTTAGGCAGTTCTGACAACACCGCCCTTTCCTTTCCCCTTTGCGACATGCTGAGAGACCCTTAGCCTGGCTCCTTCAACCGCAGATTTCCAAGGCCCTAATGTGCTCGGTGTACGTCTGAGTGGGCAGATCGGCATGGTCTTGATGCAGGTAGCCGGCAGTCGGTCGAGGTCGCAGGATGATTGCTGGAACAGCTGGCATCCGACATGCCCGGATCGAAGTCCGAGGCAGATCAGGACTAAAGCAGCAAAAGTTGCTGACATTGTTGATAGGGAACAATGGTTCTTGCTGCAATAATATGGGGGGAATTGACCCCAAAGCAACTCCCTCTGCACAGTGGTGTTGTCAACTACATAATACGTTGAGACGGCTCTCTGGGGCTGTTGGAATCAGTAAACTGAATACCGCATGGGAAGCACAAATGCCACTCACTTCGAATATGCCGACGGGGCGGCATGTGCAGGTCGATAACTGTACTTCCTGCGGCTGACGTCAATGATAGGGTCAAATCCCCTCGATGAATATCCAAGGATGCCCATCGAGAGCCCCATGCCGGTCAAGAAACTTCCCAATCAGGACAAGCAGGAGAAGGCGGCATATGAAGTATCACCCACACTCTTCACCCCATTCGTTGGTCCGCAGGATGAAACGAGGCAACCTTGACGGAAGCACCCAGCATAGTCACAAGACCGGACCAACAGTCCTCTCCTGTGATGTCCGATGGGTGTCAATACCTCGGTGATGATGCCCAGAAAAACGCCCGGAGAAGGCGGTGAAGAGTGACTGAGATCGAAGGCTTACTCGCCTCGTCAAACCTCTCATAGGGTTGGATAGTTCTCGAGACCATTGTGAGCGTATTTTGAATGGCGTGGCGTAAAAGTATAAGAGACGACCAGAGCCAGTCCGTTTGTTCACCTCCCTGCAGAGATCCAGAGAGACCTGCTGCCAATATTCTCATCGCTCCATTCCTCGAGTCAAGATCAGCTTTTCAATTGAACTTTTCAAGTTTCGGTATACATCACACATACAGCCATCGACAACATGGCCTCTGACGAAATCTGTGGATGTATCGAAGATATGTATTCCGGCAAGTGGGACTTCAGAACTTGCACCCACTGTTTTGGCCATGCTCGGTAAGACAACTTAAGCCTTTAGTTGCCAGAGTTAACTAACGGTTTTCGAGAAACCCTTGTGATTTCTGCGGCTCTCAAGGCGTAGTCAGAGTCCCGTGCCCTCACAGGCGCGCAGCTGAAGATCGATCTTTGAGCTCCAAGCCTCGGACCGGAGGCGCACGTCCAGACAAACCCGGACCTAGGGGCCCTAGAGGCGCTGCCAACGGCGATCCTGATAGAGGAGTTGCCGCCGGACGTAGCTGAGAGTGCTAGAAGAGCTTCCATTTTCTGAGCCATGAGAGGCTCCTGTACATGTCATCACCCCTGACAGCCACGTTACTCTTTCAAGAAGATTCCTCTTCAAGAGAGCAGGGAGGTCCCAGTGGCCAAAATAGTGTGTTTATGCGGTGTTCTTTATTGTTTCCTACTTCCATTTGCCATTCTTCTTTTAGTGGTTCCCGTCAGAAAAGGTCTCACGGCTTTCGGAATCCAAAATGAAGAATGCAACTCTTTTAGAGGAATTCGCCGACATTTGAGAAAGCGTCGCTAGACCAGAGACGTCGCAAGTAGAGCAGAGTAGAAGAAGTCTCCAGGCACTCAATGAACACTTTTGAGCGGATTGCCATTCTTGAGGCTTACAACCGGGCTCATCCTCCCCTACTCTTAAGTTGCTGCCTGAGTATTTCGAGGAAGAGGTGTAAGACCGAGAGTACTTCGACAATAACGCCGGCTAAGCGCCGTCATAGGTACAGAACTTCGGCTTGGAGAAACTAGGACAGAGACCAAATGTTCTTTGGGGTAACGTTGGCTCGCTTCTCTGGCATAACGGGGCCATTGACGCATTTCGAGAGTTATGCGTATGAGGCCAATGAGGCGACATACGTGCGTAATAATCGCTGACAACGTGGTATTGGCCGGTCGTGAATCACCGGGGCAGTATCCGGTGGCCCCTACTGGATCGAGCTGTTGGGCCGCAACACACGAATCGAATTCTGGGTTGGGTTCCAAATCGTGGTTTGTTGTCAGGCGTCTCCCGGGACTGGGTGTGATGCTTCCGGAGTCGGACAATTGTTGCAAGTGTACAGCCTTAATCCGCTAAAGACTTCGGAAGATGTGCATGCGTACGAGAATCGAGTCGCACAACAGAGAGCTTCGCTCTGAACCATATACCGAGTACCTTGGAGATTGAAGGCAGTAGCCTTCGGTTGATGTGTCTTGTCCGCCAGTTTTCACTGGTAGACTCAACCATGTATCGGCCATGATTCATCATCTTACTCAAGGATATGCTAAAGAGCAGAGGTTGATATCGTGCGTTCTCCATACCGAAGTCTGTATTTCCCTCGGATTGATAATCGTCGGAAAACCAGGTGGCTTTGAGTTTGCAGGGACACGATTGGATGAAAGCTGATGCAACGATCGGGCTGAAATGCACAATTTGCTGAAAGCCAGTCATTTCGGCCTTTGTGTCAATTTCGGGACTGCCCATGGTAGAAAAGTCGAGAAATCGGCAGCCTTCCGCATTGGCACGAGTCCACGTTGTATCGCTGGAATTGATACGCCTACGGTCGTCCAGAGTGCGCTGCAAAGCCAGATAGTGGCTCGAAGACACTCCGCAAATATAGTCTGACGCGCATTGACGCTTCCAGAAGGTATCGGCCGAGTGAACATCCATCAGTAAGGGATCCTAACGTCAGTGTATCCGGCAATTTCAATGACCTTCACATTGGACCCGATTGGTAGACAGTGCCATCTCCATATTGTCTCTTTCCTGAGAAGTGACTGATGCTCCGGCTGGATCTGCGTGGTGTCGTACGCTACCACGTTAGTCGTACCGTACGAACCCTGCGCGAGCTGCTCGAGTAAGCCCTGGCTGTAGCACGACACCTGGGTCGGATGACGCTGGCAGGAGTACTGGGACGCCACGTCGATGAGCACCTGCGATCTCCTACTCAAACGCTGTACTTCTTCCGAAACTTCTGGATTTCTTCGCACGATATACGTGCAAACCGACTTTGATCGGAATCATGGCAAGCACCTCCTAAAGGTCGGGTTACACTGCTGAGTTGCTTGTCGAAGGTATCATGTGGCCATGGTTCTGCCAACGTGCTTGACAGATCGGCTCCGAGATCGAGCCATACGGTTCGAGATGCGACATGAGACGAGGCTGGTGCTTTGGAAAGACAAGATGAGGGTGATGAAGCAACGTTGTAGACGAGAGGTGGTGTTGAAGTTCAGGGTCGGAAGGTGGTTATCGCGTGTAAGTGGTACGTACCTTATCTGCCTAGGCAGGTACGGATATGCGACGAACAGCTGCCGAAGTTAATCCGGCAAAGACACACCTTGGTGGGTACTCCAGTGCCCCGGACCTCTGGTGGGGCCGTGGTTTTAGGAACCGACACTGGAAGCTCCATTGTGATGCCAATCCAGCCGACCGCATCAGTGTCGTGGAGGGGCACTTTCCTAGTGGTGAACTTGCGCGCAACAGCCTCCTGGTCGCGCTCTTTGCGATTTTACCCCCTTCCTTTTCCAAATACGACATATCATGAGATAACCGAAGCCTAAGGCTTTCCTACAGCAACCATGTCTGTGATTCTCTGCACAGGTAAGCCCCCGAGTCTTGGGTCCCTTTCGCATCCCCAAAGCACCTTCCAGCCCTGTCGATGCTCAAAGGCCGGTGAAACAGATCACTAACAACTGGCAGCTGGTTACGACCACACAATTAGGTACCTCACAACGGTTGCGATCGCCGAAACATCCTGACTAACCTCCTGCAGGTTCTGGGAGGCCCTCTCCGGCATCTGCTCCCGCACGATCCAGCACCCCGACTCCCAGGTCAACCGCCTCTGCATCTCCCCCGACAAGCGCTTCCTCGCGGCCGCCGGCCACCACACCGTCAAGCTCTACGACATCAAGTCCACCAACCCGAACCCGCTGCTGACCTTTGAGGGCCATACGGGCAACATTACCGGCGTCGCCTTCCACTGCGAGGGCAAGTGGATGGTCACCTCCTCCGAGGACGGCACCGTCAAGATCTGGGAGACGCGCAGCGGCCAGGTCCAGCGCAGCTACAACCACGGCTGCCCTGCCAACGACGTCGTCATCCACCCGAACCAGGGCGAGATCATCAGCTGCGACCGCATGGGCAGCGTCCGCGTCTGGGATCTCGCCGAGAACAACTGCTCCCACCAGCTCATCCCGGAGGAGGACGTCTCCGTCTCGAGCGTCACCGTCGCCAGCGATGGCTCTCTGCTCTGCGCGGCCAATAATGGCGTATGCAGCACTCTCCCTAATTATGACGACTAGTCCCAGGAAGCTGACAGTAAACTAGGGAAACGTCTTTGTCTGGCAGCTCCTCCAGACCTACGACCGCACGCAGCTCCTGCCCGTGACGCACTTCAACGCGCACAAGGAGTATATTACTCGTATCCTCCTGTCGCCCGACGTGAAGAAGCTCGCGACCTGCAGCGCCGACCACACTGCGCGCATCTGGGAGGTGAAGGATCTCGAGCCTGCCCATAACGAGGAGCCCAAGCCCTTCCCCCTCGAGGCCACCCTTACGGGCCACCAGCGGTGGGTCTGGGACTGCGCCTTCAGCGCCGACTCGGCTTACCTTGTCACGGCCTGCTCCGACCACTACGCTCGGCTCTGGGAGCTGCACAGCCAGCAGATCATCCGCCAGTACAACGGCCACCACAGAGGCGCCGTCTGCGTCGCCCTCAACGATTACTCAGAGTCAGCTAGATAACGACTTGGTGGTTTTCTACCGCGGGTGGCCTTTTCTTCTCCAAACTTTGGTCGGTTTCGTTTGGTCTCCAAAAGGACTTCTTGCTTACGTCTTTTGTTCTCTCATTCTGATATTGGACTCGGGGCCTGGGTTGGCGGGGCGTCTGGAAACTCGTTTGTATCGCATCACAGATAGGCTGCGGCCATCTGCATTACGATTCTCATTTGCAGACTAGGGTAGTTGCTTTATGAACATTACAAGCAGAATTATGGTATCCCAAAAACATGGGTCTACTGAGACCTGGCTCCCAACGCCGTACATGCTTCAAAATGTGCGCGCTACAATCGTCTACCATCCGTCGCCCCAACCATCGTCGTCGTCCTCTTCCTTGGGCTTCAGATCTATCTTCTTGGCTACTACGGGCTTAGCCGCTGGTTTAGCAGCTAGCGGTTTCTTCGCGGCAGAAGCGGATGACTTGGAAAGTCCCTTCGGCAAGGGCTTGCTTGAGCCACCCTTCTTTTGCGACTGAGCAGCGAGCCATCCAGCAAAGTCAGGCTCGGAGCCATCGTCAAATGGCGTCGCGCTGGCGGTCGTCTTTGCTGCTGGCTTGGCACTTTCAGTCGCCGGCTCACCCCAAGTGTCATCACCCATGTCTCCCCAAGCATCACCATCGTCTACAGGGTCGGGGTTGAAAGAGTCGGCGACAATAGTTGATGGAGTTCGCGAGATGGGAGGGGGTGACTTTACTGCCTGTCTATGCAGGGCAGATGCCGAAGACATGGTTGGCCTCTTGGCTTCTGGACCAGGCGACGGAGACGGTTTAGGAGATGCAGTCCCAGCAGAAGTCTGCATCTCTCCTGCCGCAGAAGACAACTTGTTGGTGAACGAGGAGATGGCCCAGCCGGTCCAGGAAGAGGCAGCTGAGTCGCCGCTTGGCTGGGGTGTGCCCATCCGGGGAGCAGCAGCGCCGTCGGCACCTTGGGGAGGCAGTGCACTGTCCGGCATGGCTGCGGCTGCTTTCTTGATTTTCTGGATGTACACATCCATCGTTTTGCTCGTTTGGTCGCGAATGAGCTTCTCCTTGTCGATCAACAACGGGCACAGAACGGGCATGATCCTAAGGGCGACGTCCTCATCTGTAAAGTATTCTCCAGTAACGCCGAGAGCCATGAGAGCGGCGTTCCGGGCATGCACGAACGGGTCCCTGAGAGACCTCGTGAAAGCGGCAATCAGAACCTTGCCTCTGGACGAATTGCCCAGGTTCTTAGCGATCTTTCCAAGACAAATGGTTGTGTTTGTACGGATGCCAGGCTGTTCGTCGTTCGCCGTCTTGGCAAGGTACTTGAGCAGGTCGCCGTTGATTGTCCGGTCTGAAAGTTTGTTGATGATGACAAGAACAGATTTCAAAGTCTGTTCTCGGACGATTGGCGCAACATCGGTGAAACCGGTCACGAGCTGCGGGAAGATCTTGTCATTGACAACCTTCTGCGAGAGACGATCGATCATGAGAGGTAAACTGTCAAGGAGGCAAACGCGGATGGCTCTATCTGGGTTGGAGAAGAGACGAACAACCACGGGTGTGATCTTGGCGTCGAAGTCCTCATTAGACAGTTTGGCGGCGATTTTCATGACGACACTGAACGCCTTGGGACCACCGCCGCCAAATTCCACCGACTTTATTAGTTCTGGAAGGACCTTCATCTTAAAGAAGTCTTCCGGGAAATCATCAGACAGTTGGTCGAGATCACTGTGGCGGTTAGTCAAGTCGTTTCTGTATACGTCGGCTCAACTCACTCAAGAAACTCTTCTCTTTCGGTTTCGGACTTGACGCCGAGATTTTCGATGCCCTCTGTCAGTTTGATCAGAGGGCTATCGAAGAAAGCCCCGCTACGCTGGCCTTGCTCCAAAAAGTGGCCTACACTGACACGCGCTTTCGGGTTCGGGTTCACCAAGCGTTTATAGCTTTGTTGCATTGTTGGGGGGATGCTCTTCGTCTGGCCGGCCTGATCGGACCCCATAAAATCGCCGTTGAACACTTCGAAAATTAAGCAACCAAAAGCGAAAGAGTCAACGGCTGAGTGAGGGTTCTTCTTGATGGCATCCCAGCCGCCGCGGGCAAGCTCCGGTGGAGCATATCTTGCAGAATCTGGAACCAAGCTTCCGTATGTCTGTGTGAACAGTCAGCGCGGCCGTCGGCATGAAATAGGGAAAAGAGCTTGCGCACGTAAATTACAGCATCATCTTCCTTAACGTTGCTGAGAACCTCGAAGCCGCTCATTTTCCACTCTCCGCTCTCAGACGTGTAAACGGATCCGACCCTGACATTGCCGTGTATTGATGATGCTTCGTCGTTGATGAACTTAACTGTGCGCTGAAAGGAGGTCAGGTTGCTGCAGAGCACCAGTCCCCTTGCTTAACATACCGCAATGCTACTCAACCCCCATTTTATGGTCTCGGGTGTCAAACTCTTTCTCTTCACATGCCATCGTAGAGGCACCACGCGCTCGGTCGCAATGTAAATATACGAATCGGTCTATGTTCTTCGTGTCAGAAAGCACCATACTTTAACGCAGGGCACGCATACCTCCACCGTATCCAACACCTTGATCACGCCTGGGTGGCGCAGCGTTCTCAGCTTTCGCAAAGCATTCTTTGCAAGGGGAAGTCGAGACTTGTTCGCGGCAACATCGAAGGAGAAAATGCTGCAGTTAGATCCGTCTTCCTGCAGATGGCGTCAATCGTGAGCGTTCTGGGGATTTCCTCGGGAAGCTTGACGTACTCGCTTGGTGCCATTGTTCAGAGTCCAGATGGACTCGTCGATGTCAACTCTGTCGCCAAAGCTGTAGGGGAACGGTGGCCCTTGAGCTATGGCAGAGGCGACTGCCGATTTGAGGAAATTCATATTGATCGTTCAGTCTCGGATACCTTCGTTTCGGTCCGGCGAAGCTTCAATCTATGAGACTGGTCTTGAAATCGTGTAAATGTGAGACGTTGCAACGCGCGCATCCAGCGCAGGCAGGGAGCTTCGGGCAATTTGGCGACAAGACAGTGGACCACTGACGCCAGGGGACAGCACCTCAGCCAGCAGTGTCCAGGGCCCCGCGCTAACCCGCATTGAATAGAGGGGTGGTACTTGGTACGGATGGGAGATGATCCGCGGCCGACCTTCTATGGGCCCCGCGGAATGTGCCACCCAAGGTCCCCGTTTTGCCCGTCGCTAAAGAGTGGAAGCTAGGCAAGGATCACCCCGAGGTCCTACGGTCTACCTACCTTACCTGACCTCTACCTCAATTGAAGCAACCAACACTCGACACAACCTCCACTGAACGCAACGCGAGGCGAGAGCCTCAACCACGTTTCCGCGACCACGAGCCCGCGTCTGGCGTTTCTCCCACGAGGCAACCCGCTGCTTTCGGCGCACTTCTCAGCTCATTATGAGAATAGTCTGCAGTTCCATGTTATACACGTCCTAACGCTGTTTACTTTGGATCCATGCGAAAGTATCACTCGGCGGCTGTCGCGAAGCGGAGGGTGCGTGGGCGCGAAACCGAGAGAACGGGCGGGCAGGTTTCACCAGGTAAGCAAGGCTCTTCATTCACTCTTTCCGTCAAATTTTCTCCGTTCCATTCCCTTCACGCGCAATGATGACTATTGGTAAAAGGTCCGATAGAAAAGGATACTTCTGGGGTTGTTGTCTCATCTTGTTCCTGGTCTATGGCTTCACTCTCAGGATTGAACCACGTCCTCGTCCCCGCAAAGCCTTCGCCTGGCGTTGAGCCGCGCATCGTTGGTCGCTACCTCATGAACCAAGCTTCACACGTCGGGATCGAGTAGCGACATCATTGCAGCCTCATTTGGAGTTCAGCTTCTGGGTGCCTCTACGAAGTTGGACCAAAGGCCGAGGCAGACATGAGAGGTTCAAGCTAGGGCTGCAAAACCGCTGTTTCCCCAAAATGAAGACCAAAATAAGAAACTGAAAAGACCTGAGCGCGACACACATCATTCTTCTGTTTTCAACATTCTTGTTCCTTCCGTCAATCTACTCTTTCTCGAACTTCGCTTGGTTAACTCATTCCCGATGGCTAACCTTCACTAGAGCCTACGGTATACGTGTCTACCCGCTTCGTCTTCAGCCGTCGGACCATGAGACAAGAACTCCAGGCTGCCCTTGACTTCTGTCCCATTGAACCGAAAGGCAGGCATCAAGCTCAGCAAAAGCCCTCGTGTCACCGATAGAGCCTGGGCAAGCCAGCAGCATAATCCGAAGTTGCGGGCTACCTCAAGTCAGGCAGGCATCGCCTACTTATCCCGATAACGCGCCCAACTGCGGTTCTTGACTCGTACATTGCATTTCGACGACTCTGATGACTACCAGGAGTACGCTTCAAAATTTGCGAGCCCGGCTTCTTAGTACTCAGAGCACCGTTCCGAAAGAGAGCTCATGTGATGAGATGGACGCGACCCGCCCAATTGACCGATGCGCCACTGCGGGGTGCGGTTCTACTGTGTTGACCAACGGTAGCAAGCACTGCTTAAAGCACAACACTCTTATCACACGCAATGTGCTCGGCCCCGGAAACTCCAGCTCATCATTCAACTCGAACCAGACGCCTTACCTGGTTAACGAGACCCAGGGGATCTCTAGGAATCCACGCGTGACGGAACATCTCAACGGCGGACAGTCTCGCAACGGGCTTTCTGGCTCCCATGGTGGGACTAGCAGTGTCTTGGACCCCAAGCAAACAGTCAGGAATACTAACTTCCCTCCTGATCTTCTCCACAAGCACGCCATTACAGCTAAGAAGTCAATTTCTAGGGCTTCTGTGCAGAGAAGCCACCCATCATCCGTGTCACCCACTGTAGGGTCTGCGGCTCGCTTTCAAGAACATACCAGGTCTAGATTTATGCCACCAACCTCGAGGAGCCCCGACAAATTCCCGCCGGGCAAGGTAGTACAGAACGGAGGGCAGTCTGCCAAGTCAACTACGGCAAATGGTCAGGATCAACGCAAAGCTCCGAAAACTAGCTCCGCGGCTGATAAGGTTGTCCCGCCCGCTCGTGCAGCCTCACAAAACTTACGTCAAACATCACAAACCTCTCCGCAATCAACGACCAACCATGGCGTCAACAAGCCCCGCCCAGAAGCCAGCCGTCAAAGAAGCAGGTCTAAAGAGTTGACAAAGTCTCTCACGCCATCTACTGCATCCCCGGGCAGAATAGACTACCGCTCCCTGCCAATCGTGAGATCAGGGCTGCAGCCTCCTCCGACGAGTATCAAAACCGCGCCCCCATTCCTGCAACCTACAACCTCAGCAGCTAAGCGCAAGAGATCAAGCATCTCGGATACGGCTTCAACTTCGACATCAGACTCGGACTCAGAAGACATCGACGAAGATACGACCGCTGCTCTTGCCACTAAGAGAGAGACAGGCCCTTCGCCGCGGTCTCGAGATGGAACGAGGCGTTCGACGGGCGCAGCTGCGCATGGTGTTGTTCCGAATGTTCACAACTTCGTCCCAGACCCCAGTGGGCCTTCTACGTTTGCTTCCGATAACCCTTTCGTCATTAACAGACGTGGGGAGACAATCCGAGAACCAAGTGAGGAGAGCGAAGATGCCGGAATCAACGGTCTGCCAACCAATGCCAGGCAGAATCACAGCACAGGGCTCATGGCGCGACGCCCCAATCTTGCCATCCAGAATCAACAAGCCTTCTCAGTTTCCACTGAGCGATGGCGCACAAGACCTCCAAACTCCAGGAAGTTGACCTGCGAGCAGCGGCGGGTTGAGCTTTGCCGTACCGTTGACCAACACAAATTCGACACCTGGATCTATACACAGCCTGAGGCGGGTACGCCTCCCCCGGAAGTCTTCATAACACCCGCTCCCACCCGCCCCAATTCCGCTTCAGCCGGAGAGGAAGCACATAGACCGTTCTATATGAGATTCGATCCACGTATCCATTGGTCTCATGACCGCTCTGACGAGTGGTTTGAACAGAAGATGGAAGAGATCAAAGCTCGCGGCGGACGCAAAGCCAACTTTGGCAAGGCAGCCTACCGAATGAAACAGCAGAGGCTTGCGGAGGAGCGGTCTGAAGCTGGGCAGGCAATCGCGAGGGCGCTGGCAGCGCGACGGGGTAAGGACCCGCCGAAGCCACCCCCCAACCCGCCGCAGCCATGGTCACACCGAAGACCTATGGATTTCGGCGACGTACCGGTAGAGGAGCTTCCCAGCTACGTGCGGAGGAATGAAGACTGGCTGAGGGCCACGGAGTGGATGCGGAAATCGCGCGATCTTTCTTTGAAAGCCGCAGCGCTTGAGGCTGCCGGCGAGCCTTACGAGCATTTGTTCAAGAGGAACAGAAATGGCCAGTGAGCCATCATTCAGCATATCAACTTACGAGAGGAGAGATGGATTGGGCCAGGACTGGCCTAATTCACGTCGATCCATTCTGTACATCAATATTATGAGCCATGAGAAGGTCAAACCGCGAAGGCATGACGCACATACAAGGAAGAGGGAGGCAAGAACGCAGAGAAAGACAGAAGCATGGAGTTATCGGGCGGCTGTTTTCGGCTTTCGTTCAGGGGTTTTCTTACATCATGATACCTGGGCCTCGAATACGAAGGACCTGTTTATTCTTAATATCGGGGGAGCATTCCCATCTCTGAGTGGTGGAACAACTGGCCTATCAAGTAAGGTAGCAACCGTCTAGCACAAGAGATATTCCAAAGCCCGATGTGGATTATGAAATGTGCTATGAGAAGTATCGCTCGTGAGAACGTCTGCAGGCTTAACGAGGCAACGAAACCTCCAGTAACTTTTGTTCCAGATTCGTGAACCCATCTTCAGGCGTCTGGTGTTCTCAAGGTTCCAGTGAATGCTCTTGGTCTGCAATGAAGTGCCAGAGCGAGACTGCTCGTGGGATTGGCTTTTCCAACACCGGTAGCCCAGCCACTCAAGCGTCTACCCACAATACCATCTACAACAATTAGGGGTGGATTGCCACAGTACATTTGGGTCAGTTTCTTCTCATACATGTATCCAAATATGATACCCTGAGTGCCACGTCCAATGGTGGAAGTACGATAAATCTCCCAACCCTTTCCTTCCTCACTCACTCGCCGGTCAATTCTCACACATGGCCAAGAGAGAGGATTGTGCTGAGCGGAAAGCAAGGCAGACATTTCAGCTACCAAGAAACCTACACACGGCCATATCAGTAGAAAACCGGGACTCACTCTCCTCTGCGTGGTTGACGTGCCTGCCTTCTCGATATGGGCGAGAGCTGATGGAGTTTGATCGCCGTCGCAAGGGAGGAATCACCCAAACACCATCACATCTCGATCCTTCGGCAGCTTCACTTTGCGCCCACGGACCATTTAAAAACACATAAAAACCTCGTCACGGAACTGCATGACGTACGCATACACCAGAGAAGAAAAAAAAAAAGGGGAACTATCCGGGTTTCCGGGTTGTCGGGTAAAAAACCGCCTTATCGAATTCTTGTATTATCCATGGATGGCCCCGTTCTCAGGTAGATGGACGGGTGCGTAATACTATTACAGGTGGAGGGTGTAAGTCACGCCACACTTACCTTGCGGTAGTTGTGTGTGTACTACGCAGTATATTCTTCGGAATAGCCTACGTACAACCTTTGCTAGAAGCTTGATGCTGGGGTGTGTCAGCATGCCAGTCCAGGCACGAGGAACCACGCGTTCGCGCTGTTACGTTTGCGGCTCTTCGCGGCGGCGGCTCCGTTACCCTTTCCCTTCCCATTCGACCCCTCTTCTTCGCCCGAGTCTTGAAAATTTGTGAAACAAGACCGTCGTTTTCGACGGGTTGGGGGGGTTTTTTTTTTTGGTTTTTTTTAACCAAAAGTCTCGTTCAGAATCAGAGTCTTCCTTTGGTTTGACCGTGGGGGGCTTGCGAGGAGGGGCGGAGTGAGGGACGAGACAATGACATGACGTAGGTTCGGGAAAGCCTGGAACGACTTTTATTTGTCCACCACTTCCCTTTGTTGAGACGGGAGGATGGGAGGGGGGTGTGTATGAGAGAGAATGAGATAGTGAGAGAGAGGGGCGAGAAGCTTACTTTCCGCAACGGGCCAAGATTCGATTGTGTGTCCCGCCACAGAAAAGGAGGTACTGTGGCAGTAAGCTTGCCTGTTGCCTTGCCTTTCTATTTGATTCATGGGATGATTTCAAAGCGGAAGGTTTACTTTGTCCGTGCCTTGCCTGACGTATCTCTGCCTAGGAACATTGGATGAGGCTGGCTTGCGACGGCGGGGTAAAGGGGTGGAGGAAAGTATCCGGGTCCTACATGTAGGCGGCGACGGCGAGAGGGAGGTGGGAGGGGGAGAGGGGTCGGCATTGGGGTTCATGAGGTGAGCCTCGGGTCCGGAGAGGGGTTTCTCCTGCCCGGCTTGCCTGTCGAGGAGACTCCGGAGGCGGCGCATCTCGACGTGTTGAATTCAAAGTCGATTACACTTTTAATGTTCAAGCTGGACCACAGGTGTCTCGAAATGCAGCGATTTCAGGAGACACTTTCTTGGCGGGACGCCGTCGTGGATGAACTCTGATGGAAAGGGAAAAAGGCGGGGGTTGAGTTCGCATGACTAGCAGCGTGCGTAGGCTAATCGGATAGCGCGCAGCGTGAGCGTTTGAACAACAGACCTCAGTCGAGGCACCTCTACTGCCTGGGAGTCATTATCAGTTCTGCAGGCCGATGTCGAAGCATGGCAGGCTGCGCTCTCGGACCTCTGGGGGATGTGCTGCAGTCTTTGATGTCGTCCTGCTTATCCCCGCCATCTGTCGATCTCAGCCAACCAGCCAACCGCCGAACGCTAATTGCTTGCTCACCGAGAGCTCCCCCGCCTCCGACGGAGCTCTCTTGTTGGCTGGTCGCCGCCGTCGTCAAACGTGCCTCTTGTTGATGAGTTGTCGCGTCGGCTTTTCCTGCTGGCTTGGTTGGCTGGCCGTTCGGTATACGCGCCTCCCTGTTTTGTAAATCTCACGGACGCTTGTCAGAGGAAGTGTAATGCGAGGCTGGCGTTCTACTGCCTGGTGGTCCGGGAGACGCATTACATGCTACTCGAATTTGGGTAAGGAGGCAGGTTAGAGGGCGATGAAGGCTGTGCTGGTTTGCAGGGAAGAGCACGGCAGCAGCAGCAGGCTGGCTGAGATGAAGAAGCTGAAGGAGCTTGGCTTGCTGGCAGCTGTTTGGCTGTCTTGCCATTGAGTTCAGAGATGGTTTCTCGATCTGTGACGGATGAAGGGACCACGTGAGCGAGTCAAGACACTGGGCCCGGCGGTTCTTTTCCGTCATTCCAGGTTGGTTAGTTGCACATCATTTCTTCTACCCTCCACTGGCTCCGATAAGCCCGTGGAGACGGTAGGATTGCGTGCTGCTGATGCTGCTGCAGCAAGTTGCGTGCTGCGTGACTGTATCGCATCAACGGGGGGATGCTCAATGCAGCGTCGAGTAATGAAGCTGCTCAGGTGATAGGCGAACAGACTGTCCCGAGTCTTGGAGTATCGACGACCCGCCCCTCCAACGACGTGCTCCGATCGAGACCGCCCAGCCCGCCGGGCTCGCTAAGATCGGATGCGGATGTGGTCGCGGCCGCGGTAGCTGCATGAGGTTGGTGTTCTACAGAGCGCATCGTGGTATCCAGCGCATCAAGTGCAATGTTCATCTCGGTCTTTCGAGTGTAGGCAGCCCCGACATGGTCTGCATAGTTGCATTGGAGAGGATTGTGAGACTGCGCGAGACAGCGCGTCTGCTGAGGAGGCACAGCACTGGGCATCCCTGGGCGGATTCGGAGAGTCGGGGGCAGCTGTATTGTGTTATCGCTGAGGCGAGTGACCGACTGACCGACTTGCTCATGCAATTATGCAGCAAGCTGCCTCTTCGGGGGCCGCGATGGGTTGCATAAAAGCTCCGTATCAACGGGGCCGGCAGAATGTCACGGACGAGCCAGCATGGTGACATGGCACGTCTGAACGCTGGATGCCATTGTGTGGGAGGAAAGAGAAAAGTCGATGGAAGATTAAGGAGCCAAGGAGGCTCTTCAAACCAAGCCGCAGAATCCGGCGAACGAACGCCATTTCCTGGATTTTGCATTGCTGCAGTGAGTAAACATAGGAACATTTGCGGCGAGGCTCCAGTTCGCCTCATTCCGAGTCTTGTGTTTGCAGGGCAGCCCCCGGTCATGTGCCAATGGGAACTGGGTATGGCGTCTTTGCTCAGAGCAGCCGGGGTAGGTGGTAATGGGCAGAAGACAGCCGAGCCGGGGGGCGTGTAGGTGCGAATCCTGATGGGCGAGGGGTGGGAAAGGGAACAGGAGGCAAAGATGGAGAAGGATTCGAGGTTACGGGTTGGCCTTGTTGCAGCTGTTTGTGTCGTCGTCTGCCTGCCTGCCTGAACGGGGCGACGACGAGAGGCGACATCGGGGGGGTTCGATTTGCGAGGCAGTGTTGCCATGCATCAGCCAAACAGTAAGCTACACCTTGGCTGGGTGAGTCAAGGTGCCTAGGCAAGAGGCGAAAGAATATTGTGGCAGCTTCCATGGGCAGTAGGCAGCTACCAAGGTAAGGTGGAGGACGTGTGATAGAGCGCTCGGCCAGATATTTGGCTGACCGCCTCTTTCCAAGTCGTTCCATGGTGATTGAATAATCCTCGTGTCAAACGCGGAGCTGAGCTGAGGGTGTCGCTACGGGTGCCGGCTACGGGTGCCTCTCTGCCTGTCTGTCTCGCAGTCCAGTCCAGGTACGGCCCCTAGATTGGTGACATGTGAGCAGTTTGTGGTTCCCGAAGGACGAGCATGGATGGCGAAGAAGTGCTAAGCAGAGACGGCGTGCGACTCGAGAAGCGCTACGTAGACCTGACACTTGGACATGGTCGTGGTTAGTGATGTCTCGGCTGGCTCGCGGCGAGGGCTATCTCCGCAAGCGTACTGCAACCCAGCCGTCCCCGCCGAGGCAAGGTTGCACCGGAGCAGTTCGCAGTTCCATTTTGGCTGGGCAGTGACTGCCCGCCTGTACTCTCTCTCTGTACGATGGTCAATGGTCAGTGAGGTGGTCACCGCAGCACTTCCATTCACTTCAGACGTGAGCCCCCCAGCCAACCACATTGCACTAGCGCCTCTCTCGCCCCTCTCTTTTCCTAGTGTCCTGCCTGGGGAAAGCCAGCCCGTAGGTCGTCTCCAAATTCAAGAGTCACCACCAATGGTACTGCACCGCACTCGCCTGCCTCCGTGCCTACCTAGGTACGGTACTAAGGGACCTCACACTCCCAGGCAGGTAGGTACCTTGCGCTGTAAGGTAAGGAAGGCATGTACAAATTCCACCTCGCAGATCCTCACCGGGCTCGGGATAGTACCAGAGCGCATTCACTTCCATCACCGCGAGATACCCGACACCGACGTGCCAATCCCAGCTCCAGCGGGTGCGAGTGACGCTGCCGCTCTCCTGCCTGGCAGTGGCCATCGCCCATTGCCATTGGATTGCGTGGTGTGTGCAGTGTGCGTGTGAGTGTGTATGGTGTGTCCATGTGTCCCGGCTCTGTCTGTATGCCTTCTGCCTCTGGCCACCACGGTTTCGGCCTCGCCCTCCTTGCTGGTCGTACATAAGTGTCCTCCAGTCCCCTTCCCCCAATACAAGCTCCAAGTCACCTGCAGGAGCTCTCACCCAGTACCGCACCGTTCCGCATCTCAACGTAGGCAGGTCTCGTCCAGTCCCCGTCGAGTTCGGCACCTTGAGTCCTGCGTCCTTGACACCTTCCAGAGACAGCGACGCATCATCCGCCTAGTCTCCCACAGTGTCCCCACCCGGCACCTCCACCTCCACTCCAGACCTGGTCAGTGTCGGTGCAAGACCACCCCAAGTGTGAGCCAACCAGTCCAGTCTCTCTCCGGCTTGTCCTTCCTCGCCTGCTCACCTTCTTTCTCCACCTGACGACTGACCCCCATCATCCTTTAAGTCACTATCTCTCCCACCCCATCCATCACCCGCTTGTCCAGCTTTCCGTCTTCCACTACTTGGTCTACTCTTTGTCCCGTTTCTTCATCTTCTTTTTTCTTTCACATCCATTGTCGACCACCACAATACATATACCACCACGCTACCCGTCGTCTGGAAAAGGAGAACTTCCCTCCAACCCCGACCGAGCGAGCCTCGTGCACCGTGCTTACCCGCTCAGCTCGTGAAACACCCGCAAGAGCCGTCATCCCCTCCCCGCCGGCCGACCGCGACACACATCATCGATACCCAGCAATCACTTTCCATCCTTTCAACATGGCGTCCAACAACACAACATCGCCAGACACTCAGGTCACCCTGAAAATCAACTTCGAGGGAATGACCCGTCGCCACAAGCTGCCTCTGCGAGATATGGGACCCAGCACCCTCGAAGAGAGAGTACGTCATTCACCCGCTGCTTCCGCTACCTGCCAACCTGCTCGTATTCTCATGGCCACGTTTTGAGTCTCCTTGCGACGTCTCGCCATGTTGCAGAGTTGCACTCTTCACCGCCATTATTAGAGTTTTGGGGCTTTTGTGGTGGAAACACCTTGCTAACACGACCTCACATAGGTTCGCGCTCTCCTGGCTCTTACCCAGGACGATAACGTAGTTCTCGAGAGATACTCTGACTCGGCTGGTTCGTACATCACCCTCGACAAGTCAAACGTCTCAGTCTACAAGCAACTCTACCGCGCCGCCAAGGCCAAGCAAAAGCTCAAGCTCCGTGTCACCAAGCTCGTTGAGGAAAAGATGGCTCCTAGGCCAGTGTCCGTTGAGGATGTTCCCGAGTCCAGCACCCCGATCGTCCCACCCAAGGTTGAGGAGCAGGCCCCAGTTCAGCCACTCGTCGACTTGCAGCAGTCTGATGTTGAGCCCAAGAAGGAGCTGCCCACCAGCGACACCGGCCTCGACTTTGAGGCCTCCATTCTCGCCTCATTGTTGAGGAGACACGCCAAGATTAACGACGAGGAGGCACCAGCAACCCCGGATATCCCCGTTTCCGAGGGCATCACTGCCCGCGATCAGTGGTTTGCGAACGCTTCTGGCGCCGAGACCACGCACGCGAGATCATCATGGGGACGCTGCCCTGCTCTCACGCACCCCAACACAAACTTCGCAGTCTGCTGCAACAGCTGCGACCAGACAGTCCCTGATGCTCACTACCACTGCTCAACATGCGACGACGGCGACTTTGACCTCTGCCAAGACTGCGTTGACCAGGGCATCACCTGCTACGGTGCTGACCACTGGCTCATCAAGCGTATCGTGAAGAATGGCCAGATTATCAACAGTACCACGGAGACCATCGCTCCCAAGACCAAGAGCAAGGCCAAGGACGCTACCAAGGAAGTCAAGGAACCCATCAAGGTCTCAGTCCAGCAGCTGCTGCCCGAGAGAATTCTCCCAGTCTTCAGCAATGCCATGTACAATATGCGCACTTGCAACTGCTGTGTGACCGAGCTTCCCGAAGCCAGCTTCCTCCACTGCACCTCTTGCGAGGACTTCGACCTGTGCCACGCTTGTTTCGAGAAGGATTCTCACGGCCACAACCCGAAGCACCCCTTCGTGCCCGCCGTCGAGGGCGCTCATGTCCCCAGCCACATCCAGATCAAGATGTCTCCTGGCCGCAACCAGAGCCACAACGCTATTTGCGACGGCTGCGACAAGTACATCGCCGGTGTCCGTCACAAGTGCCTCGACTGCCCTGACTGGGACTACTGCGCTGACTGCATCGTGAACTCCAAATTCGTTCACCCCAACCACCGCTTCGTTCCCATCTACGAGCCTCTCGAGGAGGTCCGTAGCCGTGCTGTCAGCCGCTCTGTCCACTTCGGCATCTGCTGTGACGGTCCCCTGTGTGCCCGCGCTCACAACGCGCCCACTTATATCACCGGTGTTCGCTACAAGTGCACCGTGTGCCACGACACCGACTTTTGTGCTAACTGCGAGGCTAGCCCGGCTAACACCCACAACAAGACTCACCCTCTGGTCAAGTTTAAGACGCCTGTCCGCCATGTCACTGTTACTACCACTGGCGAGCGCGGAGATGGCCAGCGTATGCACCAGATGGGCGACCGCAACATCCGCCGCACCAGTTCTCGCTCCACCGAGACTACCGCCAACGCATCCATCAACACCGTCCAGACTGTGGTTGATGTGAAGCCTACAGAGCCTACCGTCAAGGAGGAGGTCGTCGAGAAGACACCCGAGCCCGTGGTAGAAGTGATGAAGGAGCCCGAGGTCAAGAAGGAAGTTATCGAGGAGAAGCCCGTGGCCCCCGTTGCTGAGAAGCCTATCACCGAGCAAGATCTCGCGGCTGTCTTCGTCCGCGACACCGTCGCCGACGGCACCATCCTGCCGCCTAACCATGTCTTCGAGCAAACTTGGGTCCTTCGCAACGACGGCGAGGTTGCGTGGCCTGCCGGATGCTCTGTCAAGTTTGTTGGCGGAGACTACATGGGCCATGTCGACTCTAACCACCCTGCCGGTATCTCAGAGCTCGTTTCTGCCTCTGAGTCTACTGTCTGCTACGCACCTCTCGCACCGGGTCAGGAATTTGCTTTCAACGTTCTCCTCCGCACTCCTGCGCGCGAGGGCAAGATTATCTCTTACTGGCGTCTGACCACCAAGGACGGTCTCAAGTTTGGCCACAGACTTTGGTGCGATGTTAGCGTCCAGGCCCCCAAGCCCGTCGTTGAAGAGCCCAAGGATGTCCCTGTCGAGATGCAGAGCAGCAACATGATCTTCCCCAAATTGGAGAAGGAATCCCCGATTTCAAGCGTTCACGAGGAGGTCAAGTCTGAGGCTGCCCCTGCCACTAGCTCTGAGGCAGAGGAGTTCGAGGACTGCGGTGAGGATGAGGAGTGGGATGCTTCAGATGACGGCTTCATGACCGATGAGGAGTATGACATCCTGGACGCTTCCGACGAGGAGTTCCTTGAGGAGCAGCAGAGGCGGCTGAGGAAGTAGACCATCCTCAGGCCGTTCTTGTGATTTTCTTTCCCACTGGATACGGAGTGACCGGTGGTCTGTTCAGGGTGTCTGGCTCTCCTCGCATGTCTCATTTCACAGGATTATCAGGGTATTCGTTTTTCATTTGAGACCTGTCTCGACGGTAGTGAAGCGGTAGTTGGTATTGGCACATGACGGTGACCACTCAGCGCACATGTTAGTGTAGGACCGATCACTCGTCTCTCAGGTTGTCCGAGGTGACGCTCGTTTCATGACGCTTTCATGACAGATTACAGATTGGTACTTGTAGGTTTTAGGCAGCAATGAAACGTGGCTATCCGAATTCTTTTTTCATTTAGAAAAACAAAAAGTTGACAGTGATGTGATGTACTTTGGTACCGAACTGTGAGCATGCGCAGAGTGGCGACGATGCATGTGGGATGGAGACGTTCCCGCACACACCCCTGTTGGAAGCTCCATTGCACATGCCCCACTTAGCACATCTGTACTAACATGCGGCACCAATCATTTCTGGCCCCCTGGACAGGGGGCCCGAACTGCAGATAACTTTTGGATAAAGTGTCCTTAAGACAGTCTTCTGCAACACCTCCCACTTCACGAGAGTTGCGCCGAGTAATCTGACCAGCTTTTCAGGAGGCGAATTTCGACGACTCAATTCCTGGCAGCTTCAAAAGTCTTTCATTTTTGCGTATAGGCACCGAGAACGAGGCATGCGGTAACGAGACAAGGTTTTGACGGCAGGCATTCGCAACAAGCCGAAAAGGGACACATCGACGAATTGCGACAGCCTCGTGATCAACACACACAGCGAAGCGACTTGCGACCACATCTCAATTGCGCTGATCACGGGCGGCATTGGTAATCGAGGTCATCGAATTGACATAAGGCAGCCATGATGAACGGCTGGGACGAGAAGCACGGCATGGATGACGACGCCTTCGGGGCGAAGGGGAATATTGTCAGCGCTTTCGATGCTTTCCGTAAGTCACACGACAGACTGTTGCGCACCTTCGCGCAACGCTCTTCAACAAACCGACGTGAAGCAATGAGCTGACACAGTTCTCACAGCCAAGGCGAAACCCCAATATGTAACGCGCACGTCGGGCGGCGGCAAGTGGACTGTCGCCATGGCAGTGATATCACTCTTCCTCTTCTGGACCGAGGTCGGTCGCTGGTGGCGCGGTTCCGAAACACACACCTTCGCCGTTGAGAAGGGAGTTGGACACGAGATGCAGATCAACTTGGACATCGTGGTGCGCATGCACTGCGACGACCTCCACATCAACGTGCAGGACGCCGCCGGCGACCGCATCCTTGCGGCCAGCAAGCTTAAGCGCGACAAGACGAACTGGTCGCAGTGGGTCGACAACAAGGGCATCCACCGTCTGGGCAGGGACACCAAGGGCAGGATCGTGACGGGCGAGGGGTGGCAGGAGGAGGAGGGCTTCGGCGAGGAACACGTCCACGACATCGTTGCCATTGGAAAGAAGAGGGCTAAGTGGGCCAAGACACCGAAGCTATGGGGCGAGGGCGACAGCTGCCGCATCTACGGCAACTTGGACGTGAACAGGGTGCAGGGTGATTTCCACATCACCGCGAGAGGTCACGGATACATGGAGTTTGGGGAGCACCTTGACCATGCTGGTAAGTTGGCTGTAACTCATGCGCCGTGGGTCGAGTCGTACTAACCATCTGGCAGCTTTCAACTTCTCGCACATCATTTCCGAGATGTCGTTCGGCCCCTTCTACCCCTCGCTTGTCAACCCTCTGGACCGAACCGTCAACGCCGCCAGAATCAACTTCCACAAGTTCCAGTACTACCTCTCTGTTGTGCCCACCGTCTACACCGTTGGCAAGTCGGCGTCCACCTCCAACACTATATTCACGAACCAGTACGCCGTCACCGAGCAGAGCAAGGAGGTCGACGACCACAACGTGCCCGGCATCTTCTTCAAGTACGACATCGAGCCAATTCTGCTGTCCGTGGAGGAGTCCAGAGACGGCTTTCTGCAGTTCCTGATGAAGATTGTCAACGTCGTTAGCGGCGTGCTCGTCGCCGGCCACTGGGGCTATACCCTCACTGAGTGGTTCAAGGAGGTGAGGGGCAAGAGAAGAGAGAGGAACGAGGGTTTTATTGGCACGAAGAATCAGTATGACCAGTAGACGATTAGTAGAGGAGCATTTGACAGCGCAAGGGGGACTACTGTGGGATTTCGGAGTTTACGGGTTGTATATAGAGGGCACAAGAAGGCCCATCTTCTGAGCCATGCTTCGACTCAAGGCTGGCTGAGGAGATGTTGGTGCAATTGGGACAGGAGAAATTGTTTCTTGGCATCAAGCATACTGTCGAATAAGTCGACAAAAAGAAAAGAGATCACCATTTTTACTGTGCCATGGCGACTAATTTTTTATTTTTTTTTATTTTTTTTTATTATCTCTGCCGTTGTTGTCACCTCTGTTGCTGTCGTCGTCGTCGTCCGTCGTCATCTTCGTCCGGTTCTCCCCTTCTTGTCTTTGTAACCTTCCTTTACTATGGTGTATACACAGGAAAGATGATATAAGCGATACCAAAGAAACTCAATGGGAGAATCGACAAGCCGCCTCGTCTCACTGTCTCTGGTGTAAGTGATCAGTTCTTGACGATACCGACTCAGTGCAGGGATTTGCCTCGGCGTAGGGTCGTCGCCGGTGCCGGCAGTGCAAGGTTTCTTTGGGGTTGCCCCACAAATGGTGTAAAACTCCCCCAGACTTTCCAATCCGACATCGCCAATTTGCAATCCAAAAAATTCCACACCCCGCCATTACGACTCACACATAGTCTTGGGAGCGAGGTGCGCAGCGACAATGGCACCAATCCAGCTTGCCAGTCGAACTGGAGGCGCCGCGAGGGTACAGCCATACTCAAAAAAAAATCCCAGCCTACAATGAGGTTACTAACACCGCAACAGCGGCTCCTGGCGCGCACGCGACCATGCCTCTCCGCGTCCTCATGTCTGCCGGTCCGGAGGACCTTTGCGACGGCACAAGACGTTGACCAGCTTGACGCCGAGATGCGCAAGCTCCTGCCCAAGTCGATCAAGCCTGACACCTACCGAAGGCTCCACGACAACCTCCTCAAGGTCCGCCACGTCCTTGGAGGACAGCAGCGCCTTACCCTCGCCGAGAAGATCCTCTACAGCCATCTCGACAACGCCGAGGAGTCGCTCCTCACCAACACCGAGAATGGACGCAACATCCGCGGCAGCGCCAACCTGAAGCTCAACCCGGACCGAGTCAACATGCAGGACGCCTCTGCGCAGATGGCCCTCCTGCAGTTCATGTCCTGCAATCTCGCTCAGCCCGCCATTCCTGCCAGTATCCACTGCGACCACTTGATTGTGGGCTCCAAGGGCGCTGACAGCGATCTGGTCGACGGCATCCAGGTAAATAAGGAGGTTTTCGACTTTCTCGAGTCGGCCGGACGCAAGTACGGCATGGACTTCTGGCCCCCTGGTGCGGGTATTATCCACCAGACGGTGCTTGAGGTCTACGCTCTGCCGGGCATCATGATGCTGGGTACGGACTCCCACAGCCCTAACGCTGGCGGTCTGTCTACCATCACCATTGGCGTCGGCGGTGCTGATGCTGTTGAGGCTTTGGTCGGCGCTCCTTGGGAACTGAAGGCCCCCCGCGTGCTTGGTGTCAAGCTGACTGGCAAGCTGAATGACTGGGTCTCTCCCAAGGACGTCATTCTCAACCTCGCTGGCAAGCTTACCGTACGAGGTGGAACTGGTTTCATTGTTGAGTACTTCGGCGAGGGTGTCGAGACGCTCAGCGCTACCGGCATGGCGACTATTTGCAACATGGGCGCCGAAGTCGGCGCTACGACGTCCATCTTCCCCTACACCAAGGCCTCGGAACGCTACCTGCTCCAAACCCGCAGAGAAGCCCAGCACCGCGCTCTTGAGGGCTACAAGAACTGGGGAAGCTTCAACTTCAGAGCCGACGAGGGCGCCGAGTACGACCAAGTCATCGAGATCAACCTGTCGGAGCTGGAGCCCCACATTAACGGTCCCTTCACCCCCGATTTGGCTACCCCTCTGTCCCAGTTCAAGAGCACCATTCAGCAAGAGCAATGGCCCGAGGTCCTGTCTGCCGGTCTCATTGGCAGCTGCACCAACAGCTCTTACGAGGACATGACCAAGGTCGAGAGCATGGTCAAGCAGGCCGAAGCCGCCGGCTTGAAGCCTAAGGCCCCCTTCTACATCACGCCTGGCAGCGAGCAGATCCGCGCCACCCTCGAGCGTGATGGCACCCTTCAGACTCTGGAGGGCGCTGGTGGTATCGTCCTTTCCAACGCTTGCGGCCCCTGCATCGGCCAGTGGAAGCGTCAAGATGATATCCCCAAGGGCGAGCTCAACGCCATCCTGACGTCCTACAACCGCAACTTCCGCGGTCGTAACGATGGCAACCCTGGCACCATGAACTTCCTCGCCTCCCCCGAGATCGTGACCGCCATGGCCTACGCCGGTTCAACCACCTTCAACCCCATGACCGACAAGCTTCAGACTACCGACGGCAAGGAGTTCCAATTCAACCCTCCCCGCGGTCTCGAGAACCCCAAGTCCCCTTTCGAGTCCGGCGTTGCCTCCCTCCAGGCCATCTCACCCGAGAAGCCCAACCCAGAGATCAAGGTCGCCATCTCCCCGACCTCTGAGCGCCTCGCCTTCCTCGAGCCCTTTCCCCCCTTCCCCGAGGGCGACATCACCGGCCTCAAGGTCCTCGTCAAGGTCACCGGAAAGTGCACCACCGACACCATCTCCGCCGCCGGCCCCTGGCTCAAGTACAAGGGTCACCTGCCCAACATCAGCACAAACACCCTCAACACCGCCGTCAACAAGGAGACGGGCGAGGTCAACGCCGCCTACGACGTCGACGGCTCCAAGCACACCATCCCCGAGCTCGCCCAGCGCTGGAAGGAGCGCGGCCAGGAGTGGCTCGTCGTCGCCGAGCACAACTACGGCGAGGGCAGCGCGCGCGAGCACGCCGCCCTGCAGCCGCGCTACCTCGGCGCCCGCGTCGTCCTCACCAAGTCGTTCGCCCGCATCCACGAGACCAACCTCAAGAAGCAGGGTGTCGTGCCCCTGACGTTCGAGAACGAGGCCGACTACGACAAGATCGCCGCCTGCGACGAGGTCAGCACCGTCGGCCTCTACGAGATGCTCCAGAACGGCGGCAAGGGCAAGGTCCAGCTGCTTGTGAAGAAGAAGGACGGCTCCGAGGTGCTCGTCCCCACGCTGCACGCCGTCACCAAGGACCAGGCCGGCTTCATTCTCGCGGGCAGCGCGTTGAGCATGCTCGCCAAGCGCAACCAGGCTTAGAAGAACGGTGTGTTTTATGAGGGGAAAAGAGGGTGGGTTGTTCTTGTTTTATTGGGTTATTGGTTTTCCATCATGTTGATACAATGGCGAAAAGTGAAGACAAAAATTGATGATTGTATATATCCCTGTGCAAGCAGATCTTTTTGTATTTGTTTCAGGTAATTTGTTTCTGGCTACATATAAAAGGCAAGAAAGGTATGAAATGGAGAAAACGAGTTGAAACTAGTTCTAAACCGTGTGGTGAAGCACCTTCGTTCTGTGATAGGTAACAAGGACGCCGACGAAGGACGACGACGACGACGACGACGACGACGACGATGACAGCTAGGACGACGTCACGGAACCACCTCAGCAGTCAAGTTTGGTTCCAGGTTTGTTTTTGAGTACATGCCTTGTAATCCATCACCAGGCGGTCACGCTCGTCGCGAAGCCCTTCATGCCTGGTGCCTGTTTGCGCCACGTGTATCTTCACCACGACAGCGATTCCTCGTGCGAGTCGGAAACACATAAGGGTCGCGAACAGGCCAGGAAGGGACTACAGGCCCGAGATTGCCCCGAATGCTTGACGCCTATCGTAAGATATAATGGTTGCGACAAGCTCGAGTGTTCGGGCTGTCCCAGAGGCAACGGGAATCCAGATTCTATCCGAAAAGTCCGCGCTGCCCCCAGTCTCCTCCCCATGTAAGTCTTGTAGAGCCAGCATCGGCAACTCGCGCAGGCTTGCTGCTGGTGACCCCGAGAAGGACAAGGCTGCCGAGTACCTCGGTGCTGTGGATCTAGGATGATATTCCACGCCCGCTGTGGCTCTTCTCCGTTCTAGCGTTATACTACCCCTCCTTGCTGTCGTCGTTGACGTCGTTCCCGTCGTTGACGTTGCCGTCTTCTTCGTCACATATGAGAGATAGGATTAGGCCCAATATTGCGGGCAAACTCGTCATTAACCATGATCGTGATGAAATTCACTGCTGGGCAGCCTCTCAGGCCGCACCAGACATCAAATGTAGCCCTGAAGAGTATTTCCGTCCCTGAGACGGCGGGGTATGCGCGCTTGAGCATCAATCTGTCGCCACCGTCGAGGCGCGAGAATAACAACGCTGAAGCCAACTCAGACAGGACGATGCTCCCTGCGTCTCGCAGGCGCACGCTCGGGACGACTATAGCTGGCTGGGACATATACGAGCCAAGTCGACCAGAATACTAACAGATTGCCGGCAAGATCGGTCCTAGGTAGATGGGGACGCGGGGTGTGTTGCAGTGTTGTTGGATGTGGATGGGTATGGACGCTAGTTCGGCCTCGCCGTGCACGTCGAATGTGAAGCATTTGGTGGCCAGTCTCGAGTAGAGCTGCGGCATAGTCAGGATATGCTTGTTACTCGCTGCGAGCCGAAGGTGGTGGACGAGGCAGGCAGAGAACGATCGCCAGCCATCGGCGCAGGCGAGGTGGTCGGGGACTGAAGCTGCGATAATCTCTTTGCCGGGCCCGATCGCGCCCGCGCCGCCGGCATGAGGGTTTTCGAGGAGCATTAGCACGTCTGGCTCGGCGTTGTCGGTCAACTCTCGGCGGATATTCGTGAAGTATACCGAGGGACATCTTGGGAATGGTAGGAGCCGATGGGTTGAGGTGGTTGATCGAAGACCGTGGGCGGCCAGCTTGGGTGTAGAAGGAGGCTCGGTTCATCGTTGGGTGGTGCTTGCATCACCTTGCCGTGGCCAACGTAGTAGATGATCACGAGGGCGTCTTTCCCGAGCCAGGGCTGGGCCGGCGTTCCGTAAAGCGTATTCCTCACGACGTCGGAGACGATGCCGTGCGGGTTGGGCGCGAACGCTGGTATTAAAGTATGCAAGACTTCGTAACCGTATAAGTGCTGGAAAGTATCGCCAAGTTGGCTGGTCCAGTGTCCAAGTCTGCCGCGGTGGCTATAGTCGATATCCCAGCAGAATGTAAGTACAATCACTCTGTTGTAGTGCTGTGTGTGTTCAGCATCGTAATAGTTACGAAGACTGATCTCCAAGGCTGGTTTGAACTCTTGGGCGGTGATCTCTTCTGGCTGGTAAGCCCGCGGCGGGTGCGTCGTCGGCCAGTCCATATCGTTGTCGTTCGCGGAGTATTCGAGAGGAGTGTAGAGGAATACGAGCAGAGAGGAGGGTTGGTGTCACTGTAGGCAGTTATGCTCTCGTACGACTTGGTATTTCAAAACAGCAGGAAGTCATGTCAGGCCGAAGAAAATGTTATAGATATCCCCAGTGATGTTGCGATAATCAAATACTCGACTTGTCTCCAGTGCTTCGGGTTAAGCGAAGTCTAATACACACCAAACGAGATCCTCATACGACGAGGACGACGAAGGACGACTACAAAGGACGACAATAACGACAACATGACGTCCAAAGGGATGAGAGTCTCAAGCGTGTAGCTTCGTTCCAGACCTTGTTGTCAAGTGAGAATACGTTGCAATCACAGCATCAGGCACCCGTGCAAAGAGGTCCACGAGAATCCAGCCAACCATTGTATACATCGGCAACACAACGCCCTAAAGGCCCCCAGCACCTCAAAACTACCATGTACACACTAAGCATCACATACATCTACCTCTCCCCATCTCCACCCTCCTATCCGTCGACCCTTCTGCCAACACCATTCTCTTCCCTCTCGCGGGGTAAAGAACAACAAGCCATCATGAGCAAGTCAGAGAAAAATATCCAAGCACCCACCTCCCTCCCTTCAACTCAAACAAAGAAACTTTTTTTTGGTCGTCAGAAGAATATCCCCCTAAACATGCATACCTAGACCGGAAAAGCCCTCTCACAAAATACTGAAGAAGAAAAGCAAAGGATAAGTCAAACGGCGAGAACTAGTCTAGGCATATCGTGCGGTCATGATGAGGTAAAAAAAAAAAAGAAAAAAGAAAAAAAAAGAAACACACAGAGGAAAACGGGACAGAGTCGATGGCCCTTTCCCCGGAAGGAACGTCTAGGTAAACTAGGACCAGAAATCAACGTAATGGGGTCATAAGCTGGAAGGGAAAAAGTAGTAACCATGAAATGTATAGACGCCCCAGACCGAAAATCAAAAATCAAAACCAAAAGAGAACCCTGAAAAAAAAAACCCTCTGCGAGGTTGGACCTCCGATTCACCAACGCCCCATCTGTCGGGGTTAAGCACGAAGGAAATAAGCACGAAGGAAACAACTGAAATTACCCGTGAAAACGCCAGACGCTTGGAGAAGTAATGGTGGCTGATAGGAAACCCAAGAGAGGGGGAAGTGGCAGGGGCTTCGACGTGGGCAATGGGAGGAACTTCTTGAATTCGAGAAAAAGGTGTAGAGGTTGTAGAACCAAGGAACCTTGCGCTGTCTCCCCCTCCTAACTCATGATCCGCCAGACCGTCCTTTCCTCTCCTGCTATCAAATGCTTGCGAGCGTGTTGGAACAAGAAAAAGGGGTTTTTGGCGAAAACCTCGATAACAGAGTCCCTCCCAAACAAAGTGCACCTCAACGCGGATCAATAGCGCCCGAATCCTAGCAATACCATAAGCATATAGAGTTCATCAGCGCTCGTCGCTTTTTGAAATTCCTCCTGCCCCTGTGCCCCCGTCCAGCCGTCCGACGAGAAGAGGGTATAGCGCGACCGGAAAAGCCGACATTGAGAATTACAAGGATTATGGAGAAGGCGTTACGGGGAACGAAGGAACCAAAGTGGTAGATAGTTGCCCATAATCCTATTGCGAGTAGTACACCATTCCGGGTGCGGGTTGCTGGTAGTAGAAACCGTCCGGGCTTGGCGTGATTCCGCCCATGCCACCAACACCGGGTCCGAATTGCGGGGGAGGCTGCTGGTAGCCCTGATAGGTGTTCATGGGCGGAAGCTGAGCCGCATCGTAATAGTAAACCATACCGTTGACCTCCTGGGCGACCAAGTTGGGTCCTCCCGGGGCCTGTCCGTTTGCTTGAGCGGCCGCGGGATCGACCTGGCCTTGTTGAGAGAAGCCAGGGCCTTGGGGCGGCTGTCCCGGGGGTGCAAAAGACGGCGCCGCAGCCGACGGTCCCATGTTGTTACCGTTGTACTGTCCGGGATAAAAGTACGGTTGTTGATGCTGCATCATAGGGTAAGGCTGGTTGTAGAAGTTCTGTTGCGGAGGCGGGTAGTTGGGCTGGAAAGGAGCAGCGTGGATCGCCCTCTCGGGGATCTGAGACAAAGGCGTGCCAGTCGAGTGCTGCGTGGGGTACGACGGTTGTCGTGAGTGAGCTTCCTGAGGTAGGCCGTTAGACACCTGGACGGGAACCTGCTGGTGGAAAGCCTGCTGGAAAGCCTGCGGGCCTTGGTTGAGGGTCGGCGATTCAATGTTTGTAACCGATACTGCCTTTTGCGGGCGAGGCTGATGCATAGGAATCTGGCTTGGCCGGTTCTCCTGGAATGCAGGCTTCTGAGGCAACGGGTGGGTTTGTGGCTGCGGCAAATCGTTGATGGACGTCTCATTCGGGTGCATAGCATGCATTGGCTGCATGGGCATACCATCCTGCCCAACAAACGGCTGATTAGGAACGAAGGGTTGATGAGGGTGGCTCGCGGGCGGCAGCCTGACAACAGGTCTGGAATTCTCGACTGGCACAGGAGCTCTCGACATGACTGAGCCTGTGGGCGAGAAAAGGTATTCACGACCATCAGGTGCCAACGAGGAGCGGCGGCTGAGAGCAATGCTCGGAGAATAGGCGCTGCCGTAGTAGCTTCCGCCAAAAACGCTGGTCCGTCTAGAAAACCCTCCCATCGAACCAAGGCCGGAGCGAGGCTTGCCCCGGGTCCGCTGCTGGTTCGGCCGCATGGCACGCGGAATGAAGATGAAGGATCGGTCGACGGCGGGGAAGATGTACTTGGGCGGGTTGTCGGGCAGGGAGATGCGGACTGGCTTGTCGCGACGCAGGGGCGGGCGGTGGTCTGGAAGTTTGGTGTATTGTTTGACTGGCATGCTAAAGGCCGCAGGACCTTTCCCGGTGACGGGAAGGGACACCCTCACCTGCACGTTGCCGATGTGTCGCTCGGTGGACAGAGTCCTGTTGATGGGGGTCGGGTTGGACGGGCATGTCGGGATGAAGCCGTTGCCGTTGGCCGGTCCCTCTTCCTCGGGCAGGTGCCTTGGTTGTCTCGAGGGCAGCGGGTCGGCGACGGTCTCATGCATGTCATGTGCCCATTGACCACTGGTCAGAGGATCGGTCGGACTGTGCAATTGACTGAGCGGGTTAGCCGAGAGATGACGAGATGACTCTTTCTGGGAAGCATACTTCATGGGAGCGTAGGGGCCTCCGATGCCTCCACCACGGCCACGTCCACGACCTCTGCCAAAAGGCCGGAAGCCATTAGCAGAAGGACCGGCATGGCGATGATCGTGCATGAAGAAGGCCCCCCTGTTGGGAACGAAGGCGGGGTCTTCGTCCCTTTTCTTCTTGTATTCCTCGTGCTCCCGGCGACGACGCTC
This sequence comes from Colletotrichum gloeosporioides, assembly GCF_011800055.1. Classification (NCBI taxonomy): domain Eukaryota; kingdom Fungi; phylum Ascomycota; class Sordariomycetes; order Glomerellales; family Glomerellaceae; genus Colletotrichum; species Colletotrichum gloeosporioides. Next base: position 2,076,548 of record NW_025544662.1, on the reverse strand, counting down.
GCCGACGGGCTCCGCGGGGCGGGACGAGTTGGAGCTCACGACAAGAGGAGCGGAAGACTTGGGCGGCGATGCAGCGGCGTCGTCGAGCTGGAGCTCTTGCACAGGCTCGGGACGGTCGCTAACGGAGAGGCCCTGAAGCATGGCATCGGCATCGGATACAGATTTGGTGTTGGCGGGCGCCGAGGGGTCCCGGGCAGCATGCTTCGCGGCTCCATTTCCAGCAGACTTCCTTGCGTTCGGGGTGATGGGGGAGGCCTCGTCGATGTTGCTGGTATCGCTATCGTTGCCGTGATCGTGGTCGTCACTAATGATGGAACCCTCGGTCATGGAGTCGTCATCGAGGTCGAGCTGATCAGGACCACCTTCTCCATCTTCCTCATCCTCGATGCGTCGTCGATGACCAATCTTTCTGCGTCGGGGGGCCGCCATGTTTTCGGTAGCTGTTGTAGAGCTATCTGGACCTTTCGGATGTTGACTCGGCGGTAGGTTGATGCTCAGGTTGACGAGCAGGACAGGCTCGAGGAGCGGAGGAAGCGGCGGAAAGATGTCGAGGGAATCATGCGATGCTTGCCAGGTAACGGTTGATGAATGGAAGACGGGGGAAAAGCAAGTACCGCCCTGCGGTTGGCGAAGAATTCGGGCGATGGGCAAACAGACGGCCAAGAGGGCGTATTAAAAATAAAATACAACAGCGGGCGGGCGTTGGGCAGTGCGGCGGCGTCGGCTTCGGGAGAAGCAGAAGCAACAGCAACACACAGCTTCTTGTCGGACAGATTTCTCTGCAACCAAAGAGCAGAGCAGAGCAGAGCAGGGTAGCGGCAAGGTGTATAAAAACCGCAATGCAGTGCAGCAGGGGCGGAGCTCTACCCGAATGGTCTCCTCGAACCTCTCTGCTTCTAATGAAAGAGCAGACGAAGGGTGGAAGTCTAAAAGGAGGAGAGGAGGAGAAGGGTTTGGGTGCGAGGAGGAATCGCAGGGGTGGAGTTGGTGGTGATGATAGAAGGGAGAGAGGAATTTCGGCCAGAGACGACGACAAGAAGCAGAGCAGGCAAGACGGGCTGGACAGGCAGAGGCCAGCAGGAGGGCCAAAGCAACGCAAACTTGAGGGGCCTCAACTGGCTGTGCTGTACTCTGCTAGGTACGGTAGGCAGGTAAGGTACCTTAAGGTACGGTGCGGTAGCGTAGCTGGACCTCTGCTACCAGAGGTGCCTACCTGCCTGCCTACCCACCTGAGGGAATCGGTGCGATGGTGCCCGTGGAAAATGTGGACGGACTAAGGTACGGGTACGGGTGTGGTCCGGGCAGGTTCCCGTCCCCCAGTCTCCAGTTCACTTCAGCTAAACGGTGCGCTATGTTAGACGGTGGATGGTGGACGGACACAGCTAACAGGAACATGCACCTCCAACGTTGGTCTTTATTTTTATTTAGGTGCTGTCATCCATCCTCGGCTGGCCTGTCTGGTCCGGGTGTTCTTGGGACACACCTTTGCGTATCAGTCCCTCAGCAACCAGCAGCAATGGAACTGAGGGGAGGCACGCTGCTGCAGCTGCTGCTTCTGCTGTTTTCTGTTGTTGCTGCTGCTGCTCCTGTTGCGTTGGCTGTGTTTCCGTAAGCCGGCCGTTTGGCTAGCTGGCCGGCAACTGCACACTCGTCACTCGTGTTCCCCCAAACCCCCATTCGCTGTCATGCCCCTCAGCCAGTAGGATGCTTCCCTTGAGACCGGCGTGCCGGAAGTGCCACGCTGTTTTGGACCCGACCTTGGGGCCTGGCCCAGCCTGGGCTGTGACTCCCAGAGTCCCTCTCTTGCTGCTGGTCCTGGCTGGATGGTTTCTTCGCCCACCTCACCGAAATCCCACCTCAATACCCAAGCTCGGGGCCTTGTCAAACCATCCATGCTACTTCGTCTCCAAGAATAACCTCTCCACCAATCCACGACCGTCACGGAGCTGAACAGGACCCGCTTTTGCTTTTTTGTTTCGAAGAGTCCAGAGTCTCGTCTCCGGTCCGGACGTAACCTCTTCGACTGGCATGTTTCCATCCTTATATGCAGCGTCCTGATCACGTTACCCGTGGGCCATTCTCGTTAACATGTGTACAGCGCCTACACGCAACATGTGAAAAAGGTCATAGTGGAATTCCGCAAGAGCCCAGAAATCCCAGTGCTCTGGGTCAATAGAATCATAGACCCAGACTGTGCTTCACCACTACTCGTCTGACACTCCGCACCCGCCCAGGGCGATGTGCCGGCTCACCGTTTCAAGTCCCTCAACGCTGGGACAGCCCCGGATCTGCCTGCGCTCGCGTCGAACCTTACTGGCCCTGCCAACCATGTGCCCCCTCGAAGCCCAGGATGGGATGACAACTGCTGGCCCGGAACAGGGCAAACTTAGACCCCCGCCAAGAGCGAGGGAGTCTGGCTGAGTGGTTCAGTTCAGCTTATCTTCATGAACGGTCAGCCTCTATGCGGTACAGGAACCAACCACGGACGCCGGTTGGACGACGGGCTTGCTGTTCGAGCCGGTCTTTACATATCGGCTCCGTATCCTCGCCGTCGTCTTCATGGTGGGTGATCTCTCCCTCTTGAAGTACTGCCGTCAACAGTTGGTCGACCCTGTTTAAGAGTCTTCAAACTTGAATTTCACCCTCAGTATGTTCAACTCCGAAGACTCCGAATCCGGACTATGAAGGAACACAGTTGGCTGATCTTAGAACAGATGATACTTGGCCAAGACCAGAAGTGGAAAGAAACGACCGGTCACGTATTCGAAGCCCCTGACGCCCAGGAAGCTCTGGTTTTTTGCCATATCTTCATTCGTCGAAGCTTACTGTGTCTTCCCTCGTCGACGGTGCCTTTCCTGGACAAGAACACGGCCTATCACGTCCTGCAGTCCCAAGGTGCCTGCCAATCTTGGGCTCGTGACTCGACTATATTCCACTTTATCCAACGCAACCCCGATGGACCAAATCTGCTTCAAGCGGCAGCCTTCCACCTCTGCGGCACACCCTGACCAAGCGTATGAAGTCTATAGGCAGAAACAGTTCTGTTCTTTCCGTAGCCACTCGTCATAGCGATGACTCTAAGGTCGAGTGGTTTACGCCTGGTGATCCCAGAAAGCCCTTGCTTGAAATGCCATACGTTCGAGCCTCGGTGGGAGGGTAAAATATCACCAACCCCTTTTTTCCTTCTCATTTCTTGCCTTGAGGACCTTGTAGGCAAAGCTATGTCCTAAGGGAATATCTATCAGGCACTTGTTAGCACCTCTTTCCATGTACATCGTCTTCTTTCATCCTCGTACCTGGTTTCTTGTATGTGGTTGATAAATGGACTTGGCCAAGTACGTAGCTGTTGGGTGGTCGTGTCTTGGCAGATAAGTAAGCAGACGGCGATCACGGACAAGACATAGCAAGATAGTGTCGAAAGCTGATGTGTTGATTTGAATCGTTTACTGCTGCTTTATTCATAAGTCATATTCCGCCATACATCTCTTCCATCTCAACATCAACCCCGTATGTTGTTTACCATCTTCTGTTGATCGTCTCAATCTTGCTGGACCCGGTCGCCGAGCCCGATGGCGGAGTCAGGTTCTGCGTCTTCTCAATCTTCGGGACGCATCCAAAGCGGGTGTTTCCCTGGTCCCAAATCTGTAGCAAAATCAGCACCACCACCTCGTCACATGGTTTGTAAGCAGAAGCAACTCACAGCATAGATGGACTTCAAGAATGCGTCACCAAGGATGTCAAAATCGTTTGACCCTCTTGACTGCACACCGCCATACCACCACCCGTCCTCAGCAGGCGCAAATGCCAAGTCCTCCTTCTGAATCACAAACTCCTTGTCCCCAACGGCGACCTTGAACTCGGGCATGTCGTCCGCCTTGGTGCTCGTCGGGAAGACGTACCCCTGTTGCTGGTCGTCGTACTTGGACCCGGGGATCGCGGCGTACAGCGCCTCGCACACGTCGTCCGCGACGAGCGCCAGCGTCGTGCCCGTGTCGGCGATGGCCTTGTTCCCGCTCTTGCCGACCGCCTTCCCGTTCACGCTCGCGCTGCCGGACTCGAACATCCAGAACCCCTGCGAGCTGTCGATCTCGGTCCAGTGGATCTCCTCCCCGGACGCCGAGACGAGGTCCGTGTCGATCCAGCCGAACGTGTAGAACGACTTGGGGTTACCCTCGTCGCGCTCGCTGTAGAAGGCCGAGGTGAAGAGCTCCGCGCCCGAGGGGATGTCCTTCTGCGCAATCATGTTGTCGACGGGCGTCTTCTGCGGGTCGCGGATGTTGCCGTCGCGCTGCACCGTGTTGATGGAGCTGAAGGCCAGCCCGAGCAGGCCGTCGCCTGTGCCCTGGGAGAACTGCGGCGCGAGCTGCTGCGCGAGCTCGACGACCTGGTTCTCGACCGTCAGCCCGCCGAGGACGAGGTTGTCGGTGCCGCAGTCGCCCGAGGCGGAGCTGCCGTCGCCGTACGAGATCTTCCACGAGAAGTCGTCGAGCTTCTTGAACGTGGAGGACTTGGAGGCATCGAAGACGTTATGGCTGGATTGGAGGGAGCTGCTGAGCTCAGTTGAGAAGACCTGTCGGCTGTGTTAGTGATCGCTATGGCGGCACTGTGTATTCGGGGAGGATACCCAAAGGTCAGAGGAGCCGGTGTCAAAGTCCAGCTTGAACTTCTGCGGCGGCGTGCCGATGGACACCTCGCAGAGGTACATGGAGTCGTACTGCTGGTCCTCCGCCGTGACCTCCCCGCTCTGTTCCCCAGAGTCGGTCTTCTTCACCAAAACGTTCTTCATGGAGACGCGGCCGCCGAGAGGGGCATTGAAGCCCGGAGCAGCAAGACCCCTTTGCGCCATCCTCTTGGTCTGGACGTAGGGGCCGGCTTTGGTGGGCTCGAACTTGTATTTGTTGAGCAAGTGAACGTACGACTTGGTGCCATGACGCTGGTAGTTCTTGTTCAGGGCGGCGGGGATCTTGGCGAGGCCCTTGTCCAGCTTGAACTTTGCCTGAGTTTGCAGGAATGCCTCCATCGTGTTTATGTATGGAGCTGTGGTCAAGGAAGGAGCTGGTTGCACTTATTGAGTCGGTGGGCAGTAGGATGAATTGAGTTGAGTTTGAAGGTTGTTTGCGAAACAAGCTCGCTCTTTGGGTTGAGCTGACGTTTAAATACCTGCCCGTTTGGGTAAGAAGCAAGTCCTGCGATCACTGATCGGAATGTCGGCACCTTTAGAACCTGGTCGGGCTGAAGTGAGTCGTGAGAGGGGGTTACGGGCGCGTAGGTGGAAAACCTGCTTTGCTCTAGATGTGATCTGTCGGTAGATAAGGAAGATAAATATCACCAAGGGGTGTTGGCGCAGCAATCATGCGGCGGCCTGTCCGGGACTTATAAAATGGCAGGGCTAACGTTTCGCTGACGACTGCTCAGCTGAAGTGACGGGTTGGGTGTATTCTGTCATGAGAGAGAGAGCTCATGCCGGCATTGAAGTGTGACAGTTCAGAGCAAGGCACGGGAGGTGGGGCGGTGCAACCGCAGGCTTGAAACGGAGCTTTCGTGACAACGCGCATTCGGACCTTTCGCCCGTGCTCTGAGCTCTCATGGGGATAGGGGGGGGAAAGGGAGGAAGTCTGGCCCTCGGTCCAGCCCGATGAGGCAGTTGGTTAGGGTACAAAATGGACTGGTGGAGACTGGACTGAGTCGTCGATGAACCAGTGGTTCAAAATGAACGAGAAAGAGGGGGAAACGTTATGGAAACACATGAGCGATTTGGACTTGTCACAGTCGCTCTACTTTGGAGATGCCCCGCGGGAGCTTCGGCCACCTGAACTTTCAAGCAGCCTACCTGAATACGCGCCGGTCAACCCAGCTGCCGTGATTCAGAAGGGGATTGGCACATGCAAATCAGAGACGGCTCGTGAGCCAAAACTGTTACTGCTTGACGACCAGCCTGGTCTGATGAACAAATCGACCGGGAGATGAGGTCTTCCCCGCCTACAGAATGATGTAACGGACGCCGCACGGTGGTTCCGGGGCAAGGATTAGCTTAGCGGGCCATGTCCCGTCTTGGCGCCGATCGACTCCAGATTCCTGGATACCCTGCCAAGCACGATGCGAGGAGACGAGGCCTCCTGATTGTTCTGCAATCGCTGGACCTGAACTTGGCATTGTGATGTCGTCAGGGTTCTTTCTCTGGATCCATGCTCGATGTTCCATCCGGATATAACATCTCGGCAATACACATGTGTCCCAAAGATAGGGCGTTCATCTCGAATCAGAAGATGGCGATTCAACATGACAGTGGTTGCTATCAAGGCCGAAGTTCCCATGATTGGTTCGCTGAACCGCCCACAGTACGCTGCTCTGATCATATCATGATATCATGCGCCTCCTGGACTCATAAATCGACAAGAGCTTAGAACACAAGCTTGTTATGCGGCACTGAGCCGTACCTTGCCAAAAGTGAAGCCGCGAACACCATTGCTGATCCAGCAAGGCTCACCGTCGACAAGACTGCCGGCCTTGACCTCTTCTTCAGCAGCCAGGTTCCTGAGAACGCAGTCAGCAGGCAGGCCCAAATGACGTGATACGTCAGGATATTCACCTTTCAAGAGCCCATCTGCGAGTGGTTCCATCTTGACCACCGCTCCCGCTATCGGGATTGAATTTGGCAGATACCGGGGGTGTCACCCACCTACCATTCCTCCAAAACCAGGGAGTGGTCAAGCTACCCTCCATGATCGTGCCATCTCTGGAGTTGACCAGCAGGACTTCCTTTCGGTCTGTCGGCGCAATCCTCGCACGATCCCGAGCAGTGTCGTACATGGCCCTCTTGGTAGTCTTGAAGTGGGTGTACTCGGATTGCGATGTCTCGGTGTTATCTACGACAACCTCCATAAGAGGTTCCTCAGAAGGATCGCTGGTCTCCTTGGAGCTTCCAGGCGGTGGGAGTCTCTCGGGGAAGAGGTTTTGCAACGGCACAGGGGGCACTGGTGATGCTTCACAGCTGAGCTTCCCGTCCGAGGTGAGCAAGACCTTGACTCTCAGTGGGGTTTCCTTGCCATGCTGAGCCAAGAAGGTCTCGACGGCGTCTGCGAGGTTCTGCAGACCGGTCTCGCCGGCGATAGTCTCAACGGCAGGAGTCCAGTTCCAATGTGTCGCGGCTCTGAGCATCCGATCCCGGTGGAGGTCGAGCATGTAGTACGGGGAGGTCATCTTGGCGTTCCACCCCGCATTAGCCAAACGCCTCTTTGGGATGCCCAGCAATCCGGGGTCGAAACGGAGCGACGTGAAGAGCTCAAATTGATTGGCCATGTTTGGGGCTGTCTGTAAGCTGTTGACTCAAGGTGTGAGCTGCGATGTAGGATGGTCGATGATTGTCAGATCTGCGATCTTGACTAGAGGGCAGATTTGAAAGAGAGACGCAGAAGTAAAAAGGCAACTCTTCTTGATGTAGGTAAGTTTTCCGATGCAACAAGTGCTGAGACCGGGCTTTGACTTTAGACGGCGACGGTGAGTCTTCTCGCTTGCAGCACGGAAGTCGCTCACGAGACGGCACTAACAATTTTGTGAGTTGCAGTGTAGGTTACATAAGCACACTTTCTCACTGCCTTCCGTCTCCACTTGTCACTTTCAACTACCTACCCATCTAATTAAATTGTTGATACTCATCGGGAAGAACACAACGTTTTGGTTCAAGACATAAGTTTAATGCATATTTTCCGTTAGCAGCTTGAGATAGATGATCAAGGTCACCTCTTATCTTGGCCACCCGAGACTTCAAATTTCATCAGCCCAGCTACTAATTAACATCCTTATCACCGAATGCCTGTAGTCCCCATTGTATGAACAAAGTGCGGAACCCAATGGTCTGGAAATTCTTCTAGTTTGATGTGATGATCAACATAAAAATCTTCAAAAAATCTCTTTGATTAGAACAGTAATTCGGAGGGCGCTGATACAAGGACAGGAGAGAGGGCTCATGTCAAGGTATTTCTGGAGATGCTCTTCAAGGTACACGCGCTGGATGTCAGGGCTCTGCCATACAATGAGTACCTTGTTTCCAGCTTTCTTCATTCTGGACGACCGCCCATTCCCCAGCAGAAGCAAGCATCGTTTCAGAACCGATGTCTAGAGACATTACGCTCATCAATGAAATACCCTGAAGGCCATTCCGCGTCAAAACAAGTAAGAAATTGTGAAGGCTCTCAAGCTGGAAACGACCTCTCAATGTCTCTTGACGCTAGGTCATGCCGAGCTGGCTGATCGTCGCTGAGGAAAGAAGTCATATCCAACTAGCCGTATGTAGCTGCGATTCTCTTACTCGTGTAATTTGCACGATGCGTAGCCAATCCATCTTCAGAGGATTTGTACAAACCACAAGTTTTTAAGGGACACAGAAGCAGTGTTCAGAGAGTTTCTAGCAATGAAGACTTGCATCGAATGCCTTTTTGAAGGACGCCAGGCTAGTGAAACCCAAAATGAGGATACAGGAGAATATGACGACATGGTACTCCAGCCAGATCCCTGGCGATTGAAGCTCACACATTTGTCTGGGAGAAAGTGCCTATTGTGTAATTGCTCAACGATTCCATAAGTCTTCAATTGATTCGGTTTGAGGGCGCAATACGGGTACACATCAACATTTCGCAAGCTTCGGAAAAAGACGACAGCTTATTAATGAAGACAGTAAACAACAAAAATCGTCAGCCCAGACCACGAAAGCGAAAGGCACCCTGCTGGCTGACCAACATATCCTTGCGACCTGGAGCGCCAGGGCCCTCACTGGTTACGTAGTTTGCAGGCTCATAGGCGGCCCTCCCTTGCCAACCCCACTCTTAAATCGCCTGAGGCCAAGCTGATTTGGTCAATGACAGTTGCTCGACCCAGAAGACTATGGTGCTAGGCCGGAAAAACTCCTCACGAGCTTGCCCCGTCGCGCAACAATTTTTTGCGCGCTGTGCCGGAAGCTCCTGGGCCCCAGTCCAGCGCATAGCAAACAGACCAGACAGAGACCACCACCACCACCACCAGACGGCCAGCAAGCAGCATCAGCATCACAGCAGCCAGCTCCTGCAATTGCACCTGCACCTGCAACCTGCCTACATCATCGAACCAGACCGCCCTCGCACTGGTCAGCCCATTCACACACTTCAAGTCCTCGTCGACTTTACGACTTTTCTTCCTGTACCACCCTTGATACCTCTGCTCCTCTTTTTACCAATTGCCTCGAGCCACCACAAATATGTCCAATCCCCTCCCCTCCGTGCCTCCTCTGGCAAAGACTCCGACCGTTATCCCGGTTGATTCCTCCTCCGGACTTTGGGACCGCATCACCTCTTGGGCTTCAGAAAACAAGGCCGTCGTTTATACCGCTGCAGGTGTTGCCGTCGTCGCTACCGGTGCTGGCGTCATCTACTTCCTCAACAGCGACTCCGTACGTTTTTACTCTTGTGTCTTGCCTGCTCCTGGCACCTGGCTGTCGTCATGCGATCCGATTTTCCACACGGCCGCTACGACTGGGATCTTGGCCATCTCCGCCAGCCCTGCCAGGTCAAACTGCACGGAATCAAAAGCTGACCTTAGTGCGATTCAAGAAGAAGGATGATACACCAAAGCTGAGCAAGAAGGAGCGAAGGAAAAGAAGGGAGGCCGAACGCAAGGCCGCCGAGGCAGAGAAGGCCGCGCCCCCACAGAAGGAGGCTGCTGCGCAACCGACGGCCGCCGCCGAGAACCCCGAAGAGCTTCCCGAGATCGACGAAACGTCCGTCCAGAGCTTCACCCAAGAAGAGCGAGAGAAGTACGCCGCCAAGTTGAAGGACGCCGGTAACAAATCCTATGGCGGTAAGGACTACAACCAAGCCATCGACCTCTACTCCAAGGCCATCCTCTGCAAGGCCAACCCCATCTTCTACTCGAACCGTGCCGCTTGCTACAATGCCCTCGGCGACTGGGACAAGGTTGTCGAGGACACCACCGCCGCCATCAACCTCGACCCCGAATACGTCAAGGCTCTGAACCGCCGTGCCAACGCCTACGAGCATCTCAAGATGTACGGCGAGGCTCTCCTTGATTTCACCGCCTCCTGCATTATCGACAGCTTCAAGAACGAGAACAGCGCACAGGCCGTCGAGCGCCTGCTGAAGAAGTTTGCCGAGCAGAAGGCCCAGGAGATGATGGCCAACCGCCCCAACAAGCTGCCCAGCCACACTTTCGTCGGTAACTACCTGCAGAGCTTCCGCGTCAAGCCCCGCCCGGCCGGTCTCGAGGACTCTATTGCGCTGGACGAGGAGACTGGCAAGGGTCAGCTGCAGCTCGGCCTTGCGGCTTTGGAGAAGAAGACTGGTGACGGCTACGAGGAGGCGAGGGCGGCCTTCGAGAAGGCCCTGGAACTGGGTGAGCTCGAGGAGTTCGAGGCTCTCGCATACAACCTCCGCGGTACTTTCAGCTGCTTGCTCGGAAAGCATGACGATGCCATGAGCGACCTGTCCAAGAGCATTGAGCTCGACCCCTCCATGACCCAGAGCTACATCAAGCGTGCTAGCATGAACCTGGAGCTTGGTGCCCCCGAGAAGGCTGCCGACGACTTCGACAAGGCCATGGAGCAGAATGCCGAGGATCCCGACATCTACTACCACCGTGCCCAGCTGCACTTCATCAAGGGCGAGTTCTCCGACGCCGCCAAGGACTACCAGAAGTCCATCGACCTCGACCGCGACTTCATCTTCTCTCACATCCAGCTCGGTGTCACCCAGTACAAGATGGGCTCCATCGCCTCGTCCATGTCGACCTTCCGCCGCTGCATCAAGAACTTCAAGGACGTCCCCGACGTCTACAACTACTACGGAGAGCTGCTACTCGACCAGGGCAACTTCCAGGAGGCTATCGAGAAGTTCGACGCCGCGATTGACATGGAGTCGAAGACGAAGCCGATGGCCATGAACGTTCTTCCCCTTATCAACAAGGCCCTGACCCTCTTCCAGTGGAAGCAGGACTTTGGCGAAGCCGAGAAGCTTTGCCAGAAGGCTCTCATCAGTATGCACACCCCGTCTTTATTTTCAAATCGCGAGACTAATCAGATACAGTCGACCCCGAGTGCGACATCGCCGTTGCAACCATGGCCCAGCTGCTCCTTCAGCAGGGCAAGGTCACCGAGGCTCTCAAGTACTTCGAGCGCGCTGCCGAGCTCGCCCGCACGGAAGGAGAGATCGTCAACGCTCTTTCGTACGCCGAAGCGACACGCACGCAGCTTCAAGTGCAAGAGAAGTACCCCAAGCTGGCAGCGAAGTTGCAGGGTATTAGCCCGGGTATGCCCAGGTAAAGGAGAGGATTTACACTTTTCCGACTGAAATGAAGTAACCACACCCACACAACCCACCAACTGGCGCCGTGTAAGAAGAAGAAGAGTAGTAGTTTAAGCTCCTGTGACGGAAAAAATGGGGGAGCAGGTAACAGCCCCGGGAAATGGGTTCCGGGGCGAGTAATGGGGGACGAATCAAAATATCAGGACGGGACGATGTTAAGAACCAAAAAAAGCCCGTTTGCTGTTATGTTCATGTCTTTTTTTGTTGGCCGGCGGCGGGGAGCTTCGGGTTTTGGCGGCGGTGAAACCAGGGCTTAACGCACTCGGCTTGGGAGGCATGGGTCGAACCCTTTAACACGTTTGTACATAATCCGACTTCCCTCACTTTGCGTACATTTGGTGAGAGCATTGTAGAACTAGTCCATTGTCATCTGTATCCATATTTGTCAATCTTGGACCAGTCTAGCTACGAGTGGTTGAACAGCGGCCTCGACGGAGTTTTTGAGTGACTTTCAGGATGTGTTTTGTCTACAGTTGCTGTAGGCGAGAAGCATCACTTTGGACAGGGTGGATAACGAAGACTACTTGACTGGCTGGCTGGTGTTATCTAGCTGCCCAATTTACTAGTAGCAAAAAACTTCTTGGGCAGGAATCGCCAACACAATTAATAATAGTAGCAAAAAGATGATTTCGCCCGGACTTGAACCGGAGACCTTCAGTGTGTTAGACTGACGTGATAACCAACTACACCACGAAACCAGAGGAACTCCTCATCGGAGCTGTTGGGGTGGGTTGCGACTTCCGTGAAAATGAATCGTGCCGCCCCCGCTGTGCCGTAGGGCTGGCGGCGGGATATCGAGCCTGGGCGTGGGATGCGGGCCAGCGGGCGGCGGTGCGGGACGGGGGAGATGAGGGCACCTAGCTAACAATAACAGCACCCATCCCAGGCCCAGGGTACCGAGACATTTGCTGGGCCGGGTGGTTGGCCCGACCAGGTTCCCGCGTGGCATGCCGGTCTGCGTCGGTTGCCGGGCAGAGGAGGGCGTTTTCACGAGCAAAAATTCATTCGGTAACACAGCGTTATTTGGTGTGGTGTCACCGGAGGAACATGGGAGGCCATTCAAGTCGTTAAACCCTCGCCATTGTTTGTGCGATACGTACAAGGAGAAAAATGTGCCGTTGCCCCCGCGCTCCGATTACCACTGTCCCACGTTCTCATGATCCAATGGGTGGCAGGAGGAGGATGAGGAGGCAAGAGACTTTCAATACATACAAAAATAAGAAAGAGGAAATAAAAAGACTCCGGAGCCTCCCCCAATCTCCCGTTTGTGGTCGTATGAAGGGTATGCGTACAATGAGTATAAAACCTGGTGGTTTGGGGAATCAGGAGCCCGCCGTGGGTGTAAAATGCTCGGCGGTTTAAATAAAAGTTCGTGGCCTCGTTGGAGGGGGAGTCGGTCGGATGCGGCGGGATACAATACCAGTGCCCTGCCCTGATTAAAACCTTTCCTCCGTTCGAGCCATGGTCATGAAATCTAAAACAGTCGTCGTGCCATCTCTTTTTAAAGTGCTGTGCTTTGCCTTCGTCATGTGGGCTCATCGCCATGCCTGCCCCGTCAAAGCATTCTCTTACTTCCGTGTCGTACAATGTGCTTGCTCGTAGTTTGCAGTCGTGGTTTATTTGCTGCCACACTTGTTGTTCGTGCAGTAGAGACCAACGCCCAGGCCGACGGCGAGAGCAATGATGATGACAACGATGAGAAGGCACCACCACTTGAGCTTTCTGCGGTTGCGGGCGTGCTTGTTGGCGACAGCGACCTCCTCATTGCCTTTGGCGATGTTGTCGACGGTCTGTTGGGCGTTCTGCTCGGCGGCGTCGACGACGGGTTCTTGTGCCTCAACAAGAGTGGCCATCTCCTGGTACAACGTAGCGAGCTCGACGAGAGTCTTTTCAATGCGCTGCAATTCGTTGTGGCGGGCTCTGACGTTGCCCAGCACCGAGTTGGCCTGGCCTGTCCGGTTTGACTTGAGCTATAGGCGACAACGTCAATATCCGTGCTTTGGGTCAACTTTGCCATAGAAAGCTTGGAAAACTTACAGCTGTTTGGAAAACACCCTCATTACCCCAATCGAGCTCCGTCGCTTGCTTAACCTCGTCTTCCGTCGCTTCCGGGTTGACAATGCGGTACTGGCGGGCAATCTGGTCGCGGTAGCGCCTCTGGTAATCGCTCTCAATCTGCTGGTACTTTTCGAGCTCGCCCTTGAACGTGTTGCGGAGCGAGTTGAGCTGGGCGCTCTTTGTGGCGCGGGAGCCATCCTGGGTCTTTGCGAGGTCCTTCTCGAGAGCCTTGATGCCATCCTTGACCGCGGTGTTGCGGAGCTGCGTCGCGGAGACGGCCTGCTCGAGCTGGTAGCTGGCGTTGGAGTCGGTGGAAGCGAGGGAACGCTGGTGCAGGGCAGCAATGCCCTCAATGTCAGATGTGAGGCCCTGAATCTCGGAGCGCAGGTATTGCACGCGCTGGAGGAACTCTTGCTGGGTCAGAGTGGTGGGCGGCGGCGGCTGGTTGGCGTACTGGTTCGGCTCCTGGCCGTAAGGCTGCATCTCATATTGGCCTTGGCCATACTGCTTGCGATTGTTAGCGACGATGCGATGCGACGATACTCCGCGACGGTGGAGGAGGCGATCGAATGGATTGTTAACGGACCTGGTTGTTATTGTTGTTGTTGGCGTAACCGTAGCCGCCTTCCTGGTCGGGGCCCTGAGCGTAAGGGTTGTTGTTGTACTGTCCGTACGACATATTGACGGATTGCTGCTGTCAACGCGATTACAGACAGAGCGTTGAAGAGGAGATCGATCGCGTGAAGCCGGAGAGAATTGGCGGGGTGAGAATGTCCGGCGGTTGCTCTCGTGAGATGGATCGGGTGGTAGCAGGTGTGAGCACTGAGTACCAAGCGCTGAGGATATTTCGGCTGATGTCCAGTCGTTAAATGACGTCCAGGTTGGACCTCCGGCCGCTGACAGGAACTGGGAACTGCTGGAAAGGCACTGAAATGACAGTGTGGACGGACCCAATCAGGAGCCGGGACCTGTCAGAGCGGATACCCCGGGCAGTGTCTGTGGTTGGGTGGGATGGGGCGCAAGTGGGCAGGATTGGCCGATCAGATTTCCGGGGTCCTGTTTTTTTCAAGTCTTTTTTTCTTCTTCGCAGAGGAGCCTGACGGGCGCTAGAAACAAATAAACAGTCGCAGCCCCTCTTGGGGTTTTGGGACGGATGGTACTTTTGAGGTTATACGACACGCCTGGAACGGGAACCGTGAGCGATTCTCGATGCTGACAAGCTAAGCAAAAAGGAGGATTCGTCGGGTCCGGAAAGACAAGCTGGAGCAGCCCAAGGTCAGTGACATCAGAGCATGTTGCGGCCAGCGGGCGGGGCGAAGCTTATTATTGTACACGGGACGCGGGCATGTTTTCTGCGAAGGCGTCCACGGGTTTCGCTGCCCGTCCCACAGCCCAGGGAATGTAGGTACCTACCTAGGTAAGCACTGAGAAGGACTCTATGGACGGAACCTGTGCCTGGGTCGTACGTCCTTCAGTGTCTCACACGCACCCAGACCGTCCGGCGGTGGTGTGCAGAAAGGGTCAATGGCAGGCAGAACAGGAGGCTGGGCTGCTGTTGTTGCCCCTCCCTATGTCTTCCCGCAGTCTTGGCTCTTCTAGCACACATGGGATCGACCTGCCACCCAGCTTGTCCAATGTCCAGCCCATGAATGAATGAGGTGACGATTGGGTGGGAACGGCAACTACAATCGAAATGGGCTGAGCGGCGGCGACACCATCTAGTCGTCCCCAAAAATAGCTGACTGGTCTGACGTGAAAGGTCGAATAATGCTGCCGGTCAATTGCAGCTGACTTCAATCGACGAACCAAATTGCCGACTTTCTTCACCTGCAGCCGTTGCAGAGACTGCTGAGATCCGCAGCCTTCGGTACTTTCGCTGCTGACCGTCCCGGCTCGACCGCAGGTTCCTGGAGGCGTCACCAACAGTGAGCTAGTGGCTGTGCGAGCCGCCGGTTTGGCCCATCCCAAGAGTTCTAAGCCACCCTCCCTTCCCGCGGTTCGTCCTTTTTTACCCACATTGCCTCCCACCATTAACCGCGTGTTTGCGGTGTGCGCAGCCTGACTGACAGGCAACGGCGATTTCAAAAAGCCCGTTTTACGCTCCGTATCCGTGTCGCGCGTATGTAGTGGCGGGGGCCCCTGAGAAATTGATTCGCAATCAACCCAGCCCAACAGGGGCCGGTTCATTTATCCCATGCTTAAACCTTTCCGATGGAGAGCTCGGCTGCGAGACCGCCGGATGACGGCTTGAGTTGCCCCTCATTGGCTCGTGATGGCTGTTGCAAGGACGTCGCTGGCTGGACCCGTTTATGTCGCTTCATGGGGTTAACACGATCCAACCAGTCTGACTTTGGCGTCATCAAAGGTGTTTCCTCACACATCTGGATTGACGATGAATATATTTTGTCAGCAATCAGTTTTATACCAAGCTAACTTGTAATTGGCCTCTGATCAAGAGATATAGTTGCTTGGTTCTCAGTATCGTTGATTGTGGCTCTAGCCGTGATAATGTGATGTCTACCCAATGCAGCCTTTTTGATGCCTTCTACGCCCAAATCTCAAAATTAGCCCAATGATTTCGCAATCCCGCGCTTCGTCAGGAAGCCTCAAGAAGTGAAGTGCTGTTGAATGTACAGCCTACTTCTAATCCAGCTCTGCCCTAGCTTCTCAGTCGACGACACTGTCTCACAAGTACTCCTTCTTCCTTCCGGTGCGAGTGTACTGCGAGAGGTGCCATTCCACGTCTCCCTCCTTGTTTTCGAGAGTGCCGGCGCGGATCTCAAATGGCCGCATGGTCATGCGCGGTCCAACCTCGGCAAGCTCAACTGAGTCGTAGGAAGTACGGACAAAAACATGGCTATCAAGCCTGGTGAGCAGCGGTCATCCGTAACCGGTCAAAGGTCAACTTACTGTCGCACTTCTATGGTGTCTTCATTGTTGACGAAGGTCACGACTCTGTTACCTATCTTGGTTTTATTCGTAATCGGTTCCCGTGGAGGGAAAAGATGCTTGAGGATCTTGACGATACGCTGTCCGAGGCGGCTGTTGTGAGATTAGCTAAAGCATACAATAAGCGGATCGCTGCCACGCACCTCTTAAAACCTTCAAATATCAAATGCTTTTTAATATTAAGGAATTAGTTATACATAGAAGAATCAAGGATTTCTGCTTGACTTTACCGGGTAAGCTTCAGAGACAGATCCTCGGATAGATCCCGGAATGTCATGTCTGAGAACCACAGAATGCAATGAACAAGAGAGCGTCGGGCCGTGAGGGAGGTGAGAAATAGTGATGGCAGTTGGTACGCCTCGGTGTTCGTGAAGCAAAACAACGTCGGTCAGGGCGTTTGATTTACAGGACTGCACAAGGTCGTTGAGAATGAGGTTTCCACGGTTGAGACGGACGGACGTGGGGAGTAAAAGTCTAATCTCCTTGCTGAAGGCGGCCAGACGGCTCGAGGGATCTCTACTGGTGGTAACCAGGATTCGAGGATCTTGAATACCGCTCAGTTGAGAGTACTCATCGTCGAGGTCCAACTCTTCGTTGACCGTGAGATCGGGACGCGACTCATCATACTGGTAGCTGTTCGAGGTCAACACAACTGCGTCTCATTCGACTTCCAAGCTAATCTCACTCTTTTCTCAGGCTCTTGTCCTTCGCAATGGCTGGGTCCAACGGCTTGCCTGAAGCAAGAGCAGACTTCAGAGCGGCCTTCTTCTCGTTGGTCTCCGCGTCCTTCAGCATCAACGCTCGGCGATACAGATAGTCGCGCCTTTGGCGCGCTTGTTTTCGCTGTATTTGTGTTAGTGTATGTTCTATCATTATATTGGCGTCAAGATTTAGTTGTATTTGGCACTTACAATCATTGTTGCGGTTCCCTTCGATGTTGTCCGGAGAATGATGAGTTTGGCTTTCACTTGATTCCAAGTCTGGAAGTTGACTGCACCGACAATGAATTTTTTAGTGGAGTAAAGTCATTTCAGGCAGAGCTCATTGGGCAAGGGAAACAGCCACAATCGATACGTCCTGCGAAAGGACATGATCCCTGTCTTATCAGAAGGGTCACGTGGCGATAGCCGCATCCCACCAAAATGGCTGTCTGGGCACCTTCGCCGCTTTCTTTGGGCGGGCCGACCTGATTTCCCATCGTTCGGGTGCCGAATCCACGAGAGCACACATACGTTCAAGGTAAATCTTCGCTTACTTGGTGTACCTTTGAGGTCTCGACACCAAACCTTGGACTTTCGGCACCGATATGATGTGACGTTTCTCCTCCCTAAACACCTCGAATCCCCTTCCGTACGACCTGAGCCATCCGAGGCTCTGCGACGCCGAAATATTCGAGAACAACAAAAAGGCTGAAGTAAGTTGCGCTTTCCCATGGCGCACCGGACAATTCCAAATAATCGCCACCACCTTGTCGTTCCCGCTTTGCGAGCACTTACTTGTTGCCTCTGTCCGAACTTTCCGCTGACCATTTTCTCCCAAGGGAGTAGAAGATCAGCATCAAGATAGATAGAAGTGGAGGAGCGAACTATCGCGACAATGGAAGGCGCATTTACGCACTTGGGGAACCACCTCATAAACGACAGCACTGCAGCGATCAAGGCCGGCGCCGACGACTTTACCGGCATCGACCCCGACGAAAGCCTTCTCTACGGGAAGTTTGGCGGCCGCGGTGGTCGCCGCCGCGCCGATGACGATGACAACCAAACGGAGCTGTACGACGATGATGACAACGATAGCTTGACGAGCATGCCCGTCGGGACCATGAAGGATCTGAACCTCGGCAGACCTCAGGAAGAAGATAGGGAGCTTCCACCTCACGCCTGCGCGTAAGTTGGCCCGCCGTCACACTTTGCGCCAAGTACCATGCTGACTTGACCCCTCCCCAGGTATTGTGGAATCCACTCACCGAGTTCCGTCGTGAAGTGCCTTGGCTGCAACAAGTGGTTCTGTAGCGCTCGTGGCAACGCAACTTCAAGCCATATCGTTAACCATCTTGTCCGAGCTCGTCACAAAGAGGTCCAGCTTCACCCTGAGTCGACTTTGGGCGATACCGTCCTCGAATGCTACAACTGCGGAACCAAGAACGTCTTCCTCTTGGGTTTCATCCCTGCCAAGTCAGACACCGTTGTCGTGCTTCTTTGCCGCCAGCCATGCGCCGCCAATACGTCCTCCAAGGACATGAGCTGGGATACCTCGCGATGGCAGCCCCTGATCGAGGAGCGAGCCTTCCTGACCTGGCTTGTCGCGACTCCTTCCGATGCCGAGCAACTCCGTGCACGACACCTGACCCCGCCTATGATTGCAAAGCTAGAGGAGATGTGGAAGGATAACTCTACCGCGACCGTTGCCGACCTCGAGAAAGCCAACAGCATCGATGACGATCCTCACCCCGTCCTGCTCAAGTACGACGACCCGTACCACTACCAGAACATTTTCGGTCCACTGGTCAAGATGGAGTCCGACTACGACAAGAAACTCAAGGAGGCCCAATCTGAGGACGGTCTGACAGTTCGCTGGGATTACGGTCTCAACAACAAGCACCTTGTCAGCTTCGAGCTCCACAAGATAGAATCTGGGGACGTGAAGCTGGCGGTCGGTGACGAGATGCGTCTGCGATACAAGGGAGAGCTTCGTCCTGCGTGGGAGGGAGTCGGCTATGTCATCAAGATTCCCAACAATCAGTCTGATGAAGTCACTCTGGAGTTGCGAAAGGCAGGCAACGAGAAGACGGTCCCGACCGAGTGCACTCACAACTTCTCTGCCGACTACGTGTGGAAGGCTACATCGTATGATCGCATGCAGTATGCGATGAAGACTTTTGCTGTCGACGACATGAGTGTCTCCGGATACATCTTCCACAAGCTTCTCGGTCACGACGTGGCGGTTGCGCCTCAGAAGACGACTATGCCTAAGAAGTTCAGCGTCCCGGGCCTTCCCGACCTCAACACTAGCCAGATTGCCGCTATCAAGGCCGTATTGTCCACTCCGCTTAGCTTGATTCAGGGCCCTCCCGGAACTGGCAAGACTGTGACTTCAGCGACCATCATCTACCATCTTTGCAAGATGAACAACGGCCAAGTTCTGGTCTGCGCTCCGTCCAACGTCGCTGTCGACCAACTCTGCGAGCGTATTCACCGCACCGGTCTCAAGGTTGTCCGTCTTACAGCCAAGTCGCGCGAAGACGTAGAGTCCTCTGTGAGCTTCCTTGCCCTCCACGAGCAGGTCCGTATGAACGACAGCAACGGAGAGCTTGTTAAGCTTGCACAGCTCAAGAGCGAATTGGGCGAGTTGTCCAGTCAGGATGAGAAGAAGTTCAAACAGCTCACCAAGGCCGCTGAGAGGGACATCCTTCACAATGCGGATGTCGTCTGCTGCACTTGCGTTGGGGCTGGCGACCCCCGTCTTTCCAAGATGAAGTTCCGCAACGTTTTGATCGACGAGTCTACCCAGTCCGCTGAGCCGGAGTGCATGATCCCCTTGGTTCTTGGCTGCAAGCAAGTCGTGTTGGTTGGTGACCACAAGCAATTGGGCCCTGTCATTATGAACAAGAAGGCAGCAAAGGCTGGCCTGAACCAGTCCTTGTTCGAACGTCTTGTCAACCTGCGCTTGGTGCCCATCCGCCTCAACATCCAGTACCGCATGCACCCCTGCTTGTCTGAGTTCCCATCCAACATGTTCTACGACGGATCCCTTCAAAACGGAGTTACACATAGAGAGCGTCTTCGCCGCGACGTGGATTTCCCCTGGCCTGTTGCGGACATGCCGATGATGTTCTGGTCCAACCTTGGCAACGAGGAGATCTCTGCATCTGGTACATCCTACCTGAACCGCACTGAAGCTTCCAACGTGGAGAAGGTTGTCACCCGCTTCTTCAAGGCTGGAGTGAAGCCCGGGGATATCGGTGTCATCACTCCGTACGAGGGTCAACGAAGCTACATCGTTAGCACCATGCAGAACACTGGTACTTTCAAGAAGGAGAGCTACAAGGAGGTCGAAGTCGCGTCTGTCGACGCTTTCCAGGGTCGTGAGAAGGATTTCATCGTCTTGTCTTGTGTCCGTTCGAACGATAACCAGGGCATTGGTTTCTTATCAGACCCACGTCGTCTCAACGTCGCCTTGACCCGTGCCAAGTACGGTCTTGTCATCATTGGCAACCCGAAGGTTCTTTCTAAGCACGAGCTCTGGCACCACCTTCTCGTTCACTTCAAGGAGCGAAAGTGTTTGGTTGAGGGCCCCTTGACCAACCTGCAAACCTCTCTTCTTCAGTTTGGCAAGCCGAGAACCGCTTATCGCCAAAAGATGAGCCAGCCTCCTCAGTTCAACGGCGGCGGCGGCGGTGGCGGGTTCCCCAACGGTAACCGCTTCAACGGCGCTGGTTCCACGCGTGACTTTGACTCGGGGTCGATGATGTCGTACATTCCTGACGACGTTTCTTCCATCCACAGCTCTCTCGGCGGTGCTGGCCTGAACACCACCTATCCGCCAATCTTCTCCAGCTTTACCCCTGAGCAATGGCCTGGTCTGCCTGGAGTACCCGCAGCAGGCCGCTCTGGCAACAAGAGGGGTGGACGCGCGACTGAAAGCATCGCCGGCGAGAGCGTTGCCAACTCCGAGTACACAGATGCCAGCGCCAGCGTTATCGGCGCCAAGGGTGTTGGCCAAGGCGGTGTCAGTTTGGGCGCCGGCCTCCAGGACGCTATCCACGGAATGCGGCCCGCGTCTTACAGCCACAGTGACCGCTTGAAGCAGTACGTCGAGAGCGGTGGTCGCATGGGAACCGGCAACGGTTACGCCCGCCGGTACGACGACGACGAGAAGAGCGTTAGCACTGCCTTCCACAGCCAGATTGGTGGCGGCTTCGACTGAAAAGCATGACGGATACGGACAGGAACATGCTGTACCAACCACACGAGTGGTTTCTTACCGAATCATCCGCCGGCTTTCAGCCCTCGCCGCACCACGCTCGGTGCTGTACGAAGGAGCAGGCAGTTCGCCTCAGTCCAGAGGCGTCTCGGACTGGCCCCGGTCGACGGTAGATACTCCATCAGACCGAGGAGTCGATATCCCACGACGACGTGCCGCAGGCGGGTGATGGCCCGACCAGCGAGAGCTGCAACCGACGGAGGGAACCGCTCGCGCGCCCTCAACGGCCCGCAATTCGCAGATTGTTATCAGTGTGCTGTTAGTGTTAGCAATGGGGAGATGGATGAGGCAATGGACGATGACCGGCCTGGGCGGAGGACACGCGTCTGCGTCTTATGCGGCAACTTGTTCTGGTCAACCATAACATGGACTCGGTCATCTAAGTCTGCAATACGCAACTTGTTGCTCAGAGGTCTTGAGAAGAGCTTATGCGATGATGCAATGAACACGGAATTGCACAACTCCAGCTTAGATTTAGCCCATAGAGTCTACGTAGTAATCACGGTCTTTACTGATTTGCACTCAAGCCCCCAATGCCCCAGATTTCGCTAGCAATTTGCGATGCCACTAAAACAAATATTGATCCACAGGCTGCTCGGAGAGACATTCAATATAGCACATAGTACAATATGACAGAATTCGGATGCACTCCGACAAGAGCGAATGAGGTGGCCAGCGTATTCATTGTGTTTGTACCGCGAGGTCAGAAGCAGCCACAATCCACTGATAGGCAGGGGACGGCGGTCGATACCCCACAAAATCCTAAATTAATTACAACGACTGGGAAGGCCCCCGTTCAAGCGCGGGAGCTGGCACTTAATCTGACGTGCGAAAAGGCAGGTTACAGTGGTCCTTTCGCCGCCCCCCCATTCCAGGACCGCATCCTCGTCGCGAGACCGGGCGGCATCCAATGGACGGCCCACTATGACGATCCGTCCGATTCTTGGCCTCGCAAAACGTCTGGTCAGCGGAGTTGCAGTTGCAGTTGCAACGGTGCGGCGGGCAGTGTGTTTCCCAAGACCGGACCCATCCAGCTTAAGCCTCAGCGAACGCCCGGGATTTACGCCCTCGTTGGCTGGTCTGGTTGGCTCGGAAAGGGAAAGCCGAATCAACTCTTGGCAATTCCTTACGTACACGTGTGGTGTTCGTGTTGAGCAGCAGCGCACATCGACGACGGAAAGATGGTCCGCTTGGCTTGGAAACGGCAAGCAGCGGTCCCCCTGACCTCCTCCGGGTTGTTTGGTCTCAAACCTTGGAGCTCTGTGTCTGGGTTCCTCTTTTCTTCCAAGTTTCCCCTGGACCTTACTTCCTCCCCCAAACGTCCAGAAGGTCTGGTTGAACCGACACGTCGTTTTCTTTCGAGTGACAACGTCGGCCTGTTCCTCCCTTTCTCGCCAGTCGAGAGGAACGAACGACACCAGTTTCCCACCATTTGCGCGGGGAATAGACATGAGTAACCAGCTGCTCCGAGATATGCTGCCGTTGCCGCCCATCTCCCCTTACGCCGAGCCGCCAACATGATCACCATCCGCCGCCGCCCTGCGAGGCTACCAATTTACCTGGGCATTGCCCTCACCCTGCTCTTCCTGTGGCAAACCGGCCTCCCAGCTGGCTGGAGCGCCCGCGAGCTCTCTTTCAATGGTATCCGCTACCGTAAGTCGAGCTACGACTGGGGCAGCCTGAACCTCGAATACCCTCTCGAGAAGCCCCTCCGCACGCTCCCGAAGGGCAAACCCGTCGACCTCCCTCCCGTTCAGTACGACTTCGGCACCAGCGGGAAGAAGTCCAACAAAAAGAACAAGAAGCTTTCCCACGACGAGGACCGCGACCGCGAACACGAGAAACAGATCGAATCCCGCCGTGCCGCCGTGGTGAACGCTTTCAGACGCAGTTGGGACAGCTACAAGCAGCATGCGTGGACTTGGGACGAGTTGACACCCGTTACGGGCGCTGGAAAGAACACCTTTGGCGGCTGGGCGGCGAGCATGGTCGATGGCCTTGACTCCCTTTGGATCATGGGGATGCACGACGAGTTCCGTCGGGCGGTCCGCACCGTTGCTCTCATTGACTGGTCTAACACGACCGAGTCTGCCGCCAATATGTTCGAGACCACCATCCGACATCTAGGAGGACTTATAAGCGCCTACGACCTCAGCAGCGAGCCTGCATTGCTGGCCAAGGCAATCGAGCTTGGCGACATGTTGTACATGGGTTTCGACACGCCTAATCGCATGCCACCGTTTTGGTTCAAGTTCTCTGATGCAAAGTACGGCACCCAAAAGGTTGGCGAGCGCGAATCCTCTGCTGCGGGATGCTCACTGTCAATGGAGTTCACCCGGTTGTCGCAGATCACCGGGGACCCGAAGTACTATGATGCTACGGAGCGCGTGAAGGAGTTCCTGGTGAAAACGCAGCCCGATACCAAGCTACCCGGCATGTGGCCAATGTTTATGAATTATCGCGAGGAGAAGGCGGATGAATCCTCCTTCACCATCGGCGCTCAGGCCGACTCGCTTTACGAATACCTACCAAAGATGCACGCACTGCTTGGCGGTCTCGACAGCGAGTATGAGAAGCTTACGACCTCGTCTTTCGACGTCATCAACAAACACGTTCTGTTCCGCCCCATTCTTCCCAATAAGACCGATATCCTGATCCCAGGGAACGTCTTCGCCCACGGTTCCGCCCACTCCGTGGACCTTACTCCCGAGGCCCAGCACTTGGGCTGCTTCGCCGGCGCCATGTACGGACTCGCCGGCAAGCTCCTCAGCTCCGACTCCTACGTCAACATTGGCGAGCGCATCTCCCGCGGCTGCGCTTGGGCCTACAAGGTCTTCCCCACGGGCATCATGCCGGAGATCATGACCCTGCACCCGTGCAACGAACCAGACCACGGCGCCTGCGAGTGGGACGAGAAGGCCTACGGCCGCAGCGACGTGCCCGCCGGCGTCAAGCAGGTCCGCGACGGCCGCTACATGCTCCGGCCCGAGGCCATCGAGAGCATCTTCTACATGTATCGCATCACGGGCGACGAGGAATGGCGGGACACCGCGTGGGACATGTTCCAGGCCATCCAGCGCGCCACCGAGACGCCGCTGGCCTACTCGGCCATCTCCAACGTCAACGTCCCGTACGCGGAGATGACGACCAAGACGGACTCCATGGAGAGCTTCTGGTTCTCCGAGACGCTCAAGTACTTTTACCTCATCTTCTCACCACCCGACATCATCAGCCTTGACGATTGGGTGCTGAACACAGAGGCGCACCCCTTCAAGCGGCCCAAGAGGACGCACAGTGTCGAGACGGAGGCCGAGATGCGGGGGCAGTCGTAATGGAGCTTAGGTATATTTCGCGCTTATAGAGGTGACACCATTGGACATGTGTGTCTGTTTGGCCTCAGGAATTCGGTGCATTGTCGGGGGTAAAACTGCATTGGGATATCCATAGACTAGGGGGCGGGCTCGACTGTGCATGCATACGGTGTAGAAGCCATCATGAGGTGTATCCTCCAAGTCGAGAAGTCATGACGTAGAAGAGTTGATAGACTACATTATTTTTTTCATTCCAAAAGGCGACAATGCAATTCAGGACGTGAACTCCCGGTGCCCGCTTCATGAACCCGTCCCAGCCCCATGGCCCCCACGCCGGAGCCATCACATTGGGCCTGGCCTCCCAGCAGACCGACGCAGGGATGTTGCGTGCGGCGCAGAGCACACGCCGCAGGCTACTTGTCCGTGGTCGACAAATTCCCAGGCGACCCAACCTCAATCTCCGTCAGACTTTGATTGGAAACCCGGGCGGGCTCAATAAACTTCAATTTTCACACGGGTGACAAGTCACAACATACTTTTCAATCACAGTCCGGGCGGAAGGGGTCGGGGGTTCCTTTTGCCGCGCTTCAACTCAAAGCAAGCGCAAATCGACGAGGGGCGGGACATACAGATCTCCCCTCCCCTCCCCGCTCTCCCGCCTCCCTTACAGCAATAGCTCGTGGGCTCTTTTCTTCAGCCGTGATCGAAGAAGCAAGTTGCAGGTCAGTGAGTGCAGCATCTAGCAGCAGCAGCGGACCGCGCGCGCGCATGCTGCAGGAGACGGGTTGGTTTACACGCGGCTGCGTCGGTTCTTGGAGAAAATAAGTGCATGTAGCGTGTACACTTGAACAATGCCCAGAGCTGAACTTGCAAATGGGGGCGGGCGGCTTTGCGTTACCAAGCAAAGTAGTCCTGTGGAACGTTGCCATCCCGCAAGTACGACAGGATCTGATTACGCAGGCCGCGGGCAGGAAGCCGGACAGAAAGACATATGAGGCTCGGGGAGCTCTTCCGCGGTGATGGTGGGGTTAAACCATCGTCGTAGGATTCTGTCGAACCAACGACAAGACCGAGAGGACAGCAGAGAGACGCCAATATCCGCATCCGCCATCCGTGAAGAGCGTTTATTGGAAAGTGTTGGAAAAAAGCAAGCGTCGACAGCAAGGATCCCGCCCGATCTCATCCTGTCATCTGTCTGCACTTACCAAAAATAATCCAACGACGACTCCACCGAGCGAAGCAAAGCTGGGGGCCCTTACCACTTGGGGCCGCAGCGGCGGTGCTTTGCTTTTTGGCTCACCGGTCCAAGTACGACGACGTGACGATGAACGCTCTCCCGGAGCTCTCCATCCATCTTGGAAATCCTCCTTTGGCTGCCATCTTGTTTTCTTGTTCTCCTCAGTCCCCATATGCTTTTCGCAAGACAGGGCAGAAAAAGGAAAACAGTGGACGGCCATATGGACCACCCAAGAATATGGGATGGAGTGGATCGGCTGTCTGTGCAACGCCTAGGGACAGGGCGGGTGTAATTCCTTTTCTCTTCTGCGTTTGCGAAGAAGAAAGACGAAATGCCCCGTCTTTTTGGGTCTCAAGGAAGGGATAGACCGATATAACGATCCACCGCATCGCGGGGCGGAGAAGAGGTCCGAGGGTCGTGTATGTGTTGTATCTCGAACGGATACTGGCTGTGCCAATGAATGCTTGTCGGCTTTTATCAACGTGCAAACAGAGTTGCAGATACCGAGATACCAAACGGCCGCACGGGGGCCGGCAGAAGCAGGTTTTTTTTGCGGCAACGATCTTCAGGCACGCGGCAGCAGATGAAAAGGAAGCCGGGAGAAGGGACACAAGACGCGGGAAAACACTCCGACTGGCTGGGCTACGGCACACGCGAGATTGGCTCAGGATGGTGAGCCGGTGAGATGAGGTGAGAATCTGGCTCTGCTGGTCTCGGTCTCTGATTTAGGTGTCCCGTCGTTGGTTTGAGTGGCGGTTCGTGTTGCGTTGCAATTCACTTTATCCATCGGAGGATTTCTCGTTTGAAAATATGCAGCCTCCGATGGTGATTTCGATTGGTCCCGCTTCATGATCCGGGGTGTTGCGATTGCGCGGCGCAACCACCCGCGATGCCACCTTGTTCAAGATGAGTGATCCGGCCAAGAGCGACAGAGCAAGTATCGCATAAGGTAGCAACGACAATATGCAGCACTTTGGGGGCGCTATCAGTGGGGTTCTTGTTCGCTTGTGTTTGACTAGCTGAGAGAGATTCTTCGCATCGTTGCGCTTGTCTCGTTGCTGGCTAGTCCGGGCTGAGGAAGAGTGGCCCTCCGTCAGATGCTGTTGCTGGGGTGGCCCGCTGACGAGAGACTGAGCTTCCCATTGAGCGTGTAGACGAGGACAGGAGAGATGGCTCCGCGGAGGATGTTGCCCATTAATAGAAGTCATGACCGGCGAGTGAGGGCGTTGGAGGCAGGGAGACGATACCCGGTGCGCGCCGCCACGGGCTTTGTTCTGGACCAGCGGTACCTGACGCTACCACGAAGCCGGTGGTATTAGGGCGAACGAACGATTGAAACGCAGATGGAAGCAGGTACCAGGCGCTCACCGGGCGACACTCGTCTTCGTCCGAACATGTTTCCAAGCTGGTCTCGATGACTCGAGAAGGCCGACGGAGAGGAGGGGCGGCGGATGGGGGATTTGCCGGAAGGGATCAGTGCACGCGGTCGCTGCACCCGTGCGCTGCATGGCGCCAGGCCAGCATGCTGGGTTGTTTGGTGCTAGGGTCGAATCCGCGTCTGTCTGGGCTGCGCTTTGGAGTATTCTTGGGGGGCCCGAATGCACGAAAAGGGATCGTCATGTTGCTTGGCCGCGAACCGAAGAGGGACGATTTGATGAACGGCAGCGTAGGGCGAGATGGTGTGCTGGATAGCAAGCCCGTTGGTCGCTCCGGTCGAGGAGAGGAAGAACGAATCGCTAGCCTTGATTGGGGATGCACCCGCCCACGGCTTTTGCTGGTCGTGCTTGTGCTGCTGCTGCTCCTCGATGGCAGGGCGAGAAAGGGGCGGAGGCCGAATGGTGTTTATTGCTGATAGAGGAGCTGAGGTGGAAGGGGCGAGGTGCAGTCGTCAGGACAGATAAAAGAGGAATGGATAGTCGTTGGCAGCGGTGGTGCCGGATGTTTGGATGTGAATCATGGATGAGGGGTGTCGCCGTGTTGTGGGGTGGCATGGCATGGCATGGCATGGCAGTGTGGGTGACGGGGCAGTGGAATGGGGATGAACCGGGAGGGCGGATTCGCATTCTGGTTCGGTTCAGACGAGGAGAGGAGAGGAGGTGTATCGGTGGGCGGAATGCGATATGGCATTGAAACAGACAGCTGGGACAAAGGGACTGCCGCTCATGTTCCTGTCCATCATCCGGTTGACAATGGGATGAAGGTGTCGGGCGCGTGTCCCGCGGATGTCGACGAGACACGAGGCACTGTGGAATCCGGGGTTAGTTCGTCCCATTGACCGCTGAAGCGGCTAAGGTTTAATTCAGTCGCCGACGACACATGGCCCTCCGGGCAGTTGGGTTTGGCTTACACTTGCACTTGCACTTGCACTTGCAGACCGGTGAGATGCACTCCGGCCAGGCACCTAGGAAAAGCAAGCAAAAGCAGCCGGACTGGAGGTCGCACCTGACGCTCCTCGCCGTCATAGTCCGTGCCGGGTATTTTGTATCTTTTGGAGGGATGGAATACCGTACCTGCGTCCAGTGCTTTGCTCGAGCTTGGGCCTGGCCGGTCAACGAGGGCCGGTCAGGTGCCTCAATATCTTCTTACCTACTATATGCGTCTGCACATACATGCGTGATGCTATTAAGTACATACCACGCCTGCGCCGGTAGGACGGGGAGTCCGCAAGGGACGCAACACTATGGGCGTTGGAATGCTGAGGGAGACCCTCGATCCATACAGGCGGGAAGGAGGGATGAGCGTGTCATGTTGCCTCACAGTTACATTGAAATCAACACTGGTGACTGCTTACCTCACCTCATCACCTAAAAACGAAGGTCCCATCTAACAACAAGCGTGACATGGCGGTGATGGCTGAAGTGCCGTTTCCAAGGCAAACACCCTTAATTGCAAGAGCCAAAGTATCGAGTACCGTTCGTCTCCCCCTCGGGACCTGGAGCCTTACTGTTTAGGGCGAGGTGCGGTGCGTGCTAAGACATGGCCCAAAACACCTCCAAGGCAATGGAAGGCGGGAGACTGGACGGGATGCACCTTCTGCCGTCCTCTCTTTTCCTGTCCTTGGCGTTCATGTCTCTCTCTTGATGCACTGCACTGCACCACCCTTGCCTGCTTGCTTACCTACCTTACCGTGCTTACCGCTCCTACCGTCTCTACCGTCCGTACCTTACCTAACTTGCCGTACCTTACCTTAGGGACTCTGGGAATCCAACCACTCACCTCACTCTCCCATCTTTCCCATCTCCCGCCGGCCTCGATTCTGTCTCCTTTCCCTCCCGTGCCCGTCTACTCGAGACGTCCCGACGATATTCTCCTTGTCTCCTCCAGTTCGCCGCGCCCCGTTTCGGTATTCGAGTCCAGCTATCCCGTCAACATTGGGGAAAAGTAGACGACGTTTTGCCCCTCGCCAGGGCGCAGACGACTTATCGCCCCCTCAGCTATCGATCGTATCTATTGTGTATGGGGGATTGTCTCACCAGCCTCCGCTCTGCTGGCTCGATATAGCTTCGTTCCATCTGCATGCACTGCAGCACCGCCGTTGCTCTCCTATTGGCAGTGCCATCGGTCCACCAACCAGCATCATAGGGGGCGTGTTTCTCGGGATTTGATGGATCCTGTAAGTCCAAAGTAGTTCCCCCTCCTCACCTTCCATCACCACCGCCGCTGCTTTTCCCCATTTCTCCCCCTCCCTTCAGACCCTTCCATCTTCTTGCAACCATCTCGAAGCCTGTCGTCCGTCTGCCTGTCTCCAACTTCCCCGAGGTACCGAATACCACCTCGCTCTCCCTTGGTCAATTGGCAGCGCAGCCCCCAAACCCCCAACTCCATCCTAAGATTGCGGCAGACATACCCGTTCGTCGAGCGAGCACCTTAGTTTCAACTCCCGAACCCGCTCTTCTCCCTCCCCTTGTTCACACCCACGCCGACAAACCTCACTCGAGCCCCCTTCATCCATGCGCGTCGCTTGCTTTTCCTATGCTTCTTTCCAAGGCCTTCGTCCACTGACATTGGATATCTCGCTTGCCAACTAGCCTGGTCCCCAGTCTTCGCCATCTTCCCTGCCCTGATCCTCCGTGGTCCCACAGGCCTTGCCCGATTGCCTGTCCTACCCTGGTGCTTGAGACAGCCTTAATATGCATGTCGCGGCAGCACACTGGCCGAACATCCTGCGCAGTTAGCAGTAGCTAAGGTAGCTACGCTACGCTGTACCCAAACGACCAGCAGCGACATCCTTGGTGCTCGATTCCACTGCGCCGAACATCTAATCAGCAATAATATTTAGGTCCCCGGGTCCATCTCCGTTCTGGGTCCTCAGAATTTGCGACGAAGGAAAAAGAAGTGGGAAACCGAAAAAGCAATTAATACCACTTCAATCCACCCGAAGCCTTCATTCGATTAACTAACGCCCTTTTCCCCTCGTCTTCCTACGGTTGGTCCTTCACCTGACGAATACTCCATACCGCTGCTGGCTGCGTGCTGTGCTCTCGACTCCGCACCACTGCGCCGCCTTCGTTTTTGTCGTCGTCGTCGTCGTCGTCCACGTCGCCGCCGCCCTATCGAGGCCATTTCCCACTCTCCGCATTGCAGCTCTCTGTTTTTTTTTCTTTCTTTACTACCGTTCGCTGCCACGGCCGCCCTCCCGCAGAAGAACCCTTCTTGGCACGACCCCGAACCCCTTCCACCGCCTGTGCGACTTTGACTTTGGCGGCATCGCCGAACACCGTACGAAGCCAAACTGTCCAGTCTTCTCGAATCTTGGACGGCCGCTGTTCGCTGCAACCCTGCATCATCCCACCTTAGAAGCTGTGGATCAACCACCAAGAATTCCCCGCTCTCAACCTCCCATCCCGCTGCTGATCCATTCTTCTCCCGCTCGTTCGCTCGCTCGCTCTTTGCCTTGCCCTGGCCTGGCTTAACGGTTGCCACCACACCGCGTCGCACTTTGAAGTTCCCCCCGAAATTATCGGAGGTCTCCTGCTGCGCACTACCATCTCACTTTCGTAGCTGAGAGTCTGTGTCTCAGCGACAACCAACATCACCGATCCGCTGCGTTTGCGACGAGACTCCGCGCCGTGAGACCCGTTCACGAGCTTCTGGGCGACCGGCCAGCAACTATTATGCTTACTGCTGTGTGGCGGCATACACATCAGCCCCGAAAGCAGACCCGAATCGGCCAGCAGCTGATTGCTCGAGGACATAAGAAGCGTGCAGGATAGGGATTTCGGGAAACAAGACGTCGTGGGACGTCTAGGTGCAGTTCTTGAGAGAGACAGCAGCATTTTGAGACGAAAAAACAGTTACTGAACGTCAGATGCGGGCAGTCCCCAAATGAGGACAAATCATGGAATGAGCATGGCACCACCGGGAATGGATGGACGAACCTACCACAACGGTGGTCACAACGTTACGCCGCGTCTCGAGTGGCCCCAAACCCAAAGTCAGACCTTGGCTGCCGACTCGTCCTCCCGCGGCATGGAACGCGCTTCGATCAACAACCTGCGCACATCCTTCCGCTCCAACCTGCCGCCGAACCCGACTATTCGCGCCGTGACACCGGAGTACCACCACCCCGAAGTCTCTCCGGCAGTATCCGCCAGCTCCGTCTTCGATCCGGCTGCCAGCTTACACTCAGCTCGCAGCGGCTTCACCTCGACCTCCCCTCAAACCTCTCCGAGATCCATACCCGGAGACTTCCAAAGACGGCAGGGTGTGGTATTCAATGACCAGTACGGCGGAGACTCGTACCAGAATTCAAGTAGCCCCCCTCCAAGGCAGCCCAACACCTTTCGGCCGAGAACACACACCATGGACGGGGCATTGAGACAGCAGTTTCTGAATGCGACGGCCAGGGAGGGCCCAGGTCGGCCACGCTTAGGGTCGTTCTCTTCCTCCGGGTCACAACCGCTCTATGACGATGCCCGTTCGCCGCCTCCGCCCATTGAATCCTTGGGTTTTCCTTCAGTGATACCCGCTCGCCATTCCGAGATACCCCCAGGCGCCACAAACAGCTTGAGAGAAAAGAAATCGTCAAGCAAGCGGTTGATCAAGCGGCAATCCTCACGTCCTACTTCGCCTCCTGCCACGACACCTTCAGTGGACTCACTACCTGTCCCTGTGCCGACTGAAAACGCGAACAACATTCTACTGTTGATGAAGAACCTGTGTGGTCGAATGAGAGGCGATATCGAGTTCCGGACCGAAACATCAGGCCATTGGCAAATCGGAGTCGCCTACGTTGATGAGGAGAAGGGATCCCTGATGTTTGACTCAGGGAACGATGGGCCATTCCACGTCCCCCTGGTGTCAGATCTGCGAGGGTGTCGCATCTCCCCCACCGAGCTGCCTGAAGGCAAGAAGTGCTTGGAGATTTCGTCTAATGCGCAGCCACCTGTGGATCTACTAATACACCCAATCCTCGCGGAGGAGCGAGATTTGTGGCTGGCTGCGTTGTTGTGCTGGCAGCAAATGCGGCCACCTAAGGTCAAGCTGTCCAATGCAAACCGAAATCCAACTCCTACCCAATTAAGACCAGCAGTTAGGAGGCGCGGCTCTGAGAACGGAACACCAAAAACGACAAATGCACTCATCAAAGTTGGCCAGGTCCGGCTATGGGATAAGGGATTGGCTAGCTCTCCAAGGGCTATTGTCAAAAGACCCTCTACCAGGGACTTGAGATCGCCGTGTACTTCGTGGCGGGTCGTTTCCTGCCTACTCCAGGAGAATGGCGAGATCAGGCTTACCACGAACGATGGTGATGCTGTCATTGCTGTGGTAGAGCTCTCTCAGCTGTCGAGATGCGCCATTCAACAGCTGGACAGATCTGTTCTCGACGAAGAATACTGCATCGGCATCTTCCCCCATTACTCCACGATATCCACCCAGCTCTCCATTTTCCGACCCGTCTATATCGCATTGGAGAATCGCTTGCTTTTCGAGGTCTGGTTCGTCCTCCTGCGCGCCTTTGCACTGCCTGACATCTTTCTGTTGGAGCCATCTGCAGAAGGCGCTGTCGAGGTTACCGATTTGGATTCTGATCTTACGGGAGAGGTTTTCAGAATCGAAAAGACGATTAGCTTGAGGGTTACAGAGGCCAAGCTGAAGCCAAGAATTATGTCACCAGATGTTGGCAGCTTCGTCGACCGGCAATCTAGGGATGCTGATCCCCTGATTGGTAACTATCTCACAGAGGTCATCCTAGATGGCGAAGTTCGAGCTCGGTCAACAATCAAGACAGGCACAAAGAACCCTTTCTGGAGAGAAGACTATCAGTTCTCAGATCTCCCCCCGATGATGCCGTTTCTCTCTATTGTCCTGAAGAGAGTTGATGGGAACCTTGAAAGCTGGAGCCATCAGCTGCAAGCATCACTCGGATTGCCGAAGACGGGCAATCTGACGGAGGTTCTATGCGGTTCGGTTGACATCCCTCTCGACCAAGTGGAGCCTGGCAAAGATCTCGAAAGGTGGCTCGACATATATGATGAGCGACAGCAAGTCGTTGGCACGATGCTCGTCAAACTTCAGCATGAAGAGCTCGTGGTACTTCACTCCAAGGAGTACCAGGCGTTATCAACTCTTCTCCACAGCTTTCCGTCCGGTCTGACTGCACAGATTGCTGATGCCCTTCCCGGAAATCTCAGACGCCTCTCGGAAATCTTTCTCAACATCTTCCAAGTGTCCAATCATGCGAATGAGTGGCTTCAGACGCTGGTAGAGGATGAAATCGATGGTATCGGGGGCACACAAAACCAAATGAAAAAGTACCGATACAGCAGCCGGCTCAAGTCCAGCGAGGCGTTGGAATTCCACAACGGTAGAGAACAGGTTTTGCGCGACATGGGCAAGTCGTTAGCAGGGGAGGCCAACCTGCTCTTCAGAGGCAACACCTTACTGACACAAGCTCTCGAATTCCACATGAGGAGATCAGGCAAGGAGTACCTTGAGCAGATGCTGATGGCCAAAATCTATGAGATCAACGAGATGAACCCCGACTGTGAGGTTGACCCCAGCAAATTGAAGCCAGGGGAGAACGTCCAAGAGCATTGGAATCGCCTAATTCAGATCACGACAGAGGTCTGGCAATGCATCTGCCGGGAGCCGACTAAGTGTCCTCCAGAGTTGCGGTCAATTCTCAAATACATTCGTGCTGTCGCCGAAGATCGCTACGGTGATTGGCTGCGAACCGTCACTTACACCAGCGTCTCGGGCTTTCTCTTTCTCCGCTTCATCTGCCCTGCGATCTTGAGCCCGAAGCTCTTCGGCCTGCTACGGGACCATCCCCGGCCGCGAGCACAGCGAACGCTGACACTCGTCGCGAAAGCGCTCCAAGCGCTGGGAAATCTCTCAACGTTTGGAAAGAAGGAGGAATGGATGGAGCCGATGAACAAGTTTTTGGGTTCAAACCGCCAATCGGTAAAAGATTATATCGACACCATCTGCTCTATTCCTGTTGAACGCAACAAGGTCGCTCTGGGGCCATCCTACTCGACTCCCATCACCATTCTCGGCAGACTGTCTCCGACGGCTCGGGAGGGTTTCCCAGCATTGCCTCACCTGATCGACCACGCCCGAAACTTTGCTGCCTTGGTAAAGATGTGGACTGACGCAAACCCTATTGGCAATGGCGAGGTGTCCAAACCTGCTGGCGGTGAAGACGATATTCTCATCTTCAACGAGATGTGCATGAGCTTGCAAGAGCGTGCAGACATCTGCTACGCGAAGATGGATGGATCGCTACACGATACCGCATCGCTTGCTGCATCTGCATCCGAGTTCGCCGATCAGCTAGAACACAGTCAAGCTATGCTGGAATCTATGACGTTCGCAACCTACCACAACAACAATTCCGCAACAAACTCTACTACAGCTTCGACGGTCTGGATGGAGCAAGACAATCTCGTGCCTCCTGGATCAGCCGGCAGCGATGCGTACATGGAGACATCTTCGTCCCGAAGCCGTGAGCAACGCCGTGGCCGGGACAGAAGCTCAATGAGACAGAACTCTGGGCATTCGGACCACTCGACAGGACACCTCGCGACGCTCAAGCGTAACGGCCGAGCCACACGCCATATTTTGTCTGGCATCATGAAGCCATTTGCTCGGGGAGAGTCGCCTGACTCGTCGCCATCAGTATCGCGAAGCAAGAACTTTGAGCGTAACTGGAATACTGGCTACTGATCAACATCAGTGGACGCATCACGAACCAACACCACTCGAGGGCCACCGGCCGTCTCTTATTTTTCTTTGTTGCCTACTTTCTTCGCATACGAACATGAACACAAAAGCCCACGGGTCTTTGACGACACAAAAATCTTCTGTTTTTAGTTTTTCTCACGACGAGGAGGATATCTGGATACGCGCATTTGGCGATCATGGCTGCTGCATTACTACTCTGGGAGGGAGGCAAGCCGGGCTCCCATGGGTTTTTGTGAAACCACCCCGGCGTTTCTTTGACCCGACAGGGCAAGCTTTGCTCGCTCGGGAAGGAGGGAAGAACAAAATGGCTTCCCATGCATTGGTTGGAGGCCCGGCCCTGTTGTTTTTCGATGTTGATTGATTCCTTCACCCTTCTTGCTTGCTAGGTTCCTTGGTGTAAGGTAGCCTTCGCATCATGGGACACGATGAATATACCCAGACACATCATGATTAGAAGATACCTTTGTCTCGTCCGCACGAACCAGACGCGCGCGAAAGACACTTGATGCGCATTACAAGAACACGTGCGTGTAATGTAAATAATATTGAACATTGTGTCGAGGTATCTACCTGAATCCTATGGTTTTTCTTTTCGTCTTCGCCATGTCCGTCGTCTCTGTACGCCCCAAATTCAAATGAATTAACCCGGTTTTTAATCGCCCAAAAGACCCAAATTCGTCACGTCTTCATCGTCTCTTTTTCTAGGTCGTACCACGCTCGGCTCCTCGTTGCCCGCTCTAGTCGATCCAGCCCTCAATCCATGCGCTGCTGTGGTCGGTTTTCCAGCCTCATCGCTGTAGAGCTCCTCCGATGCCTCAATAGTCACATCAGCGAATTAGATGAAGGTGCACGTCATTTCAGAGCTTACGCCCACTCTATTGGAAGAACTTCTTGTACGCAGCCTTCTCCTTGGCCGCGCGGGCGGAGGCCTTCTGCTTGACGGCGTTGAGCTCATTGAGGATGACCTTGTCCTCGGGAACAAGCTTGTGAGCCTCCTCCAGGTCCTTGATGGCGCTCTCGTCATCCTTGAGACGAACGCTGGCGAAGCCGCGACGGTAGAGAGCCTTGGCACGGTCGGCTTCCTTAATGCCGGCAATGTCGAGGGCGTAGCCGGCAGTCTTGGCGGCATCCTCCCAGTTCTCGAGCTTGATGTTGAGCAGAGCCGAGTTGCTGTTCAGGGAGAAGCGGAGGGCCTTGAGCTCGGCCTGCACCTCGGCGGGCTCGTTGTCGAGGTCAGGCTCCTCGTTGAGGTAGCGCAGACCCTTCTGGTACTTGTCAAGACCGGTCTGAAAGTCGCCGGCCTTGAAGGCCTTGTTTCCAAAGTCCTTGCAGGCCGTGGCGATCTTAAGCGTCTCCTTTGCGTCGGGAGGGGAGGCGCAATCCTCGGGGTAGTCCTCGTAGGTATCACCCATGGCATCGGGCGCCTTGACATCGGCAGCCAACGCAGCGTCTCCGGTGAGCTCACCGCAGTCGGCGATGACGGCATCCTTGACGGGCTTGTCGCCAGTCTCGGTCTGGAGGTTCTCGATCTGGCGGACGACAGACTTGCCGTTGAGGACCTCGCCAAAGACAACGTGCTTGTTGTCGAGGTGGGGGGTCGGGACGGTGGTAATGAAGAACTGAGAGCCGTTTGTGTCTGTGTTGTAGGTGGTTAGTTCTTGGAACCGACGGCAGGGCTGAACAAGTACGGAGCAACTTACTAGGCCCAGCGTTTGCCATGGAAAGAAGGAAAGGGCGCTCATGCTTCAAGGGGAAGGCCTCGTCCTCGAACTTCTCGCCGTAGATGGATTCGCCGCCAGTTCCGTTGCCAGCGGTGAAGTCACCGCCCTGGATCATGAACTGCTTGATAACACGGTGGAAGCCAGATCCCTTGTAGTGGAGGGGCTTTCCGGTCTTGCCCAAGCCCTTCTCTCCTGTGCAGAGAGCGCGGAAGTTCTCGGCAGTTTTGGGGACAAGGTCGTTGTAGAGCTCCATGGTAATGCGACCGGCGGACTTGCCACCAATGGTCACGTCGAAGAAGACGCGGGAGCGCGCCTGCTTAGTCTCGTCGGCAGACATGGTTGCGGTTTGTGTGGTGTTGGTGAGGTAGGAAGGATGAACTGGTGTTGTCTCGATCTACCCAAGATCAGGCTGAGACGTTGCGCTCTGTGCGAGTGGTGCGGGGTAGAGAGCTTGTCACGGTCTCTGGGTATCTAGCTGGAGGTTGCTGTTTGGTCTGAGCTGTGGATAGCTTCAACCAAGTGAAAGTCAGACGCAATTGTGAGTAGTGATCAGAATTAAGTCAAAGGGGCAGGAACTAAAATGACGATGCGGCGTTGGCAGCAGTCAAGGTTAAGAATACCTCTGCCCAGGTGAGCTCACAGCTGAGTGGGGTTGCGATGGAACTTTCTAGCTCCACGAAGACCTGGCGCGGGGCAGCTGTGTTGCACCGCAATCCTGCGCGGCAGTGGGGGAAACGACGCCCGAGCCAACCCCCTTGCCTAAAGGAAGGGCGGTTTGGCGCTTGCCAGTCAGCGGCTTGTCGTTTGTGAGGAAGGCAGCGTCGGTGATGATCTACCAATCAGCTCTTGCATTTTTCAATCATGGAGATGTCAGTTTCGCATGCCTGGGAAATGGCATTGTTGCCGTCTCTATGTGCCCAACCCTGGAGCCAAGGGTATGTTTATCTAGTTGAAGTCTAACAGCTCAAGTAGTAGCCTATCTATTTGTTTCCTCCATATCTATGAGCAAGAGCTCCAAGCCTCGGGTATACTTACAATCCAAAGGGACCATGAAACCGAATGCAGTGCCAGCCGCAGGTATTTACTGCTTCGGCGGCGCAGGGTCTGTGTTGAGCTCCAGGGTTATGGGGCCATCGTTGATGAGAGCGACCTCCATCATTGCCTGAAATCTCCCATCTTTGACCTTGTCTGCGGCGTAACCAGCCTGGACCTTCTGCAAGAAGTGGTGATACAGCCTCTTGGCGTCCTCGGCGCCTGCCGACAGGCGGAAGTCAGGTTTGTTCTTACTAATCTTGGCGAATAGTGTGAATTGAGACACTGCAAAGGTTAGGCAAGCCGGCGCGCTGATTCATCATCATGACAGACGTACCGCAGAGAACTTCCCCGGAGATGTCCTGGACGTTCTTCTTCCATCTGCCGCCGGCGTCGTCATCCCACATCTTGAGCTTCAGCACCTTGGTCGCAAGAGCTTCTGCTTCCTTTTCCGTGTCACCGGGGGCAACGGCAGCGAGCACCAAAACGCCTTTGCCAATGGAGGAGATGACCTCCTTGTCCACTGTCACTGAGGCGGACAGCACACGCTGGACGATGGCTGGGAGCAAAAAGAGTCAACATACTTGGACTTACAGCGGATAACGGAAGGATCCTTGCCTTTCATCTTGCAGCACTGCGTAAATGCAATTTGGCAGAGACAGGGAATAGGTTTCAGAGCTGAGAACGGCAGAGGATTCAAACGCGCGGATCCGTCTCTTCAGACACTGATTGATTGACCGGAACGTGGAACCGCCTCCGCCGTCGACCGGATGAGGTCAAAAAGGTGCCAAAGACAAGGAGGAAAACCCAGGGGCTAAGATGGCAGTAGCATGCGGCCAGCCAATGCCGTCTGAAAGTTGAGAAGCCACCGATCAACCAAGCGTGCAGATTGCAGTACGTAGAAAGCAACTCAGGTACCTTTGCAATTGAGGGGAGAGAGAGACAGGCTAGCGACCAAGGCGTCCTGGGGTTTGTGGCCTTGGCTTACGCCCGGCAATTTGAGGGGGAGGGGGTTAGATCCTCAAGGGAACCAGAGGGCACAGCTACGAACTGTTTGCTTCGGGCTGCAATTCAATGCCTGCTGGGAATAGAAACAAGAGTGGCCAGAGATGGAAGCAGCCCGCAATCAAAAATCGAGACACTGGACGGCTGGAAATTGGAGCTATTGGGTGCTAGACACCTGGATAGACAGGCTGACAGGGAGTTTAATAGGGTGCGTGCAGGTTGGTGGCAGGACTTCACATCCCTGAACGCGACTGGAGTGGCAGGCTGGGCTGAAAGGGGCCGTGTCATCATTCGCCCTACACAGTGCAGACCTGGACAGTCATGACTTCCTTCAGATAGACCTAGAACAACTCAGACGTAACACTTTGGGTGCTCAATTACTTTAGAGCCGCCTAAAAGTTGCAGCTTGGGTCATTAAAAGTGCCTGGAATACTAGGGCTACCCGACTAAAATAAATATTCTTCACTACACCAGTATTTGGTGCTTGTTTACCTCTCACCTCAGACTTCCCCTCTACCACAGATAAGGTACCTCCAGACGTCCCACCTTGGCGCACGGCTTTCACCCACGCCTCCAGCTGGCGGTTCTTTCTTCCGCAGCCTCAAATCATCAAACAGCCGCATCTGTTTGTTGCAAGCAAATTTGGATCGCGCAATCACCGATCGCCGGTATTTTTCGGCGCAGTAGTCGTCATTCGAGGGACACAAAACCTCATCACCGCCCACACTCTGCCCATCGGCACATCGATAGCGCATCAGACGAGCCTGAGCTCCGATCCGAAGCTGTCATTATCACCATCAATCACCACAACCATACCTGACACACCCAATCAGTCGATACCGAAACTCCAAGCCGGACGAACGATCTCCATCCCTGGTACACACACAATCAGGCATCATGGCGGCACGAAAACTGCAACAAGAAGTCGACAAGTGCTTCAAGAAGGTGGCCGAAGGCGTCGCCGAGTTCGAGGCCATCTACGAGAAAATCGAGCAATCGAATAACATTTCTCAGAAGGAGAAGCTAGAGGACAACCTCAAGCGTGAAATCAAGAAGCTACAGCGTCTACGAGATCAGATCAAGACATGGGCCGCAAGCAACGATATCAAGGACAAGGCTCCTTTACTGGAACACCGTCGCTTGATCGAGACGGTCGGTGGCCCATGATCCCGCGGTAGCCTTCCGTGGCTCTGCTAACTCTCTCGCAGCAAATGGAGAAGTTCAAGGCCGTCGAGAAGGCCATGAAGACTAAGGCATACTCCAAGGAAGGGTTGGCCTCTTCAGCGAAACTCGACCCACAAGAACAGGCCAAGGCAGAGGCAAGCGATTTCCTTAGCAGCATGGTCGACGAGCTGGAACAACAGATCGAGACCCTCGAAGCCGAGAGCGAATCGATACAGGCCACCATGAAGAAGGGCAAGAACCAGTCTGCCAAGGTCGAGCGCATCGCCGAGATCGAGCGCATCATTGAGCGCCATAAATGGCATCAGAGCAAACTTGAGCTAATTCGGAGATCCCTCGAGAACGGTGGCGTGGATACGGATCAAGTGACCGACCTCGAGGAATTGATCCGCTATTACGTTTCGGATGGCATGAACGATGACTATATCGAGGATGACGAGATGTACGATGACTTGAACCTGGACGAGGAGGAGGGCGTGTACGGCATCCCTCAGGATGGTGACAAGGGATCGTCGCAAGACGCCCAGTCGCAAGCAGAGGAGCCAACACCGGAGCCCGAGATCATCAAGCCTCCAAGCGCAAAGCCAAAGGCAGTGGCCGAGGTATCTGCATCAGGACGGAGATCGAGTGCGCAATCCAAGTCCCCCTTACCGGCGCTGGCGACGCTGCATACGCCATTAGCGACTATCAGCAACGGCAACTCGAGCGGCCCCGTCATGAAGCCAGCATCTGTTCCCGCAAGACCTGCAGAAGGCCTCAAGTACGCGTCCGCGGCGGCGGCAGCAGCGGCGTCGGATAAGATTGGGATCTCCCCGTTGCCACCTCCACCAGGCGCCCAACCCGTCGCCATTGCCAGTCCAGCGCAGGCCAAGACGAGCGTAGCAAACTCTCCAGCAACGACATCCGCACACCCAGTCGCTGCGAAAGAGCTGGAGATCAAGCAGCCGACGGTACCGTCAGCAAGCTCGAGCGAGACCCCCGCAACCAGCGCAAAGGCAATGCCCACTCCGAGCAAAGCGGAAAAGCGGGCAGCCAAGAACCAAGCCGCGGCGGAGGCGGCGGAAGCTGCCAAGGGTAAGCTGCCATGGAATTGCAGTCGACTTCATATGCTGACTATCTATAGCTGCTCAAACGAACGGCGCCGCCAACGGTGTCAAGCCCGTTGTGGAGGAAGAAGAAGAAGAGTCGATATACCACCTTCCCGCGTCTCTCCAAGACCTCGTCGAGTCGTTCGAGACTTCACGCAAGCGCCCGCCTTCTTACACCTCAGCAACCACGCAGCGCATGCTCCAGGCATCGCAAGCCATGTGCCCCGACATTATGGACACGGATGTACCACGAACCTACCGCCCCGACGTGCGCATTTCGTCGTCAGGAACCGGCTTCCCTTCGGAGCCTCTTCCGCTATTCGAGGACCCGCGTCTGTATCAGCGCATCGATCCTGATACTCTATTCTACGTCTTCTACTACAAGCAAGGCACGCCTCAACAATACCTTGCGGCCAAGGCGCTGAAGGATCAGAGTTGGCGGTTTCATAAGCAGTACCAGACTTGGTTCCAGCGCCATGAGGAGCCGAAGAACATTACGGAGGAGTTTGAGCAAGGCACATACCGGTTCTTCGACTATGAGAGCACATGGTAAGTTCTTTTTGGAGGTGTCAGAATCCAGAGCCAGTACTAACGACTCGCGTAGGATGAACCGTAGAAAAGCGGACTTCAAGTTCGCCTACAAGTTCCTCGAGGACGATGTATGAATATGTGGCATTGTTCACACGGTATTACCAGGCGTAGCCCCGGATTGGGATGGGTTTCTCGAGCCTCTGGTATCGGGGAGGAATGGCGTTTGCCTCGTTTTGCGGAAACATACGGCCAGGACTGATCTGGCCCAATCTTTGTTGAGTACACTGACTACTGACTGGTCATTCAAGGTTAGGCGATAGGCCGCCTGATGAATACTACCTTTGCACATGGAAGAAGAAATGTCCTGCCACCGCCGCGTGACCCCAGATGGGGCTTTTACCCTTGGTGGTTGCAAGTATGCTCATGGTGATACCCGACTTGTGCTCTTGCCTCGGGCGATCTATGTCCACGATTGCCCAATGGCAAAGAATGCTTGGTTAATGAGGGGGTGCGTCATGGTTACACATATCGATGACTGCGGTTGAAGCTGGGTTTAGGTTGAAACTTGGCAGCAGCCACTAGTAGTTCTAGATGGTGCTGCACATCACAACGGCACAGTCGCGTCTACCTGTAAGGCAGCCACCCACAACACATGGTGTCTGGGGCCATACGCGGCTGCTCAGCCTCGATGATGTGTGTGTTTCTGAGTTGCTCGGTTGCAAGTTACCGAATGACCCCATAATCGTCTCTTTCGAGGCAAAAATGACCACAGATGGTTACAGTGAGGGACGACGACAGGGCCAGCGAAGCCGTTGCCGTCTGCAATAAAGAAGCTCCGCCACCATGTCATATCATAAGCCGGGCGTAGAAGCTCCAGGTAGGAAGTCGGCTTGGACGCAGATGAGTGGTTGAGCGTAGGCAGCCAGTTAAGTTTAAGCAAGAACGATGGCGGTATGTAGCCAGGTAGGTACCTGGTAAGTAGGAGGTAGCTGCAGGGAAGAGCAGCAACGTAAGGTAGTCGTCAGCAGGGGAGGAGGTGCATCGCATTTTGGAGGTTAGGTAAGGTCGGGCAATGTAGATAAGGTGAGGCAAGGTGCCTAAAGCGGTTAAGTAGACACAAGGGAAATGCCAGACAGGCAGGCAGGCAGTACAAAACAGAACAGAGTAAATGCAGTTCGTGTTGGTGGTGGTAGAGATGGTTGTGGTGGCAGGGGATGGAGTCGGAGTGGGCAATGTCGTGGGGCCCGCGGAACGATACCATCACCCAGGTCATCATCTAGGTACCTTTACCTTGCCATTAAGGTGCGTTAAGCGATGGAAGTTTTCTAGAAGGCGAGACGGGCCCCACTATGACAGCAGCACAGCGGTCGGGTCCAACCCAGGAGCCGGGGCCGTACACGGCGGGCACATTGGACGACCTGAGGACCTTACCCTCTGATCATGACCGAGCCTGGACTCCATTTTGGCCACACATGACATTCTCTTGCAGTTGGCGGAGATGACAAGCTCGTTGGAACCCACCGCCTCGAGACGATGTCTCCCCTCGAATCGCCCCGAGCTTGCTGCAGAAGAACATTCTTTGCGTCTTCCAGAAAATGGCTCGTCCGAACAATGTCTCCATCGGGGATGGATCTCGTGTGCCAATGTCGCCTCTCAGTGTTGCGCGCTTTTGGGGTGAACCAACCGGCAGACACCCATTGGCATTGAGGGCAAGCGATGGAGAGCGCTTCGCTTCGTCACTTAGCTTTCACCGAGTCAATCGCCCGCACTGCATCGCGGCACATCACATCCCCTTCGCCTGTCAGCTCGACCGCTGAGGCACTCCGCAGGCCCGCCGTATCTTTTTCCCCATTCGGCCTGCCAGGGGGTGGGCGACCCTTCTTTGCATTTTTGTCGCAAACAGCGACGGCGCGACCCATTTCCTCGGAGACAGCTGACCCAATGCCAAAATGCATCGTATCGGCGACGAAGACGAGCAGGATGAGTCGAAGAGACGGGCAAACACCGCAAAATGAGAGAAGGTACACAACTGCAGCCCCAGTCATAGACCGTCATCGGCCACCGTGGCCATTACCCTCCGTGGAACCTGCTATCCAGGACGGACCGCTTGAGACTGTCAGAGTGGGCAATCTGGCCGGGCAAGTAGGCCGGAAGAGGTCCAGAGTTCGTCTTCATTGCATCTCACTCGCCTGCTGACTCTGGCCCATCTGGGTCTCTCAGGCTATTCAGGTGGGCGGTCATGCAGCTCTGCGGCGGATCCAGCGGATTGGCCCCCGAAGGCAGAACAGACATCCTGACGGCGGTTGCACTGCAACTGCGCAGCCCAGTCGGCCATTCGGCCGACCAGTCATACCTTTGGATGGTGAGCGTTGAGTCCATCTCGAGGACATGGGGCATGGAAGCGTCAACCGAGGTACGAAGTGCGCTCGCGTCGCGCTACCTGACCGTGCCTCCTTTGATGCTTGCTCATGCCTGGGCTCGGCAGCCAGACGCATGCTCGCAGCGCATGCTGCTGCCACCGGGTCATGGCCTCACCTGCCTTATTACTGCATAGTACGAATGGCCAGTGAGCGGTTCGTGATTTGCGGTACCATTGTCTCTCGGCTGATTCCACTTCAGCATGTTGGACCCTGGGCTGCAAGGACTGCAAGCGTTCACGGGGCCACTAGTGTGGCAGTGCGGGGCCCGGCCAGGCAACGACATAGTGTGTTACTCTTCGAGTCAAGCCTCCTCCGCGATTCCGATCTTCACCTCTATCTCAACTCGACAGCCGCATCGCATTCCTGCCAAGTCCGCCCCGAGCCCCCGTCTGCTCACTCGTTCCAATCAGCGAATAACCTGAGCATTGCCATGACATATCTCGCCCCTGTTTTTCTAGTCAACACTGCTCTTACTGGTCTCTCCTGCTCGAGCTAGACACAAACGACCCCTTGCCTAGGGACCACCACCGCACACCACCAACAACACGACAAGAACATGCCAAGCCTACCTTACCACTTACCTTCTTTTACCCTGCTCTATGGATACTAACAGAGTAGGAGTACCTACTTGAGCTAAAACAAGGTACCTTGCACCATACTTCTCCATACGTGACTGCATACACCACCACCAGTCCAACGCCCCTACCAACAAGAACAAGCCTAAAATGCAGTACATGCTGTCCCCAACTCCGGGTTGATTGACCTTGTCCTTGCCTTGA
Source organism: Colletotrichum gloeosporioides (assembly GCF_011800055.1). Classification (NCBI taxonomy): domain Eukaryota; kingdom Fungi; phylum Ascomycota; class Sordariomycetes; order Glomerellales; family Glomerellaceae; genus Colletotrichum; species Colletotrichum gloeosporioides. The sequence goes on along the minus strand of NW_025544662.1, from coordinate 2,031,715 downwards.
CCCTGTCTCGACTCCTCGACTCTTCGTGCCGTCCAAACCGACCGCCAGAAACATTTCCGTAATAGCCCTTACCCTGCCCCGGTTTATCTTTTGGGTCTACCAGACATGTCTTGGGTCGTTAGTATCTTTGCCAATGAGCGTCAACCCAGCGTTTCTCAGAGCTGACTGCCCAGCCCGCAAGTCTCCTGAAGTCGACCCCCTTCCGACGAGATGTCCATGTAAACGGCCGTTGAGGCCCCCTTCCCTGCACGTCCCGACACTTTATTCCCCCGCCAGCCCTGTCTAGTGATAGGACGCTGCTCGTACATCCACAAATCGCCATGGGTACGGGGGGAGTGCGGCGGGTCTGAGCTGACCTTGTCTACACATGTTGCCAATACGTCGACGTGCCAGCTGCTAGTACATGCATGTCTTCGCGCGTTGAATCCATCGACTGGGTGGCTTGCGGCTTCTAAGCCCCTTTCTAGAAGTATGTCACTCACCGAGGACCGCCTCTGAGAGCTTCAACTTGTGTGTGGAGGATCCCAAGGTCCCCAGCACCTGCAGTTGTCTCCTCGCTTCGCGCCGCCTAGGCACATAACTTAATCCATCTCGACCCTACACGGCACAGGTCCAGGGGGCTAAGTTGACCCTAGGTTACCAGCTTGATTTGCGATTTGCGCCCTTTTGAGGCTCCCCATTAGCCAAGACCAAGGGGGGACCCAAGGCCGTCTTACGGAGATGAAGCCATGTGCGCCGGGTGGACAACCATGACTCCATTCCGCTACTTCTGCTACCACATCTCGTGTCTCTCTACCTAGCCGTGCCGCTCGAGGTTGACGTATTCCTTCATCGAGCATGGCGGTGAACTTGGCTTTGCCTTGCCTTCGTGTCCGTAATACTTGAACCACCCGTTTCCCACCCGACTCGTGTATCCATTGTTTGTAATCACTTCACACATTCCAACTGTTCAATCCTTCCAAACGCCAAACATCAAGCTCCCCGAGCCAAAAGGTCGATCTGTCTAGTTTGAGGTAAAAGAAAGAAGCACCCACACTCCTTACCAAAGCGTAAACACCCCCCCGAGGCGGCCAGAAACAACTCGGACGCCAGCCAACCAACTTCTAAGCTTTACAGATGGGAAGCTGCTTGCACGCCACGCTTGCATCCATCTGAAGTCAGACCCCCACGACCATCCCGTAGCGGCATCTGATTGTGTAAGTCATCACAGATTTCTACTTCAATACCCCCAGCAAGTTTGCTTCCGGGCCAACCTCCCCTCGACCACATGCTATCCTTTACTTCCCAATTCACCTAGTCAAGGGCGACCCTCTCCTTACTGAACTGCTATCCACAGACCGGGATACAAAACGGTTTAGACAGCACGACAGTTGTTCACCCATCACACAATGGGCAGCCAATACTACCGCGGCGCGAGCTATTATGTTAACGCAACGTCTCCAGTGTCGGCGGGAGGAGACTTCCTTGAATCTCCCACGTTCCTAGAGGCACCGGCGCTCGTTAGACAGCTGTCCGACACCAGCTCAAGCAGAGAGCCTCTCACCCCGTCCTCCTACGGCTCGCCTGGATCGCCAGGCATGTCCTACGCTTACCACACGACGAACATGAGCCACTCCCCGACGGACAACAGCTATGCGTCGTACTACGGCGAGGACGCCGGCGGTTATTACGGCGACGACTACGCCACCGCCGCGTCCTCTTCGGCGCAGCAGTCGACGGATTCCTACTATGGCGACGTCGACTGGTCAAAATATGACTACGTCCCCACTGAGGATGGAGGTTACTGGCAGATGAAACCACGATTCGTTCCTGCAGGGCAGTATCCAGCGGTGATACCTCACCAGGGGTGAGTAGACGACAGGGAGGCCTCTTTTCCCCAACACGGATGGAAGCTAACAATGCTGTGAAAAACTGCAGAGGACAAGAACAGCAAGAGGTGGTAGACTACAAGTTTCCCTGCCTGGAAGCCGGCTGCACCGCGAACCCTTTCAAGAGAAAGGCAGACCTCGAGAGACACTACAGACAAGTGCACCAGGACCCGTCCAAGAAGGAGGCTCACAAGTGCGATTATCCCAAGTGTTCGAGGAGGAACGAACCGTTCGGACGACGAGACCACTTCCGCGACCACCTGCGAGACTATCACAACGAGGACATCTTCAAGCGGGGCACGCACGTGGATGACAGCTGGCTCCAGGGCCGTAATCTGTCGTCCCGGTGGTGGCGGTGCTCAAAGTGCCTGATCAGGGTCGATGTCAACTCGTACCCCGACCATGTCTGCCCCAAATGCAAGAACCCGTGCGAAGACAAGCGTAAGCGAGCCAGAGGTTGGCATTGAGCTCGAGCGCGAGCATTGCCCGGAGCTGTCGACCTCGAAGCTCCTCGAGTCGAGTCGAGTCGAGTCGCGACGATGGAGACGAAGCTGCGGTCAAGGGAAGAGAGACACAAGAGAAAGCTGCTACGCCGGCTGCGCCTCTTTGCAGAGTGGACTTCTCATTGGGTGGACATGCTGATGCCTAGAGTGCGCAGCAAAGATGAACCTGCAAGAAGCATACATACCCCACATGGTGTCGACCGACGTTCGCGAACGGGTTACGGAGGAAGGGACATGAGAAGACGAAACCAGGTTTCCGGGGGGGCGTGTGTGCGCGCGCGCGATCAAGTGGTGGTGGATGTGTTGTTCTTTCCGCACATCTTGGGCCATGCCTCTGCCACCCCAAGGATGCCCTCCGGGGTCCGTTGCCCGACACGACTCTGACCACGCCGACTCATTCGGACGGGGAGTTTCTCATTGGACTTTGAGCAAACTTACAATAGTGCGGCTGAGGTCCCGCGGGCCAGCGAACACCACCATGGCATGCGCACACAGACACGGCTCTCAGACTCCCTCTCTCGACCTACGTATTCTGCGAGCTCGGCGACGAGAGATCATGACGTTTGGGTTCAACCAGTGCGTTCGCAAGTTTTCTCACCAGGGCCCAGTGGTTCGCTGCGGATAGGCCAAGGTAGCCAATCACGGACTCGGTCTTGGTGGCCTCTCTTCTCGGAACTGGTGGACCGGCGGCGGCAACAGCTGTCAGTCGAGCTAAGAGTCGGCGGCAGCGTCAGACTCCGAATCAAAAGGCCCCCGGTCGCTTCTTCCTGCCTGCCTGCTGGTTGGACCCAAAGGTGCCTTGCCTAGGCCGTTCAAACTGTTTGAATGGTTGGAGTTTTCACCTTTTGAGTCTAGATGCGATTGGCGCTGTGGCCCTCTTGCATGGGAACATGTTTCTTCTCGAGCAGTCATGTGGAGCGGGAAGGCATGGGGAGGGGTGCGCGGGCGTGTGTGTACGACCCAGAAGTGAGAAACGAACGGGATTCTGGGAGTACGAAGTGGTGCTGCGAGGGGAAGGTGTTGGTGGCCTTCGCTGCGTGTCGACATCGGCATGTCGAGCCTTACCCGACTGGGAAGGCTTCGAGAAGGGTTCTACGCAGGCTGTGTGGCTTTGCGCACACCCACATCTGAAGATGCAGGCAGAGCGGAGCTGCATTAGCACAGGATGAGGGGTGAGGGTGGTTGGGAGAGGTTCTCGGAGTTCGGTCACTTTTTGTTTTTTTTGTTTCCTGTGTGGTGTTTCTGCATGGCGGCGGAGGCTGTGTTTCGATTTTGCTCACCCTTTTCTGCCCATGTTTGGTTCCTGGGTCTGTACTCTTTTGCATTCCTTGGGAATTGGGGATGATGGATTGTCCATCTGATACGACATGGTGGTGGTTTGAAAGGCTCTTGCATATGTGTGGCGCAAGGCATATTCGGGACGATGAGGAGACTCTGGCGAAAAGGGTTGTCTCTCTATCGTTTTTAATATGGGGCTGCGAAGGGACCTTTTTTGTTTCCGTGTCCCTCGCATTCAGCGGAGCCCTGTGGGGCGGCCAGGGAGGGGTGCAGTTCATCAGTCATCATCATCATCATCCTCACGGATACGATGACGGCTCACCTTCTTCAGGCTTTCACACCCCCTGGCCTGGGGGAGAGGAGATTTTTTCTTTACGACAACGGCTATTACAACAACCGTAGGTTGGTGCTGCAAATAGCCGTAGACATTAACGATTTCTATGATTCGACGGCAGACATACAAATAAGAGGAGGAGAACGCAATACTCGGTAATAATAGAGAGATACCCTGTTTGGGAAAATACACATGAGCGTTCTCAATGACATGCCTGCACCGCATCCCGCCCTAGCGACACTACACCGCATCACACAGATGCCCCAGATCGGGCATACGCAGCACATAATTCCACCTCGCCCTTGAATTTTTTACAGGCAGAACACACTCATTGACGGGCGAGCACGAGGAAGGAAGGGACATGGGGTGGCGGGAGCGGGAGAGGCTAAGCAAGACAGAGAGACTCTCGAGGTGAGCCCATGTTCTGTACAACACACGCCCCCTCCCCCTCCATTAGCCAAAAACGCCAGAAACGGCCTCGCTTCCGTCGCGGAAGGAATCGCACGCAAAAAGGCTGTACTGTATTTTTTCGCCGTGTCAGAAGCTTTAATTTCACCAGTACCGCGCCTTAAGCATCTGACGAGAGATTGTTATGTGATTCCCTGTTTGGGCCGTGTGACGGGGGGTGAGGAGGAAGGGGCTCAGCCACAGAGTAGGTACGGTACGCAGTACACCTTGCCTCGAGAGAGACGTCGTCGAGGTAAGGTGTCGGAGGGGGACGGAATCGGTACGCCGGCGGCGGTATTTCCGTTGGGCGTGTCTGGTTTGAACATGTTTCATGAATATGACTTGGTCTACCGCTCTCTACCGTTAGGCTGAACACCTTGGGGAAGCATGGTTTGATTTGCAAGATACACGCCATTTCTGACGATCGACCGCAGAAACAGCCTCGTGGGATTGGGCAGGGCATATTCAGTCGTCGCAGGTCTTTTTGATTGGGTTGTTTGTTCCGGCTTTAATATCCATGAACCCGTGTTGAAACATTTCTTGGTGGGATGGGGAAGAAGGAAGCACGTGGGGATTATGTTTTCATTTTAGAGAACGCTGCCTGAGCCTGTGGAGAAATGAAGAGAAAGAGAGAGGCGGTGGCTCATCACGAAAAGGTCAACAAAATCGACAGACTATCGCATTTGCTCGTATGTACGAATATGTGCTTGGGTGTAGGTAATAGTTGGAAGGGGCGCTTGGCGCAGTTGTTGTCTATCCAATCTGAGGGAATGCTGCAGTCCGTGTGTAACCATGACATGGTCCCGTTTGGCGCACACCACACACACACACACACACACAACACACCCTGGTCACGTCAACTTTTTTTCAGCTGGGCGGCGATCATTGAATCTTGTCACTGCCGCTAGTCTGAGCTCCTGGTTGTACTTGGCCTTTTAGGAAAGAAGAGTTCAAAAAACGGTTTGCCCAGCGATGTTGAGATGTGACTCCGGAGGAATTATCAGCCATGAGGCTTCCAGATTTGTGGCTCGAGGTGAGGGAAAAGAGCATCGGCATGCTCAAGGGAAGGATTCATTCTCCTTGACTGGTGATTACGCATTTTTCCCTGAATGGTGAATTGGCACGATGTCGGTGATGAGGGGGAGATGTAGGCGCACGGCACGGCGAGGCGCCTTGCGCTCCTCGGCGCTTCTGCGCGAGAGAGAAGCAGAGAGGTGTAACAAGAGAACGGCGGCAAGGAGGTCGTTTATGCGTATTAGAGGCGCTGGCTCCATGGTAATCGTCATAAGGCGGTGATGGATGCCAGTCCATGTACTATAGAAGGGAAAGGGTTTGTATGCTACTGAACGACAGTGACGCAGGTCAAAGTAGACTCTCTGACTAGGCAGGCCAGCGCGCTAGCGTGTCGAGATACGGGCGGCGGGGAAGGGGTAACGAACCTCTCACATCCCCCATTAGTGTTTGGCCTCTCTTTCGTGTGCCGTATTCTGGGATCTTTTGGCGAGCTAGCGCGGGATTTGCGGGTGGGATGGGCTTCCTTGATTGCTGTGCAGTAGATGGACGAGCTATGCTGTGTTTGGGTCAGATTCGGGGGTTTGTTTTCTCGTGTGTGAATGACGATGCTGTCTGTGAACATCATGTCATGAGATGGAAGAGAGAGAGGATGAATGTCTCGCCGATTTGATGTTAGCCTTCTGGCAGGCAAGGCAGGATCGGATTGGGGGGACATAGAGGTACAAACGGTAGTGTGAAGATCACCAAGCGGCACACGCAGGAGTCGGATGCAGGATGACCGAAGTTGACCGACTTTCCCGGCCGAGCTGGCCGCAAGCGACCGTCCGACGTGACCTCAAAAGACCAAGCCCCTGCCGCCCCTCCGCCGAGCCGAGTCGCTAAGAAAACCAGGAATAAGGAAAAATAGGGCTGAAGCATGCGAGTGCGAGTGTGAGTGTTTTGAGTGTGAGTTGAGAGGTTCGTTTTCTTGCGTGTCTCAGACATGGCAAATGATCTGACTGGGCAGAGATGCGCAGCACTACCTTACGGCGGCGTGATTGTGTCGTTCGGCGTGTTTCTTGCTCCTCCGCCGAGAGTACTCGGGGCTGGGCGGCCATTGTTGCACCCTGCTGGGCTGAGGAAGACGCAGGCCGTGGTGCACGTTGTTGGACCTTCTTTTCGGCGCCGTGGACACACTCCGTCTGACCTCGGTAACACCCTGTCTTCTCATCCGTCCGCAATCGTTCCTGCCCCCTCTCGTCCGAGACTAAACCAGAGTCAGATGGAATAGATGCACGGTATCTCTATTTACGGGACGTTGTACAGGGCTTAGGGTGTGCGGGTGCGTATTAAGTTACCGCATCTGTTGTATCGCATCGCATCGCATCGCAGGCCTGGGCTGGCAGGCTGGTATTACATACATGAGCGACCCCCCCTGGAGGATGAGGATGAGACCGTGTCACTGACGTTTACACCTGTGCGGTCGTATCGTGCTGCGCTGGCAAGACATGGACGGAGTCATTGGCGAAGACGGTGTTGACGGTGATAGTGATGGCCCGACTATCAATGGACGCGTGCGGAGCGGAGCGTCTGGCCTACGTACCTCATCAGCAGCGCACATATGTACGATGGCCCGCGGGATGCGAAAAGCCCGCGGTGGTGTACGTTGGCTAGGTATGTATTCCTTTTAGGAGAAGATGAGGCTTGGCTCTTTTTCGTGCAACCAAACACTGTCCGCCTAGAGCTCACCGCTCTGACGTGCGGTCGAACGTCTGGGTATTCTGCCTTGCCAAGCTTTACATTAGATAAGCCGCAGCTTAAGTAAGACCTGGCGCTCAGCTGGCCGCCGGGTATGCTGTGTGTAACCTCGGTGATCTCGGTGGTTTCGGTGGGATTTTCCCTTTGCGCTTCTCGCCAGGTTCGCTGCTCGCGGGAATCGGGGGCGCGGGTGTGTGAGCGGCACCGAGATCGGAGGAGTGAAGCTGGACGGCCCCGCTTCCTTGGGCGGGAAAAAGCAGTCATAGTGGGGTTCTTCTTGCTGGCTGTGGATTCAAAAGTTGGTTTCAGCGAGCCTTTTCTGTATCTGGGCGGCTTTGCTGGACATGATTTTATTGTCAATTATTGTGTAAGTGCTTTGGGAGTTATCGAGGGAGCTCCAGAGGGGCAGGAGATGTTGCGAACGGGTGGATTGAGTGCCATAGAGTGAACCGTTGGACCTTGGGTATCCTTGAGAAGAGGGGTTGACGGCTGGACGAACGGGTAGTTGGACGAGGAGGCTGGGTTAAGTCCCGGCTGTGCGCTCCGGTGGTTTCTTGTCGGCAGTCGAGGCCTCGCAGAATGCATAACGTGATCGAGCATAAAAACTTCTTAGGAGAAGACATGCGCAAAATCAAGATGCTCTGATCAATGCCTTGGAGAGACGCTTCGACAGCTTTCCCCGCACGAAGCTCTGGCAACATGTGGGGGAGGAAAGACCACCACATCAGGACATTTTATCATGTACCGCACCAGAAATGACATGGGAGGGTTGCTCTCGTCCAGTCGTCCTTGTTAACCCTTCCAATCACAGTCATTGCCTGCATTCCTCCAATGACGATGTTGATTTGGCCGCAAACAGAGCGGCGAGGGGTTCCGTTGTAGCAGAGGTCACGGCCTAGAAGCGCCTGAGACACTGCTTGACATGGTACCTCACCTTAGGTAGCTAGGACCCTGCCACTGCCACATGCTCTGCAGCACAGACTGGCGTGATCAGTTTGCTTTGCTTGTCGTCCGCTGCAGAAAAAACTGTTCTGTTGCAGAAGATTGACCTTCTTCATGCATCGGGGTAGCGTGACGCCAGGCTGTTGCTCGCCATGAGCGCGAATTACCACAAGAGAAGGGAAAAAAAACTCTCTCAAGAGCTAGAAGAGTCAGCTTTAGCTCAGGCCCAAAAGCCGATATAGGATCACAAAAGGCTCCATCAGAGTCATTTAGGTCGCGAGCAGTGGCCGAAGAGAGGTCCGAGGTGAAGAGACAAGCAAGCCCCCGTTGTCTCGCCGCCAGGTCAAGGTCGACGAGGAGGGGCCGATGTTATCCATTGATGCCAACCCAAGTCGCGGTACTCGAAAAGGCCGCAATTGCACCCAGCAGAATGCGAGAATCTGCCGCATAATTCCGCGCAAGTTGCTGGAGCTCTTGTAGTACCTCTACTTTGCTCGCCGCCCACTCACCGGTCCCCGGAACACTTTCCTGTGACGATCTCGGCTCGGCTACCCTCCCGCTCTCGCTCGCTCTTCGCCCTCTCTCTCTCTCGATACCTGGTCCAAGGTATTTTTTTCGTGGTGCTTGACTCTTGCTTTGGCAGGTTTCAATTGCAACCGGCCATCCTTTTTCCCTCTTCCGCTCCTCGCCTCCTTCTCCTCATCAACGTCCCGGTCTCCTCCAAGTGGTTTGCTGTCAATTGCCTTTTGCTTGTCGCAAACTTCCCCTCCTCCAACTCCAACAAAACCACCGCACTCTTAATTTTTTTAGTGTCTTGTCGTGGCTTCGCGATCGTCAGCGTTAGTTTTCTAGACCCAGCCGTCTCTGCTCCCGCGCCTGACACTCTTCACGCATCAAGCAAGCAGCAGCAGCATCCTGCAGCAAGCCAACAGCTCCGGAAGCCAGTCATCTTGTTGCATCGTTTCCCCTCCTTCCCGTCCGCCGCCACCCGGAATCAGACTACTACCCGGTACCCAGCAGTTCAGTAACCGCGGCTCTTCAGAGAACCACCCCTTCCCCGCGACCGACCGACAAGAGCCGAGAAAAAAAATAAGGGAACCCCTCATAACAAAAACCCCGCGATACACACAAAAACCGCCGCCATCATGAACGCAGCCCGCTTCCTCCGCCGTCCCGCAACCTTCGCCCTCCGGCCCTCCTTCGTCGTCCCCAACTCCTCCTTCTCCGCATTCAACATTGCCCGCACAATGGCTACCGCCGCCAAGATCAAGGTCAAGAACCCCGTCGTCGAGCTCGACGGCGACGAGATGACCCGCATCATCTGGCAGACCATCAAGGACAAGTTCATCCACCCCTACCTCGACATCGACCTCAAGTACTACGACCTCGGCCTGCCCTACCGTGACGAGACCAACGACAAGGTCACCCTCGACGCCGCCGAGGCCATCAAGAAGTACTCCGTCGGTGTCAAGTGCGCCACCATCACCCCCGATGAGGCCCGTGTCAAGGAGTTCAACCTGAAGCAGAGTGAGTACACCTGAACGTATCCGCCTCCGTCACTTTCCTCTCCCCTTCATGCGCCGGCGTTATGGCTGCGTGACTCTGCAAGCAATTGCGGTTCTCCGGCCCCCAACCCCGAGATACTTGTCTCAGTGCCGCCGCCGCCGCCTGCTCCCCGCATTCCGGGCGTTGCGCCGGTAGCTGCATAAAGTTTTCCGGCGCGAGCTCCCGCATGGCAGATGCAGCCCCGGCCCCTCCCGTTCTCCCCGATGCCCTTAGAGTTGTAACCCCATGGCAAAAGTAAACGTACCTCCCTCGTAGACTAACACAATGACCCCTCTCCGCAGTGTGGCTCTCCCCCAACGGCACCATCCGCAACCACCTCGGCGGTACCGTCTTCCGCGAGCCCATCGTCATCCCCCGCGTTCCCCGTCTGGTCCCCGGCTGGAAGAAGCCCATCGTCATCGGCCGCCACGCCTTCGGCGACCAGTACCGCGCCAAGGATGCCGTCCTCCCCGGCCCCGGCACCCTGAAGATGGTCTACACCCCCGAGGGCGGCGAGCCCCAGGAGATCGAGGTCTACAAGTTCAAGGAGGGCGGCGGCGTCGCCCAGACCCAGTACAACACTGACGAGTCCATCACCGGCTTCGCCCACGCGTCCTTCAAGCTCGCCATCCAGAAGGGCCTGCCCCTGTACATGTCCACCAAGAACACCATCCTCAAGAAGTACGACGGCCGCTTCAAGGACATCTTCCAGGAGCTCTACGACACTCAGTACAAGGCCGAGTTCGAGGCCAAGGGCATCTGGTACGAGCACCGCCTCATCGACGACATGGTCGCCCAGATGGTCAAGAGCTCCGGCGGCTACATCATGGCGCTCAAGAACTACGACGGCGACGTCCAGTCCGACATCGTCGCCCAGGGCTTCGGCTCCCTCGGCCTCATGACCTCCGTCCTCATCACGCCCGACGGCAAGACCTTCGAGTCCGAGGCCGCCCACGGCACCGTCACCCGCCACTTCCGCGAGCACCAGAAGGGCAAGGAGACCTCCACCAACCCCATCGCCTCCATCTTCGCCTGGACCCGCGGCCTCATCCAGCGCGGCAAGCTCGACGACACCCCCGAGCTCGTCGCCTTCGCCGAGTCCCTCGAGAAGGCCTGCGTCGACACCGTCGACGTCGACGGCATCATGACCAAGGACCTGGCCCTCGCCTGCGGCAAGACCGCCCGCGAGGACTACGTCACCACCAACGAGTACCTCGACGCCGTCGAGCGCCGCATGAAGAACATCCTCAAGCAGAAGCTGTAAAGTGCCTTCCAGACTTAGAGCGCGGCCGTTACACGTGTGATCTCCGACGAAAATTTGAGGAGGCATACGATGAAGGGCAGGGTTTAGACTAGACCCTTGACAACTGTAGAAAGAAGAAAAGAGAAGGGAAGTGCCGCCTACGGCCTCTGTACCTATGGGCTTTAACGACATTGGGTATTTCTGTTTTGCGCGGTTTGAAGCAGAAACATGAGCAAACGGCATGGGCATACAGGCATCTTAGTGTGTGCGGATTGTATTTCTCGTTTTATTTCTCGTTTTATTTGATATCACATCTGTTTAGCATTTACTTGCGAGGACAGAACGGAGGGCGGGGGAGAGAGTGAGAACAACCTTGGGGGCCATCTGTACATAGGGAAGCGCCCAGTGGTCAATAACGAAACCAACCAATTTTTTGAACACAATCTGGCTGGTAGTCCACTATGTGAGTGTCGAAGAAGATGGCGAAGCACAAAGAAAAAGGTGTCATTTGATTTGCTGCCTTGCCTAATTTACCCCTTGCGAGAAAATGCTCCCGCGATGAATTTCCGTGACGCCTGCCCTGCCTACTACCTGCATGCCCGCCCTACAATCGAGCTCTGCGAGGCTCAGGGCTCCCACCCGCCGCACAGCCAGCCCACCACGAAAACACGTACATGCCGTCGTCTCCTAGTTCTACCTTCGGGAGCACTGATTCTCCCCTGATTGATTTAGTGTATGATGTACAAGTCTAGAAAATAGGCGATTGCGACGAACCGACAAAGAAAAAGAAGAGGAAAAAAAAGACTTTTCGCGCCAACCAATAGTGCTCCTACAACGCGGCAAAGTAGCTATCGCACATCCATCGCACCATGTAAACTTCGAGGTCTTCGCAGCCATGATCGCCTCAGTAGTGACGGAGCTCGGCCAGCCTTCGAAACGTAAGAGCCCCTCTAGTCGTCCAGGGCTGTGCTCTTACGCCCTCTCTTTGATACTGTGGGAGTTCCGGCGTCGGCTCCCTCGCTCTTGCGCTTCTTCTTGGCCGGACGTCCTACAGACCCCCTAGGCCTGTAGCCGCCGTCATCGTCGTCCTTGGCGGCTGCGCGCTTCCTCTTGCCGCGGCCGGTGACCGGCGTGGCAACGGCAACGTCGTCGTCATCCTCTTCCATGGCTTCCCACGCCTCAGCGGCCTCACGCATAGCTGCAGCACGCTCGGCGGCGATGGCAGCCTTCTCCGCCGCCCTCTCGGCGGCCTTCTCTGCGCGGGACGCCGCGAGGGAGGCGCGCTTGCCGCCGCGAGAACCGCGTCCGCCTCGGCTGCCCTCGCCCCTGGCGCCGCCGCGTCGTCTGCGACCGTCGGTCTGCGGTGTCTCGACTGCGTGCTCTTCGTCCCCTACGGCTGCGGCGGCGGCGTTCTCGGCGTCTTGCAGGAACGTCTTGGGTGCGTGCTTACGAAGCCAGTTGTAAACGCTCGTAGGGTTCTTCATGGCGATGCTTTGGGACAGCGCGTGTGGATTGGCTTCCGGCAGGGGCACGTTCGTTCGGGCCGACGGGGCGAGGGTCGGGAGGAGGTGCTCCGGGTCGATGCGCCTGTCGACATCATAGAGGTAGTCGTCAATGTCGTCTGGAGTGAGGAAGGCTGGGGTGTGCGATACTCCGGGGGCGGGCTCCATGTCTGCTACGACGGAGGGGGAGTGCTCCTTTGCTTGAACATAGGTTGAGTGAGGAACGTCCTTGAGAAGGACCGTGAGAGACTTCGTCGGCTTGTTGAGCTCGTCGGTATCGGCGGCCTCGACAGCGATAGCCTCGTCGACGTCGAGCGGGGAATACGGCACATCTTTGGGTGGTGGCTGGGCGATGTCGACGCGTTTGTCGAAGGGAATCTGTGCTGAGGAGTTCATGTCCATGAGCAGATCAAGGATGCGACTGGTAAGAGAAAAGTCAATGCATTGTCGAAAGATTCAGGGGGAAGGCCGTTGATGGCATTTCTGGTGGCTCACTCGTTCTCGATGGCGATTTGCTTTGCAGTAGCGAGCGCTTTCGACTCTTGACGATGCAGCTCCTCGCAATCGTGCATCTTCTGGTCGAACGTGATGCGCATCTTGCGGTACTTCTTCTTCCACGACTTATACGTCGTCTTCCCGTCGCCTGCCCGTCCGTCGTCGGAGTCGTTGTGTTCGTCCTTGACGTCGCGGGCGACGCTGCCATTCGCGTCTTCCATTGCGGCAGGCATGGTGAGTGCGTGTGAGGGTTTTCGAATGCTCGTTCCGCAGGGAAGTAATCAATCGCGACGGCCGAGATGAATGGAGTTTTCGTCGATTGGAATGTGAAAAGGAAAGTGGGCGAGCTACGCTTCAAAAGTTATGGTCGTGCTCATCGGATACTGATGGGGCTCGCTGTTGTTGATGACATTGATGGATAGTTGCAATGGTGTACGGGCGACGTGACCAGAGTTGCGTTGGGGGTTTCCACGGGCGCGCGGATGCAGGGCGAGGCTGCGATCGGTCCTGGCAACTTCTCTCCAGTAGGAGCTTGGGAAAAGCGTCAGTGTCGCTGATACGCCGACAGTGGCGTGGTGATAAGAAATGTCCATCTTGCTTGTGATTGGTGTGGCTTGAGCTGGGGTTGGGGAGTGTGGCTATCACATCTCAAAACTTCACATTTTGCCTTCCACGATCCATCACAACCATCTTTTCAACAACAATCCACAGCTTGGCTTTCTTTTGTAAACCCAAGACTACGATTCCCACGATATCCAGGGTTAACGAAGAAAAAGATTCTTTTCAGAGATACCCAAACAGTTGAGAAAAATTGAGCTGGCACTCTGATAGCGAACGAGCTTTCCTCACCCACAAATCTACCCCTCAGCTGCATGTTCCGCAGCTTTTTCAGAACTAGCAACCCTTTACGAATGGCTGAAAACGCTGCAAAGAGACTCAAGATGTCGCCCGTCACCATCGGCACCCACAACGGCCACTTCCACGCCGACGAGGCCTTGGCCGTGCACATGCTGCGCCTGCTGCCCACGTACAAGGACTCGAACCTGGTTCGTACCCGCGACCCCAAGCTTCTCGAGACCTGCCACACCGTCGTCGACGTCGGCGGCGAGTACGACGACGGCAAGAAGCGCTACGACCACCACCAGCGCGGCTTCACCACCACCTTCCCCGGCAAGGCGACCAAGCTCTCCTCCGCCGGCCTCGTCTTCATGCACTTCGGCAAGGCCATCATCGCCCAGAAGCTCAGTGAGGGCGCCGAGACCCCCGTTTCCGAGGACAGCCCCGAGGTCGAGCTCCTGTACAACAAGCTGTACGAGAGCTTCGTCGAGGCCCTCGACGCCCACGACAACGGCATCTCCGTCTACGACCCCAAGGCCGTCGCCGCCGCCGGCCTCGAGAAGCGCTTCAGCGAGGGCGCCTTCACCCTCGGCTCCGTCGTCGGCCGCCTGAACCCCAACTGGAACGACCCCGTCCCCTCCGACCCTGTCGAGGCCCAGCGCCTGGAGGACGAGCGCTTCGCCAAGGCGAGCCGCCGCATCGGCGAGGAGTTTGACGCCGACCTCGACTACTACGCCAAGGCGTGGCTGCCCGCCCGCGCCGTCGTGCAGGCCGCCTTTGAGAAGCGCACGCAGTACGACCCCCAGGGCCGCGTGCTGGTTCTCGAGGGCCAGAGTGCCCCCTGGAAGGACCACCTCTACTCCCTTGAGGGCGGAAACCCGTCCGTCGTGTACGTCCTCTACCCGGAGAAGCCCGCCCCTGATGCCAAGTGGCGTGTGCAGGCAGTTCCGGTCACCAAGGACTCTTTCGAGAGCCGCAAGCCTCTGCCCGAGGCGTGGCGCGGATTCAGAGACGAGGAGCTCGATGGCATCACTGGTATTCCCGGGGGTGTCTTTGTCCACGCTGCTGGCTTCATTGGTGGAAACAAGACTTTTGATGGTGCCAAGGATATGGCCATCAAGGCGTTGGATCTGTAAAAAAGGTCTTCAAGACGGATTGGCCACTGGGAGGAAGGATATTGGGACATGGGACGGCGCATGGCATCAGAAAAAAGTGTCTTCTGCTTATCAATACATCGGGATCCCATCAATGCCTGCTTCTTGATGTTCGATAACTGTTTGTGACCTGCTGTCTGTGCATGGTATGATATTAACACGGGCGTGACCTGACTAGAAAGTATTCGCACTTTCGTTGGTCCCACTGGGATGACCGGGGACCGCGTGGGTTTAAGGTAGCCATCGGAGTGCTCGCAGGCGAAACAACCCTGTACGACGACCTAGTGCCCTTCCACAACTCATGAACGAACCGGTTGAACGGCGGAGGCCATATGCCTGTTGACACGAATTCTCGATTTGGCTGCTTTGATGTATCGTTCTCTTCCTCCGCTTCAGCCCTTTACACATGTACGGAAAGTCAGACTTCCTGGTAGTCCCGCGCGGAGCGGGAAAGACGGTCAGGGGCGCGGCGTAATACCGCCAGCGCCCCAGCCGTCCATCCATGACAGACAAGCCGACGACATAAGTCCACCTCCACCCAACAACCGATTGTGCTTGGTTTCGCACCCATTCCAACGCCGAGGAGTTTCATGAAAAGATCAACACTTCATCATAACATCGTAGTAGAAATCCAACTCCCCGACAAACACCCAATTTGCCTCCGGGGAGTTTCCGATAAACACCCGTACAAAACCTGGGGTAACAAGACAGAGAAAGGACAGCGGACTAAGGCACTCGGGCAGACCCCTCATCTTCGGATGGGGATGGCCTCGGTCTTTGCAGCGCCGTCAATAACTGGCGTGCTGTTCTCGTTGTTCTTGTTCTCAGCCTCATCGGCGCTGGTCTCTCGGTTGAGGAAGCTGGACTCCTTCACGGGGCTGCCGGCTTGGGCTCCGCTGGGAACGTTGGAGTGATGCTTGGCGCCGTTGTTGAGGGAGGAGGAGGAGTTGTTCACAGGGCTCGAGAGGTGAGGGATGTTCTCGGGGACGGGGTGCTGGCTGCCTACAGCACCAGTATCGACGCTGTCGCCCTTGCCGGCCTTGGACATGGCATAGTCGCCCGAGTCGAAGTACTTGCGCTCCTTCAAGTGCTTGGCGAAGTGATCGGAGCGGGAGGGGAGCTTGCCGTAGAGGCGGAAGAGACGTTGCTCCTCGGGAGAGAGGGACTGTGAAAAATACGGTCAGCGGGCGATATTATTTCACAGGCTGCGGTTCATCGAGTGGCCGATTGTGTGCGTTGTGATGCAATCGCGGGCTTCGTCGTCAAGGTGGGGGCCATTGGGTAGGAAAGAGGGCGTGGCTGGTGCCAACATACCGAGACGTCGATCTTGTTCTTCTGAAGAGGGTTCATTTTGACGGCAGAAGTCGCTTTCGGGCTTTGGTGTATGAGAAGTATTGGGGCTCGGTAACGAGGGATTTGACAGCTTCTCAGGTTACGAAGAAGAAGAGCCGCGGGAAAGACGATCGAAGGAGGAGGACGTTGATGTAGACGGAAGTGGGATGCAGTGCGAATGTGACGGGACTTGGAGGTGCAGTGGGTTGGTAAGGCGGCGGGTGCGTCCTGTGCTGGTGGTTTTTAGCGGGGCCCCTTTCTTTTTGGAGAGGAGGGGAACGGCATCCGTCAGTGTAGGTAGGCCATTGGCTGGCGGGTGGACACAGTGAAGTCAATCTGGTTCGCCCTTCGCTGGTGAAGGCGGAACGGGTAGAGGCAGGGGTACGTACCTTTTCTGGCGAAGTATCGCTCTATCAGTCAGGTCGCCTGGAGATGCGGGCGGTGAAATTCAAAGTCGCCGCTGGAGTTGGAGAATGCTTAGAAGGGAAGTTTACAGACAGCGATGTGAACAGGTGGGCAAGACACTTATGCGACAAGAGTTGCCTTCTGGAGTAAACAGACACAACAAGGTGAGCAGAAATTCGCATGACCATTGGGGTCAGGATTTCGGCGGTTTTTGATTGCTAACTATAGACTGGGAAAATTCGGTTTCATCTGGTGGTTCCCGTGGAACGCAGAAAGCATAGCCATGTCCTGGACAGGAGACGAAAGGGTCCAGCAGGCCGAGGGGCAGGCCTGGATCCAGGAGCCGGGAAAGGAGGGGAGGCAAGGCAAGGCAAGGCAAACAGCCACTCCATCCCGTCGTCGTCGTCGCCGTAGCCGTAGCCACTGCTGCGACCTAGTGGTTGCATGAATGTTTACCGTCCGTGTTATTGCTACCTGGAGTCGTTTCCCTGCTCTCGGTTCCCAGTCACCAATTACCAGCTCACGGCTGGCTGTCTGGCCGACCTTTCTTTGCCCTGTCTTGCTTTTGCATCGCACATCCAGGTATTGTTGTTGTGGTTGCTGCTGCTGCTGCTGCTGCTGCTGCTCCCTTGAAGCCCAACGCGTTGCTCTGTTGCGTCAATGCATCAGACCCCAACGACTCCAATTCTCTGGCTGGGCTTTGGGGCTGGATGACACACGAACAACGGGGCTTTAGGGAAGACAGGACCCTGGTTTGTTAGCCCGAGACTTGGGGGCCGTCCATTGGCTGCGGATGCAGCGAGCTGGGGTTTCCTTCCGGCTCGAGACATGGCTCACCTTGCGGATGGCTCTGACTGCTTGCTGGAAGTCCCCATCGTCTTTCTAACGGTGCTGTCCTGACCTGACCTGGCCTGAGTCTTTACTTTCTCGGTCCATCATCTGTTTGCATCCTCCCCATTGGTCTGAGATGCTTTCCGCAAGGCATTTTGTCTGAGCAACAGCAACAACAACACAAACACGCGCGCTCACGACTCATTCTTTGGCCAATGTCGCGCTTCAATGGGCCGTTTGCTCTTCTTCTTCTCGACCGATGCCAGCAAGTCCCCGGCCATTGGCACCGCGACGTTCCGTCCTGCCGGAAACCTTCCAGTTGGTCACTTGACCACCAGGCCCCCGTCCCCAACGGGAAAGGATGAGCTGCGTTCTCGGGACTAGTTGCAGTTCGCATCTGCCATTCTGTTTGGACAACTCCCACACTGCCACAGACGAAATGCGACGCCCTTCTCGGATCAGCCAAACAGCTTTCGCTGGCCCCCACCGAGACACAGGATTCCAAGAAGGATTCCAAGATTTCGCACGTTGATTCTCTTGTCCTTCCCTGAAGATCCTCAGGGTCTTGAGTGACTGCAATGGCCACCCGATCTACATGGCCTTGATGCCGGACACTCGTTGGGCCCATTTGGGCCGTCCGTGGTACCTGCGGCTGCCCCGCGGCTCGCATATCCGGGAACGCTATCATGGCCACACCCAAGCTCCGAGCCCTCACCTTCACCATGCCAAACGTCCACTCGACTGGTGTCACTTCTTATCAGCATTTACCTGGATGATGGCACTCACAGGTGCGACGGCTGGTCGAAGGAGGGGATGATCCCCAACGCTGATATGGCACCTAAACCCCCAAGTGACGTAAAACGGCCATCCCTGCCGTGCCACGGTGGAGAATGGTCAAACGACGAAACCACCTCAGAGCTCGTCGACTTACAAGTGTGTCCTGCTAGACACCATCAACCGGCCTCCAAGACTTTGCAAACGCCCTCGGTCAATGCTATCTTCCCCCGCATTCCGCCCCCAAGGTGGTCTCGACTTGTTGCCCTCTCATGATGCGCAGGGAGCAAGTGCCGCTCGTCACAACCTCGATGAACGGGGGGCAGCCTAGCCTACCATTCAGCTTTCTTTTCTTTCTCTCCCACTCACACCACCTTCAGTCGCAAAAGTCAGACTGCCGTCCTCGCCGAGGCCACCCCATGAAGCACGAGGAAGCACAAGAAACTTCGTAGCGATGGTAGCCGGGGCTCTTTTCATGTCTTCCCGCACTCAATGGGATGCTTCTGCTACCCTTCTTTCCGTCCATGGCTCCATCTGCCGCCGCAAGACTACGACCATCATACGATCCCGCGTGGTTGGTGTTGCACAGTCAAGACTTGACAGCCGTCAGTCCCCTGCTGGCTCGGCGGCGTGCCCACGCTTGGCCTAACGCCGCTAGCCGCTGATAGAGTTTCCCGCTCCGGTCCCCAGGGTAGCCTGCATGCGCATGCTGCCATCCTACCGAAGCCCGCCATTCCCGTCTCGTCTG
Source organism: Colletotrichum gloeosporioides (assembly GCF_011800055.1). Taxonomy (NCBI): domain Eukaryota; kingdom Fungi; phylum Ascomycota; class Sordariomycetes; order Glomerellales; family Glomerellaceae; genus Colletotrichum; species Colletotrichum gloeosporioides. The sequence continues at coordinate 2,012,726 of NW_025544662.1, read as the reverse complement.
GCCTCAAAAGCAGAGTTGGAGCTGGAGATGCGTTCGGATTCTTGGGGGACAGCATGCCTTTTTCACTCCCGGCCGAGGCCCCGTTCGTTGTTGATACCCCGCTTATCAGCCTTCGTTGCATGCATGTACAAGCGCCAGACATGAATCGTTGGATTACCATCCTGACCTCGTGATGATGGTCATCGCTTACACGCATTCGCGAACTGTCACAGCAGATACGTCCCATGAATTAAGTATTAAGCTGCTACCAACAAGCATTACATGGCCTGCGCCGTCTCAAGAAGAATCGTCACACCGAGCTTTCCGAGAAACTATCCCTGTCTGCACCCGTCACCGAATGGTCTAGATCAGTATCTGCTTCTCCTTCTTCAACTGCTGGACAAACTCAATCGGAACCTTGAGGGTCTGAGCTACAATCTCCGGCGGCGTCAGGGCGAGCCACTGGGTGAGAGGAACGTCGGCGACCCTGTCTGATTTGTACAGCTCGATCCACACGAGATCTTCCGTGTCGGAGGTGTTCTCGATGTAGTGTCTGCCGGGAATCTCCTTCGTCAGTAACGGAATCCGGCACACTCTGCTACGGAAAAGCGGGGCTGACTCACCCGGAGTTGTCGGGAAAAGCGGCCGTGTCTCCCGCGGAGAAGTCAAACGTCCGCGCCGCTGCGTTGCCGATGAAGACGGTGGCACGGCCCTCGCCCTTGTGGAAGTACAGCCACTCTTCGGCCTGGAAGGCTGTTAGAAATTCAAGTTCCGAGTCCCGGACAAGTGTGCGCCCTTACGTTTGGGTGCCAGTGGAGCTCTCTCAAACCTCCCGGCTTTAAAGTGACAAACGTTGCGGCGATGGTCTTGCTGATGGGAAAGTTGGTCGAGTCTATCTTTCTGAACTCGCCGCCGTTGCCGGGCACCACTTCCGCTGGATGTTCCAGGGTGCGATACACGAACGAGCTGTTGCCTGAAAGGTAGCCATTGGCACCGGCAGTCACGTTCTGGGTGGCGATGGTGCCGTTGAAGATGTATGGGTTGGTGGACGGCAACTTCTCAAAGACCGAAGGGTCGACGCCAAAGTTCTTGGCCAAGATATCTCGAGGGGTGTGAGCAAGCCAGTCGACGATGTTGAATGTTGTGCTTTTGCAATGTCAGCAGATCCGTCCCTTGTAGTGAGGGAGTACGCACCCGATCTTGTCAAAGTCAGCCTCGTCAAACGCAAGCAGGTACTCGTTCTCATCGTCGAGCCCCTGAATTGTGTGTGGCAACCCCTTCGGAAAGTACTGTTATCATCATGTGAGCAAACATCCAAGCATAGAGGATCGAGTGTGAATACCCAGATATCTCCATAGTTCAGCTTCTCAGCTTGGTACCTGCCATTCTCATCGACTGCCGACACAAGCACGGAGCCGGAGTAGACGATGCCCCATTCTGCCTGTCCGCCATGCAATGTCAACACATCGTTCCGCACGGGAAGATAGTGGGATGGACATACCACTTTGTGCCAGTGAAGCTCTCTAATGGCCCCCTTTCTGAGATGCTGCTGGGCAGCTGCAATGTCATGGCTCTGGGGCAGATCCTGGATGACCTGCTCGCGGACCCAGCCTCCGTTGAGGATCCGGGTCTTGGAGTCGGAGAATCTCCACTTGAGGTTGGGCACCACGCCATTGTCGGTTGGCTGCTGGCCGAGATTGTCGGGGTTATCTCTGTCGACTTGGTTGTTGGTGCCGCCTGTGCTCTCCCGTGTCAGTGAGGTATTCGAGGTATTCGAGAAGGCAACATACCAAGGATCGGGCCTCCCTTGCCGTTGGCGTCGATGGGCTGGCCGACGTTAAACTGCGCGTCTCGCTTCTCGTTCTGGGGTGCCGCGTTGGTGCTCGAGGCGATCGCTGCGAGGCCCAGCAGGGAAGCTTGGAGGAGTCTCATGATGAGCGGTACAACGAGTGACTGAAAGCCGGCGTAAAGACACGACTGGCAACTGTTTATGCCAGAGTCGAGTGACGTTCAAAGAAAGGGAGGATTGCCCTCGTCTCAGCATTGCCTTTATACAACCACAACTTCCACGGCCGTCCGTCTATGAATCTGTTATTACACAGCATACCCGCGCCAGCGATGGCGGAATGCCACACGGCGCATCACGTTCAAGCCAAGCCATGGCGTCTTGCAACTCGGCAGCAGCAGGTCTGCAGCATTGTGCCTCTCGCAATGACGACATTGAACTATTGATGCTACCTGGTAATTTTGAGTCGCCAATATCTCTTTCGCGCTGCAGCTCTAGCTCCGAGATCGTCAAGAGTTTTGTCTTTGAACGAGGAATTTTGGTTGTGTTGACCCCGGCCATTCGACATTTCTCCGAAGATCACGACATCGAAGGAAAGCGTGGGGGGAGGGGGAGGTTGCTTGAGGGCTGCACCTGCACCGGTCAGGCGCGCCGATCGCTATGGGGCCGGATCGTGTTAGCTTGGAAAGCTTAGTTTGACCGGTAATTTTGTTTCGTTTCTTGGCTTACATGAATTTTGGGGTGGGGGTGCCTGTTGTTGTTCCTCTCGTTTTTGATGTTGTTGAGGTGTGTTTGAGTACCACGTGCTTTTCACGACCCAAGAGGCGTCGGTCAACACATGCATTGCAAAGGTCATCCTGCCACTGTCTTCGAGAGGTCGCCCATTTGAACTGTGGCTATACTCTACCTTACCATTGTCGTCGTTGTCGTCGTCGTCCTCCTCCTCGCCGCTATTATTGTCATTACTTCTACCATCGTCTTTGATCGGGGCCATCGAGTACTAGTATCCATGTGGGAAAATCAGGCGGTCTCTTTTTCAAATTGTATAAGTCACTTGGTTTCGTCTTGGATTCTGATAAAAATAATAAAAACGACCGTTTTAGTAAATCATTGTCAGTAGGGTGCGTTTGAGCGCGAAGATAAATATTACGTCCAAACGTTACCGTGCTGTCCAAAATTCAAGTATCTCTTCTTGCGCTTGATTCGACAACATCGAATCATCGTACTCAAGGACATGGTATTGATCAAAGCAGGTTGCCTCAGTCTCCCTTGTCTCTCAGCCTCGATCTAGATAGTAAGTTGCCGCTACAGACCCTGACTCTTTCAAGAGTCTACGATTCGTGGGGCATGATGCCATCCCACGCTATTGGAATCACCAACCAACCTAAGCATATTCCTCTTTATCTCATAGGCATTGATCGACATCCTCATCTTAGTCCAAAATCTTTCTAATTCTGCTTCTTTTTAGCCATAAAATCGATCATGCGCGTGACTACCGGCTAACGCTGGCCGACGATCCTTCCTGCTCTTGTCTTTGGTGATCACCGCGAATACCAGGGGCTTGGGACCTTGTGTGTAAGTCCACTGCCGAATTGAGACAATTCTGTGTTCAGGTCTTCTTTTTGGGCATCTTGGCATCTTCGGAAGTCAGACTTACCGCTGTTGGTCACGATGGCGACATCTCCAAACCTCCTTCTGGCGGTGTCTATTGCGGCTGTGATATTGCGATGAACATCGTCAGAATGTTTTGGAAAAGTCACTTTCAGCCATGTGCCGTACTGCGCGGCTAGATGGATTACAACTCTGAATATCGCGACCAAAAAGGTCTCTTCGTCTTCGACGGCGCGGATGAGGAGCTTTATTGGCTTCATGATGCGATTCCCAAGGGAGGTTGGAGGTTTTGCTCGGCACGGCAGATTACAAGCAGAAGAAATCACGAGTTTTGAACATAATGGACAATTAGGTATAAGAAGCATATGAGTTTTCTCTTTCTTGAAAGACCCAGATCAGCATCACCAGGCAGACTTCGCCGGCCCTCTTCAATCAAGCAAGCATTCCCCGTCTGTCGTCTCCGTCTGTCACCTCCGTCGGTCGTCTTCGTCTGACATCTCCGTCTGTCACCATGCTCTCCAAGCTTTCATTTGCAGCGCTCGCGAGCGTCTTGCTCTCTCCCGTAGCGGGAGGGCCTGTCAACGCCAACGATCACTCCCCCGCCAGCAAGAGATCTCCACTCGGACTCAGTCTGCCTCCTTTGATCCCCTCCATCCCAGGCGTTACGGAACCTCTTGCTTCCAACGCGCCGCCCCTTCCTATTCTCCAGATCCCCACGCCTCCCATCGATAGCCCCCCTTTCACGGGTGCCAACATCAAGCCCAAGAAGATTGGGTACTTCTGGACCGGAGCAGGTGACAACATTCACAAGGACTTCCTGGTAACTGCGAGTCTGGACGACGTGCGTGACGCCCATATTCTCCCCTGTCCGATGTGTGAGGGTTTGAAAGTATTGACTGGTTTGGGCGTTTAGGATACTTTTGGGCAAATCATCACTGTCACGGATGTCCCTACCAGTGGCAACTCGCCTCATCACTTGGGAAGCTCACTCGACGGCAAGACCCTCATCGGAGGTGGACTTCTCTCACTGTTGAAGACCCAGGATACGGCTTTCTACTTTGACGTGTCGAACCCGTATGCTCCCAAGTTTAAGAAGTCCAACCGTGCTCTTTTGAGCTCTATTGTGGACGAGATCAGAGCTAAGCCTGAGGGGTAAGTATCTTTCCACATGATTCGTCCCTTCTCATCGGTACTCCCGCGACAAGTGACTGACTAGTTTAGTGGATTTTTTATCACCTACATGGGCAGCGCAGTGGGCACCTCACCTGGTCGTCTCGTCGAGACGAACGCCGAGGGAGATATCATTCACGAGTGGCCTGAGGATGTTGCTGGCACGCTGAACATTCTCGGCGAGCAGTTCAGCCCCCACGGTCTGGCTGTTGACTTCAATAAGGGCATCATCTTGACCTCTGACTTTGTTGTTCCCATCACGATCCTCAAGCCGACCCTGGGTATTCAGAAGGCTAGCACCCTGAGATTGTGGAACTTGTCTGACCGGACGATCATTTCGACCATCACCATCCCTAACGTGAGCCCCTTTTAGTCGAGGATCTCGGAATTCAGACTGATGCACCTTTTTCCAGGGACTCGGCATCCAAGATGTGAAGTTCATCCCAGGTAACCCCGAAAGCGCTGCCATCGCAACGTAAGTCTCCCGCAAGCTGTCTCCGCACAAAGCTGTCTCCGCACAAAGCTGTTACTAACAACCTCTCCTGCCAGCGCCGTCGGCCCAGGTCAAGTCTGGATCATCTACCCCTTCCGCCGCGACTCGTCCGGCAAGCAGGGCGTCGCCGAGCTACTGTACGACCTCGGCTCTAAGGCGAAGGACTCCCTGGCTATCTACTCGGACATCAGCGACGACGGCAAGCTGGCGTACTTCACCATCACCCTCGGCAACCACGTCGCAGCGCTCGACATCTCGGACCTGAACAACGTCAAGAGGCTCGACGACCCGAACGAGACGCAGCCCATCATCGGGCCGCACTACGTCAAGATCAGCCCCGACAAGAAGAACCTGCTGGTTACCGGATACTTTGTCCAGGGCGGCGATGTGAGTGGCTCTCCAATCATATCCGATGGACTTTTGGCTGACCTTGTCTGAAACAGATTTCAATTGTCAACACCCCTGGAGACTACAAGGGCCACTGGATTGACATCCTTCCCAACGGAGGTCTCAGCTTCAACAGAACGATCGATTTCGAGAGCATCTTCACCCGCGACCGTGGTGGTGCTCGGCCTCATTCATCCGTCATTTTCGACCTTACCGATCCCGAGAACCCCAAGTACTACTGAAGGGATAACGACGGATTGATGTGGCAGTGTAGTGGTGACATACAGCTCTGATCTGACTATGGAGAATGTGACTTTGTTGTTGCCTCGTTGCTGAACCTTCTATTTCCCTGTTGATAGTATCCCTAATGCTCTGATAGTCCTTGCTTAATTGGTGTTATTGAGACCACCTATCTTTTTTGTGTCTTTGTGAACATGTATCCCATGTTTGAACATACTCGAAGCTTATATAGTCGATCAAAGTAGAAGTAGTAATGACAGCAGAGCTGACAACGACGACTATACTAGAGACGACGATAGCAGACGACGATAGCAGACGACGATAGCAGACGACGATAGCAGACGATGATAGCAGACGACGATAGCAGACGACAACGATGAAGTTGAGACGACAAAGACGGCAGAGACGACGACGACCGTAGATACCATGGCAATGGCAGAGGCGTTGTAATAAGTAGGGACCAAACTAATAGACTCTCGCGCGTCTGTAGTGTTCACCGGCGCAGCCAATCATCGCACATCGATTGAAAGGGCCCTCATAAGCAAATGATTCAAAACGTGGTGCTCTAGGGCGTTCGGACTGAGGCCATCGCGACGGGCGACATCCTCGAGAGGATTGAGCCGGGCCCGGTCTGAGAGGTACGTTGTCCAGGTTGTTTACTGCTCCTACCATACAGTTGAGCTTCCGTAGTATTCATCACCCCAATTCACGGGCTTGGCAGGTGTGGGTGGATGCAGCTTCCTCATCCAATATTGTGCCGGGAGCTGATGCAGCAAGAAGCAGCGACGTCGGGTTAAGCGTTTGTGCTCCACAGGGCAATCTGGCAGTGCCCGAATGCCGCTGCGCGCTAGCACTAACAATTTTCATCACAGGCAACCTCAGTGGGAAAGTGCGTCATTGGCCCGCGCATCCCCCAAGACATGGACTCAAGTCCGGCCGACACTTCCGTGTCGCACAATGATCCCTCCGCACGTTCACGTTGAGCTGAACGCTCAGACCCTTGCATCCCGTAATCCGTTTCTTCCATCCAACTTCACTTCGTTTCCCCATGTTTGAGTGACACTACACCTTCACATCGGCAGTGACTCAAAATGCCGGCAAGACAGAGCTTGGATAAGAGCCCGGCCGTTCCGGCGGCTGTTGCCTCCACAGCTTCCCCAGGGAAGAAATGCTCACGAAGTTCCTTATTATCCCGGCTTTGGGTAGTTTTTTCCTTTTTGGTCATTGTCAACTTCATCTTGCAGACCTACCTCTTTTTCGGCAGTTCGAAACGGCTTCCTGGCAAGCTCGACACTGCAAACGTGGATGCAGACAATGATGTTTACCTTCTTGGCGCTGGTCGCGCAGACATTACCGGTCCGGTTGTGGAAATCAACATGATGGGATATGCAGACCCCAAACAGCTTGGAACCGGCCTTCGCCAGAGGCTCTACGCCCGGGCTTTCATCGTCGGAAGCGTCGATCAACCGGATGATCGATTCATCTACGTCGTTCTAGACACACAGTCCGGGGACACCGCGGTCCGGTATGGCGTTTTGCATGGCCTTGCAGACCTTGGCTATGAGTATTCCATGTACGGCCATCACAATCTAGCTCTCACCGGAACACACTCCCACTCTGGACCTGGTGCTTGGCTCAACTATCTTCTGCCACAAATCACCAGCAAGGGCTTCGACAAGCAGAGCTATCGTGCCATTGTTGACGGTACTTTGCTCGCCATCAAGCGTGCCCACGAGAGCTTGGTGCCTGGCCATCTCACCGTTGGAACTACGAAGGTCAAGGGCGCCAACATTAACCGAAGCTTGTATGCGTACATGGCAAATCCTGAGGAGGAACGTGCCAAGTACAATACCAGTGCCGAAGAAGACGGATCTGTTGAGAAGGACTTGACATTGCTGAAGTTCCAAAGAGCATCTGACGGCAAGAGCCTTGCCGTTTTGACGTGGTTTCCTACGCACGGCACGTCGATGCTCGGCAACAACACTCTGATTTCGGGAGACAACAAAGGCGTGGCAGCTTGGCTCTTTGAGAAAAGTGTCCGTGGGCAAGATCACGTAACGTCGAACTTCATCGCCGGCTTCTCCCAGGCCAATATGGGGGATGTCAGTCCAAACGTTCTCGGCGCCTGGTGCGAAGATGGCAGCGGTTCGCAATGCGACTTCAAGACCAGCACCTGCGGTGACGGCCGGAGCCAGAAGTGTCACGCCCGAGGCCCGTTCTTCCGAGAGAAGGATAACGGAGCCAAGTCCTGCTACGAAATAGGCAGAAGACAATTCGATGCCGCCAGGAGACTGTATGACGAAATGGGTGACAATGCTCAGCGAGTACGCGGATCGTGGGTCAAATCGTTCCACACTTTCCACAATATGTCCGAGTTCCAGTTCGAGCTCCCCAATGGCACCGAGGTGCGGACTTGTCCTGCGGCACTTGGATACTCATTCGCGGCCGGAACCTCTGACGGGCCTGGCGCGTTCGACTTTACCCAGCACGATTCGAACTCTTCAAACACATCCCCATTGTGGAAGGTCGTTTCTGGCTTGCTGAAAGCCCCGACCCAAGATCAACTTGCTTGTCATTCTCCTAAGCCAATCCTGCTGGACGTGGGCGAGGTTTTTAACCCGTACCAGTGGACACCCAACATTGTTGATATCCAAGCTTTCCGAGTCGGCCAGTTGGTCATCATTGTCAGTCCAGGCGAGGCATCAACCATGGCGGGACGTCGTTGGAAAGATGCCGTCAGGGCTGAGGCCGAATCATTGTTCAGTGACGAAACAGCAGTCAAACCTATTGTGGTAATCGGTGGACCGGCGAACAGCTATACCCACTACATCACAACTCAACAGGAATATGGGTAAGTGTGGGATGTCATGACATGTTGTCCGCTACTGCTAACGATTTCCACAGCATTCAAAGATACGAAGGTGCATCAACGTTGTATGGACCTTATACGTTGGACGCGTACATCAATCGCACTCTGACGTACCTGCCCACGCTGGGCGCCTCGTCTGCAAAGGCTCCGCCGTCGCACGCCGGGCGCCCATACCCTCCGGACAATAGCGACCGTTCCTTGAGCTTCATTACTGGTGTTGTCCGCGACGGCACACCAGTCTTCCGCAGTTTCGGTGACGTGAAGAAGGACGTGGAACAGAAGTATTCGATTGGCGATGTGGTGCGTGCCACATTTGTCGGAGCCAATCCCCGGAACAACCTGCGTCTTGAAGGAACCTACGCTGCTGTCGAGCGTCTCGTCATCGATGTTGGCGGCATTAAGAAATGGGACACTGTACGAGACGACCAGGACTGGAGTCTGATATTCCACTGGAAGCGAACGAGTGATCTCCTGGCTACCAGCGAGGTGGAGATTACGTGGGAGACGGAGGAGGATGTGGAAGCAGGGACATATCGCTTCCGGTATTATGGCGACTCCAAGTCGTTGGGCGGCACAATCACCAGCTTCGAAGGGGTTAGCGGGCAATTTGAACTGCATTGAGGGCGGTTGCTTTGGGCGTTGGTTTAATTATGGTACTGGATGGGGGCTTTGATACCCTGCATTTCTTTTTTCGGGCGGGAGCATGGCAGGACTAGAAATCACAGATTGTATGACTGACGAGGCATTGATTTACGAGACGTAGAATTACTTTCCTGCGTCGACAATCGAGAAGAGACGGAATACGGTAACCACATCGCCGCAATGGCACGAGTGACCACTTGTTTTTTCTTGGTTCGCGAGGCCGGTCTCAGTCGAGACAAGCTGTGCCGCGGTCCTGCGTCGGGCAGTGCCGAGACATGTACTCGGAAATTGAGAGGTTGAGTTGACGTGCATGCGCCTTCTTTGTCCCCTCGGCGAATCAAGTTGTACGTCTATGTCCACCGTCACCGAGGTGGCGCTTCTGGAACCCACCTACGGATAGAGCTTTTAGAACTGCGTTCTCGGTCGTCTCGTGTCTCTCGTTTATCGGATCCTTGGGAGGACAAGAACGTCGAGCCCTGCTCATGCGGGGAGAAAAGCAGTTCGGTCGCTGGCAAACCTTGCCTACCGCGGCAAGCGTGGAGATTTTGACTCCCTGAGGATGCATGGGCGTGAACTCCCGCCGCCAATGGGGAATCGCCGCGCCCTCTGTGACGCGCCCCACTTGATGGATCCGCCCCGCCGGGAACCAACTGGCGGACCTGGGAGTGTTACACATTGGTGGGCGTTTACTGCAGGGCAGCACTCTTCCCAAGAGTCTCTGATTCATCAAGTTGTCATTGTCGATGCATGTTTGCTATCTGTTGGTCTGCTCGTTTCTTGTTTTCAGAAGTACAACAGGCTATCTGCTGCCGGGAACCGTTTACCGCCTCGAGGAACCTTTCATCTGACCAAAGTCGAAGTCTGTTGATCTGAGACTTGACAGGGGATAATTCCCAGCGGTGTGCAGATTGGAGAGAACAGTTTGTTCTACGCCCCGACCTATCATCGATCCGCCCATCGTCATCTCTCTGAGCTTCTCCCCTACCAACGAATCACGTGTGGATAATTAGCAAGAGAGGGAGCAAACACGCTCGACGAGATCCATAGAGCTAAAGCTCACGCTACCCATTCAAGTTCGTAACAATGGGGTAGGGGTTGTGCTAGTTTCGGGTCGAGCGCACTCCGAAACCAGAGCTGTCGACCCCTGCCCACTTGCTGCCACATGGGGGCTTGTCCCGTGTTTGCTTGGACGTTTCTGTCCCTTCTTTCGTTTCTTCCATTGCTCTTCTGCTAAATCTTCCTTTATTTTTCTTCTGCTCTTTCCAGTGTCTGGGTGACGTGCTCATTTCCTTGTGATCATAATTCATCATCCTATTAAATCTTTTCGAGGTTGAACCAGGGGAGGACGAAGAGGCGTCTGGAGGTCAATTGCCGCCAATTGCACCCGTTTCAACCCACCGGCTGGCTATAACTTCTATCGAACACCCGGCTACCCACTCTATCGTACCTGGCTACTTCGACTCCTCGAAAGTCCATTGACGTTGTGGGATTCGGCATCATGGTGTCATCCATTTATGCTCTCGTCGGGGCGGTGGTCGCCTATGGTGTCTACTCTTACGTCTCTGGCTTGCAGCGCAACATAGCTGAGGCAAAGAAGTCTGGCTTGCCTTACGTGGTGTCTCGTATGTGTCCACGATGTGTTGGGATTCGCCTGATATTGACTGTGGATGTGCAGCTATTTCGCCATTCTCGATGCTTTGGCAGCTAACACACAAGCTCTGGCTACCCATCATTAAGACCCTTCCAAAGACATGGTGGGAGGACTGGCTACAGTCCGTACCAAGACAAACTTGTCCTCTCCTCGTTATGCTAACTCCAGAGCAGAGTCGCGATTCCTAACTGGTCCTACGACCTCCTCCACGAACCCTTCGCACGCCACGGCGAGACATTCATGATCGTTTCCCCGTTCCAGATCCTCATCCTAACCGACAGCGCCGAGGCGATCCACCAAATCACCCAGCAGCGCGAAAAGTTCCCCAAGCTCGTCGAGACGTACGCGATCCTCAAGCAGTTCGGCGAGAACGTCCTGACCACCGAGGGCGCCGCCTGGCGCATGCACCGCAAGGTCACCTCCGCCACCTTCAACGAGAAGAACGCCGCCCTCGTGTTCGCCGAGTCCATCAAGCAGGCGCAGAGCATGACGCAAAAGTGGCTCGGCGCGGACGGCAAGGGCACGAAGACGATCGAGACGCTGGACCACGACACCATGCGCCTCGCGCTCAACATCATCAGCTACGTGGGCTTCGGCATGCGGCTGCTTTGGCCGGGGCAAGTGCTGCCTGCGGGGACGGACCCGAAGCTTACCAAGTACAGCTCTCTGGAGGCGCCGCCGGGACATACGATGAGCTTCGTGGATGCGATTGCCGAGATGTTGGAGCATATTCTGGTCTTGTTGCTGGTTCCGAGGTGGCTCTTGAAGAGGCTTCCGTTCAAGTACACGAAGCTTGCGATGGACTCGCACGACAACTATGTGCAGTACATCGACGAGTTGATGCAAGATAAGATTGAGGACCTGCAAAAGGGCGATCACGGGGACGCAGGCATGGATCTGATGGGCCAGCTTGTGAGGTCAAAATACGGCAACGAGGGAGAGATCAATGGAGGCGCCAACGGTATCGTCAGCAAGGGTAAGGACTCGAAGATCCCCCAGTTGTCAAAGTCAGAGATTACCGGCAACGCCTTCATCATGCTTGTCGCGGGGCACGAGACGACAGCGAACGCCATGCACTTTGGCTGCATCGAGATCGCCTGCAACCCGGCCGTCCAGCGACAGCTCCAGAAAGACATTGACGGCATCTTTGGCGACAGCGATCCCAGCACGTGGAACTATGACAGTACGGTCAACCCCATGCTCGCGTCGATGCTGGGCGCCTGCATGAACGAGACGCTGCGCATGACGCCGGCCGTGACGGAGATCCCTAAGAAGGTCAACCCCGAAGGCGACGGCATCGTGACCCTCGACGGCGAGAAGCACGCGCTGCCGCGGGGTGCCCACATCTCCATCGTCGGGGTGGCGGCGCACCGCAACCCGCGCAACTGGCCGTCGAAGCCGAGCAAGGTCACGGACGCGGTGCACGACCTGAATGACTACGTCCCGGAGCGGTGGTACCGGCAGAACATCAACGGGGAGCAGACGGAGGACAAGGGTGGTGACACGGAGGACTACGGGGGGTACAAGGGGTCCGACACCAGCGAGAAGATGTTCCGGCCGGTGCGGGGATCGTACGTGCCCTTCTCCGACGGCCCACGGTCGTGTCTGGGGCGGCGCATTGCGCAGGTGGAGATTATCGCTGCGTTGTCTGTCATTTTCCAGCGGTACAGTCTCGAGTTGGCGGTGGACGAGTGGGCTAGTGATGCCGAGGTCGAGGCGATGAGCCCGGCGGAGAGGGCCAAGTTGTATAAGAAGGCGCAGGATAAGTGCCGGCAGACGCTGAAGACTGCGAGCACGATGTTGACGTTGAAGTTGCCGCATGGGACGACTGTTCCGCTGAGGATTGTGCCCAGGGGCAAGGAGAGGTTTGTAAATTTCGTGGACTCTGCCTAGATTGGGTTATGGTAGGGTTGGGGACCTGCGGGCGTTTGTATCTCTGTACATTATTGAGGTCGAAGATGTTTGAACATACCAATGAGAACCGGCTGGAATAGCGACTGTCTTCTGTCAGAGCATGATTATCAAGTGTATCAACACAATGTCATTTGAAAGCGATGATTGGATGAGACTGAATCTGGCGTCAAGCAACTGCCAATGTTGACCTTGGAACCCCGCGGTTGGCATGGCAGCTAGCTGGTGGTCATCACGTTCTTTTCCCGGCCTTCTTCGCGCGTGTGGTGTGAATCGGAGGGGGAAATCGGGCAACGTGTTATTGAAAAGCACGCATCATCCCGGCAAAGTCCCCAGACGGCTCATGTCGGGAGATCACCAGTAGTCGAGAGCAGTGGCCAGCGACTATGCCGTTTGTTTACATGGCTCTTGCCTAATTCGGACAGCTCCATTGGAGGGCGCATTCATGTCCCGTGTTGCCGTCGCGTCAGTGGTGGATATGAGCAGCCAAGAATGCCCCACCCTTTTCGTCATGACTGGCCAGTGCTTGCTGCTCCCGGGGGCCGCTAAGCCAGTCGCAACGTCCATCTGCAGCACCCGCACCGCTGTTGCAGCACATGCACCCGCTATCGAACTTCTCCGGGGGGCCCCTCCCCCCCCCAAAGGGTCTCTAGCTCCCTGTGTGATTGCGATTACCCTCAAGATGACTCGGGACGGCAGGAGGGAGGTACACGGTCTCAGTGCACGAAGGCGCACTCGCCCCGAGTCACTCGTCATCCCCTCTCCTCCTCCCTCACCCTTCTGTCCCTCTGAAACCCCCCAAATCCCGCTGCTCTCTCTCACCACAACAACAGAGTGGCCCGCTGTCGAGGACGGGAAAAAACATAAACAACGCTTCGACCAACTCGCTCATCCACACACACTACACCCTTACAACCTAGCTCAGCTCAGCCCAGCTACCCGTTGTCCGTTATCACCATCTGCCCCTCCACGTCCCACGATTATCACAACCGAAAGGTCCCTTCTCCCCTTGCATCTCTCCAATCACTGTACAAGAACATCTCTTCGCTCCAAGAATTAGAGTCGCTTCTTTTGCGCGATTCCTGTGATACCCATCTCAGTCGCCTTTTCCGCCGTTTCAACTACTAAACCATGTCGGGCGCAAACCCGTGGCTCGTTCGCCAGCGCAAGAGCGACTTGGTCGAGCTCGCAGAGCTGACCGGACTTACTGGGTACGTGAATCTTTGCTCTTCCCCCTCATGCGCCAGCTCGCGTCTACCGTGAGCTTCGTGCCTTTGCGCAAGGCGCACTCGACTGCGATTTGCGCCGCGATCGCGTTCTGCCGGACCCGTCGCGCAAGGCTACCTCTCGAGGCGCGTCGAACCACCCTCGATCACCAGGCGTATGACACCCTCACGAACCCTCATGGCTAACGGCCTGCTCCTTTTAGATATGAGAACCAGAAGAAGGTCGATTTGGAGGCTACCCTCGATGAGTACCTCACGGAAAACGCGTTCAAATTCTCTACCGAGCCGAAGCTCACTCCCTACTACACGAGCCGCGCCAAGGCAGCCGGGTCACCCATCAAGAGGGAGGCTCCTTCGTCGGAAGTTGTCAAGTCTGTGCGACGCAGGACTACGAGAGTCATCGAGGAGATCCGTCCCGAGTAAGTCGCAATGTCTGGACTCTCTGCTGCGCGATGCGCATTGCAGAGAGGAATCCACTCGCGCGTCCCCGCTCGTGATCGCGAACTAACAGACGCGTCTCTAGGCCTGAACCTGAAGAAGAGGAGGCTTCATCATCCAGCCCAGAGCCCGCCGCGGCCTCGACTGCCCTGGCTCTGCGTACGCCTGCCCGCAACCTCTCTCTCGCCAGCCGTATTCCTCTGCCCGCAACCCCTGCCGACGTCGCGGAGGCTGTCGACCGCCACACAGTCGCCATCCGGGAACGCGCCACAGAATTGTACGACCAATCTGGCATCCAGGAGGGTACTCAGGCCGTTCGCTCCTCTCTGTCAACGGTCACCTCCATCCTCTTCACCGTTGCTGCGTTCGAGGCGTGGAATCTGCGCGCCGAGGTTCTACCCCTGCGCTATGCCTTCACTATCCCGGCTATCCCCGCGCTAGGCACCAGCTTCTACCCAGTTTACGTGCCCGACGCGTTTCTGTTCGTGACTTCGTCTTTCTGGTCCCCGGTCTCCCTGTGGACCCTGACATCCGTTCTCATTCCGTCCTTGTTCGGCTACTTCTACAACTTGAGCGCGGCTAGCCACCCCCAGAGGCGCGAGGGCTCCGAACTCACAACAGTAGAGTACAATGTCGATCCCCTCGTCTTCAGCATCGTAAAGGCTCTCATTTCCTTCGTCGTTTACGGACAGAAGGTCACCTTTGGCGGCTGGATTAACGAGAACTCGATCGACCGCATCAACGGTGCTTTGTACGGCGAATGGAAGGGCATCCTTACAGGCGCAGCCATCACTGGCCTCGTGAGCTTGTACGACGCCGTCTTGAAGAAGTAGAGACTTCCTTCAGGTCACGATCGTGCAAAGTTGCCTCCCATGGACGCTCCTCAGCTTGTCCTGCCCGTCAGATCCAGGGCTCCGATCGCACCGGGTGCACGTGGATTCGGGCGTGGCATGGGTCGCAGCAGCGACACAATCTACGCATCTACTCCGATACTGCGAAGATCGACGCGCAAAGCTTAGTCATATCTTTTTCCTCATTTTTTCATCACTCGAGGGCGGCGTTATGAGGCGTTTGATCGGCGTCACGCGTGGCTCTTCGGCTGATACCTCTTCGTTTTCCGTACTGCGCTTGACGCAACTCTTTGAGTTGGTCTATCCCTGAAAAAAAGGGCTCTGGTCTGGCTGAAGTGGTCGTCGTTGTTTTTCACTGTGATTTGTATATCTGACCGGTGGTTTGTTGTTTTCTTGCCGGGATGTTCTAGGTGCTTTTTGGTACGCGTTCTGGGTTTTTCTCTTCCGAACTGGTGCAGGTTGATTATGGCATCACGTTCTAGTAGAAGAAGGGTCGGGGTGGCTGGCGGCGACGGCAGGCAGATGAGTTTTCTCCACTCACACAATTACGCGAGGGCGGTTTCTCTGGGAAGTCGGGGAAATCGACGGCACTGGTGTTGAGTAGAGTCATGGCAGATGCCTGGAATACATTGTCTTTTGAAGTTCTACAAATAAGTTTCTCCTTCCTCGTCGTGAACTCATGTCTGCCGCAGGAAGGTATCGACTGGGCGAGGTAGTCATTCGGGATTTCATCGCAAAGCTAACGAAGTGCCTGAGCTACAGAACTAGTTGTGTAGAGACTTCCTCTGCATGGTGACTTAGTCAAACCTTCAAGAGCTGCATGGTGTCGACGACGGCTGTCCTACTCTCACCTCCCTCCTCTATATCGATTACCTTAGAATATATCCGCTAGAGACTAAAGTAGTAATTATTTTTCCGACGTTCGATCTTTCAACTGCGAAAGACTTCCTGCCAAGCGCCCAGCTCAGAACATGAAGGATACATGTCAATCATTTGACTGATCTATGCTAGATGACACCATGAATAAACCCTGTTTATGTCTACTCTTTATACCAACTCGATTCAGCTTCGCTTTGCATCTGCAGTAAAGATACTGGATGTACAGCCTCCGAGGGCAAGTCTAGGAGGCCGATAGCACCAGCGTGAGAGCTGATGCTTTTGAGTATCAGAGGTTCTTGAATGACTTGAAGGTCATGCCGAGTATGTTTATCAGCAACTCTCTGCCAATCACGTATAACACTTGGATTCAGCTTCAAATCCCACGTTCCACGCCACCCAATGCAAGTATGACTAGTCTCCGCGCGGTAGAAAAACTTGGAAGCTTCCCCCTTGCGACCATTCCAAATGACCATTGTATGTAGATGTGGCATTGAAAGTGCTGTCATAGCAGCATTCTCCAAGAGAGTTTGTATCTCGAGACTTCTTGTTTGGGTGAGCATGCTCGATGTAAGGGTCAAGGATCTCATATGGCTCCAAACCCAGTCTTGCTGGCATGACCGAAAGAAGTCCCAGGCTTCGGCCAGGAATGCAACGAAGAGCTTCTCAAGACCAAGACTCCTTTTGGCGAAAGCGGTACTGACCGCGGGCGGTGTTACTCGGACTCTGTCAGGTCTCTGAATAAATTATCGCCCATGTCGAAGTAAGCTAATATAACTTTCGTTGGTCTCTTCAAACACCGATATTTGCTTCAGTGTTTGTGGCAAATGCGATTCAATGAGGCTTAAGTATTCTGCATGGCGAGAAGTTAGTAGGCATAAAAAACAGGTAGAGGCATAATATCTTACGAGGATCCCATATACGCTTCTGTTCGAACGTGTCCCAAACTTGCCATGGCTCAAGAATCAATGACTGTAGCCGAGGAAGGGCATCGAATAGAGCCCCTAGGGCTGTAGGCTCAAGATTTCTTCGACACTGCCGGCGGAGTATGAACCGTGTTGCGACCTTGACTCGAGGGAGGCTTTCTCTGAATTTCAAAGAATAAAGAGGCCCGAAAATTCGTAATAAAGCCATTTCGTCTGGAGTATCGACCTGACGTCCCTTTATCCAGCCATGCTTAGAATCGTAAAAAAGTCGATTACCAGACCGTTTGGGTATGAGATGCTCATGCTCGTCACCGCCACCAAAGTGAAGGTTCTTGAAATGATGCTCCTTATCACTCGGAGACTGAATGGAGAGCTCCAGCGTCAGCTCGGCTCCCTCTGTTACCGGCCACTTCGACAAGATGGAGAAAAGCTTCACGATTGCTCTTCGAACCACACGAGTGTTGCTATCGTGCCATGAATCACTTTCAAGTTTCGTACAACTTCGACATGTGTACGGCCTCAGGTCGATATTTAGCCATGCATGTCGAACAAGATGTGCTCGCCTTCTACCGACCATCGCCTTCATATCATCCAAGCATGATGTTTGTAGTTTTAGCCGGCGAAAACTTTCCTTCTCCAGTGTAGCCTGCCACTCCCGACAAACAGAAGCGCAGGCGCCCCAACCAGGAGTTTGTCGTGCGAGAACTTCAAGTATCATATGCCGCAGTTCCGGTGGTAGAGAACTCCAGGCCGGGACGTATGTCGGTGAAGTGGCATGGAGCTTGGAGCCAGGCATCGGAGCGGGCTGACTCGACCCAACCATGAGGGATGAATGAAGGCACTGGAGGATGAGCCGTTGGGCAACAATTATTCGAAGAAAGGAAACCCCAAAAAGGTCACCACCTGAAAAAACTGAACCTGGCGTAGAAAATAATTCATGTGTTGTAGAATCTGAGTTGTTGATCTGTTTTATCAAACGAATGTGTGAATGTGTGACGTTGAACGGTTGAGGGAGCCAAGCTAAAAATTAAATGGTTTGAAGATATTTAAATATCTGCTCATTCATTTTCCCCTTCTGTGGAGTTTTTTATGCTTCCTTATCGTCTACGAGCACGCCTCAATCAGCAAGGTAAAGACCACAGTGGTACCCGCCCTCCACATTCCTGAACTCAAGTCAGCTTTAGAATAAGATTAGAGCTTGACTGAATAGCCCACAAGTTATTGGAAATGAGTCCATTCTATGAAGAAATCTTAGGCTACAATCAAAAGTTGATTTGCGAAGCGGCGGCTGGGGACATAGCGCATGTCTGGTACGCTTCGAGCCATTCTGCAGAGCTCTCTTCTGGGAAACAGAATCAAACATTTCGTCACTGGTATATCTGCATTCAGGGCCATTCTATGTCTTGCTCTTACTCATCCATCTCTGATACAGAGCTGGGTCAGAGGACCGGGCGGCGTGGCTTTCGGAGCCTTGACGTGGGTGTTGGGCCGCTTTATGCCTTTTGACTTCTTTCTTATACTTTCGTATGGCAAGATACTGCCTACGGACACACGTTTTCGACTTTCGTATGACCCTGACGGGCAAATATGTGAGTCACCTCCGTCCCTTATATCTATTACCTTCGACTATCTTTGTCGAGTAATGACTGACTACTCTTCTTTCCCTATTTGACCCATTATTTCAATGTGCATAGGCTGTTGTGAGGGCTGAAGATGCACCCAGACATGCCTACTAACTGTCGCTGTTTCGGTATAAGTAGTGAGTTTTGCTGTCCAGACGGGCAGGAGGCATAAACGACAATAGGGACAACAACGATGACGACAGCGACAAAAAAAAAGGGACAGAGAAGATGGAGACATCAGGGACGATAGAGACAGTAGGGACGACAAGGATGACAGGGACACCAGGAACGATAGGGTCAATAGATATCTGTATTAAAGAACTATGCGTCCTAATGCAATAGTTACCCGCCCGGATGGCAAGACTCCAACTATTTTTCTCGGCTATTTAGCTTGCAAGAACGTCACTATTCTCTTTTCCCCCCAGTAGTTACCTAATAGAATCTGCTGTAAATTGTCATTCCAGAGAGCTCGATGTGCACAAATCTCACGATGCTGACCATCTTTCCGCCAACCGCTGACCATTTCCCCATTCATCGTTTCACACCTAAACGAGCCCGTCTTCCAGCATCTCGATCAAAACCTTGTTGACTTGTCCTTATGTATATGATCATACTTTCCGACAGCAATTATATCGGTCATTGTTTGTGCCTTCCGGGGTTGGACATAAGCGGTCGTTGGCCTGGGTGTGGGTCGCTGGCATCCATCCCAGCCTGCTTCTCCATGCAGAGCCAAGACAGTCAGAACAGCGTCATTGGCGGAGCGTATCTCAACTGGGGGTCCTTTCGGTTGTACTGCATATGCTGGTCCCGGCCGATGAAGAGCTCCATCTGATTTGCTGCCTGGTTGTCCCGCAATTGTTTACACGTTGGCACCGTGGACAGCTTACCGTCTTTCTCTCTTCCGCCTTGACAGTCGTCAACACACCACGGCAAGCCGGTCAAAAAAAACTAAAAAAAAACTCTGTTGCAGCTCTTGAATGATCAACTCAGAGACGAAGACACCAAGATCGAAGATGCAATGTCACTTTTACAGAATGACCTGAAACCACAACATGATGCAGTGGACGATTCCCTGGGAGAAAAGGATCTGCAATACGGAGAGGGCTTGCCAGGCTTTGAGGATTCCTTGGTCAGAGAACCAAGTGAGTTTCAACAACTCATTGTGGCTGGTGAGGAACTGTTGTCAGAAACTGCTCGACGAGGCCAACTTCTTTCGCATCCGGTATTTTGGGCAGTGATAGGTTTGTTGACCCCCGAGAAAGCGCATCGTTAGATCGATAGACCTGTACTAATATCGGCGTAGGAATTGGTCTGCAAGTATGGCTCGCAGCCTAGACACAGAGCTATCAGGGATTTTGATGTAGCAGGACATGATCAGCCGCTAATACAAGCTTGCCACATGACGAGACAGATACTCGTACCGCAGCGGGGGGGTATCGTCGATGACATGTAGTCTACGAGCGTCATCTTCATAAGGAAGATTAAGTGTTTCGGATGTAGCTGCAGTGGGATGCTCATTTAGAAGCGGCTAGTTTCTTATCAAATCATACTCATGATCAAGCACGGCTCGTTGACGTTGTACTGTGACACTTCATGAGATATGAGAAAATAATAGAAACCTTGTTATTCTCTTCGAAGCACTTTTAGTAGACCAATCCCTACAGTAGAAGCTCAATCGTAGTTGTATGCTAAGAAAAACAACATGATTATCTCCAATTGGAAACCAAGTGAGAAATAACGACCGCGCTCACATGAACTCGTGTAAGCACTCATTCGTAATTCAAGCTGAACCTGTACGGCCTACCAGGACAATGAAATAAGTTGACGGGAAAAAGGCCCAGCGTATGGATGAATGAATCAAGAAAACCCGACTTCACCGTGGTGCCCCATGGGTCACTTGATGGTCACCACAAAGGTTGTTTAGTTCTCTGACCCATTACCGGTTGAAACACGCACCATATTCAAAGGCTCCTATAGAATTCACTCTGTGGCATACCTGCCGCTTCCGAATTCCCGAACATATCACATGGTGACCTCTTACAACTCGCCCAATATGGTACAACCATCTCCTTGTCCACCGAGATATGTATCTGACAACTCTGTAGTTAGCCCGCCAACTCATCTCAAGGGTCACCCGACCTATCACACTCCTGCCTCACACCCAGCCCATCATCACCTCACGAGGCATCCACGCAACCCCGATCTCTCCCGCCAACGTCCAAAGGCCAGCCAACGATTCTAACCTCGTTCCAGCCGCCCCCACCGTAGCCGAGCTTCACACGATGATGAACAACCTCCAAAAGGGCGAAGCCGACCCCGTCGTCGTGCACAGAGCCCTCAAGGCCTACGAGGCCGCCTTCAACGCCGACAAGCAAAAGATACTCGACGGATTCAGGCAGCAACGCATTGAGATACGAGAGTCTCATGACGCGATTGACAGGGTGCTAAATAAGCTTCAACGTCTGCACCATCGTGTGTATTACTGGGACGATAGAATCGACGATTGGATGGCCAAGATGGACGCCACACCTGTGCCGGAACGTTTCGACTTTCGCCGGGTTTTGCAGGCGGGGCTTTGGATGCTCAGCGGCGGCACTGCTGTTTATGTATGGTCGTCGTAGCGGAAGACGTCTAAGCCGAAGGAGAAGGAGTGGTGTCGTTGAGGTGAGACTTATAGTCACCATGTTGTTCGTCATGTACAGGCCCTCATCCTCTGAAATGCACTGAGCACTTACACAAGAGACCGCCCATCGTTCCTATGATAGAGCGACTACTTTTCCTATAGCTAAACTCTACTTTACTGTCCTCGTCGGCGCTTCTATTGTCGCTATTGCCGTTGTCGTCGTCGTCGTCGTCGTCGTCGTCGCTGTTATCGTCGTCTTTACTATCGTCGTCGTCGTTACTATTACCGTCGTCGTGACTATAATCGTCATCGTTCCTATTATTATCATCATCGTTACTATCGTTGTCGTTATTACTGTTGTTGTCGTCGTCGTCGTCGTCGTTATCGCTATTGCTATTACTATTGATACTATCGTCTTCGATAATGGTAACTAAGTACATAGGAAACATGGCCGCGAAGACATAGGAAAATCAGTCGGTCCCTTGTACATAAGCAGCAAAGGACATTGTCTCCTCTCATGGTGATTTTGGACCCCAGGCCGATTCACATACCAGATAGGTACATCAAGAAGCAACACAGCATACTGAGTGCTGGACCTACACACCCAAGACTGAGGTCAAAAATGCTTGGCCCCAGAAAGCCAAAACCTATTTTCAGCACCGGACAAAAGACCGATAGCTGATCTTCCCTGGCGAATGAGGTTCGTTTTCGGGCAGAGATAAACAATGATTCAGGGCATGGTTATCTTCAACGCGAAACGTCCCGAAAGGGTCCGCAATCTATCCGTGTCAGCACTACGTCATCGCCCGGACCTCACCGCTCCAAGATCCAGGGACGAAGAAAATTGCGATGCATGGCTTATGAACAGAACGATAATGCTCGATATTGTATGTTCTATGGCAGTCTATGCTCATGATAGATAGCTCATCTCTTAAGGACCCAGCTGCTGTGCGTGTGTTGGTATGATGCTTTCCCATCTCATCTTAGGTATCTGTAGCCAATTGCAGATTCTCGGTGACTTGATGCAACCCAAACCTAAAGCTTCTTTCCTCATCTCCATGTAACCAGTAAATGAACGCCGTCCCATTTAACTATACAGATGTCTCTTATCTTTTTCTTTTGTAGTCTTAACTCCTCGCTGCAAACCCGGCGGCTCCTCATGGCCGCCGGTGGTGTATGATACAAACCCCGCCAATTATTTGGCGGGAGGCTGGGTAGGCTTTGCGGAATGACGTCCGCAACGATGAGGGTGCTTCGGTGACTTGATGGAGCAATGGTCGGCCGCATCCTCGGGAGCACGGCGGCCGTACTTCTTGGTGACCTCGCAGTATTCCCTGTCAGGACCCATCCACTCGCGCAAGTGGCGGTACAGCTGGCAGCGGTAGTGACCACACTTGCGGCAGTAGACCTGACCCTTCAGGCGCATGCCCTCAAGAGGGTGCGGTTGGCTGTGACCCTCAGTAGTGGGTGTGGAAGTTCCCGAGCTGGACTGCGGGACGCGGCGGCTGGCGAGGTAGAAAGCCCACTCCAAATCATTGGGTCCGTCGCGGTGGGACGACAATGGTACACTGCCGTGCATGCGACGGTGGATATCGTAGAAGTGACTGTTGGTCAGACCCAAGCATGCACTATCCATAGGATCGAGGTAGTCCATAATGGTGTAGTGAAGCTCAATGGGAAGATCAAAGATATCCATACGAGCCGAGGGCCGGTGGGTGCGTGGTGGCGGCTCGTACTCCATGACCGAGTAGGAGCGGCGTGGGGGCGGAAGAGGAGGCCGGCGAACCTGGGGAGGATGCGGCGCATTCTTCATCTCTGTTGCTGGGAGCTCGCCCTGCTCGGGAACAGAGGAGATGGAGCTTGAGTTGGATGTAGAAGATGTCTGCGACTCCATAGGAGGAGCAGGGTAAGGCGAAGCGTTGGGCGCCGGACTGCCCTGCGACGAGGCAACGGGTGAGTCGGTAATGGACCAGCCGCGACGGGGAGTGCGCCAGCCGCCGCGCTTCTTGTGAAGCTCGTCCTTGATGGCCTGGTGCTGGCTGATCTCCTTCATCATGGCATGGCGCTCTTCGCGGCTCATCATCTTGTCCTCCTGGTTAGATGCGATGCTGCTAGCAAGAATCATACGGGCCAGGGAAGCGACGTTGTCGTCGTGAGAGGGAGCGGCGTGGCCATTTTGGCCCGGGCCTGGGGACAGGACTTCGACCATTGTGAAGGGGCTCTGTGTAACGGCGGAAGAGAGGATGAGGTGTCGCCGACGGCCCGAGGAAGGCAACTATTCGACGATGGCTTGGATGGTGATGTGAGGGATTGGCAGCGACCAACCGCGTTGGAGGTCGGTGGTCTCGTGATGTGAGAGGGGTCGTTCCCGAAGGCTGATCAATTCACCTATGAGGTGAGGGGAAAGAAGTGGTCGTCGGGTAAAGTTTCGTGGGATCTGTATCGTTGTGCTCAGGCTGAGGGGGGCC
Source organism: Colletotrichum gloeosporioides (assembly GCF_011800055.1). Classification (NCBI taxonomy): domain Eukaryota; kingdom Fungi; phylum Ascomycota; class Sordariomycetes; order Glomerellales; family Glomerellaceae; genus Colletotrichum; species Colletotrichum gloeosporioides. The sequence continues at coordinate 1,988,957 of NW_025544662.1, read as the reverse complement.
TATGTTCTCGGACTCCCTGGATACTGGCGAGTTATTTTGGTTCAGGTGATATCGATGTTGAGGCTGGGCGGGCCAATGTCGTAGAGTGATGTAGTTGGTAAGCCAGATTGCCTCAATAGCAAGTTCATGAGTTGCGTATGAACCGTTGAAGACGGGGCCGGGAGAGGTTCGTTAGATATTTAAGGGTACGTCAAAGGCAGAGTGACAGGACCCTGAAGAGGCAAAGTCGGGTGCTGATCAGTTGTGTGGTCTTTTAAGGAAGAAGAGACGGGAAGCCCTGGGAGGAAAAGAGGGTGTGCGGTCGCGGTAGCGGTGGGACATGGCCGCGAGGGAAAAGCATGCGCTGCTGGGGACTAGTCAGGCCAAGAGAGCGCAAGCAGGGCACCAGCGAGCAGTGGTAGGCCAGATTAGCGGTGGGGATTGGGGGTCCAGAGTGTCACTGGCAACGCTGCGAGCTGCAGGCACTACGCCATAGTTGCCAAGTACGGCAGTAAAGTGGCCCCCTCGGCCCAGCGCCTTCCAGTGCCTCCCCTGATAACCTAGCGGGTAGCGCGAGGCACGACTGCTATTGCTGGACATTTCGCTGAAGCTGGCGCTAGGTATTCCCGGCCTGGGGAACCTCGCCTCGCATTGCTCTCTTGCAGCTGCAGCACTCTTCCGAACGTCTTTTTCTCTGTTTCCCTCGGTGACTGGCCCCTTCATCTCATGGCAGCTCGAAAAATGGGGAATTCGGTCATTGGCATCCTCGCGCGAATCATGGAGCATAACGTCCAATAACACATTGAGCAATAATGTCGACAATCCTCGCAGAAAAACACTGGAGAAGATGGAGATAGCTGACACCGGACTCCAGCTCTGTAACCGACCAAATCGCCCCTCGAGCCACTCAGCTTGCGCAGACACGCAGACAGGGCCTTCTGGAGGGTCTTTGACTTGCCTCTGTCCTCCACAAGTCCATCCATGGGTGAGGTAAGGTACGCCGCTGAGGTACGAGGTGACGGCGAACGGACGGATTCTCAGCGACGGCGCAAACCTCGAGAGGTACCGGTACTTGGCCGGCTACTTTCGTCATAGGGTCTCGCAGACAGGAAGGTGAGGATGTACCAGCCGATGGCGGTCACCGACGAAGGACAGCAAGCAACGTGCTGTGCTGCAGGGCAGTTCCGCAGCACCAACTCTGCGAATCGACAGATCCGAGAACAACGCTCGGCGCGTCGGAAGAACGAGAGACATGCGACTTTCTCACCACCTCACACTCGACACAACTGATATCGACGCAAGCCACGCCTGCCCTCCGACGAATCGATTCTCTGAATTCAGATCATGCCCGCCATCACCCCTCGTTTCCCCCTCAAACCAGCTTTCTTTTCTACCGACCAAGTAGCGCCTGGCGGGTGAGATGCGCGACACGACAGGGTGGTTTGAGGCCTGGCATGCTGTGATAGGTCTTGTGTCGTGTGCTTGGTGTTCTGGAACTGGCCAGACGTCAATGGCATGCAGCTACAACGCATGGAAACACCGTTATCGATGCGATAGAAGCATCAACACCCACACGGTTGCCAACGGCGGCCCGCAGACTTCCACCAGAGTCTAATAGCAGCAAAGACCAGAGATTCTCCCATCTTCCCTTCCTTCGTCCATTGCAACCCAACATGGGATGCCACACCGTCTGTCAGCCATCTGGTTGGCGCCCTCGACTGATCTGATCTCCTGTCACCGCCCAACGCAGCTCTAATTTTCAAGGCGCTGCATCAGTCGAGAATGATGATTCTTGCAACCACCAAGGGCTTGATCATGAACTCGGTCATGCAGAGCCGAAGCAAATCAGAGCCCAGCACCCCAGCCAGGCCGCCGTTGTTGTAACGCGGGGAAGCAAGACAGGTCTCATCCTGGGAAACATGGTCTCATGACCCCCAAAAACATGCCAGTAAGGCTGCCATCGTTGCACAGCTCTCAGCTATCATATCACCGCACCAAGCATACATTCGCCCATAGGCGTGCCATAGACAGAGGACGGCGTTGGGGCACAGCAACACCAGACGGCGGAAAACAGGGCGCTGCTTTCCACGCGATCGACAGCGTCATGCTCTGTGGTGCACTGGTCGTACATCTGCACCATCCGTGAATACCACCCAACGTGTGGGGGGACCACAGAAGCGGTGGCGCTTCTCTTCCATTCCAATCGTGACCTATCGTTGCCTGCCTCATCCAAGGGATTCTCCAGTCAACCCCAATCTCCGCTATGGAAAATCGCAACGAAATCTCCTACCCCAGCTTTTCCACGCGCATCGGCTCGACGGCCGTTCACGATATGACGATGCCCCACGGCACGTCACTGGCCCTGCAAAGAGGGTCCAACACCGGAGGAGCTTCCAACAGGCGGCCGGGAATCACAAGTCAACGAAGCTTGACCTTGGAAGAAACGTGGACGAACCTCTGCCCTGGGCTGCTTTCTCTGAGTATACAGAACGTATGGTCGAAACGCCGCCTGTTTCGCTGATCTGATCTGGCGCATCCTTCCCAGGCCACGTTCCCTCCATCGGCGCACACCGATCAGGCCAGCACAGGACCGAAGAAAATATGCGTAACCTCATGATCTGATCTCGCCCCTCACTGCTGCTTTCAGCAGCTGTGAGAGTTCCGGCGGCGCTCAGCATCAAATCTGGCACACACACGCCGCGTTTTTGCGCCTTGAATCTTGATGCGGGCGGGGAGATCTCGTAGAAGTCCCGGAGAGCACAATCCCGTTCAATCAGATCAACGTCCTGTGCCGATACTTTTTCGGCGTCGTTTTTTTTCGACAACCATCTCGAGAGTCGGTGCTCTTCGTTCTCTCCGAAGAGGGTGTGAAAGCCGTCAATGTCGGCGCCGGCACCGGCACCAGGACATCGTATTGCTCTTACTAACCACCGCCACTAACAAGCCGGTCCCAACGCTCAGGGTCTTCCTGAACAGCTGGAGGGGGTAACTGCAACCACAAAGTCTAAGGCGCCTCGAACCGTGGGATGGCCCTAAGCTACTTGGCGACTCGCGCCCATCCGCTGTGACGACGTCCCATCCGTATTGAGCTTACGGTATGCTCATCCAGAGCTGTCTGGCCGGGAAGTGACGCTTCTTCGCCAACTAGTCCGATTGGCAAAAAAGCCAAAGATGTCAGATCGAGGTGTGCAAATCGAGTGAGTGAAGTTGAGTAAAAAGATCATCAGGGTCCTGCGGTTTTTGGGCGTTACGGGGACTGACGTCGCCACAATGACATACGACAAATGGGGGACTTCAATCTGTGGGACCCATCTCAACTACTACAATTGCCCATCATGCAGTGTCAGCCATTCACAACGAGCCACGCCGAAGTACGTTGCAGAAGGACGTCTGGTCGTTAACGCTGCAGAACTTTGATGCCAAATTTCATTGAAACAGAAACCGGTCAGCCGCTGGAAGCGCGTACAGCACGTGAACTACTGCCCTCCCAGCAAGAATGATATTGGCATGGCTCAGATCTTATAGCTTAGATAGGGGAATGAAAGGCGCATTTTATATGGCATTTCCGCTTGTGCAGGGATGGCACACCGAGATTATTCAATGCGCCTCATTCGTCGGGCGGTGAAGACCACAACAAATAAACAATTCAGCACAGCAACCGAGGAACATGGCATAGAACGAGAAATGAGGCACAGAAGAGAGCTTCATGGTGTTATCGTGTTCCTTGTATACCATCAAAACTCCGGCTGTTGTAAATCCGATAGAATAGGCGTACATTGACCTCCGTTCGCCGTCGATGACCGACTTTTCGAAATGCATTACCAACAGACGTACTTCATCCTCTCGGCGTGCTTGCCATCCAATTTATATACCGTGCATGATCCGTCCTGGCCGCATTCAACCCCTATCGTTAGACGGGCGACCTGCTCTTGAGCATGCTCGTAGTCCGTCTTCCCTGGGCGGACGATCCTGCTTTTCGGGAAGAGGTTGACGGCTTGCCACAGGACCACTCTCTGAGCGCTTCTCCTTAGCGGTCTCTGGCTCTGAAGCCTGTGACCCGCGCTTCTTTTAGGCCTGTCGACTCTGAACATTCACCGCTTAGATAGCGACCCAGATGAGCATGATGACGACGTCCATTCCCTTGCCCTCGCCGCCATCGTATTTGTAGGACCACATGCCGTCCTTTTTCTCATCCCAGTAGGCACCCGTGGCGCTGTGCATGCCGCGGCGTCCAACGTGAGGCTTGCCGTCGGTACCGGTAGTCTCGGCGCTCGTGGAGATGTGCGGCTCCTCGGAGTTGGCGGTGGTGCCCTTGGACTTGTTCAGGGAAGAGGTAGGAACGAGGTGCTGAACGATCGTAGAGTTACAAGCGAATTTATAGGCAGGGGCTGATCCGCCTTGGGGAGTGGACTCGGAGATGACAGCCTTCAGGACGGATGACTGTTGCCACGGCGTTAGATTTCGGCTGGATCGTCCCCGAAAAGGGGCTTGGGAGAAGGGGAAGGAGCCTACGATGATTGCACTGTTCCATTGCTCGGTCTTCGCATGGTCGTAGAATTCCGCAGATCCAATTGCTGATTGGCAAGCCTGGCCATTGTGTCAGTAACTGTTGCTATTCCCAACTGGCGGTAAGGCAGGCGCTCGTTGCGCTGCTCGAGTGCTTACATCGGTAGCGATCTGCTTGAGGCGGTTGAACGCGACAGGCTAGATGGCAAGAGTCAGTGATAATTCCCAAATGCAACATTGGAAGCCAATGCGGCGGGGTAGTCGACGTACAGGCGCGGCGGTCGTCGGAGCGGCAGACATTGTGAAGATCGGATGTTTTGTTGATTCCGGAAAATCGATGAGATTATTGACAGAAATATCGTGATGTATGGAAGTCACTGTATCGATGTCAGCTTTGCTAGATGCGGCCAAGTTTTTCAGTCTGAGGGTGCGGTGTTTACCGGTGTAGATGTGGATGCGGTGGTGTTGTCAGTTGCGGAATAAGGCGAAAGATGAGGCTCCTCCACAAAAAGTTAAGGCGTCCCGTGTTGTGATGCGCAGCCCGATGCAAGCGCCTCGCGTCGCAACACGGGCCGTCCGGTCTGGCGCAGCTGCCGCAGGCCGGTGCGCGGGGCAACGGGTCACGTGCTGCTCCTTGCAGCCACAGTCTTTAGTCATCATGCAGAGAGAGCAGCTTGCAGATGGCCCCTGCTTGTGGCTGAACCAATCACCGCCTTCAAGGTTCGCACGTGTGGTATCTGCAGCAGTGATCCATGGCTCGTAGCTGTGGCTGGTGGAGAGCTCTAGCCGTGGCAGGCCAAGCGTCACAGATTCTGCGATGGAGCTTTAAGGGAGGCAAGAGGGGCCGTGGTTCCTGCGTTGCGTCTCTGTCGCATCGAACAAGCTTTCAAGCGGGTTCTCTCTCTCGGTTCGGTTAGGTTACAGGTCTCTGCTCTTTTCCTCTCTCTTTTTTAAACTTCGCATTCCTTTCATTCGACTCTCAATCTCCGATAACGACAGACCTTTGTATTTGGGTTCAGACGAAATCTCGAAAAGCTCGGCTCAATTGACGTTGTTTTCTTCGTCACACGAATACGGGGCGCCTCGAATACAAGCGACAAAAGCCGTTGTTATCCAACACCGAGTCCGAGCTCGAACGCACGCTAGACCAGCCCAGCCTCGCCGACGTCGAGCCGCGAAAATCAACTTCACCTCGTACGATCGCGATACGCATCGCTGCCAGAAGATCCTCGGTCAGGAGAAAGCAGATACAACAGAACAACCTCCAAAATGTCCAGCCAACCTCTCCTTCAGACTGCGCCGGGTATGTCCACTTACAACACAATCCGTCCCTCTCGGGCATACCACCGCGAGAGACCCAATCGTCGTGATCTCCAGCTAACCACCGCCGCCCTCGATCCAGGCAAGCGCATCGCCCTCCCGACGCGCGTCGAGCCCAAGGTCTTCTTCGCCAACGAGCGCACCTTCCTCTCGTGGCTCAACTTCACCGTCATCCTCGGCGCCCTCGCCATCGGCATGCTCAACTTCGGCGACCGCCCCGCCTTCATCAGCGCCTTCCTCTTCACGGGCGTCGCGATGCTGACCATGATCTACGCCCTGGCGACATATCACTGGCGCGCCAAGTCGATCCGCGTGCGCGGCCAGGCGGGCTTCGACGACCGCTTCGGCCCCACCTTCCTGGCCATCATTCTGCTGCTGGCCGTCGTCGTCAACTTCGTTCTGCGCATAACCTACTCCTCCAAGGAGTCGAAGCACTAAGAGCGACCAGCCGTTGCTGAAAGCACGGAAACCAAAATGTTGGAGAATAAAAGGGGGGTTGTTTCGTATCGACTGGCCCGGGCAGTTGTTGCTGAGTCGCGTGAGTGGTGATTACGACGAGCCAATGTAGGTCGGGAGGGTAGCAGACGTTGGAGCGCTCGCTTCTGCACGTCGAAGAGTGTGATTACTTTGGAGTTGAGGGAACATCTGTGTTGCTCGCGTAAAGTGAACGATGTCAAAGTCTGCGCGAGCGGACAGGTAAAGAAAAAAGTGCATTGTGACCATGGAGTACAGGTACCGGGAGACTGCATCAGTCCGTTCCAGCGCTGTGTAATTATCTAGCAAAATATTCTCTTTTTTCGTCTCTTGCGTCTGTCTGCAATTCCTCTGACTTGGGTATCAAACCGTGAATGTCCCTTTTCTCTGTCCTAACGCCCAAAGATGCAATCATGTACATGGTGCCGCCCAGCTTGTAGCAGCCTCTGGACCGCTATCGAAACCTCTTCTGCCATCTGGTCTCCCCCCATCTGGTCTCCCCCCTTCTGGTTTCTGGTGTATTTATGCGTCGGTGGCTGCTGCCTGACCTCCCTACGTCTCGTTGGTTTGCTGCGTGACGCCCTCCTGGGCCTTCAGCTCAGGCATGGGCTCTAGGGAGAGGAAGATGCTGAGTGACTTCGGGGTTCCTTTCTTCGGCTGCGGCATCACCGCCTTCTCGAACCGGCTCTCCATGACCTCGAAGTCGTCGTCGTCGTCCGTATCGTTGCCTGTTCCCCCGCCGCCGAGCATAGTCTCCTCCACGACCTCCGCCTTGGGCGGCAGCTCGTACATCTTGTTGTACTGGTACCACCGACCGCCGTCCTCTTCCGCCACGATGCGCTTCACCTGCTCCGAGATGGTGATCATCTTCCCCACCTCGCTGGGCCTGGCGTGCAGGAGCACCGCCCGTTTCCTCGCGTCCCCATCGTTCTTGCGCAGGTGCAGCAGTAACCAGGTCACACGCTTGTGGATCTTTGTCGAGGAAATGGTGAAGGCGGGAAGCACGTCGTACTTGGTTCTCAGCTCGGCAAGGAGGGCGTCGTGAGGTACTGGTGTTCCAGACCCGGCCGGAGACGGCTTGTTCTTCTTCTTCTTCTGGTCCTCCGACTCGACCATGATGGGCAGTTTTCTCTTCTTGTCGCCTCGAATACCCGCGGCGGTGTCCTTAAGCCCGTCCTGCATTGTCGGCGTCTTTCAGCATGGTAAGACCAGTCTTCAATGCTTCGTCGTCGTCGTTGTCGTCGATGTTTGCGCGGGGTCCGATGTGGTTTGTCGACGGTGTCAGTCCGGCGAAGGATTGATGGCGATGAAAATATGCGGCGGGATGAAATCTGAAGTCACAATCTTATCGGATAAGAAGCTTTGACCAGGCACCTAGATTCGGAGCCGATGACCGAGCCTTCGATTCGACAGTTATGTAAGCCATCCCACTCGTCTAAGTTGACAAACCAGATTGTCTGCTCCCTCTATTGACGAGTGTTCTTTCGATTCTGTGCCGCGCAACCGCTCGGTTCTCTTCTAGGAACCAAATCAAGTCGAACGTCATGATCTGGGCTGCGCAGATCTCGTGATATAGCACGTGATCTACAAATCCATGATCTGCTCTTCAAACACGAGCTTTCTGCCGTGGTCGGGGACGCTTAGCGTCCCGCGGAAGCAGGAAGACTTCACCCAGACGAGTGGTGCCGTCCATTCATTGTGGGTCGTGGCTTTTCGACTTCACATGTTTGATGTGGCCTGTGCAGAAGCACGACTCATCTTACAATGCGCTATGGTTTTGATTCGCTGGGCACTAGTTTGGGCGTAACCGCTTGCAGCCACTCGCAGACCCCAGGAAACCGACATCGAGATGCCGAGAATGGGGATGACCCAGGATGGGCATTCGATGAACCCGAGCTGGCCGTGAAGGGTAAGAGGGTAGTTGCGGTGCAAAACGTCCCGCATCGACAGAAGTTTGTCTTGCGGACTGAATCATGAACTAAACATCGTCTCGTCATCTAGCAGATTCCAATAGGGTCTCCCCGAGATTCCAAGCTTCCGAGATGCAGCATGCCGGCCGAGCTGCAAAGCTGCGGTCACATCGATCCGTTTCGCCCAGGAAAGCCAGAAGGCGCCATTCGGCTCCCGGGATGGGGCCTGATGCGATATCGACGTCTCTGCTAAAGGCAGGGATGTGCAGCAATAAGCGGGTACTTGAGCTGTCGCGACCTTGGCCGGTGAGCCGGGGCTATTGGATGTTGCTTCCGCGGAGGGTCGTAGCATGCCGGGGCAATTGGATTGGTTTATTGAACAGAACTTGGGGCATCTCAGCGAATGGCACTTGGCGGGACTTGTACCTCGCTAGCAATCTTCAGGTCTGAAACCAGAAATGGCAAAAGGCAAAAGCTGGGCACGTCGGGTGGCGTGGCGCATTTCAAGCGGCCACCCATGGTTTTAGCGCGTGTCGCACCCACCCACCCGTCCTCTCAGTCCTCGCGTGCGTGGCCTCGGCCGTCATCAGGGTTGCAGGGCGTCCCGAAGAACTGCGAGATGCGAGGCCTCAGAGGCTGATGGAGGATCAGAGTGTTTGATGTCAGGTTGCCTTCAAAGGACGGACGGGTTCGATTGCGAGGCGAGGAAAAGAAGGCGGCGAAGAAGGGCAGTAGAAGCATAAGAAGCAATGCAGAAGCATGGCCGTCCCTTGCTGTTGAAGGGTCCAGCTTTCATGTCATCCCAGGTGGTTCCCAAATCGCTGGGCTGCGGCTTCATGTCGGCTTGCTGGGAAACTCTGATGCTGATGGGGTATTCAGAAGTCGGTGTCTGTTCTGTCGTAGACACTAGACCGCCACGGCATCTTCAAGCCCAGCCGGAATGGCAGCGCCGCTATCCAGACGAATGAGATGCGAGTCCGCCAAGTCGGACGTGGAGAAGAAGGACGTGGCGGTGGGAGCGAACAACAACAGACTGTCGTCAACAAATAAAGGATTTCTTTAGTTGTTTGCATTCGTCAGAGAAAGGAAAGACGGTCAGGTCATTTTGGGTCTTGTTGAATTGATGGGGAGAATGCGCCAGCCGACGCCATTGCCTCTCGCGGATGTCAACAACACGGATCCATGGAATTGACGGCGGGAAGCGCACCTCACATCAAGCAAGCAGCACACTGATGTCGTTGGCAGGAGCAGACAGGCCGGAGAAGCGTGGACGCGCGCACTGTCGCTTTAGCGTTGAAGTCGCTGGAGGCCCCGACCCCAGCGGGACGGGACTAATCAACAGCAGAAGCTGGAGGCATTCGGGTTCATTCCCACGCCTCTAGGTTCCTTAGCTCTCTGACTTTTTATGTTTACCACACCCCAAGGTCGAGGAGAGAGACATGGCAACACACCACGAGCTTTCCCCGGCTCCTCCTCACTAAGGAACCTTACTGCCGCCCTAAGCAGGTTGGGTAAGTCGGCTTGGGCAAAGTACTTACGGGCAGTGAAAGTGAAAGTCAGCGTGAGGGTTGTTAGTCAGGTTTGTCGTTAAGACACTTATTGAAACCTTTACAAACAAAACATGATTGAAGTAAGGTAGATCGACAGCAAGGCCTGTTGTTTATTGCGCAAAGACGAGCGAGAGCACGAGCGGGCCGTGTCTTTTCGCCAGATGCTTCATGGTGTTTTCCTCGTTCATCCGTCCTCCCCTCCGTGCCGGATTTTCTGTGAATCTCTTTCTCACATTTCCATCTTTCCCATCCGCTATCATCAGAAAAAAAGGGGGATCCCTCCAGATAAATCTCCACAGCAGCTGTGTCCCGTATCTTGGGCGCCCACCCTCTGTCCCGTTCTATTTTCGGGGCGGCGATAAAACACGCAGTGCAGCGTAGCCAGCGACCCGGCTGCGAGTTGCTACAGACCGAGTTCCCCCGTCCGTCTCATCATCCATCCATCAGACACTCAAGACAGACAGGCCAGACACGGACGCAGACGCAGACAGAGCGGGAGCCGGGAGGAACAGCGTGCGTCCCATCTCGGGGTCTTTGAGGGTCCCCTCTGACTTTTTTATTTTTCCTTTTTTCTAGATCCCAGATACCCTTTCCGAGTTCAGTGCGCTGCCGCTGTCGCTGTCTTCGCCGTTGCCGACGGTCTGCTTTGCGTCGTCTAGCATCTGGATACGGCGCATCCACGCCCTCGTTCTGACACGTCCACTATCGGCCTTTCTCTCGCAACAGAGCGGCAATCAAGAAGGACCTGACTCTTCGAACTGTCCGGGTGTCTTTTAGGTTGTGTCGATATCGGGTCTGGCTCCCTGGCGTCGTGTCCTGTCGTCGTGGTGCCCTGTCCTGTTTGCCAGTCCTGGCCGGAGCGTCCTGTCGTGTTCCCCACCCCTGCTTTCCTGGGCTGCACCTGCCTGGTTGTTGCTTCCCCTCCCTGGGTTCCCTCGCCTTCTTTTCCCTGGCGGCGGTGTCCTGTCTCTGGGTCAGACCAAACAAGCGCATTCCCTCGTTCCCTCCTGCTGTCTCCCAACTGGCCAATCAGAAGCAGCAGTCGCGGCACAATCCTTATCCACACCACCCACACCTCACACCCCGTCTCCATTTATGCCCCCCCTTGCATTCAATTCACAAATTGCCTTTTCCTAGTCAGTCGGTCCCTCACATCATCATCTGTGCCATCTGCACCATCAGCACCAAAACCACCGCGCCGCGCGAAAGCACCACCGACCACAGCACCAACGTAACAGCAGCAGCAGCTCTGGCACCCACAATTTGTGCAGAAACAGAGCCAGAGCGCAGTCAATCAGCGACACACAAACCACCACAGGCCAAGGCCAACCAAACCAGTGTGCCAATCCGCGGTCCGCAGCAGTTGGAACCCGGCCAGTCACCCACTGGAAGTGTGCCCACCAGGAGGTATCCAACCGTCACAGTCCCGCCGCCGTCCACCTGGGCCTCGCTGCTGTCCATCCATCCACTCATCCCACCGCCCTCTTTCTTCGCGGTGCCCGTCGTCTCTTCTGGCTGCGGTGTTGTTTTCGACGGTCGGTTCTGGTACCTGCTGTACACTGCAGTTACCTTACTCTGGCCCCCCCAGGATCCACGGCCCACCCGCACTCGCAATCACTCCCCCCAGAGAGGCCAATTTCCCACCCAAACCTGCGCAGGTCGCCCGCCCTTCCAGAAGAGCAACGCAGAGCGCCAGAGACGAGACCTCCTGGGTTCCTGCTCCCCCCCGCCGGCTTCACCTTATTCTTGTTGTTGCTCCTTCTTGTTGTCGATTTCCATCTCCAACATCTCCCATCCTCCTCCCAAACAACCCTCCTCTCCCCCCGATTTCAGCCCAGAAAACAACACCGTCCGCCCGACACAGAGAGAGCACTCAGAAAAGGCGTCGCCCTTCTTTTGCTCGTCCGTCTCTCTTCGCGCATTCATTTCCGCTCCGTTTTCCTGCGCGATATCGAGGCTTTCATTAGTTCTCGATTATTCTGCGTCGCTGTCCTCGCTGCGCGACCCGTCGCAGCAATCCCATCCCTTTGATCGCCTTGTCGCCCATCTCGGTGCCCGGCTTTCCTCCTGCCCATTTCCAGCTTCTGAGGGGAGCGCCCGACCACATCATCGCGCGCACACTCACTCGCCCCTGCCACCCCTTTTCTGGCCCCATCCACCCAAGCAAGGCCAACGACCAAACACACGCCCCTCGCTCGACGCACGCACGCCCGCCCGCCCGCCTGCTTGTCGCCCACCGCATCTCGCTCACGCCGGCTCATCACCCACGGTTTACGTCAGCGACACCCCCAGCTTCGCTCTGCTCAGCTCAGCACCAACGCATCCCGCATTGCACCTCCTTGCACTTCGCGCGCACCCGCTTCTCTGCATCACGTCGCCGCAGCTGCCTGGCTCTTCCGCCACTCGCTGCCACTGCCACCTCACCTCCCCCGTCAGGCTGTCGTCGCCTTGCGCCTCACCTCTCGTCACCTTACACTGCATTAAAGGTCGCCTGCTCACCCGCTCGCGACTTTTTCGTCTCATCCTTCTCTCACTCACAGAATCTCTATGTTCCGGTTCTGGGGTTCAGAGCGGGGAAGCGAAACGACTGTCGGTATCAGCCATCCAATGCCGTCGCTCGCGCAAAAGCACCAGTTCATCCTGCCGCATCCAGGTGCAACAACGACGTCTGTCTCAAGCCCGGTGCGCCCTCAAAAGAGGCGGCTTTCCAGCGTTGACGCCTCTTGCGCGCCAAATGTTACCTTCATCAACACCAACAGTGAGCAGCCTGTGAAGCGGGCAAAGCAGGAGAGCAGCAGCCCTCCCATCGCTGACATTCCTGTCTGCGATATGGCTACGCCACCATCGGCGCCTGCGCCTGCTCCTGTGGCTGTGTCTGGGCCTGCATCTGAGCCTGCACCAGAGTCCAAGCCTGTTCCCGCGGTGACTAACGACATGGAAGACGCGTGCGACGCGATCCAGTATCAATTTGGTCTGGAGATTTTGCTCAAGCACAACGAGCTGAGGCTAATCAACCAAGAGCTGGCCAAATGCCAGGTCGCCCTTGAGCAGCTTCGCCGATGCCATTTGATTCCTTATCCTACCACCTGCCCCACTCCGGCGCAGATGCTGGATATCAGCAGCGGCAAGGGTCCCTCTCTGCAGAATCGCCCGGGAGAGCCCGTCCCTCAGTGGGCGGCGCCTTTTGGAGTCGTCGATGGTCCTTACGCCCGACACTACGCCAAGTGGCTCATCCCTGATCCCAAGTTTGACGGCATGCAGCCTGAATGGTATCCCGTGCTTGACACTGCCCGTAGCAGAGGCTCGGCTGAGGGACGAACGACGAGAAACAGCATGTCTGACCTCTCAAGCGCGAACAAGAACCGGCCGGTTCGAGGTGCGGCTGGACAGAAGCTCCAGTCGCTGTCCAGTGGTTATCCTCAACCTAAGGAGAAGGCTGGGCCTTGTGTTCTGAAGCGCTCCGATGGGCAGACCGTGAAGCTCGTCTGCTTGGACTGCAACCGAGAAAACTTCAGTAGCACGCAGGGTTTCATCAACCATTGCCGCATCGCTCACAGGAGAGACTACAAGAGCCACGAGGAGGCTGCCGTGTCCTGCGGCCAACCGATCGAGGTCAACGAAGGTGGTGGCGTCGTTGGGGAGGAAAAGCCCCCGCCGCCAGCTCCCGCTGTCGCTCCCGGTCTTGTTCACCCGTTTGCCCAGTCCGACATGTCTACTCAGCAAGCCTACGTTTCTTTGCGCTCAAGGATCGCAGATTCGCTCAAGCTGTACCGTGATGGCAAGCTGCCTGGTGTGACGAGCATCCCCACTGTTCCGAACGCTGAGTCCGCGAGACACGCCGTTCAGAACGGGGAGAACTTCGTCGGTTCGGCTGATGTCCCCTTCCTTTCGCGCCTCATGCAGAGCAGGAACTTTAACGGCAACCTCCGTGAAATCGTTGGCGATGCCAAGGAGAAGATGTCGTTGGATGATGTTTCTTCGCCAGGAGAGGACTCGGAAGAAGTCGAGGGTGGTCTCAGTACTCCAACAGGTGACGTCGGGCCAGCCGTTCGTGTTCCTTCCACTACCATGCGTGTTCCAGCAAGAGCCGTAATGTCTCCTGTCGTCCCGGCGCCGACAAGGCCGACGAGCAGCAAGGGCAGGGCGACTCACTCGGGCTTCGCATCGCCGCCTATGAGCAGTCCCGACAAGGACGAAGGGCCACGACTGATGATGATGGGTGACGAGGACGTCGACATGGTCGATCTGAGCCCCAACACAATGGTCAGCAACAACGCGCCTTCACTCGTCAGCGACGATGGCGAGTACGACGACTCAGATGATGGCTCAGACTCCGGCGTGAGCGACCGCATGGATGCCGAGTCGGTGTCTGATGTGGCCGAGATCACTCTCGATGAGGATCATGAGGGCCGACCTCTTCACCACCGGGGATCTAGCGGCTCCGGTACCACCATGCGTCTGAAGAAGGACGAGAACAAGCACGTCACCTTCGTTACCCCTGTCAACAACAGCGCGAAACGAGCCCGAAAAGTTTAGGGTGTTTTCGGTTTCCTCAACGACCGTAAAGGCCTTTTGATTTTTGCATCAAGATTCCTCCGAGGCCTTATTCGCCTTACTTTTGCCGCCACAAATATTTTCACTTGCTTTCTTCTGGCGACCAAGACTTTTTTGCGCACAAATACTCCCTTTAGTCGACGAACTTTTATTTCCTCCTTTCTTGCACTCTTCTCTTCCGACTCTGCGCAACCAGGGGTCTTTGGTCAGGCAAAAAAAAGCAGGCTACGGTGATGTGGCCAGAGATGGACAATGTCACATGTTAGAGATATGAAACGGGCGTCACGGGTGTTGGGAAGCGTCTGCCTTTTGCGTATGCTTGTGGTTTTTTTCTTCTTTTCTTTGCTTGTAGACTTTATACTGTTACAACTTCCTTCCCTGGATGACAGATCCCTGGGAGTGGAAGACGCGTTCAGGAGGAACACGAATGATGGAGAGTCTCCCATGAGGGGATGCAACGCTAGCAAGACAGCTGTAGGATTCAAGGACACCCGTGTTGTATCATAGCGATTGGAGAAAGAGGCTTGATGAAAAACATGATGATAACAAGCTCACGTTGAGCAACCATACATTCATCCGATTAGTTCGCACGTGACATGTCTCCAGTTGCTGGTAATTTGTGTGCCATTGACTTTGGCGCATTTCCACCGGTGACGTTGGGCCGGGCTTGGCCGTCCAACAGCCATCCCTGAGATGCCCCAGACGTTTATGAAGATCACCAACAGATGGATACTCTCCACCATTTTCAAACGAGAAAACTCAATGATTGCATTGAAGCGATAAAGTAATTGTCTTGTTTTGTTGCATATATCGCGCACTATGTTTCTGGTTCCCTGCTCTTGGCCAACAGGTTTCTTGTAACGCAGACGGGTCGTCGCCTTCCCTTTTTTTTTTTCGGCGCCCTCACGTCCGAGAACCCTCGCTGGAGCATAGGTATATCAGANTTTTTTTTTTTCGGCGCCCTCACGTCCGAGAACCCTCGCTGGAGCATAGGTATATCAGAGAGAGGCCTTTCTTATGAGACATGGGACAATAAGCACATGCAGGACGGTTCCTTGCTGCTGCGGGTGGGGAATGCGCGCGCAAACCGGCACGCAAGTCAATGTGCAGGTTAGATTCTTGCCATGTTTCAGAAGAATGTTGCTGAGTCAACACATCTCCAATATTTGTTTCTCTCTACGGATACTACTGTGTCTTTATTACCCTACGGCGGTGCATAGTACGTGGTGTGTGTGTGGCCCAATCAGCGACGGTGGCAGTCTTCGGGAAGATGCAGGCAATTGCATGTGTGCAAGGGCAGCCGAATCAATCAACGAAGCTTTTTCGGAGTCCGGGAGTCGGGTTCGTTCCTCTGTCTCTGCGAGGACGACACGGGGGGACGCAAGGGCCATTGCTAGATAGAGTTTTGATGCGATGAATGATTGGTGTTTCTTTCCCGTTTGATGGGCAAACTCGGGTGTCCCTGTCCTCTTTCACGTGTGTTCTTTGTCTTTTGGTTCATTGTCATCCCATGTTCTTCTTGTTCATGAAATTCGGCTGGATTAGGTAATTACAAAGATTCTAACCATGTACAACAGGCTTTTGGTGATTTCATCACCCCGTGCCGTCGTCGCTATCTTCCCTGCTTCTTCTTATCCTAAGAAGTGGCAATGCTGCAAAAACCTCCTTTTGTTTGCCGGGAGGAAAACATAGTCCCGTCCCGATCCCCATGTGAATCATTCCAAATGATGGCCTTGCACCGCGTGTAACATTATCGCTTGAAAATAAGACGTGTAAATTGTAATGATATATTGGCTTCCTCTCTAGCTTAGAAATCGCTTAGAGGACGGCGGCAACGACACCGGCGACGGCGAGGAGGACGCCGCCGGTGTTGCGGGCGAGCTGGCCGACACCCAGGTTAGGGGTGCTGGTGGCCGAGACGGAGGCGGTCGCGGAGGCGGAGCTGCCGGTGGTAGGGGTGGCGGTTGCGGAGTTGGAGGCGACGGCGGCAGTGGCGGAACCGGAGGCTACGGAGGCGGTCTTGCGCTGGGCGGCGGAGCCGTAGAGGGACGCCTGCTGGCAGAAGATGGTGACCTGGTTCTGGGCGGACGAGGCGCGGGCGTCGTTGGGGCAGTTGTTGTAGCAGGTCGCGACGGCCTGGTAGGCGGCGCACTGGCAGTCGTAGTCGGTGGCGGAGCAAGCCTCGACCTAGAGGGGGAAGTGTTAGTTGTTTGTTGTGATACAGAGCAGAGCTGCGTCTCCACGCTCAATGGATGTTGAAAGCTTACCTTGGCGGTCTCGGAGGACAGGCAGGTCTCGACGATGGGCTCGGCGGCGCACTTGGTGTCCTGGGCCGCGACGGCGGCAATGAGGAGGGTGATGGGGAGGAAGAACTGCATCTTGACGGTTGTTGTGGTGGAGTGTGGCGTTCCGAGGAATCCGATTATTAAGAGTAAACCTTGTTTTGTGGTCGTAACGACAGTTGTTATATCCAACGAATGTGGTGCGTAGTCCGAAAACTTGCTTGCGTGTAGATAGCGAGTGACTTGATGAACCTCAGAGAGGGATCGTAGCTTATTAGGTTGTTTGGGTCGGGGAGGACGGGGAATAAGCGGTGGGTTCGTGGAGGCTATTACGGTAGAGGGATGGGAGAAGGAAAAGAGAAGTCAAGAGACGGGTGGTGGGATGGGCAAGAGGAATATTAAGTAAATTAGGGGAGTCCCAGGCAAGGCAATTTCATCACAAAAAAAACGTTGTATCCGTATTGATCTTCCTGGGGGGCGTGGGCGGTTGCGTTCCCAGTCGCTCACTCTTCACTCTCACTCGCTGCATCTACTGGGGGTGGGCGAGACGGGGACTAAGGAGCTAGAACGAGGATCGCGCAGAAACCAGCGAGGGGAAGGGGGTGGAGGGCTACACTGACTAGGCCGAGGGGGGGAAACGGTGGCGCGCGCCGCTAGCGAACGGACAACCAAAGGACTGATGGGCCAGAGAGACAGGCAGAGAAAGAGAGAGAGAGGCCGCGAGACACGGAGAGAGACGCAGGCAGAAGCACAAGAGGGCTTTTTTCTCCGGCTGAGGAACCAACGCGAGTGGAGGAGAGTGATGGGTTTACGGGTTATGAGCGGGTCTCTCCAGGGGTCGTCTTGGGCCTGGGTTGACGGTCGAGTGATGGAGATTGATGAGGCTAACGAACGACCCATGGGGGCAGAGGGTAGCAGCAGCAGCGGCGACTGTGAGTGTGCAGTGCAGGTGGTGCGGTACCCCGTCCGTCCTCTGCAGCTCGTCAGGAAAAGGAGAGTGGATTTTGGGGGAACGGACATGGTGATGGCGTCAAGCCCCGGTCAGACGGTTACAGGAGCATTGAGGAGGAAGAGAAGCGAGACGGGGCCACTGAATCAAAACCAGACCGAGCATCTACTCTAGGAGAAGGATGCCGCGGTCTGGAGACATGCGCAGAAAGAAGGAAGGGTCAAATCATCAAAAGATGCTGGTGACCTACCAACCTGGAGTTCCCATGCCACTATCCATACCATGACATGCCCAACCCCAGCCCAGATCTTCCCACTTTTGATTGTGAAAGAGCAGATGGCTGCTGCTACGGATACCACCACCACATGTGCCCATCCTTGCTTGAGCTCTGCGGGAAGGGACGGACGCCGTTGCGCGCACCGCGCGCGTCCTTTGTGTTTCTCAGCTTTCTAGCCCCAAAGACGGGTGTTTCTGGAGAATCGAATCGGGTTCTTGGGGTTTCTTTGATAGGAAAACGGGGGAATGCCTACAAATTGTTGGCAAAGGAACCGACGGCTCGGGGCTGAGACTAGGCCTTCTGGTCCCTTCCCCAAGGTCTGCCGTTTGTCTCCCCTGCCTCGTCACCCCCCTCGACCAGCTTTGTTGTGAGGGCTTACTCTGGTTCAATGCAACTGTGCAGAACCAGAAGTGATGATGGTTCGATATGACAGAAACGGAGAGAAGGTGCACCGCGCACAGCAGAACGGCCGACGGAAAACGAGGTTCGAAAAACGGGCCATGCGAACATGGGGCCCGGACGTCGAGATGAAGTCTAATCTTAGGGGGCCAGCCCCGATATGGCAGACTGGTGATTGGTTGGGAGCAGGGCCATCAGCCCCTGGTTGGCCCTTTTTTCTTTTCTTTCCCGCGGGCCAAGAGAGAAGGGGGACAGCAAATAATTGGACCAGGGGGGGCGTGCGGCTTTCGAAGACGACCTTCGAAGGATGGGGTTACACCGAGATGCAAGTGCCGTCCGTGGCGGCATGTCCGTATTGGTTGGACAAGAGTCGTGTTACTTATATGCTGTCGTGCAGAGACGGATGCAATGCGAGTGCAAATATCTCTCTAGAGAGGCAGAGCTCGTGGAGCAACACAAATCGTTCAACGTCAACCGTCAACGTCCATCAGTTATTCCTTCTGCACGGCAAAATGCGATGGATGCATGCATGCACATCTGATCTCAGACGACGCGGCCGTCGCCTGTCGTCTGGTGTTTTACCTGCAGCTTTGACCCTGTCGAAGAAGGTCGCGCACGGCTGTCGGGGATGGCAATAATTGGGATTATGGCCTATTGGGGAGAGAGCGTATCTGTCTGATCCCAATATTGCTTCATCAGCTCGTGTGCCTTTTTCGGGCAAATATGAAATAACACAGCGCGTTGCTTTTTGACTGGTCCGGTCCGGCCGCAAAATGTGTCGTTCTTGGGCCTCGGGCTGCTTGCTGGATGGTGTTGTGACTCGTGTCGTGTCCAGCGTCGTGTTTCTCGTGTTGTCCTCAAGGCTCGCTGCGCCCCGGTTATTCTGGCCCTGCTGATTCGCCACTCGCATTCTTCCATATCATGGGTGTTGGTTGTTCGATCGACTGCTAAGGCGGGTAGTTTGGCGTCGTGGAATTTCTCTCCACCACGAATTCTAGACATTTTCTTCAATGACAAGATTCCGATCCGGGCTGTGGCACTAATGGCTACACGCGAGTCTTGAAGTATGCGACGAAGCCCTCTGAACCGCAGTCAGGTTCTAGACTCTAGAACCAGTCATTCATGGAGGCAGGCTAGATTTCGGAGACGACAGCAAGCCCAACACGCTGCATGTTCGTCTGTCGTGTCGGTCCCCCTCTGCCCCATTGCTGACGGCCTAGGTGGCGCACTTTCTCTAGCCTTTGCTATTCTTGCTCCTCCGCATATCCAGGGTATCCGCTTCATGCAAGTCTTCGTTTTCTGCGTGGACGGGCTACGTTATGAAGAGGGGACGTTGGGGATGTTGTCTCACAGAACCAACCACTCACTCTGTCCAGCCACCATGCCTGCTGTTTTTCCGAGGCTGCAAATACGAGGTGCATTAGCTGCCGGGGCGGCTGGCGTTGCATCGCGGAGGCAGCCTCCGGCGATGCGCCACTCCCCGCTGCAACTGCCACCGAGGGCCCGCCGAGACCGGCAATCTGAGTGATGCAGTGGGATCGAGACTGTCAATTCACTGTCGACGCCAACGATTCGTTCGAAGGCTGCGGTTCAAGATGGCAGGCCGTCTCCATTTGCGGCTCTCCTTAGAAATACGGATATCTGCATTAAACACCCATGCCCTGTCCTTCTACGGGTCTGGATGCGCGACAGAGGGATCGACGTGGAGACAACCTATCAAATGGCATCCCCGAAGGTATCACGGCTCGCTGCTTTAGGTTGCGAATTTAGGTCCGAAGGCAGTATAGGCACATCCGATTCGTCGGGTATCATTCATGACTAAACCAAGCCACAACGCTCAAATTGGCCTGGAGGCCCTTCTCCTGCTGCATCGTTCATTATCATTAGACACATTAACCACAGCCGGGGATCTTCATCTTAAGTGCCGGTAAACGGGCCGCCACCGGAACCGGAGCCAGCTACATCTCGGACCTATCGCCGGCTCAGCTGCCTCTTCATCTCCCCATTCTCCCTCTTCAAGACCTCCAGCTGCGCTTCCAAGCCCTCCATCCTCTCCGCCGCGCCCATGCTCATCTCCTCGACGACCTTGACGAACCTGAACAACCGGAAGACAATGACGAGCGAAGCAATCTCCTCAACGATGCCGTGCGACAGCACGTCAATCACAAAACTTGCTATGATGACGACCCCGTCGAGCAGATGAAACCAATCCTTGAAATATCTGGGGTGGCCGTTAGTTATGCCGCAACGTCAAGCACCTTGAGAAGACTTACCGGAGACCAAAAGCAAGCACGCATAGCATCAGCTCAATCATGAACATGCAGCTGAACACGAGGCCGGCGATGGTCAGCCCTTCGCGCGTGTCTTTGACCCAGGGCTCGTCCTCGCGCTTCATGTCGCAGGCGACGAGCTCGATGAAGATATTGGCCAACAGCGCTGCCACGTCCAGCGACACCAGCGCGAGCACCGCGTAGTGCTTCGTGCGAGACGAGAGGATGTCCTTGAGGCTGGTGCGGGACTCCCGGAGATGCTGCCTGAGGGGAGCCGGCCGGTTGGTCTCGCGAAACCCGCTGAAGCTCCAGAGCAGAGGCCGGATTGCCTCCTCCTCGTCGGTCGCCATCGCTGCAGTTTCAGGCGTCGCCTTCTCCGACCATTCGGAACGGCGAGAAAAATGGCGAGATTTGATTTCCGGAGTGATATGTTTCGTGTGTTTCTTTCGGCGACGCGGTCGCAGCCTTATCTGGACGGAGACCCTGTAGAGTAGGAAGCTCACGCGCGCGGCGCAAAAAAATAAGAAGGCTGAGAAGGAAGCCCAAATGTGAAGGTGCTGGGCCGGGCCCGCCGATGCGGTTGCTGACGCAGTGTGTCTTCGGCGACGTCACACGTGGGCGACGACAACGGGATAGGCGAACCACGGGGTCCTGAAGGGCTGACTAAGTGCAGCACCAACCTCCTTGGCAGGTAAGTTTGCGAACTTCAGACCGGCTATCCGGCCACGAGGACGAGGCTCCGGGGGGTGGATGGGGTTGGCTTCGGTTATCGTCGTGCCGACGAGCTCCCATGTTTTGTCTGTAATTCGTCGTTGCAGTTGCCGTTTGTCGTTCGCTTCGTCCTCCCGAACCGCCGGGGCTGTGGAGCGCTCTCGGGGCTCCCCCGTAGCGGAGGACGGGCGACCCGGGGCGACTGGGGGATCGAAAGTTTGGGGGGCGATGCGAGATGCGATCTTATTGCGAGTGCCCAGAGGCCAGGCACTGGCTCGGCGCTCTTTGGTCGATCGCATACACGCGCTCCCCCGCTATGACAGCACCTGTGGGAATTTGCAATGTAACGTGGTCAGGGTTCGAGCATGACGTAAGTTTGGGCATTGAATCCTAGGAGGTTGATATTGAAGATGCCGAGCCAATTTGATATACATTATAGCACGGGGAGAGAAATTCAGCGAAGGTCAGCCCCAGGTCCTTACCACCGAGCCAGAAAGCATGGATGGCGGAGAGCGAGACGTGGATGGCGATGCAACGGGGATGAGAAAGACAAAGGCCCAAAGGCCACTGATTTGTCGTCAAACCAGAACATTAAAGGGGACCTCGGTGCCTGATTTGCTTGAATGAAGCTGCCTTACACACAAATCTTGGTAAAAAGTTCCCTCAGCTTCGAAGACAACAAAGAGCAGAGCTCCAAATATGAACCTGATACAAGGGAGACAAGAACTTTTGTGGCATCTGCCTGACAAGGGGCGCGACCGTCTTACCAAGTAAAATGCTCGCATACCGCCAGGGTGAATGCCTTTCTGAGAGCATATCCTGGGGTTTGTTGCCATGTTTCTGAAACAATTTAGGTAGAGGTCTTGCTGAGGTAGGTAGGCAACAGTGAAAGGTACTGAAGGTGGTTGGCTTCAGTTGGGCAATGGAGCTCAAAGTACACAGCAACAGCAGGTGCACACCACTGCGGCTGTAGCTGTATCTTACCCTGTGAGCTCCACGACCCCGCTGGACAAGGTGCTTGAGCAAGGAGCTGGCAGCCAAAACCAACCTGAACACATATACGGTGCTGCCAGTTGGACGTCATCTAGAAACACCATATTCGACTTGGAGATGTCTTCTACTTGAACCCAATATATCTTCAACGTCCCCCCTTCCATTCCAGCTTCCCAAGCTCAGACAGCTCCAAACCCACATTTGTGCGAGATCGAGATCAGGAAGCTCTTATCGGTCTTATCGGGGCGCCACCGGCTAAACCGTGGACCAATCTCCCTGGCCATTTTTGGACTCGAACCTTGGATACCTTTCGACGGACGTCTGCCTCACCTCGCCTCGCCTCGTCCGCCTCGCCATCGGCTTCAATCCGTTCCCTGCCTTGCACAAGCAGCTGCTCATCCATCCAACGCAGGGCAAGAGTTTGCTCCTGCAGTTGCCAGAGTCGTGAGTACCTTCCCTCCTTTGGCTGCCGCATAATCGTAGCAGGAGCTAGTCCTACTAGGAAACCCCTCCCAAGGCTGCCGGTCGCCTTACTGGCGCGTCTCTGCCTTGGCGCACGATTCAGCCATCTCTGAAGCTTCCTCAAACATCATCACTGACAGTCCTCTTCCAGACGCTTTTGCATCGTTTTCAAATCACCAGAGACCGCAGCCATGGCGGACGTCAAGCCCGAGGACAAGCCTGTGGATGACCACAGCGCCGAGAACAACAGCGTCGCCGATGATGAGAACAACCACGATGAGGTGCGCAAAGACAATAAGCCTTCTACGGCCCTTAGGCTTCGCGTAGTAAGAGGAGGTTAGACTGACCAAGATGATGAACGTAGGAGGAGGAAATCTCGGCGATGAAGCGACGTGTCGCCGAGATGGAAGAGGAGGCGGCCAAGCTGCGCGAGATGCAAGCGAGCCTGAACCAGCAGGCCCAGGACCTCAACACCGACGACAAGCAAGACGTCGACAGCCGCAGCATCTTCGTCGGCAACGTTGACTATTCCGCCTCCCCCGAGGAGATTCAGGCGCACTTCCAGAGCTGCGGCTCGATTAACCGTGTCACCATCCTGCTGGACAAGTTCACCGGACAACCCAAGGGGTACGTGTTCTGCATCTCTTGACGCCCTGCAGAGCCAGCCGCGGTTGGAAGCAGCAATGTGCTAACATGCTCTCGCACAGGTACGCCTACGTCGAGTTTACCGAGCCCAGCCTTGTCGCCCAGGCCCTCGTTCTGAACGAGAGCATCTTCAAGGGTCGCAACATCAAGGTCGTTCCCAAGCGGACCAACGTCCCTGGTATGTCCAGAGGCCGCGGTCGCGGTGGATTCCGTGGAGGTCGCGGCGGCTTCGGCGGCCGTGGTGGTGGATTCCCTCCCCGAGGTGGTGGCTACCGGGGAGGCTACCGTGGCCGAGGAAGAGGCGGATACTCCCCTTATTAGGATGCCGGGGTGTACCCCTCGAAGCCTCGACCTGCGGCCCCGGCCCCGTGAGGGCTGGGCCACTGACAGGACTGCAATTCGATTGTACCATACAGGATCCGGTAGGGCAAGGGAAGCTCAACAAGGCGTTTAGGAATAGGTCAGGCCTCTGCAAACACACAGAGTCGATAGGTTTTTCAGTTCAGTGAATCCAAGTCCCAGTTACAAATGTTGTATGATCTACAGCTGCGTCATCCGCGTGGTCTTTCGTCTGGCGTTGATGGCTCAAGATCGATTCAGACGTGAACCGTCAACCCCAGAGTCGGTCGGTTACGCTCGCTCGTTGTAAATGATCTCGACTCCAAACGCGGATCGAACGGACTGTAACCAAATACTCGGGGGATGGCGTTCGAATATGTACAGTAAACACCATGAACAGGGGTCGAGAAGCGTCATGGAACACCAAACGATTAATCGCGTAGTATCCGCAGGGTCGGAACGCCACGAGACAGGACGGACGAGCCTAGCGGTGCCGCCTTTCCGCGCGTGGCCCACGACGTCGCCCGATCCGGGCGCAGGGTTGCCGGACGAGAGGCGCTGACATGTCGCGGGAGTCCCCATCTGCCAGCTGACACACACGGCCCGGGGGATGTATTTGCGGCCTGTTCTCTACACTACCGCATGAGGGGGCCTCAATTCCCAGGGCGGAACATCGTCTTGGAAATGCTTAGCGGTAGGCTACCTAACACCTGGCCGGGGCAAGAAAGATGGTGCCCTTTTCATGTCAAGGATTGGACGCAGCGTCAAGTATGTCTGCGGCACGTGCTGCTAGTTGTATGTGAAGCCGCTGCCGTGACCGCGGTTCTCATTGGGCGAAGTTGAGGGCAGGAAATGGTTCGCTTTCCCGTACGTCTTGCTTGGTTTAGGAAAGAGAGGGACTTTTGCGATAGGACGAAGCACTCGTTTTTGTCACCAAGGTTATGTTATTTATGGCACGCACGATGGATGGCCCCGATGAAGGATGGATGGAGCCTGGGGAGGGGGCCGGAGGGGAGGGGGAACGGGCTGAACGTGCCGGGCGACTATCATGCTAAGGGCCATTTGCGGGTTGGATGTGCTCGAATGCCTTGGCCGTCCCTTTCTGTTCCTGAGGACCACCACCTCTCTTGCTTTCTTCTGGTTCAAGGGCTCATGCTGGGACGGACGGGGAAAATATGGGGGGTTTGCTTGCTGATGGAAGGGCGCACGCCTGCGGCGCATGAGGTTCGGGAGGATGGAGGGAGGGCGTTGATGGGACGAGGAACAATGCGCTGTTTCTGGTTTGGGTTCACTGTCGGTACATGCCTTGATCCCTTTGGCCAAGAAAGCAGGGCCGGCGTGGGCAGCATCCAGCAGCGGTGCTGGACGAGTCTTTCTGTGTAGGGTCTTGCTTTCGAGAAATGCCTTTTTTTTTCTTACCTAGGATGATTGATGGTTTGTCGATTAGTACTGATTAGAAAAGAATCCATGTGACTTTCCAAATTGATGGAAAATTCTGGTGCTAAAGATTGAATTCGCCACGAAAGATTATGTAAAGAGAGAGTGCAGTGCTTGCTTCGCTCGCTCAGAGGTTCTAGATCTTGGTGGACGGCCCGAACTGAGGGGCCTACCAAGACCTCTTGGGCTGGGAGCATGGCAAGGGCAATCGCCAGGGTACCGCACCGTTCAAACCGGATGGTACCGTGTGCAAACATGAAGTACCCTGTGTTTGCTTGGCGGGGGGTAGCGAAAGTCAAGGTAAGGTCATGTCAGGCAAGGGGACGACGGGGGTATTTGGCAGTTCTCTGGCATCTAAGACGAGCATCCGAAACACGATTGGGAACAGCGTTTAAGCAGGCGGCCTGTCGCCCTTCCTCGTTCTTCGAACCTGAGGTGTGCTTTTTCGTTCGGCATAGCCTGCGGTGATGAGCTGAGAGCTAGGTGCACTACGGACGATTTCTGCCCTAGTCGCGACGGGATGTCGCTTTTAGTGACTGCGGTTAAGGTGAGGTACTTGCTTTCCCTCGCATCGGTTGTCACCGGTTGCGTGGCCCAGCCACAGCGCGCGTGGGATGGATGTTGCCAGGAGGGGCAGTCGACCTGTTTCTGAAGCACTACGTCAGGTACAGGACTCCCCAGGGCGCCGCTACCACGGGACGAGGGAGGGAGCCAGGAAGACGGACGACGACGACGACGACAACAACAGCGGACAGGGGCTTACGGAAGGTGGATTTGAGTGCGAGCCTGGGCCGATGTCGATGTCGAGGTCGGTGTCGATGTCGAGGGACTGATTGACTGGTTGCGGTGGATAAGAATAGAGGCAGGCCAGTACAATCAGGGAAGACAGAGGTGCAGTCTGCGGAACACTTTGCAGGTAATGTGCTCCCGTCTGGTAAGATTGTCTGCAGTTCAAGATTCCCATCACCAACCAACAGCATGCTTTCTCCGAGGCACCTTTTGTAGTATCTCACCAATTCCCGGTACCCTCTTATGGCCAGCCGTGCCTTTGGATGTGCTTGTCATCCACCCAGCAATATGCAGGCCCTGCCTTCTGGGGCAATCCCCAGGGCCTATTCTGAGAACAGCCCCTCCTCTGATACTGATGTCGAGATACCTTTTCAAGAAGCAGTGGATGCGTTGAAGCGAAATCGAGAGCAAGTGACCATCACAGCGAGCAGTCTCTCAGATAGATGTACATATCTCTCAAACTCTCTCAAGCCAGAGGTACTCTATGGCTACCTTGAAGCCCCGCCGACGCCTAACAATCGGGCAGAAGACTGAACAGATGGAGTGAATTCGCCATCTGCACTGCCAGCCATGCCATGCTCCCCAAGTTGCCTCCAGTCGCCTGCTCCAAGTCTCCTCCAACTGACCTGCGCTTACCTGCCAACCTCCCCCGCTGTCTGCACCTGAGTCTACCAAACACCTGGAGCCTATCACCACCGCAATAGTTGCTGCCAATGTTACCTAAGGTACCTAAGGTTCCCTACCTGACTCCATACCTGTGAACGTAGGTGTCTTTTGTACGGCGGCTGCAGCTAAGAAAGATACAGGGCACTCCACTACTTCACTGGGCTCCCTGCTACCGCTGGTGGACGAAGAGGTACCTGAGGTAGGCCCGGGGTACTTCCAGGTTGCCTAAGGTACCCAGCTGCGGGACGGGCCAAGTCCTCTTGCCTCTGTGTCCCTCTCTATGCCTGCCTATGGCCGCTGACTGGTGACAGGACGCTATGCCTACCCACCTCCTACCTCACCTCCCGCATCTCTCCTAACAACCTTCTTTGCCTCACTGCGCACTTCCGACCGGAGACAATAACCCACTCGCACACACATACCGTTTGACAAGCGCTCAGACGGGGGCGACTACCAAAACACCAAACTCGCTCCATCCTGTCGACTTCCCATCGCCAACCTCCCTCTGCAAACGTTCGAATCCGGTCGGCGAATCGTTCTCTCACCGCACGACTTGATCGGCGAGAAAACCCCTCGTTCTCCTCGCTCTGCCTGACCATCGCTGGCCCGATACCAGCCCAAGCATCTTTAGCATACCATACCTTACCTACAAACCAAAACGGCCCTTCGCTCGGGCTTCCCGCCCGCCGCCGCGTCACCTTATCATCCACCGTAGCCCCGAGGAACCCCAAAAACCCAGCCCACTTGGCTATTCGAAGCGGGGGGTTTCTGCACTGCACAGCACAGCACAGCCTCAGCTCTGCCTTTGCCGCCGTCGTCAACCTCAATTCCCGTTCGCATCATCTCGCCGTCGCTGCACACTCTTGCTGCGTGCACCCGTCCTCGACCGACGCCAAACATACCCCGTACGATCGCGATCCGGTATCCTCAAACAAGTTCCGCAGATCATTCGTGACCCCTCACCTGTTCCAACACTGGGCGAGTCTCGTCTGGACACGACAAATATTCTGGGAGTTGATACCGTTGTCGCTGGACATCCTGCGACGAAATGAGTTCCTCCCGCAATGATGCCGGGCAACCCAAGTAAGTTTGCTCCTGCTGGGCCGGACCCATCTTCATGGGCTGGTCATTCCGATACCATCAAAGCCGGGAAGCATAACGATAGCTAACTGTAACTGCCCGTAGCCGCAAGCCCAATCTTCGAGTAACGAGTTCGTCATCTCCGCGTCGGCTCCCCGCGCTGCATCGACAATTGCTAACTTCGACACAGTCATCGCCGCAGATGGCCTGTACAAGCGAGATGTCTTCCGTACGTAGTCCTTTTCCCCATCGTACTTCACCATGTTGATTAACACCGTCAACAGGGTTTCCGGATCCCTTCGCTGTCATTACCGTCAACGGAGACCAGACCAAGACTACAACGGCTCAAAAGCGGACGTTGAACCCATACTGGAACGAGAGCTTCGATCTGTGCGTAGTGCTCCGGACATGTCTCGTGCAGAGCATCATCGCTGACAAACCACAGCCACGTGAATGAAGACACCATTCTCGCCGTCCAAGTATTTGACCAGAAGAAGTTCAAGAAGAAGGATCAAGGATTTCTCGGCGTCATTAACGTTAGAATCGGCGATGTTATCGAATTGGCACCCGACGCAGATGGTAACGCTCTTCCCCTCGTCAGCTTGTTTCATCCTGTAGGACGTGACTAACCCGCTTCCCGCCGTAAAGACCAGATGCTCACGCGAGACCTGAAAAAGTCGACCGACAACCTCGTTGTCCACGGAAAACTAATAATTAACCTTTCTACGAACCTCTCTACACCCGCTCGCGCTGGCCAGGCCTCGTCCAGTCGTCCCTCTCTCGTCCCGCCCGCTCAAGGATCCAACATTTCGTCGCTCTCCGCCCCGCCGCCCGACGGCAGACCGGGCTCCGCCATGGGCGCTCCCAACGGGGGGCCAGTTCCTGGCTCTCAAGTTAATCTACCGCACCGCCCGGCTAGCATGACGTCAACCGGACCTGCGCCTGCTGCAAATGGAGCCGCAGCTCCCACGAGAACCACCGCCAGTACTCTCAGCCCGTTTGAAGATGCGCAGGGCCGACTGCCGGCGGGATGGGAACGCCGAGAGGACAATCTGGGACGGACATATTACGTTGATCATAACACGAGAACTACTAGCTGGAACAGACCTACTGCCACCGGAGCTGTGGAACAGAGAAACGAGCGTGAAAACGCAACCCAAGTGGAACGCCAGAGACATCAGAACCGAACGCTTCCCGAGGACCGCACCGGTGCAAACTCCCCGACTCTCCAGGCCCAGCAACAAGCGGCCCAGCAGAACGCGAACAATGCCACGATGATGCATACCGGTGCCACGAGCCCGGGTACTGGCGAGCTGCCTCCCGGTTGGGAACAGAGATGGACGCCGGAGGGCCGACCTTACTTCGTGGACCACAACACCCGGACTACCACCTGGGTGGACCCTCGTCGCCAGCAATACATCCGTATGTATGGCGGCCAAAACAACACAAATGGCACCATTCAGCAACAGCCCGTATCCCAATTGGGACCTTTGCCTAGCGGCTGGGAAATGCGCCTTACCAACACAGCAAGAGTGTACTTTGTGGACCACAACACGAAGACGACAACTTGGGATGACCCCCGCTTGCCATCATCCCTGGACCAGAACGTGCCTCAGTACAAGCGAGACTTCAGAAGGAAGCTTATCTACTTCCGCTCGCAGCCCGCTATGCGCATTTTGTCCGGCCAGTGCCACATCAAAGTGCGGCGCTCCCACATTTTCGAGGATTCTTTCGCAGAGATCACTCGGCAGTCTGCTACTGATTTGAAGAAGCGTTTAATGATCAAGTTTGACGGAGAAGATGGTCTGGATTACGGTGGTTTGTCCAGAGAATTCTTCTTCCTCCTTTCCCACGAGATGTTCAACCCCTTCTACTGCCTTTTCGAGTACTCCGCCCACGACAACTATACCCTCCAGATCAACCCCCACTCCGGCATCAACCCGGAGCATCTGAACTACTTCAAGTTCATCGGCCGTGTCGTTGGATTGGCCATTTTCCACCGTCGTTTCCTCGACGCGTTCTTCATCGGTGCCCTGTACAAGATGATCCTTGGCAAGTCGGTCGTTCTCGCCGACATGGAGGGTGTTGATGCCGATTTCCACCGTTCGTTGCAGTGGATGTTGGACAATGATATTTCTGGCGGTATCCTGGAGCAAACGTTCTCTACAGAAGACGAGCGCTTCGGTGTCATGACCGTCGAGGATCTCATTCCTAACGGACGTAACATTGACGTCACGAACGAGAACAAGAAGGAATACGTTGATCTTATGGTCAAGTGGAGAATCGAGAAGCGTATCGCGGAGCAGTTCCAAGCCTTCAAGGATGGCTTCCACGAGCTCATCCCTCAGGACCTTATCAACGTCTTTGATGAGCGTGAGCTTGAGCTGCTCATCGGTGGTATTGCGGAGATCGATGTCGATGACTGGAAGAAGCACACTGACTATCGCGGATACACTGAGTCTGACGAGGTCATTCAGTTCTTCTGGCAGACAATTCGCTCCTGGGATGGAGAGCAGAAGTCGCGTCTGCTCCAATTTGCTACGGGTACATCACGTATTCCGGTCAACGGTTTCAAGGATCTCCAGGGAAGCGATGGACCGAGAAGGTTCACTATTGAGAAGGCGGGTGAGATAAACAACCTTCCGAAGGCCCACACATGGTAAGCTCTGTTGTTATTTTCGCAGCCGATATTTGCCGCTAACCCATTCATAGTTTCAACCGTCTGGACTTGCCGCCGTACAAGAGCCTCGAAATGCTGCAGCAGAAGCTCACCATTGCCGTTGAGGAGACCATGGGCTTTGGCCAGGAGTAATTGCAAGCAGAAGCCTGTCCGAGATTTGCGATCCTTATTGTTATCCGGTTCGACGTAGGCTCAAGACTTGCATCATGCCTTATGGTCACGCGTCATGGCAATGGACCGGCCCGGAGCTGTCGTTTGTGTGAATTCTGCAGCATCAATTTCATTCGGAAGTTCGGCGTGCGGTTAGGGATACTTGGAATAAACCTTCTCTTTCTCCTTTCTATATGTGGAGGGCCGAGGAAGTGACGATGAGACGACGAAGCCGTTCGAGTCAAGAGATCGAAAGAGAGCGAGCAAGAGCGTGGAAGAATAGGCTGTGTTGTACCAAAAGCTCCTTGGGTGCGGCGAATTTGCATGGGTAACCTAGAAAACTGCGAAGTGCGTCGCAGCAAGGAGATAATACTTGCCTTGGAAAAGCTGTGGCCATACGGAGCTTCCAAGGGCAAGAGGCGGAAACGAGCTTGCCGTAGGGCGTCGACGTATTTGATTATTACGGGCATCACAACTCCAATGTGTAACCGCATCAGACATATAGGTAGTTATATATACACATCACATGGACTCGTGGAATTTTGATTGCTCTAAATCGACCCGCCGGGCAGTACTTGTGCCGTGTAGATGGTCTTGTGTCCAATTCTGCCAAGTTTAGTGATGTTGGACTGGCTTGAGATTGCGTAGAGCTAGCTACCTGGGGGTGCTTCAACCTTGTTTACCAGCTCGAAGTGCTCAGTCCCCAGGACGCGATTCCCAGCGGAAGTTTTCATTCACCAGCGCCACCGTCGGTGCAGGTTTTGTCACATCATTCAGCGGCCAAAGGCCATAAACAAAGTAATCGTGGAAGCAGAACTTGTTTAATCTACAATCCATCCGCGGCTTGTCTACCGAATGGATCCTCCGCATATGTACACAGACGCACACGCATACAAAAGAAAGAAAGCCCAGCCTCCCGGATGCTCCCCCAATGGATGCCATTTTGCATATCAGCCTCTCTCCTGTGGGATCATCTCTCCTATCTTCGCTTCGTCTCCAATGGCTAAGTGGCTAAAAGGCCACGCCTAAATTTTTCCCACGCACCGGCACCCCATCCACGCATAAACCACCCATGGAACAGACGGCAAATAATCTACTTGCGGTACCACATGCGGGTGATCTTGGTGTTGCGCATCTTACGCTGGAGCTGGAAGATGCCGTACATGAGGGCCTCGGAGGTTGGGGGGCAGCCGGGGACGTAGACGTCGACGGGGACGATGCGGTCGCAGCCGCGGACGACGGAGTAGCTGTAGTGGTAGTAGCCGCCTCCGTTGGCGCAGGAGCCCATGGAGATGACCCAGCGGGGGTCGGGCATCTGGTCGTAGACCTGGCGCAGGGCGGGGGCCATCTTGTTTGTGAGGGTGCCGGCGACAATCATCACGTCGGACTGACGCGGGGAGGCGCGGAAAATGATGCCGAGACGGTCCTGGTCGTATCGGGGCGTGGAGAGGTGCATCATCTCGACGGCGCAGCAGGCGAGACCGAAGGTCATGGGCCAGAGGGAGGACTGGCGGGCCCAGTTCGTTATTACATCGAGGGAGGTGCTAGAAGGTGCGAGTTAGTTTGGCGCGGACGGAAGAAGGTGTTTGGTGATGTGGCGAGTAGGGAGATTCTTGCGGTCGAGGGGGGAGCGTTGTGGGGGATAGTGGTGATGAGGGGTGGTGTTCGTACAGAGCATATTGCAAGACGCCCTTGGTAGGCTCCTGGCTGGGCAAGGGAACCTCCTTGCGGTCCTTCTTGATGAGACCGCTGGCAGAGTGCGGCGTGACGGAGCTGGCATCCTTTCGTGACGAGCTCGAGATGGAGGCGGCGGCGACACGGATGGGCATAAGGGACGCGGTCGGCCTCGCTACGGGTGCCAATTGAGGTCAGCAGTGTCCATTCACATTATCGCAGTCGCTCCATGTGTTCATCCTGGGGTGCTGTGGGCGGGTGTGATGGCGATTGGGTTGTGGTTGGGGATATCGGTCTTGGTCGTCGTCGTGGGAATCCCGCGAGGGAGTTTCTTTTCGGGCGCTCGGGTGTCGGGCCGGGGCAAAGGCTTACCTCGCAGGGCCATTGAGGCCGCTGTCCTCGTGGAGGAAAGCATCTTTGAATGTGACGAGAGGTTGTGGTGAAGGACAGGGGAAAGTGCGGCGGTGATGGAGTGGAGAGGTGTCGTTCGTCGAGGGGAAGGGCGGTGCGGCCGGCGGAGGACGGGGGGGAGTTCGCTATGAATGCGTGTGTCGGCGAGTGGTCGACGTCGTCGATGGTTTTCGCCTCTTCTTTTTCGGGCGGTTCGCTAATATTGCATTACGGAGCTTTTGATTGGCTGGAGGGGGCCGGGTTGGTCCGGGTTTTTGGTTGTGGCGGTTATGTAAGCTGTGTGGGGTCTCCAAATTGGTTTACTTGGGGGTTGTTGATCCGATGGAGTCAATGATGTGGTCAGTCTGTTGCATGCACGTTCATTGGAGGTTTATAATTCCACATTACTGAAGGGAAAAAAACGTCTTGAAGACTGAATTGCCACCAGTTTGATTTGTTTTACTCCATGAGCCAGGCATCAAGTGGCTGCAAAAGTTGTAGCGTTTCTCAAATTTGGATATCTGAAGACGTAGTGGACGTGTCATCGGTGGACGCAATGACATCTACGTTGTCGGGCTCTCAAACGGCTCTCAGGCAGCAAAAACGGCCCTTGGCTCACATGGATGTTCTCACACAGCCAAGTTTGATTTACTAGTCGACTCATACATATGTTGTTAAGAAAAAATGGCGAATGCGATTATGGTCAGTGTGTAGGAGGGCTTCTAGTAGCATGGCGACCTTGAAATCACTACCTGAGATGACTTAACGTTCCTCTACATGGTCTGAGTTAACAACACTTCCGCTTGTGGCTCCTCGACTATTCTCTTCTTCTAGTCTTGGCTTTGAGGGCGTAGATTTGTAATAAATCAAGTCTTTAGAATCAGAGAAAGGTAGTGTTGCTGTAACTACAGAGATGGATGGCACGATAAGTTTATGATGTTTCGTTGAGACGGCCTATTTCTCCTGTGCCAGAGCGACTACGTTTCACGTGGATGTATAACTAAGTCCGCTTTACTGTTGTTGTCGTCGTCGTTACCACCGTCGTCGTCGTTTGTCATCGTCTTCGTGTGTCGTCGTTGTCGTTATTGTTATTATCGTCCTCCTCGTTATCGTTATCGTCGCTCTCGTTGCCCGTGATATAAGTGCTTCAGTACGCAGGAATAGCCACCCAGACACAGGGGGGAAAATAAAAAGCGTTCTCGTTACACCCCCAACTAAGAATGGACAGAAAGCACTATGTTGCTATACTATTAATATCATGGTTGATTCCTCGACTTATTGGTCCAACACCGCTGCATTTTCTCCATTGTGTCGAGGCTCCTTCAACCGCTGAGGAATGCGAGGTATGGGGCCGTGCAGAGGTCAGACCTAGGTAGTTGTTTAAATTCCTGCACCAACACCACCAGATTTCCCGAGTAACCACAAAGCAGAAATGCATATTCGACAAACACAATCACTCACCCGGTCTCATCATTGAGGTCTGCCATGCCTTCCACAAGTATTGTCTGCGAGTCTCAGACAGCAGCTGCGGTTCAAATTTACTCACTTAAAGTGGCTCGGCGCAATCTCCCCCACCACGCAATCATGTCCCCACGTCAAGCGAACCAGGGTCTGCCACCGCGGCGCATCTTTTGGTAAAGGGGCTCCCGAGCCGCGTAGCCTTTTACGAAAGCTACCCGCAGCATATGGCCTTCGTCATTCGTTGATGACGGAGGGTCTTTGCTTTCGTGGACCTTCGCTTTTCCTCTGTCGGTGTCGAACATGGGAAGCCGGCCGCACTTCGAAGCCCCCACGGTGAACTGAACCTGATCTTCCCCATCCACTGAGCGGAAGAAATCTCGTACTCAGTCGCCATGGTGTGGCAGGCAATCAACAAGCCGCCGCCAAGCAGGTCGCCCATGTTCCTGCTCAAGGGTGTACTGGTTGTCTTCATCCTGTCGCTCATCTTGACGAGTTCCTACATCTACCGCGACACAATCACTCAGAAGGCCTCCACGATCAAGTTCACCGACGGCGAGGTGACCGACTACTTCAAGTACCCGTTCAACTCGAGCGACGTCAATACGAACCCGATCGACTGGCTGATTCACGATGCGCGAGCGAGGCAAGATGCGATCCTCCAGAAACGGAGCCGCACGCTGCACAATGCCGCGCAACGCTACCGGGAGCGACGCGGCCGACACCCGCCTCCGGGCTTCCAAGAGTGGTTCCGCCATGCCGAGGAGACCCAAGCGATTGTCATTGAGGAATTCTTTGACCGCATCTACGACGATCTGAAGCCCTTCTGGGCCGTCGAAGCCAAGACAATTGCAAGCCAGGCGAACGCGGCGGAACATGTCATTCGGGTTCGGAATAAGAAGGTAGCGAGCGCAGGAGAAACCAAGAGCGAAGGAGATACGAAGGACGAAGGAGATACCGAGGGGAGGGGGCGTTGGCTGGATCTATGGACAGCGCTTGTGTCTGAGTTTGAGGAGTATCTTCCAGACGTGGATATGCCCATTAACTATATGCATGAGCCCCGCGTGTTGGTCCCGTGGAAGCTGAAGCAGAAGTACTTGGCGAAGGAGGAAAAGGGACGCAAGATGCCCATGAAGAACAAGGCTACGAGCGGCTACCAGGGTCTCACGGACGTGGGCAAGTCGTACACGAAGGAGTGGACGAGCGACGATCGTCGCAAGTACTGGGATCTGGTGCGCGACGCATGCCCCGAGGGCTCCCCTTCCAGGAACGTACCCGCGGCAACAGATCTGTCACTGCCGCCAACGTTGCCATATTCGTGGGAGGCACCGTTTGCTCGACAAGGCTACATCCAGAATTTCACCGGTTCCCAAGATCCTTGTGTCCAACCCCATCTACGTTCGCTCCACGGGACTTTCGTCGAGCCGCTGAATGTCAACACCACGAAGGACCTCATTCCCCTCTTCGGTGGCTCCAAGCTCCGCGTCAACTCGGACATCCTCATCCCGGGTGCCATGTACCTGTCCGACGACGAGGCTTACACCGGGGGCAGCTCACATGGCCCAGCATGGCCAGACAAGCTCGACCGCCTCACATGGCGCGGCATAGGCTCTGGCGGTCTGACACAGTCAGACAACTGGATGCACTTCCATCGCCAGCGCCTCGTCGAGATGCTCAACGGAACGACCGTCCGCGGCATGGAGGCCAACGACGTCCGCGCCATGACGTTCGACATGCCCCCTTTGGAGCGCTATAACACCACGCGTCGCCGCGAGAAGCGTCTAGGCGACTTCCTGTCCGGGTTTGCTGACGTGGGCTTCACCCATTTGTCGTGCGGGCCCAGCAACGACCGGCGGAAGGAATGCGACTGGATCACGCCGCACCTGTCCGTCGTCAATGCGACGCCCATGGCAGAGCAGTTCTCCAGCAAGTTCCTCCCCGACGCGGACGGGTACAGCTTCAGCGGCCGCTTCCGCGCGTTTCTGCTGTCAACAAGCGTGCCGCTCAAGGCGACGGTGTACGCCGAGTGGCACGACGACCGCCTCGTGCCGTGGCTTCACTTCGTCCCGCTGGACAACACGTTCCAAGATCTCTACGGCGTACTGGACTACTTCACTGACGGAGATGATGCTGCGCCCTCGCAGTGGGATGTGCACAAGGTTCTGGGGAAGAAAAGTAAGGGCGATGACGCTGCGAGATGGATCGCCGAACAGGGTAGGGACTGGGCGGGAAAGGTACTCAGACGCGAAGACATGAGGCTGTACGTGTGGCGGCTGCTGCTTGAGTTTGCCAGGCTGTGCGACGAAGAGAGGGATACGCTGGCCTACGTGGACGATCTGCCTTGACGTCAAAAAGGAAGGAAAAGAGAGTTTACATAGACTGCCATTCGTGTGGCATGCGCATATATGACATATCTGGGGCAGGGAGTCAAAAAGGAGAACCGGCGTTCGGGCATTTTCAAAAGAGTGGACGCATGGCGAAGGCATATTCCCCCCCGCCTTGAAAGAGATACATACATGGGCGCCCTTTTACATACACAACAAACAAATTAATGATCGTTTGTCAAGGTGGTAATCGCTTACTCGCAAGGGCAGCACCCCTCATGAAGCTTATTTTCGCGCGCTTAGCCCCCAAATGCTTGTCGGCGCGGGTGTGGAGGTGGAGGCGGACTGCCCCAAAGGTTCTCGCCGCTTACCTTGGCAAGGAAGGTGGCTCGTCCCGTTCGGAGGCACAACACCCAGTGAGCTGGTTTGCCTTTGGCCGGGAAGTTTATTTGCGATCACGAATTGAGGGCGCGGAGGTGAGATTTGCAATTTGTCCGTGCAAAGTGCCGCGTGAGTCGGCCAAGTCTTGAAGATGCGCCCGCCGGGAGTGGCATGGCGCCGAGGCTTAAATAACGTGGCCGGCCCCATCCAAGGGTCGGCCGTGATTATATGGGCGGAGGCATCGGGAGCATACCGGGAAGTCTGGTTGGATGTAAGTTTCCGTGCGATCGGCACCCCGTCGCCAGGTCGTACTTTTTTGTAAGACTTGTGCGTTGGCACATGAGAGACAATGCCCCCTCAAGATTTTTCATATAAGCTGGAACGCGACCGGACCGTTCCTAACCACATTTCAAGCAAAGGCGTTCCCATTGCCGTGGTGACAACAATTGACGTCGAGTCGACTAGACGACAACCGCCGAGTCCCGGTGTAAGTCGTGATAAAGATGCATGTTTGCGCGATCCCACAACAGCCGATATCCCACCCGGGGCCCCGGTCACCGACGTGGCCGGCGTCTTGGCGGCGATGGAGTCCGAAGAAGCCGTGGAGTTCAAAAGTCGCTGCCGGCGCTGCTCCGTCGGCGGGGAACGGGACAGTCGTTCGAAAGAATGGAAGGGCACGTCTGACGTCTTCTTTTGTAAGTGGTTCGTGTGAGAGGATCTTAGGTTGGCGTGCAGTCCCAGTCACTTACACGTATATTAGATGAGACGAGATCACAAGAAAGAGTCGCAGGCTGCGTCGCGACAACAATTTTACAGCATCGAGAAGGAGCAGCATCGCTTCTACAGCGTCGAGAAGGAGTTTGACGACGCCTCCACGATGGCGAGCACGCGACAGTCTGAGGATGCGCCTTTGCTGGAGATTGATGAGAAGGTTTCGCCATGGATCGTCGAGACTTCGCGGCCACGATCAATGAGGAACACCCGCTGCAGGGTTCGTCGACTTCTCCGCTTGCACCGTCGTCGTCCTGGTTCGAGAAACGGCGGTAATGCGACAAAATCGCCGAGGAAGGCGAAGAAGACGCCGCAAGAGCCCGTCAAGACGCATGAGACTATCATTGACAAGGGCAACGGCAGCTCGAGTCAACACTGGGCGTATAACCTGGCCCTTGGACTCGCGTGGTATATGCCTGCGCCTTACGATATGATGCCTGTGGGGTATCCGTCGCGAGTTTTCTGAGTTGGACATGAGTGCTGGCACAGTTATATGAGGGAGGTATAGGGACATGAAGGGCTTGATGTCTGGGGAGAATGGAGTCATGGAATTTATTGTGTCGGTCTGTGTTTGCTTCTCACGGATGAGTGCTTTCTGTCCACCACGATCTTCTCTCTCTCTTTTTTTTTTTTTTTTTTTTTTTTTCTTTCATTTGGGCGCTCAGCAGTCAATCCCAATCAAAAATAAAGATCAAATGGCAAAAGAGTTCACCCACCGGTGTGGGCTAGTCTCTGGTGCACATTCCGGGAAATTCGATCGATCGGTAGTTTTTGCCTGTCGTCGCGTAGGCTCGAACCCATATCCTCCACACCACCCTCCTTTATCCTAGACCTCATACCATTCCACCACCGAGCGGGTAGGGCGTCCCCTACCCGCCCGTGATGGTCTCGAGGTGAATCGAATCGGAAGTAGGACGTTCGCATTGTTATATGTTCGCACCGGGATGGGAAGGGCAGGAACGCGTGGTATCAGGGTGCTGCGCGCCTTCTACATCTCGACGACCCGGGGAACCACCACACCTATTTCGCCTCTGCAGCGGGTCAAACTGAGGTGCTTCAAGGCGAAGTTGCGAAGCTCACTCACGAGAAGGACGTCACCTGTATCTTAGATGAAATAGAAATATCTGGTGTTTACCTCTGTATCCCGCCCCTCCTAGGTGTCCCTATTACGACCTTTAGTGTCCTTCCTTTTTCTGAGGTTTCCCAGGTCGCTCATCACAAGCACCATAAACATGTTAGGTTGTTTTCGCGTCCGCTTAATCCTAATTTCTTTGGTCCCCGCCCTTATCCTGTTCCTTCTCTCATTGTGATTGAAAGCACCTCAGCCACTAACTTCCACGCTGGGCACACACACACTCTTTTCACTCCATTTTAGCACTCATATATGTTTTACAGAACGACTATGTTGAACACACAACGTTAGATATCCATGTGAAGAAGGATGAATTAATTATTGGGGTGTATCTCGCGGTGCCAGCTTGATCCTGTCTCGCTGCATACTAGGCCCAGCTTCTCACGTGCACGAGATCCTGGTTTACAATTCCTACCTCCTTTCGAAACCAGTTCCTACGTAGCATTAAAAATGCAACATCAGCGAGGAAGAATAAAAATCAGCTTCAAAGTGCCAGCTCTTTGATAGCACTGCCATTTAGCCGCGGAAGTTGGGGTTGTAAGTGACGCACAGGGGTGAATAACACCCTCCGATAACGTTGCCGAGAGAAATCAGGGGGGCAACAAACCACTACCATAATTCAAGCTTGAATACTGAAAAGTCCCGAACATACTGAAAGTGTGCTGCGGACGGCATCACAAAGGACGTTGACGTCCACGAGGTGAGGTTGGTCTGTTCATCCACCGCAGAGACGTGATTGGGCAACAGCGTTGGGGAGCCTTTACTTGGACGGGGGGCGGGGCAGACGCTCCACCAAGGCGGGCCCCATCTCAGTTATCGCGCCAACTGACGTCTAGCTGCATCGGAGAGAAGCAAGGGGACCTCAGCCAGATTACCAAGCACCAAGATAAACGGTCCTCAACACGTGGTGGCACTAATGTCCGCCATCAATCAATCATACGCATGGCGCTCGCTGGTCAAGTAACTCATGTGATGCAGAACTAGTGCGGCTTCCAACCAACATCCCCTCCCCCTCTTGTTTCGTTCTTGGATTTTTTTGAGTTTACTGCCTTGCATCGTTGCGCAAAGAGGAAACCAGCTACCCCGCCAGAGCTTCAGCTTCCGCTTTCATGGGTAACGCCGAGCCTGGCCAGTGCAACCATCCGAGATAAGGGCATTCTGGCCGAGGAGAAACCGCGTCGCCATGGCGGATGAAGCGCATGTTCGGAGACGGCAAGGGGATGTCGAGTCGCTCCCCGATGAAGCCATCGCGACGGAGACGACGACGCTGCTGAACTCCGAGACGAGCTCTCGGACGCTCCGAAATGGGTCGCCGGCCGGCAGCAGCGGCCGAGGCCGGGACTCGGACGGAGAGGAGGACCAAGATGCGCCCAAACAGCCCATCGGCGCCGCTCGGGCCGTCGTTCTGATGATCAGCGTCTGGATGCTCATCTTTCTTCAAGGTAAGAATTTCTGGCAGTAATCTCCTGTGAGGCCGGTGTGAGAGGAAAGTTGACACTTGTATTCGTCGGCAGCCTCGAACACCTCCGGCATGACCATGACCCAGTCCGTCATCGCGGAGGAGCTCAAGGCCTATGAGGGCGCCATGTGGTTCACGAGCTCGTACCTCATCAGCATGGCCTCTCTGGCCCCTCTGTTTGGCCGTCTGGCGACCATCTTCCCGCCGCGGTATCTGGTAATGCCCCTGGGTGGTTGCTTCGCGGTCGGCGGCGTCATCACCGCCACGGCGCACTCTTTCTGGGTTCTCATATTTGGGAGGACCGTGACGGGCATGGGCGGTGCCGGCATCATGACCTTGTCGGTGATTCTGGTGCTGGAGTTGGTCGACA
The DNA here is from genome assembly GCF_011800055.1 of Colletotrichum gloeosporioides. Taxonomy (NCBI): domain Eukaryota; kingdom Fungi; phylum Ascomycota; class Sordariomycetes; order Glomerellales; family Glomerellaceae; genus Colletotrichum; species Colletotrichum gloeosporioides. Next base: position 1,948,576 of record NW_025544662.1, on the reverse strand, counting down.
AGAAGAGGCGGGGCATTTTTGTCGGGCTGGTGAATGCCGGCTTCACGATCGGGCTGTCGTTTGGGGCCGTCGTGTACGGAGCGCTGTTGCCAGTAATCGGATGGGTTCGTCTTCAAGTTCTTGCCCCTGCTGGTGGTCTTCCAAACTGACGACAGCACAGAGAGCGCTTTTTGGGGCCCAGACACCAATCGGCATCCTCGCCGGTCTCGGTGCCTTCCTCACCATCCCCAAGACCCTCAGCTCGGAGCAGGAAACGAAAGCACAAGGCAGGTCGGTGGCCCAGAAATTGGCCCGTATCGACTATGCTGGCGCCTTCGCACTCGTGAGCACCCTCACCCACCCCCTCTCTTCTCACTCACGATACTAACCCGTAAGGTCCTAACAATCTCCCTCTTCCTCTACGGTCTCTCCGGCGACATCCAGTACCTCCCCATCCTCCTCTCGCTCTCGGGACTCGCCCTCTTCGTCCTGATCGAGTTCAAAGTCGCAACCGACCCCATCATCCCCATCGCCATCCTCTCCTCCCGCGGCGTCCTCTTCTCCTGCGTCGCCCAGCTCTTCTTCATGTCCATCCGCTGGACCCTCCTCTACTACACCCCCATCTTCGTCCTCGCCGTGCGCGGCTACGCCCCAGCCATCGCGGGCTCCATTCTCATCCCGACAAACATCGGTTTCGGCTCCGGCGGGCTCATCGTCGGCTGGCTCCACGTCCGCCGCAACGGCGCCTTCTGGCTGCCCTCCGTCGTCGCGCTGGCCTGCTTCGCCGTGACCATGTTTGGCCTCTCGCTCGCCGCCACCGCGGACGGCGCCCTCTGGACCCTCGTCGCCGCCGTCGTGCTCAACGGCCTCGCCACCGGCGCCACGCTCAACTACACCCTAGCGCACCTGCTGCACCTCAGCGCGCCCGCGGAGCACTTCATCTCGACCAGCCTGTTGGGCACCTTCCGCGGCTTCGGCGGCAGCTTCGGCACGGCCATCGGCGGCGGCGTGTTCTACCGCCTGCTGCGCTCGGGGCTGGTGCAGAGCTTCACGGAGCTCGACGGCAAGGGGAGGCTGAGCGCCGCGAGGGAGGAGCTGATTACGAAGCTGATTGGGAGCCCGGCGCTGGTGTTCAATGGCGGGCTGGAGCCGGCGGAGCACGCCATCGCGGTGGAGAGGTACGCGGGCGCTTCGAGGGGTACGTGGCAGGCTGCTGCTGCGTTGGCTGTTGTTGCAGTGTTGATCCAGGCCGGGACGGGGCGGACGAGTCCTGTCGGGCAGAAGGAGGTTGACGATGAGACGGAGGCGAGGGCGGCGTTGATGGAGAATGAGGGCGTCGGGGAGGCGTAGAGATGAGGGCTGCTCGGCTCTAGGGTTTAAGGATATAGACGGAGTTGATGTGGTTGCTGGGGCATAGTACATTGGATGGTTTTCGTTATCAGCATTCATCTTTTGCATATGGATATAGATCTATGACGTCTACATAGATAGATACGTGGGGTGTGATAAGTCCCCCAACTGTACATTGTACATCACCGAATATCAGGATTACATATCAGCTATGGATAAGACGGCTGAAAGATTTAATATGCTTCCGACTTAGAACTGTGATCGACTTGTATCCAAGACCAGACCACGGCTTCAGCTCGCGTAGACCAGGCAGTCGCGTCTCAACAGCGGTCGTGCTGCGAGAAAATGTCTGGGACGATCAATCATCTCCAAAACCGACGCGGGAGAAACACGATGTCATGTGAGCGTGGATGCCTGGGGTGGCTTGGTGGCTTGCTCTTGGTCCAGGCAGCTGAGGCCCCTAACGGCGATCGAGACAAAACAATTGAATGTGGGCTTACGGCCTGGGCTTGCGGCTGAGAGGAGGAAACCAGCCACGAAGATGCCGGTAGTAAAGAGACATGCTTAATTGGAGCACAGAGTGCCCTTATTCTCTGAGATCGATGCGGTTGTGAGGGTACGGCTTCTTCTAGTAACTTCAATTTCACGCATCGACAATATCATTCCCGCAGTTTGCAAAAAATGTCTTCAGACGGCACCGCTTGCGCACCGCCCTACGGGCAAATGACTTGGCTCGAACTACCAGTCACGGATGCGGCCCGAGCCGCCAGGTTTTACACGGCAGTATTGGGTTGGGAGTGTCCAGAGACTCCCATGGCATCGGTGACGCCGTGGGTGAAGACGGTGCATTTCTTCAACAAGGGCAACCTCCATGGGGCATTCCTCCTCATGGAGGAGAGCAACCGTATCTCAAACGTTGACGAGGGGCGGCCGGAGCGCATCCCAGTTCTGCCGACGTTCGCTGTGAAGAGCATTGAGGAGACGATCGCAGAGGCTGAGAAACTGGGTGGGAAGCTGCACGTGTAAGTGACCGGTGCTTTTCGACCTCGACCCCGTTTGCCCATCTGCAAAGACGACTGACAGCTATCATCACAGGCCCAAGACTGCAATTGGCAACGGGATGGGATTCTTCTCTCGCTTCATCGACTGCGAGGGCAATCTGGTGGGTATCTGGGCTCAGGAGTAGGTGTCGTCACGGGTTGATTCGGTCGAGTCTCGAGGTTGGCGTCGTCAATGTAGTTGTAATCCTCGCGTCGTTGTGGTACTTCTGCGTCGCCGCCTCTGGCCGGTGGGAAGATAGTCCAAGTCGTGTCGTTATGCAGACGCCGCCCTCCCTCGCTTGCGAACTCACTTCTCGTTGCGAAGCTCCGTAACCATCTAGGGGGGCATCCCGCCTATCCGGGCCGTCTTGTCCTTGGCATTGGTGCATGTCGGTTGGTGAGCCCAGAACAGCCGGGCAGAATGGTTTGCTTCTCTTTTTATGTTTTGTACTCTGGAATCTTGGCGTACATGTGAAGCGGTGAAACTCAGTGCACCGCTCCACCTTTGGCGCCGTATCTAGGTTTATCCACCAACGGAGGCAACTGAAATCGAGATTCCGATCAGAGATGATTCTGCACCAATAGGCTGTATTGGAATAGGAGTCGCGTTGTGCTTCCGATTGATTGCGAGAAGATTTGTTTGCTGGCCAAGGACCACGAGGTTGAGAAGTTGAAACTTTGAAGATTGGGCCCCAAGACTTTGGCTTCGTGTTGCGAGCGTCAGGATGAGGCGATGGTTGGGGTTGTCGTCCTACGCTAGCGGAATCCGGACGGCTGTAGACGGATATCCACGAATTGTCTTCGATGGAGTATATTGAAAGTCCACCGACATGATGTGATGGTCGAAACTGTATCAATATGGGGGAAACATTGCGAATGAGGTAAGGAGTCGAGGCCCACGGAGTTCGGCCAGCTCCACCTGTCTGGCCATCATGGACCTGTCGGAGTCGATGCCATTGCTGGGCAGACCACCGTGTGATTGTTGGATGGGCAGATAAGCTTGTGCTGTAGGGTTTTTTCTCCGAGCGCACATTGGCATCTGCAGCAGCGGCTATGCCGGTTGTAATGCTCGCGGGACGAGTTGGCAGCAGATGGAGGGTTCACGGTGCGGTCCCGGGGTTGAGTCCGAGCAGACGGGTTGTGGCCAGCTGGCCGGGGCAGAGAGGCTGGGCCGTCTGGCCACGCTCGCTGCTGGCCTTGTCTACGCCTGGCTTTGGCTGTCTGTGTGCGACAAGGCCGATCAGCGGCCGTCTGTAGCCGTCTGCAGGCTCGCCGCTCGCGGGCCTCCAGAAGCGAAGACGATTACCCGCACGGTGGTGAAGTGTGCTCGCGGTAGGTCGATCCCGAGGTTCTCGCGTGGTCGGCGCGGCGGCGGGGCCCAATCAAATATTTGCCGATGATGTTTCCACATCGGGTCCGACGAGGATCGATCTCTGGGCGAGCAGGCTCATGATTAAACGTCAGACGATTGCCAGAAGTTGGTGAAGGGGGGATTGTCCGGCGAGAGAAGCAAGCGGTGCGTGGCCACCTTCCCTCGCGAGCAAGCAATTGTTTCATGAGATGATCCATATGGTGGAGCGGCATCTTGAAGAGTTAGGTAACAGGGCGTCCGACGTATGGTTTAGCACAAAGCCATTATCCAAGCACACAGAGCTGACGGGATTGTTGTATGCATGGTGCCTGTAGGTCAGTCTTGCACGTACTTCAGGCTAAGAAGCAAGGTGACATTGGCAATCACGCAGCCAGAGACACGGGCGCCGGAAGATCTCTGCTGCGTCGGCTGCAACCACACCTTCATCGCGAAGGGTTCGTTCGTTTGCTGTATATGAGATGACAGGTCGAGAACGAGGTAGAACATGAGGTGGTGAGCCGCGGTCCTGGCCTGTTGCATTGGTGCTTGGCGAGCCAAGTCGGGTTAAAGTGGTTGATCGGTTGGTTGGTGGTGATTCGAGAAGACGGACAAGGGCCGAGAGAAGAGAGGCTGGCAGCTGGACAGAGCTGATGGTGGGAGATGGAAGCACTCATGGTGACTGGACTGGCACTGGACACGCGAGGTGAGCCAGCCCAGGGGAAAGGAACAATACGGTCTTCGAAGTGTGAGGTGAGCGTGAGTGTGTGTCGGGTGTGGTGTGTGATGGGCAACGGTGGAGAATCAGAATCCTTGACCTGGTAAAGGAGTTTCCCTCCCCAGCGGGATGGACGCTAACGGTGCCAAGTCGCCCCGAATGGCGTGGGCACTGAGGGCTCTCATTGGCGGATAATCTCGGTCACCCGAATCCCGGAAATAGGGAAAATGCGGCAAATCTTTGCGGCGACGACAACCCCCGTCGCACCCCCTCCGAATCCCAGCTGTCTCCCCAAAGTCTCTCCTCAAGGGACTCGAGGGGACTCAACCCAGGGGCCCAGGGGGTCGCTTTTTGGAGAGAAACATCCCAGCCAGCTGCACTTTAGGGGGGCCACAGGGGATGCCACTCCCCATGGTTTCCCCATTTACCCCACCATTTGGCACGCGCAAGTCAGTCGTTGCTATCGCTGGAGTAGTTCATGGGGTGTGTTTGTTTGCATGCAACGTCTTTCCTGTCCTTCACCCAGGCGTTCTTCATTTGGCATCAACAAGACACGCGGTGGAGGGTCTGTCTGTCTCCCAACATCAGCAACAACGCCCCTCACGGACAACGACGGCGACGGTATCACCAGGCAGCAAGTTGTTTTTGACTCTACGGGCTAGCCCCGTCTGGGGAGATCATCGTTGGACCGTGTTCTCGACGACGGACGAGGACGACCTGCAGCTTCCAGCAAGGCACCCGGCCTCCGGTGTTCTTACCGGCCTTCAGGAACATCGGCACGACTGACTGCCTCAAGACCCAAGCTTTCCTCCTGCGGCCCTAACGCCAGTCAGCCAGCAGGAGCTCTTCTGCTTCTTCCGTCTCAGGCCTTGTCCCATGCCCAGCTATCCGGCTTGCCCCTCCTCCACTGCTGCTGCTGCTGCCGCCGCCGCTGCTACTGCTGCATCCCGAGTGGTACCTGTCGTCTCTTGTCAAGAAGTCTGGTGGAACGCGGTATCTGTGGTGGAACAATTCGCCGTCCCCAACTTCCATCAATCTTTCCGTCTCCTCCACCAACGACGACCTCCAGATTGTCCTTTGCATTGTACCGGCCGGCTTTGCCGTTGAGATCACACACCTCGCCAATTCATTCAGTACGCCTGTCATCCTAGCATTATCGTTCCTCCATATTGCCCTGTCCGTCCAGGGATCTCCACGTTCTGGTCTGGTCCATACTGCCAGACACCACACGAACAGACGGACCACCCGCGGGCCACAACCTACATCCCTACCGGACAAGACTCTTCTGTCCCGAAAGCCACCGCCGCCGCCGCCTCGCCAACTCCCTGCTCGGCGAAATACCTCCTCTCCCACTAAGCTGGACCTCCTCGCGGCCCTGTCCTTCCCGTGCCATCGGCCGGTTCATCTCAACTCCTCATATTGCAACAACCTCCACTCAAACACGCTCCCTTCCCACAGCTACCACGTTGTCTGCCTGAGCTCTGTTCGTTGGCTGTCGTCGAGCTCGTCCTCGTCCTGACGCAGAACTCCCCCACGGCTCGACTCGCGCGCGAAGTGCGACTGACCCCGGAGCACCCATTACCAGAGCTTCAATCGAGATTCCTGCCACCCGTCATTGGCACGCGGCCCAGTCTGCCCGCGCTTCAATTAGACGACCCTGCCCACCCTTGGAATCGCAAACTCCTTATCCTGCATCGGAACACCTCGACCTCCATCCCGAATTGGTGGAAGAAAAGTACCTCGTTCTACCAGAACCTTTGATAGGGCTGTTCTTCTCACCGTCATCGCCCTCCTTGTAGTCAGCAGCTTTCTTCTCTTACTCTTATCAACCCCGAGCTTCACAGCGCATATCGCGCCCCCGATCTCGAGGACGCCTCTTATGCAGCAACCTCACGACGACCCCCACCGGCTTCCTCTTCCCGGCGCATATCTTTGACACCATCGGATCACCTGACACCATTGGGGCCCTGCTCACTCGCTTCTCAACCATACTACACCATCTATCCCCTCTGTGACCTGTCAAGTCCATTCCAGTCGCCCTGTGTACTATCATAATCCTACCTGGAACATCGGCTCGTCCTGTCATGGGATTTTGGTTTGATACTTCCAACACCAACTTACACCGCCAACATACTTCCCTACGGCTATCCGAGTTATTCTGAAGGAGGAGAAGGGGAGGGATCGGCCTACAGAGGTGTTGTTGCAAACTCTACGCCTCAGTTCACCGTCCCCGGCGTAACTGCTCGGTTTTCTCAACTCGAAATCAACAGATCTTCGATGATAGACATGGCATCGGTGCACCAACTGGGAGTTGGGCCGACGCCAGCACGCCCCCGCAGTATGAACATGAACGGGTCTGGAAGCCACGATGTCGACATGGACGTTGACCGAAATGGAAGCCCTGCTGTTGTCGCGAGCAACACCAGGTTTGGGAGTGCTCCTCAGCGAGGGGACACTAGGATCGTCGTTATCATGTTTGGTTCTGGTCAGGACAAGATCGTGTCAGTCTTTGCCGATGTTCTGGGCAAACCGTTCGCTATCCGTCCTTCCTTCAAGGAGGTCAGCGCTGCGGATCATGGACTTGTCATTGGCATGCCGGCGGAGCTTGCAAAGAGCGACATCGCCTCGAGGAATAAGGAGGTCGTTGTGGTCATCAACGCCCACTGTGTCAATCTTGGCATGCCACCAGACATCTTTCTTTCGGCCGAGTGCGACTACGAGTTTCTGTACAGCGAAGCCCCTTTCTTCCGCCGGGACCTAGCAAGATTCATCTCCTTCACCTTGGGACAAATTAGCCACCACGACACATTGATGTCAAAACCAAGGACATACTTCATCTCTACGACGTTTCCCGACGTCAGTGCCGCTTTGCCGAACATCGATATTCTCACGGTTGGTGCAGATGCCGTGGAAATCCGTGTCGATCTTCTCAAGGAACCGCTTGGTGACGGTACCTATTCTGCTGTCCCTAGCTTGAGCTACGTGGGAGAGCAACTCATGCTCCTACGCCAACGAACGGAGCTTCCCATCATATTCACGACAAGATGTACCAGAGAAAACGGACGATTTCCGATGGAGAACCCTGATCTGTACTACGAGTATCTGTATCGTGCCATTCAGTGGGGCGTCGAATACATTGACGTGGAACTATGGCTGCCAGAGGCCATCCGCAAGAGACTCTGGGAACAGAAAGGTAGCAGCCATATCATGTCTGCTTTCCACGACTTCTCTGGTACTTTCAAATGGCCTTCGTCGCATGCAGAGCAGGTGTACGTGGAATCGAGCAAGTATGCCGACATTATCAAGATGATTGCCATCATCAACGACCACAATGAAAACTTCGAGTTGGAATACTTCCGCTCGAAGATGAGGGCAGACTACCCAGACTCACCGCCTTTCTCGGGTGTCAATATGGGAGAGACAGGACAGTTCTCTCGCACTTTGAACAGAGTATTCACTCCCATCACCCATCCCTTGCTGCCCATTGTAGCAGCTCCGGGACAGATGAGCGCCTCTGAAATCAATGCGGCCTTGGCCCTTTTGGGACAACTTCCTAAGAAGAGCATATATGGCATCACCACGCCAGCGTTCCGAAGCTCGACTCCCCAGGCCCCTTTCTACGAAAAGTGCTTCAACGAGCTTGGACTTCCCCATTATTTTGCTGTTGTGGAGCGTCTTCCCAACAACTTCCAGGCCATGGAAGCGTGGTGCAACCAAAAGAATTTTGGCGGTGCTTACCTTAGTCCTCCTGTCTCGTGGAGCGGTCTGCTGAAACACAGCCCTTTCTTTGCGTCGTTGAACGGGGGAAAGGGACCGGAGTTGACTGAAGCCGCTCGGCTCATCGGAACTGTGGACACGATTATTGTCAAATCAGCATCGTCATCGTCGGCCAACTCAGCACCGGCATCCATACCATCGAGCCCGCGACACGGCCACCACGATTCCTTTGGCCATCTTGGTTCGAGCGTATCCAGCCTGTCTCCTAACACGTCTCTGATACTTGACAATGCCAGCTGGCGAGGCATTATCAGCACTTTGACGAGAGATATGGCACCTTCAGCATACTTTGGACGGACAGCCGTCGTTCTTGCTTCATCAGGCGATGATGCTGCGTCGATAATGTACGCTTTGAAGGCACTGCAGGTTGGCAAGATATACACGGTCGGTTTCCGAACACCCCCGGCGCTCGCTCGGGACGGGCCTGTGATTGAACCTTTCAACAGCCTCGAAAGCCTGAAGAAAGCACAGACTGTCGGCGACGATGCGGCTCCCTTCCTAGTCGTCTCAGCCCTGGGGCCAGAAAAAAGCAACATTGTTGGCATGCTTGTCCGCGTCTTTGGTGCCAATAACCAAGGAAGCTCCAATTTCAAGAAGGTCTTCCTTGACCTCGCAGATACTGCGGGTGCGAGGAAAGGCGGCGATCCTAGCATCATCGCTCAGCAGGCCGGATTCTCCGCATATGGGAGCGCTGATACCGCTGCTTTTACAACGGTCGAGACTCTGAGGTTGCTCGTCGGTCAAAACGTGCCCTACAGCTTCGTCAGGCTGGCAAGTGGCAGGAGTTTGTTCTGAAGGGGGGAAAGAGGACGACAGCTCGGGCCCTCAAATGCCTTGCACTGGGCAAACGACTTGCATCAAAAAACGGATAAGAATCATGGCGATGCGGATATCCAGCCCACAGCCTCATTCCAATGGGACCTTGTAGCAGGGCTTGCACTGCAGACCGAGCCGTAACCAGTGCGATACGACCAAGGGCGACGAGGACGCTTCGACAAGCTCCGGGTCCACAGAGAGCTAGACCACACGGAGCGGCATGGGGTTCTCCACGACAGCCAAGCCAGGCTATCGGCCGCCACCCCAAGTGCGGAGAACGGAGGGAGCAAGAAGCGAGCCAATTCCCTCAGCTGCATTTCCACAACATCCTCTCCACGGAGAACCGGGGGGCGGCAGGAGGCCCACCATGTCATTTCCGATTGCCAGGACTGAAAGAACCGCAGATGATCGTGCGGATGCGGAAATGGGCCCTGGCAAGTCTGTTATGACTTTGCCTTCATCCTGATTGCGAGAACTCGCCAGGAGAGGGAGGATACGAGGGAGAGTTCGGTGCATGTACGGCGTTTAAGTGAGAAAGGGAAAGGAGACGACTTGCGGAGAGCATTTACATGATCTATTTCCATCCAATCTATGTACGCACGAGGCCAGACTAGCCCGGCCTCCTGCTTTCTCTGAAATGTAAGGTTTACTATGTAGGGGCTACATAGCCTGCCAATGGCAGCGCTGATTTTGACAAAGAGCCAATTTCATATCGAGCAAGTCCACTGGCCTGACTGTGGCACGTCTATATGTTCTGTGTTCATCTTACCGAAACCACCTGCCATCTTGGAAGGTAGAGCTCGCGATCCTTGCCTAGAAATCATGACTGCTGACTCAAGTCATCGATTCAAAGACCCTTGCCGTAGCAGGCTTTTCCAGAAGCGACATGGGTTCTGGGCTTTTCAGTTCGGACTGCGGAGGTCTCGGGGGAGTGACGAGTCTTTGCGATGTTGGATGCGCCCGACTTAGACCGAAGGCGACCTCCCGAGTACAAAGCTCAAGACCTTCAGCCATCAATCACGTAGGCTCCATAGACATTTTCATATAACCAACCCTGTTTCCAGCTATCTCTAGGCCTGATGGATGGCAGTGTCATATAGCCACATCTGTCTTCTCATTGATGAGCCGTCTGAATGGTATTCAGGGAGCTTTCGTAAGGAGGGGGGTTGTTAGTCAAAGTGCTGCGCCGTGACTTCAAAACCCTACAAGACCTGTAGCCCTGCGACCGTTCCTTCGTACACTTTGCCTGTGACTGGGGAGTTCTTGACCCTCAGAAGCCTAGGATGCCATGGAGTAGGGATGGAAGGGATGGAAACTGGTGTCCTCAACAAGTCACTGGGGGATACGAACCAGGCATTCCTGCAACAGACGCAAAATTTTGTCATCTCCACGTCCATCTCAGACCAAACGGTTAATCTTGGGAAGCAAATGGTCAGCAAATGTGGCTGGCATGATTAGACGAAAGCGATCACCAATGCGGGAGAGAAAGATGACGCAGACCACGCCCAGAGACGTTTTGACAAGAATCGTTTCCACAGCAGCTGATCGTCTTTGGGAAGGGCTGAGACGGGAGGAGTGCCGCCGAGCTGAGGCGTGTAAGTCAGCACCGGTGGCCTGCAGAAGGATCCTTTCTTTGCTCGCTCCTTTCTTTGCTCGCTCCTCTGGCGCTCGACGTACAACCACAGGCTTAAGTTGAGCACAAAAGGTAAGATGATCTGGGCAACCAGAACTATCCGTGGGCTGGACGATTAGACTGTGATGCAGACAGCTTCAGCCGCCGGGCGAGCGTGAACCCATCACGACCCCATGAGCCACTGGAAGCTGAAGGGTAGCGGCAGAAGGAGGGGTCGCCACGCCTGCTCGGGCCGTTCAAAAGACCACCACTATCCAGTCTAGATGAGTGACGTGTTAGGTGAGCCCCTCCAAAGAGAGTAACCTCATCATGCAAGGGCGGGAGAGCAAAGCTAGCCCCCCTGAGTGCGGTTGGACCGATCGGAAGGGTTCTTCAGGCCTCGACAGCGAATGAAACGCGGTAATAACCGCGAGCCTCGGGGGGACGGAACGAGGCCATCGATGGCAACATCGTGGTTCAGAGTACTTGTAGCGGCAGGAACAACTCGGGAGAGTCGGAATGATCTGTGACAGTGGCAGGGGTGTCGGCAGACACGCTAGTGAGCTGAGTGTGATATGAAAGAGAAGCTGATGGTGACGAAAACGCGACCCTGCTGAGTAGAGATGAGGTAGGAAAGAGGCTTGCGCTGAGATAATGTCACTGTTGATGGGCATGTCTCCCAGAGAGGAGATGGCCGCCATCTCGGTAATGAAAAGTGACGTGTTTCAAGGGAATTAGATGGCCCATTGCAGGTTTCCCGACCCGACATCTCTTGACGAGTGATCTTTGCTTAGAGCAGCATGACGCATCTGCAAATGCTGGTTTGACTGCTGTCTACAAGGGATGACAATGCAAGACAGGGCGATTTGATGTAACACGGCGTCGGAGGTGTAGTAGATGGCCACTTGAATTCCTGTCTCTTACTCCGAGGAAGGTAAGCACCCGCCTTCCATGATGACGATGGCAGGACTTATAGAGGTCGTGTCGATGACTTTGAAAGCCAGCGAGTGACGACGAGCGATCTTCCAAAGTCAGCCCAGGCTGATAAGGTGATCTTCGATGGTGATCCTGAACGCAAGCCGCAGAATTCGTGTGGCTGGAGTCACCGAATAATGGCTCCTCGCTATTCGCTTTAGATGACCGCGAGACGTCGTTACTGCGGTGCTTTTAACTCCGTGTGCTTGCCCGTAAAAGCATGGCCACATCGCCAAACCCTTTACGGTCGAGAGACTTTCATGAAGAGTGGCGTATCGGGCCGGCATTTCTCAGTGGTCAGGTGTCGCGGGGCATGCGCGTAGTGGAAGGTATTCTGTACAGAGTCAGGGTTCAAGACCTGCAGAAGTGAAGGTGGTGTTCGTGGTGGATGTGTGGAGGAGTGCGGAGAGGGGCATTTCGAGCGGAGTCACAGTACACTATTGGCAACCTTCCTCCCCAGCTCTGCGAGGCGGTCTTGACTCAGATGATGGTGGGCGTCTTCTCCAAATTCTCCAATTTTCGCCATAGCCATCATGGTGATTGGCACGGTTGAAAATGGCCCTTGAGCCGTAGGCAAGAGTCTGACAGAGTAGAAGGCTTGTGGGACGGGTTCGCGCGCAGCCGCCCATAAGCTTAAACGAGATATGCAAGGGCTGGCAGAGGGGATGAAGGGGAACTCGTCAAAATCGACGCGTGCGTCTGATGTACCAATTCAAAATATCGGTGGTGCTTGAAAATGTCGGGGACACCCGCAAGAACGGCGGTGAAGTCGGGGCAAAGCCGAGTCTCTCTTCAGTCATGTCCGGCAGTTCAGAGGTGACAGTCTGGGCATTGCCTGTCTCCCACATGGCTGGTTGAGAACGGAGGACCCGGCACGATAAATGAAGACAAGGCCGTCAGCCATGCAAGTTAAGAGTGAACCAGCGGCCAGACCATCGCCCCAGACGCCACCGACGAGGGATTGGGTCAACAGAGCCTGCTCGAGTCCAGGATCCTGAAATACGCATGCAACCAGAATGAGAAGGACTCCATTTCGGACCTAGTGCCTGTAGAGGATATATTAAGTGGCATCTCGTAGTCTGACCTTGGTTCGGAGGCACGTTGTTGCGCTGGCCCAACCTCCCCACGGTTTGCCGCACCATAATCAAGCTATCTTGTTTGAAGTTCCCGGCGGTCCGGCCGCGCTGGTAACCGTGAGACAATGGGCCGCTGATGCGTGATGCTGGGTCGATAGTAGACAGTCATATAGATCTCCTCGGTTTGTGAGCCGGCGTAGGGATCGTCAGGACATCACACGGTAGCTAACGAATCGCTGAGAAAGGTAGGTCGCATCAGCTGATACCGTATCGCGGAAAGACTTCTTGTGATAAGTGCAGGGGCTTTGTTGTATTAGACAAGGCCGTAGTCTTCTTCCCGGGTTGCGGCAGTTGTGGGTGCCGGAGGTCGGCCGATCTTGGCGGCACAGGGCTCCTTCTTTTCTTTTCTGTCGCATTATGACGCTCTGTTGCCAACAATAAGACGTCGTCTGGTTGTGTCAGGGCCTCGGACTGACACAGAACCTGCCGGGCTATTTTGATGAGGACCGCAGGTCAAGAAATTAGATGCGGGTTTGTCCTGCTGAGATTGGATGACCGTTGAACGGAGCCGAGACCGGCGGCTCGAAAGAGCCTTCACGCCACAAGCGTCAACAGCACCGCTGTGCAACGTTTGAGACCCACGCGTGGCGGTCAAGACTGCTGCAGTAATGTAACGACGGCAGAGAGATTGTCGACGGGCAAGTAACTGTTGGCGGTGCGGGACGAACCAGGGAATCACCGTTGCTCCAAGATCATGCCCAAGATCATGAAGCAATGGTTGTTCTGCCCTTGCAAAGATCTCTCCTCACCTCTGTGAGCTAAGGTCTGTAGGCTCGACTTTGCGATCCACAGAGCCAAAGGTTGGAGACAGTTGGCTCTGAGGATCGTTCTTTTCGAAGGTCGAACCCACGCTACGGTCGGGGTGCAGCATGCAGAGTCAAAGCTTCTCGGCAATGGATCTTAACTGACGTCCGATAATGGTCGACGACCTCTTCTCGAACAGTGCCCTCCATTAGTCGGCTCACTAAGAACGGCAGGTCAGTAATCCGGGAGCCAACATATTCCCTTGGGGCGCGGTAGACACCACGTGTAAGGTAGAGTCTCTCGAGAAACCCTGCTCTCTTTCCAACCGCCTCACGCGTCCTTTTTGATGGATATGGAGCATGGAGGTTGGCCCCCAAATTTGGAGAATATGGCCGTTGTTCTTTTAGCCTCGGTGCAGTAGCGCAGGACTGACACGGCGACGCCAGTGGCTGTCTGTTGTCGTTGTGGTGGTGGCTGCATGCATGCCATCAGAGCTGGGCTTTAAGCGAAGCGGCACGAGTAGGTACAGTAGCACGTATCCGGCTGCTTCCAGAGGGCACAAGAGATTCCGACCGGGGCTCGTTTGGGTGCTGTTGCGCCGGCCTGTATCGGGTCCTTGAACCGACTGTTGAACCAAGCATTCTTCGGCCGCTACTCGGCTGGGCTCGCATTTGGGCTAGGTGCGGAGGGGTTTCTGGCAGTCAGGTGTGCACATGCGGGGCAGCGACTTTGTCTTTCTGGTTCAAGCTTGCGAATATCGACTTTGGTTTTGTGATGGGACTGCTCGGCGCGCCCGCTGCAGCCAGATCTCGAGCCGCGGCAGTGAGCTACGTTGGACAGGTGTGTGTCAACGTCCTTGTCCGATTGTGGGTTCTCCAGTCGTGCACATGGTTGGAGACGCTGAAGGCGAAAAGGCACTCGATATATCAGGAGGCAACTGTGACGACTTGATGGCAGGCAACCTGGGGAAGCAAGCATCCAATGTTGGCCCGACAAGTTGTCCAGCGGCTTGTGGTGCATATGGGCGCCGGGTGGCTTGTGTTGGGTTGGCTGGGCGCTGCCAACGTCATTAATCTGGTGCGCGAATGCTCTGATTCGAGCGGCAAGCAGCATCTGCCATTGTCGTCGGTGTCGAGGGGGGCTCCATCCACGAGCACATCCCACAGGAGGTTTGAACTCAGGAGAAAGAAGTTGCTGCCCGTACTTCCTTGTCATCCAAGCAAGGTCGAATGAACCGCAGTTAGTGGGAACCCCCAGAAGTTGAGACAGTCTTGGCAATAGGCGTGACGAGATGGTCCAGCACGGAGACCAAAGCAGAAAGCTTCTCCGCATCGATCGACAGGCTCCCCGCTCCCCTTCAGCCGGAGACGTTTTTGGTGTGGTGCTCTCTCAATAGTGACAAGTGATGTCGTTGCTGATGTTCTCGAGACCTCCGTTGCTTATTCCTGCGTGCCTGTTGCCTGTACGTACGTGCGGTGCTGTGCGGTGTTGTGCTTTGCTGTGCCCGCACACCCTCCAAGCCAAGATCTCTGCTCCCGAGCCGCTCCACCCCTGGCGCGATTAAGTGCTGGCAAACCGGGGTCGTCGCCGTTCAAGCACCACATCTGGTTGCCATGTGCTGCGATCCCCATGGCAGGCTGGGGACGTCAGGATGAAGCAACTTGCTGCCTAGGGGGGCCGAACGAAGGGTTCTGACCGAGCACCGAGGATGGATGGGTGGAGGCAGAAGCCATCATTGGCTCTCAGCAAAGGATGACCAGACACCAGCCATGCCCTCGTGGTTCGGGTTGGGTTGGATTGAGGCGGGTGAGATTCCTTATTCCATGCGAGATGCGTGGCCAGAGAAGCGAGGCGAGTCTCGAACCGTGTCCATTCGCAATTGTACCTCGAAGAAGGGATAGGTGGCCATGTAATATGAAGAGTACTATTGATGGTATCTCGATGTGAAGGTGGAAGCAAGGTGAGGTTGTCAGGCAGCCTGCAGAAAACGTGGTGTTGGTGGTGGGTGGCTGGTGTTGTTGACATCCAAGTATCTGTCTGTCTGGCTGAATGGCTGGCTGGCTGGCTGAACTTGTTCTTCCAGAAAGAGCTCACGGCCAAGGTACCCAGGACACGCCCACGCAGGGCACACCTCATGGCAGACGTTATCTCGGAAACGGATTAAATGTCCCGATCCAGGAGCTGCTCGCAGACAGCAGGAGCACACCCAGTCAGCTTCACGGTCGATCCCCATGTGTCCTTCCTATTGCGCCTTTATCAGGCGTTGTTGAACCGCCCGCACCAGCAGTCACGGAAGTCGCCAGTCAGCATTGGGTAAGAGCAGACAACCTATCCGCAAGGTCCTGGACGTTGAAGAAGGAGCGGCGGCGGCACCAGCAACGGGAACAGCAGCAGCAACCCGCGACGGCTTCAACGGTCCTGCAGACAGTCGTTGGCACCCGCATGTGCTCTCTTCGAGGACAGGCCCACTGCGTTTCCTATTGGGCATCATCCATCTGAACAGCATCAACTGCAAAATTTCGCATGACAGCAACATGTCACCTGCCACCTGCGGCCTCGACGCCTCGAGGTCTGGCCTCAGATCCCAACTTGCACCGCACCCTGTCGATGAGAGGAGCTGTCCGCCTGGCCCGCCCATCTGGAGTCTTGCCCTGGCCCGCAACTTGCCTTGAGCCCCGACCCCAGGCCTGGACAAGGATCCTTCATCCCATCTTTTCTGCCTCTCCAGGGGGCCCCGGTCAGCAAGCACCCATCCCCTTTTCCCTCACACACTCGTCTCCTCCTTCACTGATTCGCATTTGCCATGTTGTCTGCCATGCAGGCCGAGGAACAGGGCCAGCCAGCGTTGCCAAAATGCCACCAGCGCAGAAAAGGGAATCTTTACGAACGAGCAGGCAGGCATGGCCTAGTGTATCCCTAGGCCGTTGTTCGTCATTTGCTCCCGGTACTTGACGATAGTTTCATCCGAGGCAGAGTCATGCTTAAACGGTGGAGGGCTGCGGTTGCCAATGCCGAATCCGATCTGTTGTGCCGAGAGGCCATTCCTCTTTTCTTCTTTAGCATCTTGTCCTTTGCTTTCTTTTCTTTGCTCCCCCCTCGATCCCCCTCGAGATCTGACAGCAACGTGACAAGGGCCTGTTTGACGGTCCGGCCCTTGATCTCGGTCCCCCGAAATGGCGTCGTTGTCTTGGGCCGGGCGGGACGAGTAGAAGGGAAAAAGGATGCGTCTTCATCGCGTGTTTGGACTAATCTGTCAAAAGTGTCAGTGTCAAACGTCAGCATCAGAGTCATGCCCGAGTTTGTATGAAGCCATGTCAAAGAAGAAATGACCTGTTCCAGGCCCGACCAGCCTGCGCCAAGGGCACCCCTACGGATGGGTATGATTAGATGGCCCGATCTTGGCGGTCCGGTGAGTGCCGGCTTGACCAACGGGGTCCGACACAGTGGTCTTGCACCAGGTTTGCGAGGGCATACCTATGGCGAGGCATGGTACACCCATCACTTGCTTTCCCGTGGTCCTTTTCCGCGAGGGCGATATCCGTATTCGTCTCGCGACGTTGAATTTTGCCCGTGTGAGTACTTAACCCTGGGGGGCTGGCGAGCCCAGCACCACCACGAAAGCAACCTCACAAGGGGCGACGGGGCGCTCAGCCGGGAGCATTGTCTGGAACAGGCAGGACGAGACAAGAAGCACGAATAGAACAGGCCCCGAGGGCGGGACGGGCGGCGGGGATCTGGGCTGCAAAAATAACAGGCGACGCTGCTCATCACCCAGGGCTGTTGATCTGCCGGGAGTTTGACCAGCGCATTGCATGGCACCTTGTTGCTTTGCCATGTTCCTGTTCGTCCTAACAATCTTTTTTTCGTTGTGTACGGCGATCCAAACAGATTTCGTCTCACCTCACTGGAGAACGACTGGTCCTGCCCATGCACTCGTCGTTTCTTATTGTTCTCGAGATGGCACGAAGTATGCTTCTTGTTGATGGGACACGGCACAGGAAATTAATTGTCTGCCAGATGAGTCCTGGGGAAGTGCATGCATGCAATGTACGTAATATAAGAAGTACCGGCCTCGAGAGGTGCCGCCTTGACCGCGGAGGAGTCCATTCACCGGGCTTTTTTGCTTGTCGTTGCATGGCCACGCGCATTCCATGGGTAGCACAATTGACCTCGGAGGTTCCATTCAAAGGGTGTTAGGTACTAAGTAGTTGCTCGAACATGCTTGGCGGCGACAACGTGCATGTAGAGGTTTGTGGACGCTGGCCTGTGTCAACTCGACTCGACGTGGTTTGATGCTGGCTGCTCCATGCTGTCCCGTGATGAGCAGGAGGAGGCTCTGGACCTAGAGAGACAAGGACACAAGACCATAAGCGAGTTTGGTGTCTTTGAAGATGGGAGCGAGTGGAACAATGCGGCGCTCGCGCGTTTCTCCCGCCGCCCACGTGCTGATGAGCATGTCAAACGCCAGCGGATATATCTCGCGCAGGTTTAAGTTACAGCCCGGTGGGAAGAGAAGAAAGGCAGATTGCCTGACTTCCGCGAGCAAGTATGAGAGAAAAGGTTATTGAATGAGAAGTGGATATGTGTTTTCCAGAAACGCCCCATCTTTACGAGCAACGTAGTGAGCAGCAGAGTCATGTTCGGTCGTGGCGCGGGCGGAACGGCTGTTGCGTGCCTTAGGGTTGTCGGCCGGGGTGTTGTTGGTGGAGTGGCAATGGAAAAGACCGTTGAGAAGGACCGCAGGCTGCCCTCAGCTGAGGCCTCTTTCTACATCGTGCCGAGTAACTGGGAAGACCCTATTGCGCGGCCGAGGCTTAGAGAGGCGATGTGCGCCGTGTCGGTGAGCAAAAGTCCGGGTCATTCCTGGAGCCGTGTTCTGTAGCTGGCCGGACGAGGTCAACGGGCATACGAGGACGTGAAAGATATCCGTAGAGACAGAGACGACCGCCAACAAGCCTGACAGTGAAAATCCACAGTTGAGACGTTTTGAAGTCCCCCTATGTCTTTGACTCCGCTCAGTTCAGTCACAGACCTAGACTGCTGAGGAGCGGCGTTCTGCCCTGCGACATGGGCCGGGGCAGACCGCGGCCGCCCACCGTCGGCAGCTTTGGCGAGGCTCGCCGGGATGCTGTGGACATGGCAGTTGACATCTCATTTTGCAAAGAAAAGGCGACGACGGAGCAGGACAGGGCAGCCAGCAAATGTTCCTACGCAACATCGGGGCAGGCGGGCGGCGGCGGCAACGTCGGGATGCTGCTCGGGCAGGCGGCGCTGCAAGCACCCGACATCTCGGGGCTCACAAGCTTTCCACTACCTTATGTTGACTGCCCCCCAAAAGCCTGGTGTCTGTGATTCGATTCCCATCTTGCATGTCGAGTGTCCGGACAGCGGGTAGTTACATGATATTGGAGGACGGCGCAGAGGCGTGAGGTACCCGTGCCGTGTATCGTACGGCGCCTTGACTTATCGGACTCTGTTAAGGCAGGGAATGTGTGGTACTTGGGGAGATGATGTACCGGCTTTGTGTGTAAATCTCGGTGGGGACTTTCGGCCTGTTCCTTTCTCCAGTCCTCCCTCCACATGGTGGGATCTTTCCCTTCTTTCCACCAGAGCCCAGACAAGAGTGGTGCAAGTCCATCTGATGTTGTCGGCTCAGTGGACATGACCGCAGAGGGGAGAACGTGGTGCCCCATGTTCCTCCCGTCTCTTCTCAGGCTTGGCAAATGCAAACTGCCAACTTCACCTGCTCAGAGCAGAGAGTCCGATGGGTTCCAGTGAACCTGGCCTCGGCCTCGTCCCATCGCACAATCACACTCACAGTGTCCGTCATATGGCTGGCCAATGTTCTCCGCGGCTGCATGGCGACTTCTATTCCTCGCAGTTGGCTCCACCGCCATCGAGAAGAGCGGCTCGCATTCATGGCCACCCCTCTCCCGCCCACCAGCATCACGTTGACATCGACCTCACCAGGCCAGGCCAACCCAACCCAACCCTGCTCAGCCGGCACAAACAGAGATCAATGTCTATCTTGGCTGATGCTTACCGCCTGATGTGCTGCCGGTCCGCCCCATCTGGGAAAAGCGACCTGTCTATCTCGCATGGCCTCTTCCACTGCGGCAGTGTATGTATGTACACTGCAGTGACCAGATGCGCTGCACACGCTGCTTTTTTACGCGCAGCGAGCATGCTCACTTTTCATCTCGGGACTCCACACATCCCATCCAACATGAACCCTGGCCCGTCCGGAGGTAGTGTATGTATTTCGGGTCGTGTGAGAGGAGAAGAAACGACTCGAACGCCACAAAGCAGGTACCTTACGTTCGTTAGCCACGCGAGTCTGCAGCAACCCGTGTGTCTCGAACGGGGAGGTATCAACTCCCACCATGACAATCTTTTGATCCGGCGTCAGTCATTGCTGACAAGTCCTGACAGACAAGACAGGCAGCACCAGCTTCCTCGATCCTGTCTGTGTGGTTTCGACCTCGAGCGGCATTGTCAACGCTTGTTTTAGGTACACGAAGAAGAAAGAAAAAAAACCGCCGATGAGATGAGCGGCAGCGCGGGCGGCTCAACCGCCTGTCCTTGTTTACCTTTGTGCTTGCCTCGGAGCCCGACTCGTCTCCCTGGGTTTTTTTTGATTGCATTCCTCTTTTCTTGTTTCATTGCCCAACAGAATACAGCACTGGACAACGACAAGGCTTTGTTTGTGCTACCCGTTGTCGATGTTCTCCGAGACATTCGTGTGCGTCGGCATCGGGGGAGGTTCGCCGGGCTTTTGGATGCTTTGGATGTCCAAGTCAGTATCCGTACCTTGGGGCCTCACAGCTGTCTTTTTTCCATTCCATTGTCTAAGGTAGGTCTCTCCCCTCCGGGCTAGGTAGCTAGCAGTATCCGTAACTGTTAGCAGGAACAGGGGTCGGTGGGCGTCAAGGCCCAGGATCCCAGGGTGGCAGCCCCCAGGTCGGCTCCTAGCTCGCATCGAGACCTTCGACAGAACAAGACAAGCCTCGCTGGTAACCCCCCATACCCCGGCCTGCACGCTACGTTAGCAGCAGGTTGCCCCATCTTTCCCCAACATCGTGCCCCCCCCAAACGTCCCTCCCAGGCCCCCCTCCCCTCTCCCACTACCTACTGCGTATGCAGTATCCATAGACTCCTCCTGGGTCCCGAGTCCCAAGTCCCAAGTGAAGTCCTTCCTCGGTCCTTTCCTGCTGGGCCCTCCTCATTCCCCTCAGGGCTCCGCTCCCCTCTCTGTCGCCTGCATTGTTCCTCGTTGGCTGACCACACTCCGACTCCATCACTCACTCACTCCCGGTCACTCACTCACACACCAACGCAGTCCGTCTCTATGTCTCTCTCTCCTCCCGGCGTTTGCAAACCTGGACCTCCTAGGCAGGTAAGGCAAGGTAGTGTACAGAGTACCTACTCCCCCTCCTCTGCTCCTGACCAGTCCCTGGTTTGCTGGCCTGCACTGCTCTGTCCCGTTCCTAGTGCACTACGACTCCATGACCGCCCCCCCAGTGCTCTATTTTATTTTTCTTCTGCCCCCTTCGTGCAACCTCCCTTTCTCCTCTGCCTTGATTGGACTCGAGCTCCTTGTCAATCTCTTTCCCCCTGGTTCTGTAACCGTTCACTTTTGCTCCCCTGTTGCTTGATGCATCCGAACTGCCTCCCAGGGCGACGAGGGACGAACACACCCTAGTCCGCTGCACTACCTAGCCACCTCCACATGTCTACACACAGACGGCCACTTGGGGGACAGTCATCATTTTACATGCTAGGCCACGCCTGGTAACCTCTTTGCCCTTCCTTACTTCATAACCTCACCCGTCCCCGATCCTGTCTCGCTACATACCCTTAGCTCGGCTTCTGTTCTGGCTTCTGTGCTTCCGCACTTCAACCACAGATCTCTTCGCCCGTCATCTTGGTCGACATCCACCAGACGACTTACAGGCCGCATTGGAGTTGCCTCGACATGTTGTGAGAGACGGACCGGCTTGCTTTCCACACAGCCAGACCAGACCCAGCTTGCTTGAACCAACAGCTTCTCGCCCCCGACTTTCGGAACCGTACCGAACTGAGCAGCAGCCAACCCCCAAAACTCTCTCTTATTACCTTCACCCGCCCCCAAAGACATGACGACGTCCATCTTCGAACCAATGAACGGAATCGCACCTCCCGGAGTTCACCCTGTGGCCATGTCCCGTCCTCAGGTCGGCATCGAGCGCCTGCCAACACGGCGGATGAGCAACGAGCCCCGGGAATCCATGAACTGCAAGTCATGCCGCAAGCGCAAGGTGAGACACCAACATGAAAATCTCGCGGCGCTATACGCAGACAAGATGTGCGCGCCTAAAGCTCTGAATCAATGTCTTAACACATACATCCTTCTAGATCAAGTGCAACAGGCTCCGCCCTTCATGCGAAGCTTGTCAGGTCTTTCAATGTCCATGCATATACGGTAAGCAAAGCTCCGTCATCGACTTGACTGACAATGTAGTTGTGGGAGGGTTCGTGTTTTGACTGACTTAATTGGGTTTGCTCTTGCAGATGCTGTGCCGAAAAAACGTGGACCCAAAACTGATGTACTCGAGGCGCTCTTGAAGAGAGTGGATGGCTTGGAAGCAAAGCTGAAAGAAAAGAACGAGGGAGAGAAAACGCCAACGACGCCAACGACTGCTGGAATCAAGGAGGAAGACGCTTCTCGCCCTGAAGTTGACACGGAGGACAGCCCAAACCCCAAACGTCTAGCTCTGGACACTTCGAAGGTTGACATTGATGAGTCGGCCATCTACTCGCCTGCACCCGCAAGGTAGGCCTTCGCCCAGACGAATCACGAGTCCGTCACCTAACTTGAGCAGTGAGCCTTCGCCACCCGGTATCCAGCCTGACGCGCTCTTGGATACGTACTTCACCAGGTTCCATTCCAAGCCATATCACATCCTCGACGAGTCGTCGGTTCGACAACGGCTGCAGCTGAATCAATTACCAAACTACCTGGTCCATGGCATCTACGCGGTCGCTGCGAGGTATGTGTGACCACAGAGGGCGCTTTCGGCTACTAACCCGTCCCCAGATACACTCCTCACCCTAGCGGATATCAGTCAGCTGTTCAACTCAGCGAAGAGTTTGCTGCCAGGGCAAGAGCCGAGATAGACACGGATGAGCCTTCAGTCGATGCCTTGCAAGCTTTGTTGTTGCTCGTTATTGCCTTCACGGCGGCAGGCAAGGGCAAGAAGGCATACATGTTGATGAGTACGCAGATCACACCATGAGCCACGCGATAATGCTAATACAGATCCACAGCAAACGCAGTAGGGATGGCAATGGCCCTCGAAACTCACCGCGAAATGGACAACCATGCTCGAGTCACGCCTGTTGAAAGAGAAATGAGAAGAAGGCTGTTTTGGACATGCTATTTGCTCGATCGGTTTCTGGCCTGTGGTTCAAAGCGCCCGTCTCTCATCGGCGACAAGACCATCCTCCTCCGACTCCCATGCTGGTCACCGAATCCCTCAGCACCACCAATCGACGGCGAATTCTTTCAGTCTGGGTCCAACCTCCAATTTCTTCAGGGTAGTGGGAAAAAGTCGCAGGGAAGCACGGGTATGCTTATCGACATTAGCCGCATTCTCGGCATCACAAACCGATACCTTGCAGCCGGAGGTGTGAAGGGCGACTCTCACTTCCCTTGGCACTCACTCTCGAACCTCTCCAAGATCCGTCAAGACCTGGACATCTGGGCATCCGGCACCGAAGACGTCTTCTCGAGTTTAGATACGCTATTTGGCCAGCCCGACTCGACGATCCTCGTCCTGAGTAAACTGATCTACCATCTCATTCACTGCCTCATCTACCGACCGTTCCTTCCGATCGACCTTGCCGAGCTTGCTGGAACCGGACAGCATCAGTCATGGCAGATTGAAGCGACAAACATGTGTTTCCTCCATGCGAACGCCATCTCCGAGCTCGTGGAACTCGGTAAGCAAACTGGAACAATCGAGTGGCCGGCTTTTGTTGGCTACTGCATTTGCACTGCAGGCACAGTTCACATTCACGGCGCACACTACAACAAGAACGGAAGTGGAGACTCGACAGTGTTCAGCATGTCGGCCGACTTCTTGTCTCGCGAGATGCAACAACTGAGCGAGTTGCGGTATGCGTGGGCCAGCGTGCAGCATCAGAGAGAAACCCTCCAGGGCATTTACAACGCCCATTCCGAGCTCGTAAAGAGTTTGGGAAACAACCCTATGCGATACTCTCCAGCCTTTCACCTCGAGGATTTCTTCGACCGATACTCCAACATCGGTGGACCTGGCGGCCAGACTTTCAATTTCGATGCCGCGAACTTGAGCCTCTCTGACGTCGTTGTCGACTTCACCACGGACACTTACACGGGACACGATCTGTACGCACCTCGCGCGAACAGCATGCACGAGAACGAGCGGCCGAATCTCAAGCGTAAGAACACCGCGCCATCTGGCCGCAAGCGTCCGGACCCGAAGGTCCTGTCGCCGCTCAGTACTACCAGCATGGCCCCTCCGCACGGGTTGCCGACGCCGTCTCACGCCCGCCACTCGTTCTCTCACCCCACCCCGACAATGGCTGCCCATCCATCCCCGGGTCTCTTGGCAACACCCACCTCGTTGCCACCTCACCCTGAGGCAATTGAACATGCGCCCATACCAGTGCCTCATGGGCAGTACGACGAAGCAGCTGCGAACAACGCGGCGGTAGCAGCGGCGGCCGCTGCGGGGTTCTCTATTGGACCTCAACACCATCAGCAGGGTAACATTCCCACTCTATCCTCGACTCCCTTCTCTCCTCAGTTCAGCTTCGCGACCCCTGGGCCGAACAGCAACAACGAGGGAGGCGGTAGCTACGACCCCATGTTTGGCGGTCTACCAACCAACGCTTTCGGCAGCCCTGCCGCATGGCACGGCGACGACGGAGGAAACAAGGTGGCACCAGGGGTGGCCGCACCCAGCCCGGGCAACAAGAGCAACAACGGCAGCACTGGAACCGGGCCCGGCGAAGAAAAGGATCCCTTCCTGAGCCTTTTGGAACAACTTGCTGAGAACGAGCACCAATTCGCCCGTCCGGGTAGCGAGCTCGACTTCTTCTTCGGCGGCACTGGCGCACCGCAGTAAAACTTTGTGTGTACGATTCGACGATTCTTCAGCCATGGCTCGAATGTAAAAAGCTGGCAGGTCTTTTTTTTTTTCACATTTATCCATCTTTTCGCCTAGCACGATACCTCTGCTTCTGCGCTCACTTTTGTTTGGAAACATGGACAAAGCTCGGGGCAACTGGCATTCTTTATAGAAAAGGGACAAAAAGTCATCATCAGGATGGAAACGGCAATTCTGGACGGAGCGTTGACGATGGGATGATCTAGCATGTCTGGGAGTTTTATTTATGGCACTGGGTGCTTTCTCAGCGGGGGGTTGTGTATGAACAACGAACAAGCATCCATGGATCCTTTTCGGATAATGGCTTTCACGGAGGCAGAGAGAAAGGGACAGAGAGAGACTCGGGGTCTCGCGTTGGAGGGAGGGACTTTTACCATTCTTGATCGCTGAGCGACGGGGGTCCCATCGGGGCAGATATCCTGTCCTCATGCTACCCTATTTTAGGGAGTTTTTTTCCAGCTTTGACGAGAGAGTTCTACAGTACACGCTTACCAGAGCCTGTCACAATGGAACCAAACATTCAACGTCATATCTGTGTCTGCTATCTAATCAACAGAGTCAGTGACGTTTTGTAGATGTCTCCCGGTGTAGACACCTCGGTCTGATCCGATCGAACCCCAAGACTTTTCGTTACCGCAGTCACTCTGCACGTCTGGCACAAAGTCCCGACCTGGGGAAACCAGCCCCAGCCAAGACAGAGACATTTGCCCAGTCTTCAGCTCGGGGTTGGTTCGCATCTACGGTACGCCAACAAGACGAGGGCAGGGTGAGAGTCCTGGGGAAGGGGGATGGGTGGGCTGTTCATTTGGGCGCGCGCAAGTAGTCAGGTCCAGGTGCAGGATTGCCGGGCAGGTGACATGGTCTTGGGCCTCCATCTCTCTCTTTCTCTGTGCATTGCATGCGCTTGCCTTCCCGTCCCGTCCAAAAGAGCAAAGAAAGAAAAAAAAGAGAGCGAGAGAGGCAGTCAGGCACCCTGGGGGTCGTCATGTGTCTCGGCCGAGCGGAAGGGGGGGACAGCAACCAGGATCTTTTGACGAGAAGAGCCAAAGGTGCCGGTGCTACGCTGTAATGAGGTAGCGAATGCGGGGATTTGGGGCAGGCAGGCGGGCAGAGGCACCGGAAACCAGGGTCTGAACACGACGGGCGATACCCTGCTGAGTTGCCCCCTCGGTATTCGCTCGGGTCGGGAAGGGAACGGTGCGAGGAATCGGCAGGCAGGCAGGCAGGAGGATGCATGGGGCCTTTTCTCTCATACTTGCAGTATGCGTACAAGGTACCCAACTACATCGTGGAGGTGAAGTTGTGGCGGCAGCGGTGTGTGCGGCTCCGTGGTGTGCGGATGGAGGTCTGCTGCTGGTAAGGTACCTTGCTCTGTTGGAGTGAAGAGATGAGAGGAGGTGTGGAGGAGACGGGCTCCGTTTTGCGCGGCAGTTCGGGCCGTCGCATCTGAGGCCCTTTCTTTCGCGGTTTCTTTTCTTTTATTCTAGAAGAATGAAGGGGGGGGGGGCCATATAGCAGAGGGCACATATCGGGCGACCTGAGGTTAGGGCGGGCTGGTAGTGAGGTGGTAGTGAGGTTGGGGTAGCATTTCTGGGGTTGGGGGGAGCTGGGGGGTCCAGTCCGGGGTTTGTGTGGCGCGCGTGCCTGGCTGTGCGCTGGAGCTGTCAGTCAACTCAACGACTGCTGCAGGATGTGGGAAACGGGAAAAGGCGGGGAGAGGGAGAATGAGTGAGTGATGGGTGCTCAGCTACACTGCCAGCTCGCTGCCCACGATTTGAATCCAACATATCAAATGGGAAGGATCTGAAGGAAGTTTTGAGTTGGGAGGGGGTTGGGTGGATGGACGCATGGAAAAGGGTCTCTGGTGGTTTTCCGTGGGTTGGTCGACCCTGGATTCGGGTCACGCGCGGCGTTCCTGGGTGTTAATCTCGACGCCGGACGGGACTGGGAAGGGATCAGCATCAGCAGCCAGCGCTGTTGGTAAGGTTTTCGGGGCAAGTATTGCGGAGATGCGGGGGAGAGGTAAGGTACCTACCTCAAGCTGCTGAACGCGTGTGGAGGGCTGGCTGTATGGCTTTGGCAAGGCGCGATTGGTACGAGGGCGGGATACGAAAGTCTAGTTGGCTTCGGCGTGTCTGGCGACGGGACGGAATGGTCGGTTCGAGGTTGTTTTGCTCGTGTAATATTCGTTTGAGGGGTGCGCGGTGCGCCGGGGATGGGCGGGGGCGGACGGACGACGGCCGTGCCGAACGGAGGCCGGGCTTGACGCGTGACCACTCCGGAGAAGCTGTGCGACTCTTAGAAGGAGCCAGCTATAGCCTGGCTTCACCACCGTTTGGACGACACCTGGAGCGGTCTCAGATGGAATCGTTCGCCTCTTGTCTTGTGCCTCAGGGGCGGGTGCATGCATTGCATGTGCCATTCGCTAAAAGAGCAGACTCCGGGGAGATGCCGTGGTGACGGCCGGCAGTGTAATTGTTACCCTCCGTCGTTTACGAGATACGACCGGGCCACTGATGCTGATGCGGATTGTCAGAGCGAATCCGAGGGGGTATGCTAACATCACACCATGAACGGGCACCCAGACCTACCGGCAGATGATGGGGAGCGTTTCCACATGGAGCATATTCATGATTTGTGATCCTATACTTATCAAGTGAGTGAGTGCAAAACCACCTGTACGCCTGGAGTAAGACGTCTTGGGCTTAAGAGCTCGACCAGACTCCCGAGAATATGTGCTGGGCGAAGACACTTCATTTTCTGGGCGAATCGGCTTCAATCAGAGCGATTTGGCCGCGTTCGTTCTATCTCTAGTACTCAGATGCTGCGCGGGAAGTGAAACAAGCACCGTCAACTCGGTGAGATATCGGTGCGTTCTTCCCCTGCTGGCCCATATATGAACGGCTCGCAGTATTGGTGATTTAGAAGTGTATCCATGTACCCCATTGGATGTATGTTATTGCAACTCATAATAATATAGCTTGCACAGTAGTGTTTTAACGCCTCTCAGACATGAAAATCATGGCCGCCCTCTAGACGAAGATTGGCAACGCTCCGGTGAGTTTCTTAAATAGTCTCTAGTCCAGTCCAAGAGAAGTCTACACGGCCTATATTCCTAGGACACTGGATTTGCTTGAAAAGGACCATGTAGAGTACTGTGAATATGTCTAAAGTTCCAGACGTGGCATTTGATTTCCACATTTGCTCGGTTAACAAGTTCCAGGTTCTATCGGCAGCCATCGTCGACTGTTCTCTCTGTTTTGTAAGGTTCCAGCCACCGAAGCTACAACCATTACTGACGAACTACTAGAGTAAGCCTGGTTGAACCTATTATATACACTACAGTGACCGCGAGCAGAAACCACTGTTCACAATACACATGAGACGCTATGATCTTGTATGTTCCAACAAGCTTGATCCATCACAATTCACCGTGTTGAATGCTCTTCTTCTGCAAAGAATAGTACCGAACGCGTTATCATCCCCATACCAAGGTTAGAGCTTGAAGTCATTCGATCCACAGCATAAGTTAGCAGTACCGCAAACATGTATACTGATCGCTCTCTGCGGGAACCCATTTCACAGCACGAGAGGTTTCTTCCCATTCGCCGAGGTGACTGTCTTATCAGATCCCTGTAGCCTCTTGTAAAGGCAAGATTCCTCACGAACCCACAGCGCCCGGTATGCAGCAATGAAAATGGCGCCGAACCAGATATTTGAGGTACCTTGATCAGGAATATGATGCGAAACCAAACATGAAGCCACAATGATTTTGAAAGCCCGAATTCATCGGGCTGTCGGTCATCTCCGTCCCTTACTACTTGAGAAATATTCGTGTTCTCGAGAGGTGTATCGCTTTGGAGGACCGTCTGGAGTAAACTGACCAACGATTGAAGCTTTTAAAACGTGACTTACAACCGCTCGTTCTGCTTTTTTTGATGCGGTAAGTGACTCGGGTCAGTCGGCGTACCCGATCGATTGATCAATAACATTCCCGTGGCATCCACAGCAGAGGAAATGACAAGATAGCATTAAATCCCTTTAAAACTCCACGCCGTCGTCTAGGCCGGATGAAACTATCATGTGTGTACATCAACACTTATGTTGAGTTCCTGGAGCTGAATGGGGATGTCTGGAGGCTCTTGAGCATGCCGGATGTGGCCACGCCGGGACATGCTGAATATCAACACCCTCAACTCGACCACACTAACTCAATGGTGTGAAGGCTCTTTATTCCATCTGGCAATAGAATAAATGGGGAGAAAGGGCGTTCATGATGCTTTCTTCTAGCTATGCCCCGCTACACGCGAAGTTCGAAGGAGGCACGTACCTCAATATGATAGTAATACATCTCTAAGCAACTAGACAAGCATGCTCCGTGAGAATGAAGCTGTCACCCCTCGTCATTCTACTCGCGATTTGTCTTCAAGGCATTGTCATGGAAGTATTCGTACCTACACCAGCGATTGTGTGATATTTGCTTCAGAAAAGGTCAACATCCAGTCAAGAGCTTCAGCCACTGTATACGAACTCTTTTTCAGGAAATACAGGCAATTCTCAACGCCTGGATTGTGTGTTTCTGTGTAGAAAGGTATTGCCATTATTGGCACGGATAGATGGTTCTGCTCAGAAAGGCACTTGAAGCCGTTTGTCCTTCAGGACGCGTCGCCCAGACGATACAAGTACCAATTGTCTCGTTTAAAGTGATATTCCAAGACCGCCAAAATCGAATGGTAATACAAGACTTCTTCTAAGCTAGGCTGTATTTCGCAGTGATTCATGCATGCGAACTATCGTCTTGTAGCCACAGGATAATATGTGACCGATATAGCAAGCTTCCTTCGTACTTTTCCACTGCCCGGTGAGTATTCTCGCCGTATAAGTTGACGTTACGTAGATACTTAAAACGTTCATCAGGCTCCTTGGCTATTATACCTCATAAGATTGTGATGAGAATTTTACTTTAAGGTTTAAGAGCACTTAGGATTTGCGTGAAAGTAGTCATTGAGCATACGTCGACATCTTTATTCACGGTTTCGGACCATATCATCCAACCCTACCTGCCTCTCACGCCTCACACGGAATAGGGAAGAAAACAAAAGCCTCGCACGCCTCAACGCACACTAATCGCCGCACAGAACCTTCCTAAACTGGCGAAAAACATACTCTCCCTCCAATCCACAGAAGCCACAAATCTGACCGTCGAACATCGGCCGAAAGGCCCGTCCGGCCCCTCGGACCTCGCCGGGGCGGCTTATCTTATCAACCCCGCCTCCCCCCACCTCGCCGCGCTGGACTCGGGAGACCTGGCGACAACCTCATCTCATTTCCCTCTCCTCATTCATTGCGAACTCACTCACTTACACTGACATCCCGCCACACTCACTATCCAATGTCTCAGTGAATAAGTCCTGCAGCATCATTCAGGGAACTTCATCAGAGAACCACCCCAAAACCCCAAAGATGAACGCCCCTCCTCCGCCAGAGCTCAAAATCTCCCCGCCCCTCCTCAACTCCGCCAACCCCTGGTGCACAACGCTCTCCGACCTCAAAGCCCTCCACGCCTCGCCGCACACCGGCGCCCTCACCACACGCACCTCCCTCCTCTCCGGCTTCGCCCACTCCGACGCGCGCCACCAGTACACCTTCTTCTCCCCATCAACCTCCCGCCCCTCCCCCACCGTCCCCAACTCCTCCTCCCACCACACCACCCCGAAGGACCTGCGCCCAGAAGACGTCGCCTCGCTCAACAACCTGGGCTACTCCCCGCTCCCCCTCGACACCTACCTCGACTTCATCGCCGAGCTGCCCACATCCCCCATCGAGGGCCACCACCACCGCAAGCTCATCATCGTAAGCGTCACCGGCTCCCCGAACGAGATCGCAGAATGCTACGCCCGCGTCGCCGCCTTCGCCGCCACGACGACGCACCCGCTCGCGATGGAGATCAACCTCTCGTGCCCCAACATCGCCGCCGCCGCGCCGCCCGCGTCGGACCGCGCCCAGCTGAAGGCCTACCTCGCCGCCCTCCCGCAGACGCCCGCCGTCCCCGTCGGGCTGAAGACGCCGCCGTACACCCACCCGGCGCACTACCAGGAGCTCATCGCCGCGCTGCGCGAGGACGCGACCGTCGTGACCACGAACGCGATGCTCAAGGTGCCGAGCAAGATCAGCTTCATCACGGCGGTGAACACGCTCGGCTCGTGTCTGTTGTTGGAAGAAGAGACAGATGAGCTGGCGCCGCGGCTCCCCGGCTCCGGGCTCGGCGGCATGGCCGGTGCGCCGCTGCACCCGCTGGCTTTGGGAAATGTCAAGACGATTGCGGAGCTGGTCTCGCAGGAGCCCGAGTTGTTGCACATCAAAGTCATCGGGGTCGGCGGCGTGTCGGATGCGGATGGGTTCAGGCGGATGAAGAGCGTCGGGGCGTATGCCGTCGGGGTCGGCACGGCGCTGGGCAGAGAGGGCGTGCAGGTTTTTGAAAAGATTTCGTCAGGGTTGGCAATGTAGGTTGGTCACGATGGAAGCTCACGGAAAAGTTTTGAAGCGGTCAAGATATGAAGTGTCTAAATCATAACTTTTCATTCATCGAACGTCATTATCATTGGGTATATAACAATTAATATAAACAGGCTCAATGGCCTGCACAGTAATCAAAAACATCGCTCATTCATACGGTCTGGGACCGTGTATCGTTGCTCGCCTCAGACGACTTGTTGGAATTCTTTTCTTCAGAATGCTCAACGGCCGGGGGAGTAACGCTTTCCCCGTTGGTTCTGCCAAACGGGGATATTTTGCTAAAGATACTGCCTCGCTTGCGCTTCGCCGCAATGGTGGACAGTGTTCGTCGGCGCCTCCTTACTTCGCGGTTCATGTCGATCTCGTCTTCGTGAGCCTGACGCTCCTCGGCGGTGATGACCGAGTGCTCGGGATTCGTCATAGCCCTTGCGTCCTTGAGGGACTCGAGCCAGATGGGGTAAAAGGCCGTCAGCACGAAGAGGGCCACGATGAGGACAAATGCAAGCTGCACCGTGGCGCCGTTGTTGATGATGGCGTACATGACGTAGGGGAAGAAGGCGGCGCCGGAGCCACCCATGGTGATGAAAGCGGCCGCCCGCTTCGTCCGCCGGCCCTGGCCTCGAAGGCCGATGGCAAAGATTAGCGGCCAGACGGGTCCTTCGCCAAAGTAGAACAGGACAACCGGGATCAGCAGCATGTTGGGGTCCGCCGGCCTGAGCACCACCGTGAGAAGGGCAGCGAAAAGCGACAGGCCCACGCTGATTGATAGCCACGTTCTCGGCTTTGGCATGCGAGGGTTTCGAACGGACAAGTACGTGAGGTATGCGACGATGAATCGCGATACGGCAAATGCGCTGTGGGCAACGAGGTGATAGTCCGTCACCCCCAGTGCAAGGCCAGGCGGTTTGTCGCTGTTCTCCCCTGGGTTCGTGTCTGCGTTCGTTGCCGCTGATCCGGCGTCTTCTTGGTTCGGAAGGATGGCGATGAGCAGGGCGCGAAAAAATATGTTGTTGCATTCTTGCGAAGCGACGTAGGTCCATTGGGCAATGACGGCAAATATTAGGCTCCATGTCCGGAGTTGTAGCCCGCCAATGCTGCGCTTATGGGGGTTGACTGGCAGCCGGTCTGCTGTTTCTTGTAGTTCGTTGTCGTTTAGTTCTGGTAGGGGCATGTAATAGAAGAACAGCCCGAGGGCCACACACAAAAGCGTGATGGCAAGGTAGGTCCATTGGACGTTGAGTAGCGTTGTGGAGTTGTCGTTGGTACCGTCCTGATTGGTGATCTTGGTGAAGAAGACCCGCTGAGCCATCAGACCGCTTAGAACGGCGCCGATGCCTTGAACGCCCTGGGCGAGCAGAAGTCGTGTCTCGCCGTACTCTGGCGGTCCACAGAGAATCAGGAAGGCGTTCGCACCTGTTTCCAGGACGGACAAACCAAAGCCAACGACAAAGTTGCTGAGTAAGAAACCACCCCAAGACTTGGTGACGGCAGATGGCCAGAAGATAATGGTCCCAACGCCATAAAAGCAAAGTCCAACAATGAATGTCACCTTGAAGCCCCCGACGCTCTCGGCCCCGTGCCGGTTGTTCTTCCGGTTTCTGCGGTGGTGCTCATCGCGCCTCAAAATCCACTCACCCACGACCAAGGGGCCAAAGAAGTAACCGCCGCCAAAGTACGCGGTTGTGAGACCAAGCGTCTGGGCCACAGACATTTGTGAGACGCTCGAAATGACGTTGTTGAGGGTGTTGAGCAGGCCGTACGAGATGCCCCACATCAGGAATAGGATGGTAACCACGAGGCAGTAGCGGAACGATTCTTGAGAATCACACTTGACCATGCTTTTCGGCCGCCTCATATTGACGAAGCCAAAATAGATGGTATTCTCTCTGCTGGTCGCCATGGAAGTTCTGGTCCTCATCCCACCTAGCCTGCCTGCGCTGGACGCCTCGAATTGTTCTAGCGTCATTTCGGGGGTGGTGAGAAACTCGAGCGCGGTCAGCCCATTGCCATCGGTGTCTGCAGTCGTAGGATTCAAAGACGCTCCGAAATCTCGGCTGGCACGAGCTGCCGCAGGTGGCTGCTGGACACTGACACTGCCACGGTTCGGGTTCGTTGTCGGCAAAATCAGGCCGTCGCTGCCGTTACGGTTTCTCGGGCTGTCCAGGATGTCCTTTTCCGTCTGAGTGCTCGAGCGCGTTCCGTCGGGGTCAATGATCATGGCAGGGAGGATCTTGATGATGAGAGGCTTCAGAGTCGGGATGCAAGCACACGACATTCCAACGTTCACCTCCACAGCTGACCACATGAAAGACAGGGACGAGTTCCAAGCGAAGTTCGGGGTGCCGCCAAAGCGGGAGTTCGGGTCGGTCGATACGCCGGTAGGGACAGAGGTGACGGCTTGCTGTAAGTAGTAGATG
This sequence comes from Colletotrichum gloeosporioides, assembly GCF_011800055.1. NCBI lineage: Eukaryota > Fungi > Ascomycota > Sordariomycetes > Glomerellales > Glomerellaceae > Colletotrichum > Colletotrichum gloeosporioides. The sequence continues at coordinate 1,914,956 of NW_025544662.1, read as the reverse complement.
CGGACGACGTCCACGACAGTAACAAAGATACCGAGGGTAAAGGTAAGGACGAGGATGATCTTCTGTCTCGGAGGCAGTCTCATGCCGGTTAAGACTGGTATCGGTAGGGCCAAGATGGCCAGATCGGTGACGATATTTATCGGCGCTGAGCAAATGAATTCGGTAAGCAGCGGGATGCATTGGGAGGTGTCCTGCCCAACCTCCCACGCTGCCTGAACGGGTCGACATTGAAAAATGTTCATGAGGGTGAGCACGGTGCCAGCGAGATTGACGATGCCCAGAGTGACCCAAGAAGCGAATCTAAGTACTTTTTGGGTGTTTTTGGAGAGTCGCAGGTAAAAGATCAAGACGGCGGTTTTTGTTGCCATAAGGGCGGGATTCTGCGAGGTTGTAAGCGGGAGGCGGCCACAGCGCGACACGGCACGCCAAAAGCGCCAAGAGGTCACTCACATAGAGTATTGAAAAGACATATTCGCACGCTCGCAATGAATCCCAATGGCTCCTAGCAATGTCGGAATCATAACGGCCAAGTCCTCTACGGGTGCCGAAGCAAATGGTGAAAGACAATCCAAAGGCAATCAGCCAGGCCAGGAACATGGTCTTGTCGTCCCAGCTGACATTTCTGACGATGAAGCGCCTGCAGAAAAGGCGGGCGGCTACCATGACACTCGCTAATACGAATGTTGCCGTTGTCACGGCAAAGACAGCCGGACCACGATCCGGGACGCCATCGTCAGTGGCAGTGACGACTGACATGCTCGGCGAGAAGAAGCGTCGAGGCAGGGGGAGTCGACCAGGATTTACCACCACGGAGGTTTGGAGAAGGACGGTGGGTTGCTAACTGTACACCGATGACAACCATGCCATGGCTTTAGGGTCTGACACATGGACGCAGTAAGTATGTTGACGTTCGGGGCGCAACTCGCTCGGCGGGCATCGAGGGTCCTGGGCGAAGGACGTTCGGCAGGGGCGTAGCTATCGTGGGTTGGACGGGCACACGCGACGAGGTCGACAGGTTGGAGAAGCTTTGGCGATGGCTGTTTGGGGAGATGGGAAAAAATGTCGGGGTCGCTTAGTCGTTCGTGGCGGCCGGGGAAACGGGTAAAGAAGCTGGCTGACGGGAAAAGGCTGGGGCAGTAAAGTTGGAAGTTTTTTCCCCGTCGATGTAGTCTGGTGCAGTCATGTAATCCTTCTAGCTGCAAGCTTGCGCGAATATGTTCGTAGTCGGCAGTTCCAAGTGGTGTGGAGGTCCGACGAATCCGCGGCGCGCAATTGGCACTGGCACAGGCAGAGAGGGCGCAAGCGTCATACAAGCTGCTGCTGGCAAGAACAAGCGGCAGGCAAGCGAAGTCAAGTCGGTCGGGTCGGTTGAATGCTTAAGCCGCAGGCGAGGACGGACGGGAAAGCCAGCAGACTCGGGAGGAAGAAAGCAGAAAAGTAGAAGAAAGAATTGGCGGAAAAGATGAGATGGACGGACGGTGAGGCAGCAAAGTACAAGGCCGGTAGACTCAGGCAAGGTAGGTAGAGGGAGAGAAACGGGCGAATGCGAAATGCTGGGCGTTAAACAACCCAACGCTAAGTAGGGCGTACCTTGTTCGGTATCCAACCTGGTTCCCTACATACAAAGAAGGTAGGTACTTTGTGGAAGGTACCTGCCTCCGCAAGTGGGCAAAAGCAAAGCGAGAGGTCGGGTGGGTTTTTTTTTCTTGGGTACAGTCCACACCTCATTCTCACACACACTTGGGAGCAGGTTGCTTGTTTGCTGTGCTGCTGCTGCGGCGGTCTTGGCATCAAGGTTGATTTTTTTCGTTATTATTTCCAGGTTTGCAGGGTTGGCAGAGTCCGGCAATAAAGCGCAAGCCTCGCAACCTACGCAGTACTACGGTATACATACTATCATTATGACCTAAGGTATGCTGGCATGCAGAAAACGGTGGTCGCTGATGGATGTTGATGGCTAATCACCAACGGGCGGCAAGCGGACATTCAGCCACTGGTGTTGCAGAGTTTTCCGATGCAGGACAGGAGCCACGGCGCGCTCAGTATGGAAAGGCATGGATGGATGGAGGGACAATGGAGTGAACTGTGAGAGCGATGGAGTGTTGCTTTGCCGAAGGATACCTGCTCTGCTCCCACAATAATTATTATGGAGTGAAGTGGCTACCTTGCTATGGAGTACACACTGATTCTGCACTTATTCCGCAGCACCTGCTGCGAAGAAAGTAGCGCGCTGGACGAGTGGGTGACGATGCGAATCAGAGCAGGTCTTTTGCAGTGCTCCCCCGCCGCAGACAGGGCGGTCGCTGTCGGCCTCAGCCAGCGCCGTCCACATGGACCCGACAGCGTCCAGTCCCGTTGCCGCCTCGGAGTGGCAGAGCGAGATTGCCGTGGACCCCTCGCAGCTCTCCGCTCGACTGAGTCCCAAGATTCCCCGACACTACTGCGAGTCTGCGAGAGCACATAAGCTCCATGGAGTGTACGGAGTACCAAGGACGTTTTGCACTTGCATTCGCTACCGCTTAATCCACACCAGCGGTGACGGGCCATGATGAATAGCACTGACAGACAGGCGGCAATGCGCGAGATAACGACGACACCCGGCTTCCTTGTCAGCAGGCCTTGTAAGGACACAGAGCCTGGCAATTCCCTAGAGTGAGTCCAAAAACAACAAGACATGGATGGACTGCGGAAGCACCGCGGCAGGATGGAGGAGGGTCGAACGGTGCGGCGTCTTGGGATACGGCTGTGGAGCTGTCCTGCGGTATCCGCTCGTCTGTGCCTCTCAGTGTTCGTACCGCCAACCGCCGCAGGAGTCTCCCTGGTGCGGCTGGTACAGATAGCTTGGCGAATTACGGCGAACTGCGTAATAATGGGCGGTGGGCGATGACATCGAGTGCGTCGATCCTCGTCTCTCTGGAAGCCAATCACGCATCTTGTCGCTGCGGGACTACCCCGGATTCTGGGCCTCTTTGGGCCAAGCTCGAGTTCGCTCCTGCCTGCCAGCTGGACCCAGGCACACGCGCCGGGATGCCCTGACCTCGAGAACCCAGATGAACACTTCTCTAAGAAGGGAAACTTCCAGGATGGCCGCTGGACCGGCAGCTGGCACGGCACTCACACAAAATAGAAAGAGCACTTTCAACTTTTTGAAGCACATCCACGGGATATCCACAATACAATGGATGTCATCCACTGAACGCCTAAATCCGTCGGCCACAGTCCACATCCAACATCTCCTGGGTGCTCCTCCCGAAGGTCCCCTCGGCGTCCTCCCGCCACCTCCTCAGCTGGCATTGGGCGAGGTAGAATTCACAGGTACACCGTACGGCGGTACACCACGATTACCTCTTGGGGGACCGAGTCCGAATACACCAACAGCCAAGTCCCGACTTCTACTATGGACAGACAGACCCCAAAAACAAGATCCGGATCACTGGGAACCTCCAACTTAAACTCGGCTCAAGGTTGTGAATTCGCCACCGTCCACACAAGCTCGCGCCTCCACGTCCTCCTCATCCGAGGATTCCCCCTCCTTCAGACGGGGAAATCTCGCTCTGCTCTGTAATCAGCATCCATCCGGTCCCCGTCGCCGACGCGGCTCAAAGCCCCCCGCTACCTCGGCCCTGTCTTACCATCTACCTCGCGCTCTCTCTCTGTGCGACGTGAGCAGTGCGGAAAATGCACCACGCGACCCCGGTTCGTGGTGAGACAGACCGACTGAGAGAATAACAGAACAAAAGTGGAGAGACACTGAGGAGAAGCCTGCTGAAGGACGGGAAAAAAATTCTCATGCTCTCTGTGCCTCAATGCGACGGCGACTGTGAGAGAGGAGAATCAGGGCCGAAGCGGTGCAATGGCCGACGCCCAAAAAGAGCGCCAAGAAACCACAGCCTGCAGACTGCTGCGAATTGCTTGGCTGGCATTGGGCCTCTGCTATGCAGAAGATGGGGTTTCTCTGTTGTGGTGCTCCCCCCAGTCATGGCGCGAGAAATGGACCGAAGTACGAGCGGGCCATGCCATGCCATGGCCTGTATCCGTACTGCGGTAGGCTGTGGGTGATAGTTGATCTACCATATCGTCTAACACGACGAATTGTGAATACGGACCCTTTGTCGATCGCATGAGGGTTTAAGCATGAAGGGGTGAGGGGGTCCAAGAGGAGGTGAGAGTTGCTGCGCCAGACGAACAACTGGCAGGACGACAAGGTCAGCAGATGCCACCTTGCTTGCTTTGGATACCAGTCTGCCAGGTATGGCATGGTATGCCACGCTGTTGCCGCCTCTTTTGGGGACTGGACGGGATGGAGGCATTCGAGAGACGAACTCGACGCTTGTGGGGACCGCAACTTGTCAATCTGCAGCTAGCTGCGGTCAGGGACGACGACGGCACCTCGTTTCTGTCATGGTGTATTGGTGTTTGCCGCTTCGCTCTCGGAAAGCTACCTGGGATGAAAAGGCCGGCTTGCGAGTGGTCACCACGTCACTGCCAAAGCAACCCGATTACCGACACTCCGTCACTCCAGATGTTGGCCAAGGCAGTCTGTCCCCTTCTCTCAGGACCAGTCTCCTTGTCAAGTGTTGGGACGGGTTGATCGGTCGGTTATCAGGTGCTCTCCCTATTTGGGGAATCTGTGCTCAAGGTCCGCTGCCGGCGCCAGCCACTGCCACTGCCACTGCCACCGCCTCTTCCAGTGACATCGGAAGTCACCGTACCTTGAGGCAAGGTAGTCAGTCACCTGCATTCCTCGTGTCGCTATCGCGCAGCCAAAACCGCACCGCACCGCAGGTATCTGCAGCGATGTTTCCCACCTCAACCGCCATTCTCCACGGCCACGTTCGACATTCGACTTTGCCTGTTCCGGCCCTTGGTCCAGCCCAATCATCCACCTATCCATTGTTGCGCTTGGAATTGGCTCTGCAACAAGCTATTGGTGGCGTCCGTGTCAAAGAACAGACAATGACTCTCCCCTCGCTCGGAGGCGCCCCCGGGTGCATCGACGGGCGCCTCACTGAGTATCGTGTCACTGTCCACGACGCCCGAGGGTCTTACTATGTACGCCCAGACGGGAGCTGACTCAGCTCACCCGTCAACGAGAGGCTTCTCTTCACTTCACCTCCAGCCTTTGAGGCCCTGCTGGCTGTCCCACGGGCATCATCAAACATCGGTGTGCCTGCCCAAGTGCAACAGTGTACCTACGCCGTGGGTAGCAGACATGTCGCCAAAGACCGAGTCAAGAGAGAGATCGCCCTTTTCCGAAACCAAAGCTCCGCCAACAACACACCCGTTCCATGGAGAAACAACGTCATCCGAACCCTCGAGGAAAGAACCTTCTTTTTTCTCTCATTCTCACGTTTCGACGTCTCCAGGACTCCAAGCGCACCGACAGTCCCCAGATCCCAGATCCCCTCCCCTCCCCTCTCCCCTCCCTCCCCGGTACCGGTAGTGGATAGCCTGGCGGACCAACCCCACGCCATGAAATCTTGGAAGCCATTGATAACCTCTTTACTGAAAAGGCAAGGACCCGACTCCCATAGGGCCAGATATCGGATCGTCGACTGCAAGCCCACCGTGCCGTTTCCACAGACTGCAACTCTCAGAGTTTCAAGCTGATGACGGCCACGATGAAAATTCTGAATTAAGGACACCGCAGGCACTGGAAGACGCCATTCTGACATTTTTACATATCCCCTCTGTTGATCAGGACCGCATTCGCGTGCGGCTCCGTTGTGCTTGGCTGGCCTTTTCGCGACCTTGCGCCAGGCTTTTTTCTGGATCGACAACACCACGCCAAGCCGATTTTTCTTCAACGGCGCCTACGAGTCAGTCACCTCCAAATTGGACCAAACCACCCAACCTCGTACGACAAATTTACTTCCAACGACTTCCGATGCCAAGAAAATGGCAGCTGTCGACACAGCAAACGCAATCGGCCCCGACCCCTCCTTGTCCTTGCCTTCGGCAGGCAATCAAAAAAGAAGACAAAAAACCTGCACGAACCGACGGTCAATGTCCGATTGTCACTAGACCGCCTGGTCCGAGGACGGGGAGAATAAGCTTCACAGATCCCGATTCGGAACCTTCAATCTACTGCACCTGGGACCAAAGCCCGCGCCGATGGACGGCAAGCATCCCCGCACTTGCTCTGCTACGCGCATGTTTCCAGCGGGATACTGCTACCTGCTGCGATCCGCGACCGGCTTCCGCCAAACTTTCAACCACAGGTAACCGCTTCCCGCGCCGGTCGAGCTGCAAGGGCTTGCGGTCCAGATTCCTGCCAGGAGCCCCCAGGCCCCCCCATCTTTCTGCATCTCTTCAACTCGATGCTACTCTGCTGGGCTAACACTCTGACATGGTGACGAATACAATGCGTGGCATCGCAATGTAAGAAAACGTCATGCCCTGGTTCGACAGCTGACAGGGAGAAGCCTCCGGATGAGTGCGGCCATCAGCCAACCCACTAACACGTTGACAAGTCCTTCCTCGCTCCTCAACAAGCGTACGGATTGCACCATGGTCACACTCGGGTCTGCTGTTTTCTTCACCGAGGGCCTGGAAAGATCCCATTCATCAGACGAGATAATGCTCAAGTCTTGGCTCCGGTCTCCCGCCCCAAACTTTAAACATTAGAGTATGGTCGTGCGGCCGGCAACGCTGCATTGTAATCCATCTGACTCGAATATACCTTTGAGTAGCCGCCGGCGGGATGTGGGATGCGTTTCGCGAGCCATACTCTCTCACCGGTGAAACCCGTAGATGGTGTTGAGGCTCCGCGGTGTGTGTTGTACTAATCAACTCAGTCGCCGACGGTTTACTCGCACCGCTTTGCCTAGAGTTTCCCATCCGGCAAGTCTCCGCGATGGTCGTAGTGTTGATCCGGTGGGGCTCTTGCGAAAGGCTCACAACTATGGCTATTGGGCATGTCAAATGCTTATTGTACGCGACTCAATACATCGGAAAACGTTAACGAATCCCAAAAAAGATGGTTATGAATTCCACGGAAGTTGTCGCGGTATGCGAGCCATGAGTAGTTGCACTTACTAGCAGGTCAGTAGTCGGAGCCGGGATGATCAATAATTGCATCGTGTCCCTGATACGTTTCTCGAAAGAGATGCGATTGAACATAATGCTGAGAGCCATGCCATGTTGTTGAAGAACTTGACAAGCAGGCGGGTGTAAGTCAGGCTTGGCAAGGCTTGAAATGACAGTAGATAGCGCGTCCTGGACCTTTCTACCCGAAGCCAACCTTGTTGCTTTCACATACGGAAGCGGAGTGCAACACGGCGCAGATTTGCGCATCATGGTAGAAACTAAAGAAAGAAAAATATTAACCTTCGTGCGAGACGTGCGGTGTTCCGATAGTCCTCCCTCCTACAGATTGCAGCTCAATCAACAACACCCCGATACCCTCAACACGCGCGGCACCAAGTCTTTCCATGTCTTGCCAGTTGAATGTCATGTCAATCTGAGGCTTTTGTCTGTTGCTGCCGTATTTGTGAGACCTAGTTCATTCACTTAAGAGATGTACCTTAGGCTCTTTATTTCTTCAACCCCATACGGCGCCATGGTCGTTGACGTGAGACGATCTTTTGTATAGGCTCGCCGTTTATTGGAAATGGGCCTTTGCTATGAAGGCTGAGATCTGGTTCCGTTGCGGGTGATATGTCGGATTTAGTTGAGTCGTGTTGGGCATAGGACATCATATATTAGCTTCCATTGAGGTCCTGGTCTGAATCTCTGCTGCAGCACGTGAATCTCCATCTCAAATAATCAGGGGTTATATTGTCAGAAGCAAGCTGATATCTCAGTAGACAGTCTGAAGTGACTAGTTGTTTGGTCAATGAAGCCTCAACTATGTCTACTCCGTCTCGAGCTACCGCTCTGGGGTTTCTAGCAAAGGGGGCGAAGAAAGAGGAACCCTGTCTTATAGAGGCTTGAAGCTAGCACGCATGTTGCATCTGTTGAGTTGCAAAAATATGCTCAGTCGAGCGTATAAGGTAAGTCCTTTTCTTGAACAACGCATTTTCTCGAGACGTTGATCTGGGGAAACCTCTTCAAGCAACTAGGCACACGTAGTATTCGCAATAGCGTACGTCTTTCATAGTTTACAGCAACTTGAAATTTGAGTATCTACCCCAGAGGTGCCACCTACTTGATAGTTCTCAGTACAAGACTAAGTACGTTGTACAGTCTTTGTCCTGTATAAGTCGCTGCCATCCCGCTCACAGAGTCACTATCCTAATTCAACGAGGCTTTCGACGAGTTGTATGCCCACAACGGGGAACACGGGTTGCCAGAGTTGACATGCCCCTCAGAGATTGGAATTGAAGGTCCAAACCCGTCCCAAACTCAATTCTGAGCTTGCGTGTCCGGACATCATGGGACTGATGCTATTGTTCATTGCGGTCTTGTGGTGCGTGAAAAGCCCTGTCCAATGTAACCTTGATTTTCACATTCGCTGATCATACAGAGGAAAAGAGAGAGACAGGAGAGCTATTCATACCGAGACCCCATAGTTCCGTCGCCCAAGAGTTTATATATCGAAGCGAGCTGGATTTCAACCGGTGCGCTGGCCAGATCCTGCTGGATCCAATTCCTGCTGTACACACGGCTTTGGCAAAAGTCGAAAAGCATACTATCAGACCATGCGCGGGGTGTAGTGGCTATTTACCCACAGAATCAACGGCTCTATGGAGTCATGGAGATGATTCTGGACAGCTCTTGCAGAGGGTTATAGTCTCGTGGCTGACTGGGAGACGAAATCCATTTTCATTTGTACTGTACAACCCGCCCGTTGGTTGTCTTCTTGCGCTGGTGGTCAGCTATATCGGTATTCACCATGAAAATATTCATGCTATGTAGACTGTCCCTTGACTGCCAGATACGGAACGCGGGATTCTCAGCAGCTTTCTGCCCAGCCAAGCTAAAAGACAAATGAGTCTATCAGAATATTGATCCAAGCTCTGAAAATAGTTTGAGATCGTCGAGGCCGGAGTCATTGATATCATAAAACGGGAAGCAATTCCTCGGTCACCTCCAGGGGACATTGTTCCCGTGTCGTCTGAGCAACGAATTCGTGAGGTGTTGTGCATTTACCGGGCGGGGCCTCTACATTTCTTGCCTGTCTTGATCTTATCTCCTCGACGGAGATGCGACTGGAAACCAACGTGAACCTATCTTACAAATGTCCCCTATGGACAAGGTCATGGGCTGTGAGGCTTCGGTTTGGGAATTCGTCCATCTCCTATGTGAATCATGAACAGTTCCAACCACATAATCACGCAAGAATTTTAGCATTGCTTTCCAGATCTTACCCATTACCCATTACCCATTACCCATTACCCATTACCCATTACCCATTACCCATTACCCATGGGTATCCATACCCACGGGTATTCATTTCTACATCGCACCTATTATCCAAGCCATGCCCGTAACATCTAGGTTTTAGTGATAGACAAGTATAGCCCGCTGACTAGACATACCAGAGACTACTCGCGTCTCTTCAGGATCCCGCTGTTTCAATATAGACCCAAGCATTGGTCCCTCAAGCCAAGACCTATAATGGTACGGAGAACCCTTCACTGAGCCTCTCCTAACAGTCTCAGTAGGCGTCGAGATCGCGTTTCCCCCGCTTGAACATTTTGATCCCTCAGCTCCCGACCGCCCTTTCTAAGCTGGGCTCTATAAGGATATCACTTGCCTCGCCGTAAAGACGTAGAAACAGTCGAGAAACTGATGAACTCAGGAGGGTGGACAGCTTACCACTTAGTCCCTAATGCGATTCGTTTGCGCAGCAACAGGAGGATGGGTGGCTGTTGACAACCGACAGAACGCTTACGTCGCTCTTGCGCTTCACTATCGTGTCTCAATTAGAAAGCTCTCACACAACTGGAAGCAAGTAATCTCATAACATTGACCATGCTTACGGCTTTTCTCCCATTCCAAAGTCAATTAATTCACGCGACTTTGTGAAGGACCAAAATATGCCATACGGAGCTTCCCGTTTGTACAAACACTGGTGATCTACTCCAGGAGGGAACCGACGTTCAAGTCGATATGTGGAGGCTCTGCAGATGGCAAGCTCGTGTCAGGATAGGCCGGCCAAACTCATCTTCAAGTCTCATATGGGTGGCTTGCCGCTCCTTGCGTAATCTCATCAGAAACCGCTCCGCTTTTGAACGATCGGATGCCATCTTCCGAGATCGTAATCTGCCTCATGGGATTTTGAAAGATCTGCTGCAGAGCTATGCAAAAACCACTGATGTCGGTCTCGGTTCAACACGGGGGACTGACACTTGGGCTGCCAGACAGATGCGTCGTGTTACACATCGGACCCTTGCCCTGGATCACTGTACGGAGATGTCAAATGTCATCGATGGCAGCTGTGGCATAAATGACCATGACTCAATATCGTATTGACAAGCAAGCTGTGCGAGGGCACGAACATAATTGTTGGCCGGAGATTCGGGCGATGCCCGCAAGCTTGACGCATCGCCAAGGTAGGTGCAAGTGAAAGCAGATCAGCTGACGACTGTGCAAAAACCCCGGTAAAATGAGAAGAGCTCCTCCATAGACACTTATCCTGGAGAGCTTAGCTTACTCAAGTAAGTCTGCACCTGCGATTCGTGCTGTTGAAGCTTGAAAGCGAGCAGACATTCTTAGTCGAACTTGGTCTAGATTCTCTGTCATTCGGTTGTTCATTGACCTCACTCATTTCATGAACTAATGATTGCGCTTACGAAGAAGCAAGCCTTACTTAAGTAGTATGTGCCAGAACCCATGATGCGATTGAGGGCGACCAAAAATTGATATATCAGTCACGAGATTTGCAAAAAGATGTGATCAGTGGGAGGCTTGAACTCCCGGCCTTGGCATTACTGAACATCTCAGATGAGATATTAGTACCACGCTCTAACCAACTGAGCTAACCGACCAGTTGTGGTTGTTGGAGGCCATGGGTGGAGCGCCAACCTTGTAGCCTGTGCAGTGGGCGCGCGCCCCGCAGCCGCTGGGACGTCCGCGACAAGCAGTACAACAAATCCTGGGGTTGATCAAACGGTCAAGGTTTTCGTCTCAAAAGCGTCCTGAGTTGGGACGGATTAAAAGTGAGGATTTCATGCGTTTGGCGGGATGGCGTGCAAATGAGGCGCGGCAGGACCGACTCGAAGGCGTTTCGAGGGTCGCGGATTGTCGGAGAATATGAGGGACAAGATAGGGAAGCCCATGAATGTGTGGTTCTCAGTTGAGTCTGCCACTCTCACTGACAGGTGCACAATGAGGCCGGCCACTTTGATCTGGTGGTGTACATGACGAGGACGTGTTTAGGAAAAGGGAGTGTTGAAAGATGGCGACCGCAGCCTTCTGAGGCATTATAAGATCAGTTGACCATTTCCGCGTCTCTCAGTTAAGCAGGAAGGCGATGGTATGTGGCAGCCAAGTAAGAGAGGGTTGCCTCGCGCCTTGACGACTCTGACAGCCTGCCTGGTCTGCAGTGGAAGCCAGCAGCAATGACGGACCTGCCTCCGTGTTGTTTCTGGGCAATCCCAGTCACAGCAGCGCACTTGATGCCTGCCTCTGACTAGACGCCGCCGCATGTGGTGTTGGAGAAGGCGGCCTTTGCAATCACACACAGCCTCCCCGCAGACCCCGACGAAACCTGGAATGATGTCAACATCGTGTCGTCAGGATGCCAGCGACTCGTTCGGCGATTTTGCCAAGCGTCGGCGACAGTGGGCTGGGAATCCGGCTGTAAGGGCTGAATATAGCCCGGGCATGCATAATACTAAGAATAATAAGTGTGTTTGCACCACGAGGCAGCCCGCGCGTGGAGGGTTTCCGCTGGATAGCGTCGGGCGTCTGTCTCTCGTTTACGGTAACCAGTCAGCATGTAGCATGTCAATGTCGAGGGCAAGATCAGCGGATCCGGAGCGTCGGAGTGGTGTCGGGGAGGCACCAACTATCGAATTTCCGTGCTGCAGCTTGCCAATTCGAGATTGCAGCAGAGGGGAGGGCAGACAGGGCAGAGAGGGAGCACGCGCGTGTGCAAGCAAGCTGTGGTCCGTGGTGATTGTCCCATGGGCATTTCCCCACCGGCGATACTACGCTTAATCTGGGAATGGACGGAGTCAGGACCTTCCAGAGGCAGAAAATCCGACGAGGTCAGGGATGGGAAAGCAGAGTCCCTTTCGCATCTCCGATTCGACCGGTACGAGATTGGACTGGATCGTCGCGATGACACTTGAACGGTCAACGAAATAAAGGGGACCTTGCCTTGGGTCAACCGTCCTTGGTCAAGACTCAACGGTTGCTGGCTGCCCTGGGATCTGAAACGCATAAGTCTGCGGTCCGGAGCCGGAAGGCGAGTCGTTTGCCGCCGCCTGCAAGAATGGATGAAGGCTTTGGTGACAAGACATTAATGTTGGCCGCATTCCTCCCATCCCCTCTGACCTCTTACCGTTGTTGCGGTCGTGCTGCTGTGCTGTCACCCCATCTTCTCAGCCTTATCATCTCGTCCGAAATTCCCCTGGAGGGACCGGTTCTTTGGACGACGCCAGAACCAACGAAAACGCCCGGCTGGATAGGTATACAGACGGAATCCCTAATCAGAACTCGGTGACGGGAACTCAGGTAAGATGCGAAAGTCTTTTCATTCCGACGACGGCAGCCCTGCCTTAGCGGGGCCCCAGCCTGAACTCCCCTGAACTGGAAGCGCTTTCCATTCCCTGCGTCGCGCACCTCGGGCACATCACTTCACTCCAGTCTTGGCCTCGCTACACCTCCACCAAGATAGCGTCGCCCCCGGCAGCCCTACAAACCTCCCGCGTCCTTCAGCTGCCCCATCTCCGCGCGCCTGCTGCCTCCTCGTCTTTTGACTCCCGCCATCCCCCTGATTTCCTGCGAGCTAGACTGACCGGGCAACAGAGTCGTCGGTAATGCCTGTCGTTGATTGACAGCACTATTTTCTACTTCTCTTTTTTTTCCCGCAACCTCTCCGCTCGCTCCAACCACGACGCTCGTTTGCACTCGACTCGCGACTTACACCGACAGCCCCGACTCGGCACCTGTCCCACTGCAGTGGAACTCTACGCCGTTCCTGCTCTGACGAACAGAAACCGCGCCGACGCAGCATACGGACCGTGTCCTCGAGACATGAAAACACCATAGACCATGGCGCATAATGGAGGCTTTGGCGCTTCCTATCAACCTCCTGAAGCCCCCGCATCCGCATCGAGACCACCTTTGAGCCATCGCATCTCCAATCTGACCGAGGTCAGCGACTTGGACACCTACCAGCAGCAGCACGAAGGCCCTTCGAGCCCACTCCGCGGGAGGGATTCCCTTGCCTCGTTCCAGTCTCACTTGCACTCGAATCATACTTCACCGTCACCGCACGAATCAGACGAACCCCCACGCCGCATATCAAGGGCTTCATCATGGTCCGGCTCCTTTGCGTACACTGGCGCTGCCGGATACGATACTGTTCCTGCCGCCGTCGATAATTTGTCGAGAACATCCTCCAAGGCCAGCCGCAACTTCCGCCGCCCGTCTCTCCTGCGTTCTCACCAGCCCATTCCCGAGGAGGAGCATGACCTGTCGCTCCTGCATTCTGCTGCACCCATCAGCCAGTCCCATTTCGAGTCGGTCTCGGAAGACGAACCCGTTTTTGATGTAACCGCCACCCTGGGCCCCATGGGGTTCCAAGATGACGGCTTTCTCAAGAAGTTGCAGGAGCAGGAGGCCAGCGGTCACCTCACGGGAGGCCTCGGCGCCGGTTTCAAGCCAGACACCACGATCAAGGGAGATGAGCTCTTGTTATCGCCCACTGGCCGCAAAGGGTCACTGACCCGGTCCTTCACACGCCGCGGGAAGCTCAGTCGCACTGCGACGCTCAAGGCTTTCGGCCAAGATGAAGCAAATAAGAGAGGTGAGGTAATCGAGGTGATTATCGAGGATCCGAAAACCAAAAATGCGGATCAGGTCGATATCAGCGCCATGGCCGGGCCAGATCTCGGTGATGATGGGGGCAACATGCGCCAGGCTACATTCCCCTCCACCAAGGGCCAGAAGACACAAGTATTCTACCCACATCCTAATTGGAAGCCATTCTCAATGAGATGGCCTTACCTTGTCGCTCTGATTGCTTTATCGATTGCGCTCGCTATCATGGTGGAGTTGCTCTACCAAAGATCACGACATGATCCGCTTCTCAAATTCCGCTCACCGGCTGATGTCCCCGGAGAGCAGTACTTCGCTGTCAAGTTTCTTCCAACAATGCTTTCCGTCACCTACGGTGTCTTGTGGCAGATTACCGACTTTGAGGTAAAACGCCTGGAGGCTTACTACCAACTCTCAAAGGATGGCGGCGCACTTGCGGCCGAGTCCATCAACGTTGACTATGTCACGAGCCTAAGCTGGTTGCGGCCGTTCCGAGCGTTGAAATTGCGACACTACGCCGTTGCCGTCTCGTCCATATCAACGTCATTGGCCGTTTCTCTGGTACCGACGTTCGGCGCAGCGGCGTTCGTTCTGTATCCTGACCGAGCCACACGTCTCGCGCACCCTGACCAAGAGAAGGTCATCCGCCTTCATGCAATTTGGTCTCGGCTCCTCTCCTCTACCCTGTGCATCTGCGCATTTTTCGGTATCGTTCTGCTATACATCCTCCAGAGACGGAGATCTGGCCTTCTAGCCGATGTCAAGGGCATCGCAGGTCTTGCTTCAATGGCTGTAGTGAGCCATATTCTGGTAGATTTTGCGGACCTAGACGTCGTCAGTCATAGCGACATCCATGCCAAGCTGAAGCACCGTCGATATATCCTTCGCAACGCGTCCCTGGCCCCAGACGATGAGAACCCCTTCTCTTCGCAAGAAAAGGATCAGTTCCGCGAGCACTACCTCTCAGAGAACCCGCATCCGCGCATGCTGCGTCTCGATGGCTACCTCCCGTACGTGATCGGCCTCGTTCTCTTCCTGGCCTTCATTCCTGTCTTTCTCTTCTCCGACGCAAGCATCATCACCACCAAGGCGCCCTGGGTTGTGACAGCTCTGGCCGTTTGTATCAAGCTAGGCTGGGGAGGTTTGGAAACGGATATGCGGATGATGGAACCCTACTACATCCTGTCAAAACGGCATTCTTCGTCAAGGACGCTTACCTTGGATTACACCGCCATGCCGTTCGGTTACATGCCTTTCCAGGCGTTCCTCAACGGCCATGTCCTGATGTTCCTCGTCGGGTTCGGGACCATGATGACCGAGCTCTTGACGGTGCTGCTGACTAGTCTGGCAACAGTGGTGGGCACCGAGTTCCTTGACGCCGCCTTCAAGCCGCCCGAGGTACACCACGGTTCTGATTTCGGCGGGATCAACGCCGGCCAGGAGACCGTGTCTTCCTTCTGGATCTCGTATGGTCTGGCCACTTTCATCCTGGTGTACATGGGCACGGTGGCAACGATTGTGTTCCTCCGGAGACGACACCCGTTCCTGCCGCGACAGCCCAACACCATCTCGTCGCACTTGGCCTTCATCCACCAGAGCAAAATGATTTATGATTTCGTCGGCACGTCGAAGCTCAGCAACGCGGGCATGGTGCGCCACCTCGAGGGTTTGGGCAAGACGTATGGCCTGGGCTGGTTCGAGGGCCGCGACGGGCAGACGCACTGCGGTGTTGATCAGGAGGAGCTGGTCGGGTGCTACAAGCACGGGATGGATTTCCAAGGCACGAACAAGCCATGGAACCAGCAGTGGGACCAGTACGAGTGAGGTTGAAGACAAGCGGAAAAAAAAGAGGGTAATCTTGGAGCAATGCAGATATCCTCCTTTGGGAGCTGCACAAACTGGGAGGCGAAAGAGAATGGTTTTTGGCCGGGCATGAAGTATATTTGCAGCATATACGGCTGAAGAATGAAGGGCGTTTCTGATTGAGTCGTCTCGGGAAAAGGTGTTTTACGGTTTGGGAAGGGGGGTGGGTGGTGTGATTGTCGCCGGGATTTTTGGGTTTGGCATTTAGAAGCATTTGGGGGGGAACCGGGTCGCATTCAGACGATCTATTCATGGACATACTATATGGTTTTGTCGCAGACATGCGGCACCCTGCCTTAACTCAATCAGAATTCTTAATCTTCCGTCACCGTTCAAGAAAACACACGCACGCACACACTGACATAGAACTCAACTGATGTCGCGCCAAAGGATCATATAAAGATGGATGGCAGTAAAAACGATGATAAGAAGAATTCAGGTTTGCCTGCCCTGTCGATCCCCCTCTGTTACTGGACGGGACGGCGCCATCATCGTGCAGCAACGCTACACAGTCAGCAATTCAAATTGGTTGGTACATATGCATGTTTCGGGCGGCGGTAATTGCGCGAATGGCTCTTGTCGTCGCTTTGCTGGAGGGAAAATGCAACTAATTACCATGGAACCTTGACCCCCCTTGATGGGTTGCTGAGAATGATTTTGCTCTTCGGTGGTTCTGCCGCAGACAAAACTACGTGCGGGGAATAGAGAAAGGTGCTCGTTTGACCCAAGCAGATTAGATTCGTAAGGTCGCTTGAATCCATAACGTACACGTCTGTCTAGCTAGACTCAGCTGACATTCGAGATTCGTCTCGAGTAAAGACGCAAAAAGTACATCAATCTCAGCGGAAGACACCGCATATCTGGTATACTCTCAGCCTGTAGAAGTTGTGGCAGCAGCAGCAGCCTCCAACGAAGCCGGCTTTCCCCACGTAACACTCATATTATGCTATTTATGATTTCGGGCTTCCTATGAAGCCGTCGTGAACGCTCGTCTATGCCATCCGCCGCCCGCCCGCCCGCGCCTGTGAATGCATGCCTGTTTTCCTGAAAGAATGTTGTACATCTAATGCGTAGCGTTTCGTCCCGACCACCACCAGCTTATCTTTACACGTTTAACCTCACTTGATAGACCAGTATTCTGCGTTTATTTCTTGCCGGCGCCGTCGACGTCGAACAGGGGCGGCATGAACCCTAGCCCGCCCTCCTTCCTCTCCTGGACGTCGCGGTGCACGCCCACGGTGCCGTCCGCCCTGCGGCTGCGCACGTGCGTCCTGATCATCTCGAGGATCTCGCTGCCCTTCCACCGCGCGGGGACGGGCCGGTAGGCGGCCTTGAAGGTGCCGACGGTGTTGGACCACTCGCCCGCGCGTGGGCCCGGCTGCTGCTTGAGGTCCTCGCGCTTCTGGCCCGCGTCGACGGTCGAGGTGGCGCCGGCGCCGACGCCGCGGTAGGACTCGGCGGCGTTGGTCGTCGCGGACGACAGACCGTCGGAGTGGCTGCCGCCGGTGGTGGGCGTGGTGCTGGCGGAGGCGGAGGGGGCTTCCTCCTGGGTGGCCCAGTAGTAGATGTCCCAGTCGTTCTCGTCGAGGAAGAGGTCGTACTGCTGCATCTGGGCCTTGCTCATGGTCGGCAGCTTCTCGTTGGCAAAGGTGGACAGCAGAAGGTCCGATTCGAGGGTGCCGCGCTTGCGGGATTGGTCTGTTCGGGTTTCCTTGTCAGAGGTTGTTGTTGAAGCACCAAGGTTGCGAGATCCAGGTGAGACTTACAGAGCAGACGGGCGCGCATGGTCCGCTCGTCCTCGCCCACGCGGCGCAGAGGCTCGACGCGGAACTTGATGCCCTCGAGTTCGCCGACGCCCAGCTCGTTGTCGACGGCCTTTTCGGTATAGATGGGCGGCTTGTCGGCGAAGCCGCGCTGAAGAACGCGGGGTGCTGCTGCGGCTGCCGTCGCCGGGCGGGGTGCGGCGAGGCGGCGGATCGCCGGGCGGATGCTGCGTGCTACGTGCGACATTGTTTCTGTAGATTGTTTGCTTGCTCCCTCTTGCCAATGGCTCTTGTCGTTTGTTTCAATGTTGGAATCTTGAATGCCGCGGCTATTCAGAGGTGGGGGGAATGCTGCCCGCTTGTGTGGTTTTGCGCCTTACGCTTGCTTTGTCGATTAAGTTTATTGGATAAATGAGGACGTCATAGACATTGAGAATCTCGTGATTGGGCCTGAGAGGCTGGCGGACAGTGCAGTGGTCCCTGAAAGTCTGTTATCCCAGATAAGGGCGTACCGCATGAGCTCTTTCGCCATGGGTGGGGCTGATTATGCATTTAATCGTTCATTACTTGCAATCCATGCGCTTACATGGGGCACCGGCTTACAAAAATCAAGGGGTGCAACCGGGCCATCTCTTACTAAGACAGCGCCATTGAGTCCGGCCTGGCGAGGAAGAAACATGGAGAGAAGTACTCGATGCAAGGAGAAGGTTAATGGCATGTGAGAACCACTTTGGTATGATGAGCGTTATAAAATGCTCGTGCCAATCACCAAAAGAACCCACATCCATGGGATTGTTTATTTGAATTAGCGGTTGGAGATGAACCACTGTCAAGGCCTCGACACATGTGTGTGGCGCTGTGGTGGTGGACTGGAGGAGGGAAATTTGAAAATGTGGGGGTTTTTGGAGCTCTTGCAGTTGAGATTGTTTCTGAATAATGTTTGATGTGCGCTCGTCTAGAGTCGGAACGTTGGAGCTTGTTCGAGCTGAATCGTGGCGATGCACCCATGATCCGCGACAAGACGGCAGAGACGGACGAAGAAAAACATGGGTGACGAGCGTGAGCGGGAGAGGAGCCTGTGCGAGGCGTGGTTATTGGTGGGTGAGAAAAATCAACCTTGTAATAAAACGTTAATGACCAGCAATAAAGAAAGGCTTGGAAGGTTGCAGTTCCGGGTTTCGATGAGGCAAGTCTCCAGAAGTCATGGTTTGATGGCTAAAAAAACACAGCCTCCCGGTGCGTGCCCAGACCTGCTTTTGCTGGAGACTTCTCGCGAGAGTTTGCGATTGGGAACGGTTGCGATTTCCAGCGTCCTCTTACATCGGGCCAGCGGTTCGTTCTCGGGCCAAAACATTGGACGTTGATCCGTCGCTGTTAGGGCGCATGCAGTGGGCTGTGACTTGGCATGTCACTGGCCGGGTGCTCGCAGTGAGGGGGAAAACGATGGTGCTGCCGGAAGTGTTCCAGGGTGAGGATAAACGGCATCGATCTCTGGTGAAGACCCTTTGCCTTTGAACGGGTGACGGCACTGGGACAGAGAGAGAGAGAGAGAGAGAGAGAGAGAGAGAGCAATGGGCGCCGATGAGCACGAGAGTCCCCGGTCAGTGTTGGACTGGCTGTCCAATCGACGAAGCCGCCTTGTTGGTGCCTTGGCCAATTTAAGACGTCTCAGGCTCGTGGTTCGCTCCCCCAGCAAACCAACCAGGAGTGTGTATCTCGCTGGTGGCAGATCACGCAGACAGGTATCCGTAGCGGGGAATGCATCGGTGACGTCGAGCCTCTTTGGTGGGAATTTAACTTGTGATTAACAGACATGTTTCTCGCAGAAACGGACGGCGAGCCTCCCTCGTTCGGGTGTCTCTGACGAGTCTCCCCGGAAGCCGGTTGTTCAGGTAAGCTGCGCAAGCGGTCCCACGACAGGGCATGGTTGGCTGGAGTAAGGCGTACGTATGCATGCCCGGCCGTCGTGTTCCTTCCCGTCGAGAGGGAATGTGGCAGTGCTCGAGAGTCAAGACGAGGGCGACGACAACTTTGAGGTTTATTGAAATGAAGTGTGGGTTTGCGGCTTTCTCTAGCGGTTTTGATAGTTTGGCTGCTGGCTTGTGTCTGGGCCTGGGCGGCGACCCAAACACTCAATGTCGCGGGCGGCATGGCTGCTGCCGGCGTCTGTATGGGCGCGGGGGCGATGAGCAACATACCGATTGACATTTGTTATTGTTGATTCTGCGTCAGTGTTCCCGTGTTGGGCTGTTTGGGCAGTGTCGCCTTGGAAGTCTTGGAAGGGTCTTGGACGCATTTTGGAACATTCGGGACCCGACAGAGCTATGGGTCTTGGCCCTGACCTACCCCGTACTTACGATGGGTAAGAAAAGAGGAGATGGTGGTTCGGACGGCATTGGATGGGTGGTGAGAAAAGAGAGGCTGGAGAAAAGGGAATGACGATGAACGGTGTGTGTACTTGTGACCGTGGTTGCTGTGTGAGGGACGGCAGTAGTCGAATTTGGGAAAAGTTACTACGAGACAAGGCCCAAAAGAGAGAGGCGGGAGGGAGGAGATGGAGATGGGACGGTTGGCTGGGCTGGCTGGGTTGGAAGCGACTCGTAAAGGTAAACAACTTTTGGTGTGCATGGCGGACCGTCTTGGCTGACTGCTTATTGCATTTGAGAATTCGGATGGCGGTGCAGTCTCGAGGTTTGAATGACGCTATGATTGCGGGAGTCCGCCATGCACGATGTGCGACGGAGATCCTGTCTGTGTTGCTGCTGGCGTCTCGACAGCATTGGACGGCGTCAGGCGGGCGGGTGAGGTGTGCATCAGGAGCGCTCATCAGCGAAAATCAGCCGTCGTCAGAGGGACTGGACCGCCCAAAAACCTGCTTCGGACCTTGCAGCGAGATGGGGAGAGATGCATCGCGAGAGGTTTTGTTTCCCTACCTACCGACTTTACGGGCTGCCCAAAAGAAGAGTCAGGTCGCCTCAGTGAGTGTCCTCTCGTAATTCAGCAACAGGCAGGTAGGTGTGGTGTCGGGTTTGATGGACGGCGTGGTGAAGGATTCGTACAGTGCTGACAGCACTTCAGATTACTCTGTTTGTGCATGCAGCCTGTGGTTGTCAAGCGTGTTCGTCTGGATTGTCGCCCCTTCCTTACGCGCCCGTGTTTTTGAGTGTGGTGTATCTCTGTTAGCAGCTATACGAGCTGAGTCGAGTACGGGGGCGCGGGAACGGGAGAAGTACGCAGGCACTTACTCGAAAAAGTATGTTGCAGAAAGTAGATCCGCTGTCGCCGCATCGTATTGATCCAGCCTCGCCTAAGCATGCTTAGCAACAGCGACTCTCGCATGCAGAGGACGTGTAAATGGAACGCAGCCTCTGTGCTAACGAAGAGTACGTACCGCAGGTTCTGCACACAGGCTAGGCCCTGCCAGCACCACTATGTGGTAGTAAGACCAACTTGCTGGGTGCTACGAGGCGAGTGCTAAACTCGTGCATCCGCTCCCCTCCCCCCCAAAAATCGAAATTACGCAGCCCAAGCCGGCACCACCCCGTACCGTCATTACCCCTGTCGCATACACGCAAATCCATCCACAACCGCATCCCGAGACCGCGAGGGAATCCACCGCTCACGCTTCAACTGCGCGGGATTCCCTCCCTCCCTCCCACCCGCACCCCCGTATTTGGCCCCGGCCAACCTTGGTTACCCCTGTCCGCAAGACACAGAACCGCCCCTGTTCCCATGGGTCTTCCCCTGGCACGACGCTCTCACGCTCTTTACCCATTGCCCAGTTTTCCCTGAATCCGAACCACCAAGACCAGCCGTCTCAGAGAAACCACTGACCAGCCCAGCCCAGCCCAGCACACCCGGCACCACCACCACCGCAGGTCACAGCAGCGGCAGCAGCAGCGCCTCCTTTCATCACTCCTGCTGTCCCCATCCACCCTCGCTTGGCGATCGCCTTCCCTTCTCTCCCTTCCTTTCCAATCTCCCGCCAACAACAAAACCACCAAAACCCACCCTTCCCATCTCCCCCCCTCCCCGCCGACCGTCCAGACCTTTTTCTACGAACCAACGATTGACACTACGACCATTGACGACAACGACCATACGACACGATAACCGCTTTCTTATCGCGCCCTGACTGAGGCACCCCAACCTCGACCACGACGCCATTCGCCGCTGTTGCGTTTGCATCCGCTGCTGGGGATCAAGGAGGCTGTTTTTGGGACCTGAACGAAAATCGAAAGGGACGGACAATCGACAGCAGGAACCACCTCGCCAACCAGGTGGAATCACCGGCAGATAACCCTCGCTAGTACCAATCCCCTGCCACGGAATCAGACCTCCCTGCGACTCACTCCGTCTGGAGAGAACCTCGACTTTTCAACCATCAACCCGAGCGACCGCATCAATCCCTTCGCTTCTCTCCCATCTCCTTACCAACGCGATCCCGTCTGGAACGATCCGTGAACCACCAATACCCATGATACACTCGACCTAGACGGCCTCGACTCTCTTCACCACTCTCGCTTCGACCGTTCCAAACCGACGACCACCACCCGCCGGCAACCGTTCAATTGCCTTTTTTACTCACTTGCTTAGCAACGACCACTCACCCTCTCTTCACCATGCGCTTCTCATTTGCGAAGCCGCTCCTCTTGCTGGGCGCTCTCGCGTCCTATGTCACCACCCCGGTCATGGCTGCTGAGCAGATGCTCGTCTCAAAGTCGCTCAACACTTGCCAGGATGACTCAAGTTTCACGGCCAGTTTGTTCAATGTCGTCTTCACCCCTAACAACGGAAGTGCCGCCATCAACATTGTCGCCGTTTCTTCCGTCCAGGGCAGCATTGTCTTCGATGTTGCTATTTCCGTCTACGGTTACGAATTCATGAGACGCACGGTCGACCCATGCAGCATCAACCTCGCTGGTCTGTGCCCCATGACTGCAGGAAAGATCACCATGAACTTCAACCTTCAGGTTGGCGAAGACGCCGTCAGCCAAATCCCTGGAATTGCTTACAACATCCCCGATCTCGACGCCACCGTCAAGGTTTACGTTAACATGACCGACACCAAGGACAGTGTGGCTTGTGTCGAGGCTGACATTTCCAACGGAAAGACCGTCGACTTGATCGGCGTCAAGTGGGCTACCGCTATCATCGCTGGCCTCGGTCTGATTGCTTCCGCCGTTGTTTCTGGTCTCGGTCACTCCAACACCGCCGCTCACGTCGCCGCCAACACCCTCTCCCTCTTCGGCTACTTCCAGTCCCAGGCTATTGTGGGTCTCACCGGTATCCATCTGCCTCCCATTGTGCAGTCGTGGACTCAGGACTTTGTTTGGTCTATGGGTATCATCCGCGTTCAGTTTATGCAGGATATCTTCACCTGGTACCAGCGAGCTACCGGCGGAACCCCGGCGACTCTGCTCAACTCTTTGACGACCACCTCCGTGCAGATTGAGAAGCGATCTTTGGATTGGGCCATGTCTGCCGCCAGGATGGCGAAGCGTGGCATAGATGTTGGCATGTCCTCCATCGCTAGACGAGCCAACATTCAGCTTTCTTCGGGCAGCTACATCGTGTTTGGTATTCAGCGAGTCGCATTCAGGGCGAAGATCGAGTCCACCAACCTGTTCATGACCGGCCTGGCCTTCTTCTGCATCTTCGTCATTTTCACCGTCCTCGGTGTTGCGGCCTTCAAGGGATTCTGCGAGCTGGCTGTTAGACAAAAGTGGATGAAGAGCGAGAAGTTCCTCGAATTCCGTAACGGTTGGTTCACTGTCTTGAAGGGTATTCTCTTCCGCATGACCCTCATTGGTTTCCCTCAAATGACCATCTTGTGTCTCTGGGAGTTCACCCAGGTCGACTCTGCGGCTGAAGTTGTTCTTGCCGTTTTCTTCCTCTTTGGGATGGCTCTCACTCTCGGCTGGGCTGCTGCTAAGGTGGTCCGCATCGCTCGTCGCTCCGTTGCCATGCACCGAAACCCGGCCTACATCCTGTTCTCCGACCCTCAGGCTCTGAACAAGTGGGGTTTCCTCTACGTCCAGTTCCGCGCGTCGGCCTATTACTTCATTATTCCTGTTCTTGGCTACACTGTTGTCAAGGGCGCTATCGTCGCCTTTGCTCAGCGCAGTGGCACTGTTCAGGCTATTGCCTTCGTCATTATCGAGGCTGGAGCTTTGATCGCGGCCAGTGTTCTACGACCCTGGATGGACAAGAGCACCAATTCGTTCAACATTGCCATCTGCGTCATGAACTTCCTCAACGCTGTGTTCCTGCTCATCTTCTCCAACGTCTTCGGCGCCCCCGCCCTTGTCAACGGTGTCGTTGGTGTTGTTCTCTTCATCGCCAATGCCGCCTTCTCCTTGATTCTCTTGCTCCTGGTTATCGTCAGCAGCACTCTGATCTTCTTCCGCAAGAACCCTGATGCTCGCTACCAGTTCATGGCCGACGACCGCGCCTCTTTCATGAAGTCTCAGACGCAGCTTAACACTACGACTGAGCTCGATGCGCTCGCCGCTACCGCGAGAGGCGACAAGGCTCACTACAACAAGGGCCTCGACCTCGATGATGACAACGACTCCATCTCTTCCGAATCCATGCGTCGCCGGGCCGACCCTTCGGCTGTTGCTTTGCCGCCCTCTACTGCGCAGTCTCACAACTCGCAGTCTCAGCAGTCTTTCCAGCGCCAGCAGAACCAGGGCCACCAACAACACTCTCCAGTGGACCCTTCAGTGCCTCTGTTCCCTGCCAACGCCGGCCCCTACGGCCAGCCCCCGACACGCACACCGAGCCCGTACAACGGCTCAGGGTCAACACTGGCTGCCAACCAATATAGGCAACAGAACAATGGCAGCCCTGCCCAGTACAGGCAACAGAACAACGCTAGGTGAGAATAACAAATCATGACGTGTTACACGTGCAAATACTAACACAGAGTATAGCCCCTGGCAACGTGGAGCTGGATACGAGCATTAGATATGACCCGCCATGATTTCTACCTTTCTGACGGTAGATACCGCACGGTCTAGAGACTTGCCGGACTACGGCAAGTCGGTTGATGACAATCTGGTCATCCCAAGTTTTGGGTATTCCCTCGGAAAATGAGGGATTTGAAAACTCGACACAGCCAGTTCAGTAATAATGTGCCAGGCGTGGGGGAGTAGGCATGAGTCCTCACCTTGAGTTATGACGAGCATCACACTATAGACGGAATGGTATCTTTTTTCCTTTCTCTCTGTTCCACTTATAACTCTTGTCTCTCTGGCATTGAGGATGGCGTCCCGAGATTTCGGCGTTGATTTGTTTGGGAGGTCGCCGGGGCACGCTGTTTACGGCGGGCAGGCGGGTTGATGGCTTTCACTTTGTAAATAAGGCTGCGGTTGTTGATTGAGAAAAGGTCTCATTGACAGCAGCCCGGACGCTAGGTTTGGGGGAAGGGAATCAAAAAGGGCTAACTTCGGGACGGAGAAGGCATCCATCTGAACCGAGGTCAACCCATGCGCGGTTTGATCGGAGTGGACACAACCCCCCTGATAGGAAAATCAAAATAGCTAATGGATCCCTTTGTTAACAAAGTTTTACGTCTCAAACAATGTCTTGGCCGTTGGATCGAAGAGAGGCAGTGAAGAGGGGTAACTCGTCGGCGGCCAGAACACGTCGGTGTCTGTCAGGGTGCGCTTTTGGCCGGTGAAGGATATGATGGACACCGAACGAGACATGAGGACGTGCCGGTCGAACCTTGACCTCGGTCGATGCAACGTAGCCAGAGACTATCTACGGCCGTTCTAGAGAACATCGCTCCTTGTCGCGGCCGAGGGAGGGGGCGAGGAAAGACTTTGACGATCGAGCGATAGTTTGACCGTTTAGGAGGCAGATCATGGTCTAGAACCCCAGGCCGGTCGAGGTGAGTTGAGAAGTGACGGTGAAGACTCTGGTGATCATCGAGCGAGGGTTTGTGTCTGTGTTCTAGACCGAGCAGAGCCTTGACCTTGATCACGGCAGGTAAAGTTCAGGAACAAGGTTCTGGTGAAGGCGGGTTCGGATGACAGCTTTACTTTGATCTACCTTCGGCCGATGGACAGACTGACTTTGGGATTATGGTGTCTTTTTGGTGCACCGTCGCGCCCGTTTGGAAGTCTATTTGCTCGGCCGATATGGAGATGGTGTGTGATATGCGTGAGAATAGTCTCTGAAGTTCTGGACTGCGGAGACTTGACCGAGAAGCCAATGAGGGAGCCTGGAGGATGGGGTCACGGAAGAGGGAGGGAGGGAAGGTTTCCGGTGGAGGGTGTTGATACGTCCGTACCGGAGGGCCGGAGGTGGCTCTGTCTCGGGCCTTCCGGTGTGAGTAATTGAGTGTGGATGGGTGGATGGGTGAGAGTGAGGCAGTGATGGGGCTGGTGATGGTGGTGTGGGCTGTGCTGCTGCCGGCGAGGAGAGAAGGCCGACGAGGAAACGTATGGGAGATACAGAGATGGTGGGGGCAAGAGACGAAAGAGGGAGAGACAGAGTGGGCCGGATGTTTCCTATCGGGGAGTAAGACCGGGCAGCTCCGCGAAGTGGTCTGGAGCCTTTCTTGGTAGAGCACAGAGAGGAGGGGTGCTAAGACGATTCCGGCGTTGTGTGATGGGGTTTCTTTGTTGGTATAACGGTCATCGATGGGGATATCGGGCGATGGATCTTCAGGTATGAGGAGTAGTCAGAAGGGTAAGTTCGGGGGAACGGGTGATGATGGAGAGGGAGCGTTGGGCCAGGGATGGGTTGGGAACACTTTGTAAAATGGGACCGGGCAAAGCTGAAGCAACGGAGTCCAGGTTTGACCGGCGGGTTGATGGCAACCCGCCCTTTACGTTACTTTTTTCCAACGTATCTTGGCATCTCACGATATTGGGAGGGTTCCCTTTTGTTGGCTGGACGTTGAGAAAGAAAACAGTTGTCTCGGGACTTGCTTCCACAATCACTGGCAATTGCTACTCGCGGCGGGTTCAAAGGATCTTGGGGAAGGAAGGGTGTGTGTGATGTTGTGAACGAGATGGAGCTATGTCAAACTTGGAAGCCGTAGGCGAGGAGGGGAGGGGTGGTTCCTGCGCGAGGGATGGGCGTCGAGGAGGCTATCGTGAGGTAGGCATAGCATGATGGAGAGCGAAAGTACCGCGCAGCGGTAGGGAGGAGAACGCTTGGGAGCTAAGGCCCATAGCTTGTTTACTGGGGCCCTGAGATGATGACATATCAAGTGGAGGTAAGAGAGGCGTCGTTTGACGGCGGGAAGGGAACAACTCGGCGGGTTGGGGCGGGTTGTTTGTTCTTGACAAGCGAGGGTAGTCGTCGAGCAACTTGTGGCGCCGTGGTTCACTGCCGCCCCAACTTCATGGATGGCCCTGTCCCAAAGCTTCACGTGTAGGCTTAGGCAGGTGCTTCGGGACCGAGAGGACGGTACATGCAGGTCGTTTTGGGGGCCGGCGTCGTCCTGGGATGGAGTGTGTTTACCCTCTTTGGGGTCGGCTCTTTGGTGGTGGGTGGCTTCTCGGCAGTTCGAGGGATGATGATAAGGCTGATTGGTGTGAAGTTTTGTTCCAGCCTGGGGGGGCGCCGTTGCAGTCAAGATTCAGGCTTCTTCTGCCGCGGGTTGTAGTCTGTGTGTGAAGACGGTTTGTTAGTCCCTGTCTACGGAGGCGCTTGATTTGCATTTGCAGTCAAGACTTGTGTTGGTTGGCAGTTGGCAGCTGAAAAGGATCGTGGGCTTTGTACGCAAAGGGGTGTCGAATTAGGCTTCCCGTGATGTTTGGCCGCATTCCTCATGGTCCTCGGAAAATTTGAGAGTGTGGTTCAACCTGTGGGCGCCGCTTGCCCGGACCCAGCACCGCATCATGGAGCGTTTATCGATGGTTAGAGGAGGGGTCACGGCTTGGCAACAGTAGATTCCGGAGGGCCTCCGAAGAGGGGTCCTTGGCTGCTGGTTGGTCGAACATTGAACATCTTACGATTTTGAGGCCCTAGATAGGCGCTGGCGGGCGGGAGAGCTGACTAGCCATGGGGGTCGTGTCGTGGGGACGCAGATCGTGAAGCCACTTGACGTCGAGACCAGAGCCTCACTCTGGTGGAGGACGGACATTTGATGCGGAGTAAAACGGTCTGCTGAAAGTCCAGTTGCCCCGGAGGCCTTTGTACGGAAAACCTGACTGTGTCTGCGTCTGGACGGGACGAGAACATGGCCGGCTAATTCCCCAGTGGTCGATGAGTGGAGGATAAACTGTGGCTCGTGTCCAAGAGGCGGCCGCCTCAAGTCGGGCTGAAAGTGAAAAAGAGGCATAGGCACAGGGCCATCATGAGCTAATCTGGCTTTGCCGTGGGTTGGCGTGAGGCTGCAGTTGTCATGACGGCGGGGGCTGAGGGATGGCCACGGGGATACTGCCAGGAGGAGGAAGGTTGCCGTCGACCAGGCGAGTCCGAGCGGACGGTTGATGGCTGGGCCGCCAGGCCTTGCCTGCCCGGAGAGTTGGACGGCATGATGTTTGAAAGGTATAGAAGGGCAGAGGCTCGGAAGATGCGACCCGGAGTAAGACACACTGCAGATACTGACAGAGAATCGACGACAGAGAAGGTCTGCCTCTCGCCGGATTTGGCTGTGGCAGACAGGCCCCCACACACATCCTCCGCAACCTTTAGAGTTGGACACGGAATCTGCCATTAGCCAAAACGCCAGAACTGCCTCGAGAAGAGTATCATTGGTTAGAGAACGAGGTTTGGATCGCGCTTACCACAGGGGGTGAACGGTAAGACACGTTTTTCCTCTTTTCGTGTGTAGAATTTCTGCTCTCGCACGATGTAAACGATTTCCGAGGCTTGTGTTTGTTGGGTGTTGATCATGTTTGACCAAGATCTTGGTGATGAAGGGCTAAGATGAGAAGGATGAAACGACTGTGGTGATCCCGGATCACGAAGCCTGCCGGAAGACGAGACATCAAAGCAGGAAATGATATTCGGATCCTACCTCAGCAAGCCCCCCTGTGGATGGCCCATGAAGGACGTATGACGATATCGTATCTGCATATTGCTCATGAAGTGATGGAATATCAGCTTTCGACTTCGTATCTACTTGCCGTGAGCCAGCTAGCTGAGACACCGTCACCAGGACGTGGTTCATCCTGTCCTTCAGGGTCGATGGACCGGGTATTGCGCGGGCTTCCTCCACGTCCCATCCAGAGTCGTCAGCCCATGTCTCGGTCCCTTATTCAATCTTCTCGCAAGAGACCCATAATCTTGACAGTGTCGTGAGAAAGTAGGAAAGCCCTCGGATAGGCCTTCACGCCTCCCGGGAAAGGGTCTCGATCCTTTCTCGGACATGGCGACTGAAACAAGTGATACGATGGCAAAGAGGTCGAGATCCCTCGGATTCCTCGTGGCGGTTGAGCATCGGACTCTGCGCAGTGGATAGAATGGCTTCCTCTTTCTGCTGTTTCCGGGCGACGATGCAACATCTCGCTTGGCGGCTGCGGCTGGATAGGGCGTGTCGTTGGTTCTACATCGCGGTTACACAGGCCCAGGCTCATGCAGGTACGGTACCAGTCGAGAGTTGTGGTGTGCAGAGGAGCGGTCTCGCCTGGTCTCGATGTAGGCGGTACCTGCATCCGGTTTGCACAGAGGACGTTGAGGACGGGTCCAGTGGGGGGTTTCCCAGAGTCGAGACGCAGCGCGGCTGCGGCGTACGGCCGTGGACGGACGCTGGATTAACGTTTCCGGGAGGGGTGTGAGGTGACACCTGGGGGTCTGAAGGCGAGTGAGACTTGTCTCATTCAGGGAATTGCTGCGAGTTTTGCACGATCGAACAAGATCGTGATTTGGGAGGAGGGAAGAGCAAGAGGCCCAAATGGAACAGAAAGTGGGTTCCGCAGTGAGACATTGATACGCGAGCCTGCGCCCTGCTCCGTCATGCTCCTGGCGCCTTTCGGTTTTGAGCCTAGAGTGAAAGGTGGGACAGGTGCAGTAGACGCGATGAGCTGCAAGATTCTGCAACGGGGATCTTGCACTAGCCCCCAAAGGTCCGGCTGGCAGGCAGGACAGGAGACGGCCAGGTGGACTTGTGGCTGTTCCCTTTGGCTAAGGATGAGGCAGTCTGGAGACGCCGTTCGCTTCTCCGCTGACTGGATGGGATGGTTTGCGCCTCTCTCTGTCGCTTCTCACCTGTCGGTGGGACCATCCAGTGAGGAGAAACGAAGAAGAGGAAAGGCGTGATGCAAGGCGGATGAGGAGGGCGGGTGCGAGGAGAACGAGGTAAGGCTTAGCGGGAAATCCGACGGAGCGAGGTCCTTGAGTGGTGGGAGGGAAAGGCCAAGTCTCTGTCTGGTGGGATGAGGGAGATGGGAAAGAGTGAAGCTATCTGTTTGCGGCCATGTCGACTTAAAGAAACGGAAAGGCCACCAAAGGTCATCCACCCCCAGCTCCACCGCACCCACCTCATCTGGTGTCATTGCCAAGCCTCGTTGTGAGCACAAGCCGCGCGTTGGGGTTTGGGCCTGGACTTTCCGAGCTGTTTAGGCATATTCGTGATTCTGGCCCATCTCCCCTCTCCAGCTTGATCGGATGTTGGTCTGTGTTGACTCCCGACGTCGTCCGTTCCCTTCCCTTCCCCTCCCCCATCGCCAGGCAGACCAACCTGTCAACCGCGGGAGACGGATAAGGCGGGCTGCCAACCATACGCTACAGTCATCAAAGGAAGAGGGGGCGTAGTCTCTCGGTGACCTGGGCGCAGCGTCCGGTCGTGATCGGCTAACGGCTGGTTGGGCGACGGCCGCCGTAGCGCACCATGGTGCACGGCAAGAGGCTGCCCCGACCCTCTGGACTGGGATCTGGCAAAGGCTGCGCGAGGCGTCAGTCATCATGTTCCTCGGGCGTCGGTGATGCGTGTGTTGTTATTATTATTGTTGTTGTTGTTGTTGCTGATGTGTTGATGATGAGTGATCGGCAACATCATGTAAGCTGTGTGTCGTGTGCTAAATCTCGATGTTGAAGGTAATCTGGTGATGGTGTTGTGATGAAGTACGCTCAGCTCGCTTGGCCGAACTCAAAGAGAATCAGTGCGGTAGGTAGCAAATAGTTGCAAATATTATTTTTTGATTGTGATGTGATTTGTTATTGGTATTGAGTCTGCTCTGCTAGGATATCCAATCCCTTCCATATCTCGTGACCCGGGTTCCAGCCTTTGATTTTGGGTGTACTCCAAACATAAGAAACCGAGATTAACTACCTAATAAATGTGGGTGATGGTGGGTAATAAGTAAGTGGCGACCAACGTCGTCAACGGTTGGTAACAATATTGGTCGGAGCTTGCGCCCCTATGCCGTTTTGTGAAAGAAGTAAAAGAGCAGATAGCGATGACCAGCCGTCGACAAGAAGAAAATTACTCGTGTGATGATCCCGTCAAACGCCCGATATCACTTTCCCGTAAGCCTTCCGCACCGTAAACTCCCAGGCGCTCCCATGCGTATTTTGCTGCAAGTCCACCAACCAAAAAGAATGACCAAGATTAGAAAACGAATCCTTCCTCGA
Organism: Colletotrichum gloeosporioides; assembly: GCF_011800055.1. Taxonomy (NCBI): domain Eukaryota; kingdom Fungi; phylum Ascomycota; class Sordariomycetes; order Glomerellales; family Glomerellaceae; genus Colletotrichum; species Colletotrichum gloeosporioides. The sequence goes on along the minus strand of NW_025544662.1, from coordinate 1,883,853 downwards.
CTAACTTGTCGACGTTGCCGCCTGCCGCCTTGACGGCCTTGATGGCGGCCTCGCTAAGCCGTCTGCGCTTCTCGTTCGCCTCCTTTTCGCGACGGGCCTTGGTCTTTGAGCTTCCGCTGGGTGCCACTCCGGTCATGAGGATGTTCTTGTCGCTCGGGGTGAAGTTGACGAAGCCGAGGCCCTCGGCCGCTGCGCCCATTCCACCTCCGAGTGATGGTGTACGCATGCTCTCGCGGCGCTGCCACGACCGACGCTTCTTCACGCTGGCGCTGAGGGCTGCTCCGCCGCCGACACTCGCAAGTGAGCCGCCGCTGCTGTGACGGGAACGGTTCGTAGGAGTGGGTGAGGTCGAGGAATCGCGGCTACCCTGGCGTGTGCGGCTCGGGTTGCGGGTCTTGCGCATGGGCGTCGACAAGCACATGTGGCGGGCGCCGGCCGAGGGAGCGCGGGGCATGCGGGGCCGGCGCTCGGTCATCTGTTGGGGGTGGTGAAGCTGTTGTGCCTGGTAGTGGACGACGGGCGATGAGGTGGTACGAGGTTGAGGCATGTGGATCATGAGCCCTGACATCTCGGGTGCGGCGGCGGCGAGGCTGTTGTATTCGTACGGCAGCTCGCTCTGTTGCGTGTGCATGGCCAGGTTGAAGGTAGCGTTGCGTGCATTCTGTGCCTGGTACTGTGAGTTTGTTGACAGGTCCATGTGGCTGTTGTCCCACCACTGGTTGTCGAGGCCATCGGTGGCATAGGGATTGGACCAGGCGGCATGAGAATCTGTCTGAGGGGTGGTGGTGGCCATGGGCCAGGCGGCCTTGTTGACGTTGCCCGAGCTCATTTGTTGGTGGTGATAGAACATGCCGCTCTTGTCGTCGAGGACGGGGGTGTCCATGGGGGTGGTAGGGTCGCTGCGGCGGAACATGGGAACAGAGCTACCATCGAAGAAGGGATCCTCAACGTATCCACCACAAAAGGGCATGCCGTTGCTACCAGCTGAGGAGGTAGTCGGCAAGTCTTGAGGGATGGTGGCACTATTGGGAGGAGAGAGAGGAAGTCTGGTAGGCGGTCCGCCGAGGCCGGTCAGGTGCTCGGGGCGAAGCTTGAAGGCCTTGCGAGGCGAGACGGTGGGCGAGAGGGGCCCCTTGATTTCGACGCCAACGGATGACATGTTGGGCTGTTTATGACGGACTGAGGCAGCTTTCTGCTGCAGTTTGGAGGCGACGGCTTTGAAGAAGCTGCTCGGCTTACGACCACCGTTGTTCGTGTGGTTGACGTTGTTGTTGTTAGTATTGCTGGTATTGCTGCTGCCGGCGAGGTGGAGGTTTGTGTTGCTGCTGGTAGCGGACGAGGCCTGAAGAAGAGGAGTAGGAGGATGGGAAACAACGACAGAAGGAGCGCGAGAAGGCGACGCTTTCAACGATATGCCTTCAAGGCGGAGAAGCTCAGAGTCAGAGATCGACTTGGCCCCGCCAGCAGCAGCTGTGTCCGGATAGGAAGAAGCTTTCCTTTGTCCTGCTTCCTCTGCGCGGTCGATCCACGAAGACTGCACACCCCGAGCGCCCACAGCTGGCGGAACCACCGCGTCTGAAGTCGCCGCCGCTACTCTAGCGGCTGCTGATGAGGACACTAATGTGGCAGCGGGACCTGCTGCAGCGCTAGCCCTAGCTTCCACGAGCGGCTGTGTGTGGCAACTTAGCAGCTCGTCCAGATCGTCCGATACGCTTCTTGTTGTAGACGAGGACCCATGAGCGGGGAGTGGCATGTTGTAGACGAACGAGTCGGGTAAGGCAGAAGACGGAGGGAGTTCGTCCCCTCCGGCCGTCGAAAGCCTCTCGAGGTCGACAAATTCCTCGAAGAAAAGACCGTCGTCAACTGCACTACCAGCGGCCGACCCCCAGTGTCCACCCGCTGCCGCTGTCTCTGCTGCTGTCACCCCTTGCCAATGCAGGTGGGACGATCCCCCGTTGCTGTCTTTGTCTGCGTCCATGGGCTCTACTGAGAAATGGACTTCCGAGTATGTCATGTCGTCTTCGTAGTCTGTTGGGTGCGAGCTGGGCCTGACACTGGTGTCTGGGCTCCTCGTCCAATGCGAGACGGCGACTGTCATTCTCGTGGTGTCTCTGGTTCTGGTTGTGTCTGTTGTCTCGGCCTGTCTGTGTGTCTATTCGCGTTCAGTTCCGCAAACGAACCAAGCTCGAGATCATGAGCAGGAGGAAGGGCGGGGATTGCAGAACAACGGGCGCGGAGGGTGTTAATCGCCTCCGCTGCGTGTATTGGCTGCAAAGCAATGGGTGGCAGGAAATGCAAGTCTGTAAAGGAGAGTAGATGGATGTAATGATCGTTTTCAGCAAAGTAAGTGGAAAAGAGAGAGAGAATGAAGATGTTAGAAACTGGGGTAAATCTTCGAAGAATGGGATTCTTGTACGGAAATGAAGACCGTCGATGGTTGCAAGTCCGCATCAGGTTGAGGGGACGGGAGTCAACAAATATCGTCCGGTTCATGTCTCTCATCCTGCCACAGCAACAATTGCGCAAAATATGGAAGCAGCCAGGAGACCACCACACAGGAATTGAGATCGCACAGATCACCGTGCTTTCGGCGAGGGATGCCCTCAGCGACCGAATGCCCAAAGGAATGTTGCCCACGTCGTCTAGTGACCCAGCGAGGCTGGCCGCATTCCAGTCCGACATCTCGGCCCCCCTCTGTACCTGTTAAAACCGGGGGTGGGTATGGCAGGCAGACAGCACCATCAAAGACAACAGGGTAAAATCAGTGTGGTTCCTTTCACGGCAACGTCGGTTGACAAGAGGGGCCGAGTAGAAGCCCAGCATACAATTGTTCCCTCCCCTCCTTCAACCAAGAGTCAACAAAGAAAAATCGTTACTCGCACCGCAGGCACATGCAACCCCAATTCCGCTCCGTCGGGTCTTGCCTGCCAACTCGTTGCTCGAGGTCAATGAGTGATAATCACCTTGATACCCGCAGTGCTTTGGAGTTGCGTGTGGGCCTGATAGATAGAAAACGCCACAATCAATCCGGAGTCTTTGACGTGGTTGATGCGGGGTGATGTGATCCCTCGTGGTTTTGAAGGTCTTGATCACCCTTCCCTGCATGTCCAGACCAGCCCACTGGGAAGGCGTGTAACCACTGGGTAAAATAGATATGCCAGGGCAAAGCAGCAGTGGCAGCGATCTTGATTACAACAAGGAAAAAGGATATATCTCGAGGAAGAAAGGGCAGACGCGGGCTGAGGGTTAGGGCGCCGTCCAACTTCAAGGCACCATCACGCCTTTTGCGCCGGAGCTTGGTCCAGGCTTCAGCCTCGATCGACTGACTCTGCTCAGCCAATCTGCGGCCCATGATTTGACACTATCCCGGCTGTCAGCAAACTTCATTTTGATTAGGTGTCTACCGATGATACACTACTGCAGGTGCCATATCAAGGCCGACGTCGTTTGACGTAAGTCTACCGCCCAAAAGTTTAATTCGGCATCTCGTCGCCCGGGAGTTATGACTGCCAAGTCGACTATCGACGCAGCGAAAGAGTAAGACTTCAAGGTGGTGGGGGTCTGGCTTGTGTGTTAGCCCGGTGATAACTGGAATGTCTGACAAGTTATCTCCCTGGTCACGCACTTATCGGGAGGAACGGCGGAGAGGTCTCGGACGTCTGATAGGGCATGTCAGTACAAGTTGCTGGGCCTAAAAGTGATCGCATTGTCCATTGTACTGTTTGCATGAATAGACTCTCCCTTCAGAGTTTGCGTTGGCCACAATGACTTCCCAATGGACCGGGACCTTGCTCGCGTCACGACGCGAAGCCGTTATACGTTGCACGCTTCTCCCCAGCCCCTTAGGAGCACGTTTCTTCTGAAAGCATCAAAACCGGATATTCTTCTGCGAAATCTTAGTCATCACGATTGCTCACTTTGAGAACGTTTGAAAAAGGTGATGCGACCCTCCGCAACGTGGGGAATTTTGATTGTTGATTTCGTCTCGGATCCTCTAGAATGAGCCATTGTCCAATCACTTCAAGAAAGCGGCTGACAATTCTTCTTTCGTAAGTTGACACACTTTTCGGCCATATTATGGACCAACGACGCCTCGCCGTCTGCAAGCCACAGGACGAAATCCTGCGGGCTGACTGGGCTTGTCTCAACCTTCGGTCTATGACTCGATCAACTCGTCCGTGATGCACTCCGATAGCCTCCGGTGCCGGGTGCCGAAAGTCATGCTTGTAGGCTGAAAAAAAAATAGAGAATAGCAGGCTTCCGTCGCGGATGAGCCGCACTTGTAAACGCCAAACTCCGATGTTGCGCCAGACAAGAAAATGCCGCCGGCAAGATCCCCCCTCAAGGTCTCGTCGTTGAAAAAACAGCCGGAACTTCTGCCGCGCGTGGAGACTGTCCCAACCAAGTTGAAGAGCAATATCCTTCCAGAAACGCCGTTGCCAAACTCAAATCCATGCGCCGCCTATGTCCCATGGGTATATCGCCAGATTCTCCATCCGTCGCTTGTGCAAATCGCTGAAAAGTTAAAAGATGATAGAGTTATTGTTCTTGTTGTAGTTGGTTATTCTCTCGAGCTTGTTGATTTCATTGGGCGCGGCTCCTGAGATGGCCCTGGTCCCTTGCGCTTCCGCATGCGTGGCCGATGCCTAACGACGTTTTGGCATCGAAGAGCCGTCTCGGCCGAGCCTCTGAACCTCAATGCTCCGTAGTGTCGAAGACCGTCAGAACCGCCTAGCAAGCGTTGCTTTTCAGCTGATAACGCTCTTTGCATCAGCTCGTCATTGTCGTCTTCACCGAAACCCTCATCCGTTTCAAGTCGGAGGGACTGTTCAAGATTCTGGCGGTTGTCTGCTTCGATCTTTGGTAGATCCGGGTACGTGGGCACTGATAAGGTAGATGATGCCGTCGCTGATGGGCGGATGTCGCATTGCGTTTTGTCTGATATCATATCTCTTAGACGAGCCTCCATGGCGCGAGCGTTGTTTGGGTTGTTGACGAAACGACTGTGCCATTGCCGCCTTGATCTCTTCCAATCAACAACTGGTTCATGTTCCTTGGCATCGTCCATGGAAATATCCATGTTACAGTCATTATCCACCTCAAGGGCAACTGCCGACAACTCTGCGATGATGGATGGTGATGGTCCTGACAACCGCCGGGTCGGGCGTCGAAGAAATTCGGGAAACAAAGTCTGTTTGCTGAGCTCATGAACGAGGTTGTCGATGGGTTGTGGTGAAGTTTGGCACATGTTATTACAGCTTGGCGAGACGGTTGGAGGAGCTGCAGGTGTCGTTGGTGAGTCTAGGTCCCGTGGTCGTTGTCTCGGGGATAGATGTGTCTTGGCATCCAGGTCATCCGTGACAGGACGAGCCTGCATCCCCATGGTGAAGTGGTCGAACATATGGATAGTTCGACGAGGAAGTTCTCAGGTGTCCCTTGAATGTCCCGGGGAGAGGGAGAGGAGCGAGAACAGGAGCTGAAGCTTGCTTCGGGGGCGGGCTGGTATTATGAAGGCATCCGCAAAGACGCTAAGGCCTGGGCGAGAGGCGCCGTGGCGGCCACAAAAGGCCCAGAGTAAGGACTAGGGCAGTTTGGGATGGTGAGTGCTAGGAGCAGGAATGACGTTTGCTTGGTGTTGAAGCTGAGAAGAGGAACTGGGCGGCGACGAGGTGTCCGCGGGCGAAAGCTTGTGCCATGTGGTTCTGATTGAACGTCGTTCAGATGGACGGGGAAACGGTGATACTGGGGTTGGTTGGGCCACTGTTTTCGAGAGAGCTCGTCTGATTATGGTTGATCAGAATCAAGGGATAGATGAACCCGCGGCCGGAGGTAGTGAGATGGGAGGTGAATTGGTTTTGTAGGGGGTGTTCCAATTGAGGGATGGCGAAAGGGCGAGGAGAAGACGGAGGCGGCCAGGCCTTTTGGCGTAGCGTCACGTAGGATGGCAGCTAGTGTAGCTGTTTTAACTGGGCTCGAACAGGATGATGGATCTGGATTTGGACAGAGCCGACAAGAGTCGCAGAAATGCGTGGGTGCTGCGTGGGTGGGCGTAAGTGTACCGGTAATGCAGATAAATGCAGGATGCGGCATGCGGTATGGTATGTATTATGGTGGTAGTGTCCGTATTGGTAGCCAGTATCAGGCCAAGCAGTATCCGTACCGTACAACCGGCAGTACCAGATGGACTAGCGCGGCCAAGTTTCTCTGGAGACGGTGGGCAGCCTTTCGGGATTAGGGGCAATCGAGAAGAGACAAGGAGGATGGTTGCACAAAGACCAGACCAGGGAAGGCAGTGCGACTGGGGGAACGGCGCTACTCTGTCCTCAGCGCAGCAGCCGCCGCGAGTTGCAGTGCGGTACGGTACGGTACGGTACTGTCTGTCTTTGGGGGTGGTATCGTTTGGCGTGTGAATCAATGTAAGCGAGGTCTTGTGTGGGATATCGGAACACCATCTCCATACTCTGAGAGACGGCGACAGGAGTTGACTTTGCGTTTCGTCGAGTCCCGGCCGTTGGCGAAAGCTAGGCTCGTTGAAGAGGTTGAACCGAGAGAAGGCTAGGGGGTCGAGAAGTTAGAAGGAGGATCGTAATTGCTGCTCGGAATTGGAGCGTCGTCTGTACCTTGGCCCTGCTGTCCTGCCGGCAAAACCGGACCGGGTGGAGAGACCGGGATTGCAGGAATGGGACTCGACGCTGCAGACGCAAATCTCGGTACTTGGTCGAGCTTATTGTTGCGACCTTGGATGGGCGATATCCGAACGAGAGTTGAGAGAAGTGGCCGTGAAAGTGCGGGCGTTGGACGTTGATAGTGAACAGCACAGCCAGATAATTGATTCAGTTGAGCGGGCGTAGACAGTAGGCCAGCTGAATGAAGATCGGGGACGGAGTGGAAGGATGGAAAAGCGTGCGTGCAGACGGATGGATGGGCTGGCTGGATGTGGGATGCAGGCGCTGGGGCCGAAGTACCCAAAACCGTGGGAAACGGTAGGGCGCCAGTTCCCAGTGCCTTGGGTCTGACGGCCGAGTCAAAACGACCAGAGTGGCAGAGACACTGGGGAGATTGGATGACGGCTAGGGAAGGAACGAGCGCCGAAGAGCCCCCTGCGTTGATTCCACATGTACAGACAGAACTCGCTGCATAAGGTACATAGTAATAGAAGCAAGCCATGGCTGGCGGGGTTTAGCAACAGCCCGCGGCCTTGACGACGGCCTCCAGTCGGTTGCCGTCGTGTTCTCAGACCTCTCAATCGTATTGCTGCTCACCTATCATCAACAACAGATTGAAGCAGCAGTCAGGTCAATCGCGATGGGGGATGTAAACGGAGAGCAGACGGAGGGTCGGTACCTACCCAAAGTACTTGCTGAGCTAAGCTCAATCAAGCAGGCAGGCCAGACAGGGCGGTATCCGACCCAGGACCCTGGCTCAGCTGCGTGCTAAACGCAAGCGAATCACGGAGACCCGCTAGACTAGCCGCAGCTCTTTCTCCCGTCCTCCACAAAGGACCTGCGACAGTGAACTGGCAAAGACGTGGTCCAGTTCCAAGACATCCAGTGTCCTTGCTGTCGGGAATGTGGGGACTCGAACCATGACACGGCCAAATAGCTGGTTGAGATCCATCCGCATGGTACTCTGTACGGCTTAACACTTGCTTACAACATCGATATGCTTGGGGGGCCGTTTGTCCTCGGCGGCGACTCTGAAGCAAAGTTCAGAATGTACCTGGTAGCAGGATATAACGCATCGTAACTTGATCTCATCAAATCCCGATCCCGGGTTTCTGTCGCGCAGCCAAAACGCCCTCGGCATACAGCTGGACAAGCCCGGAATCTGGATTGCGGTGAATGGCCCAAAACGGTGAACACATCACCTCAAGTGCCGCGGCGACTCCAGCCAATCATGGACGGGCGTTTCGTCAACCTGGCCCAGTATCGCATAGTGGGTACCATTAGCTTAGCTGCCATTCGTCACTTGCATCACACCGTCCAGCAGCCCCCTGTTCCACCAACCACATCCTCGGTGCTCCACCGTTCGCTAGGACCCTCGATAGGTAGGCACTCTTCGCAGTTGACGGATTCAGAGACGGTAGCAAGTTCTGTCACACTGTGCTCGATACCTTGTCGTCCTCGCCCTACCTTACCTTGGACTTTCCCGTCAACGGTGTAGCTCCCTTCTCGCTCCTGCCCACAACATCTGGTCTCCCTCAAAAGTTCTTACCACTAGGTATCTTGGTGTGTTGTGCTAATCCCAGGCAGCTAGAGCTAGACCAACTTTATCCTCCTTCACATAACCCCGACTTCACAACCTCGTCCTCGTCAACTATTCGAACCGTTACCTATGCGACGACCAGACATCTCTTACTCGCGTGCACACACGTCGGCCGCCACGTCGGCACAGACGACCCTCTCCACTCCCATCCCAGCTGTGCTGTCTCGAACTCGCAGCATCGCCGTCACCCACCGACTGTGTCGCCATTGCACCGCGTCGGACGGCTACCTCAGGTGTCATGGAGGGGGTTTTCGGCGCTCAGTCGGGTCTCCATCATCGTCTGATCAGGGTGAGACCAAGCAAACAGCCGGACGCTTGGATGCATGGATTCTGAGACCGAGCCAGCTTAGCTCGACCGCTATTCATGTCAAGATCGTCCTGCACGCACACGGCCGCTCTTCGAGAATCGCTAGAACAACAGCTTGTCTCTGAGCCTCTCTCTCTGGCTCCGAACAAGTATTTGTGTCCGTGTCCATACCCTTCTGTCTGTTGCCAGCTTGCACCAAACCAAGACGAACCCGGACGTGCTCCCGACAGCTGCGATCTGAGACTCGTTGCTTATTTGACCCATCGATGCAATGCACGGAAGCCCGATAGTCACCTGCAGCCTGCAACCTACTGCATGTTCTTCCTTCTCGCCCACACCATCTACCGATGCTCACCCGCAGCTGGACCGTCTAGCACGCAGACACGCAGATTACCATGTGGTGGCCGACGCCTCTAAGTCCGCCTCCCCGCCCCTCCAGAAGGGAGAAACACGCCATTGTTGAGACGAGGCGGCGGTTCACTCGTCGCACAAAGCTCCATCGGCAAACAAAACACCACATGGTTCAATCAAACAGTTTCCTCAGAGAGTTCCACCGCGCCAACTTGCGACGATTACCACTGGAAGCACAGGGGAAACAGTCTTGTTGCACTGAATCAGTCCCAAACAAATCCTCAAGCATCACATGCATTGGAACATCTGCAACCTGCCTTTTGTTCGTCCAAGGAAAAGCCGTCTAGGCTCAGCAGCTTGTCTACCGGATGGACCCAGGATAGCCCTACCGTTGTCGGGTTGCGAGGCTGTCTTGATTGATTTCCGCGCTGTCTTTGACTTAGCTGGCTGGCCCAGACAACGTCAGCGCACGTTGTCTTCCACAAGATAATCAGTCAGACTGGGTGGCTGGTATTACCCGGCCAGCTGGGACGCTTTGCTGCCACAACACGATCAAAAGGAAAATGCCTGCTCGACCTGGACATGAGGTGGGATTTGACTCGCACCAAAAAGTATCGCAATCCACGCTTCCGGGACGCGTTTGGGCTAGGTGCTCTCTGGGTACACTCCAATCAATGCGCCGTCCTGGCATCAGACGACATACAGGCTCCAGACCTACATAGGGCCTATGCTGTCGCCGCAAGACCGAGGTGGTGAGTCGTGACGATGGTCGCGAATATTACCAAGGAGCACGCACCACCAACAGGGCGCGAGAGTAATGTGATGGCCCAAACTACGTCATTGGAGATCGGCACAGAGAAGCAGAAGTGCCCAACCCAGATTGATCATCCAATCGACTTTCCGCGTTTGACTCGTACGCAGCCACTCAGTCTTCTGACTTGACGGATATTACTCAGACCTTTGGATGTGGGCCAACACCCCGGACAAGATCACCGAATCCGCTCTCTGCAGTGGGTTTCAGTGGTCGGTGCTGAGCGGCCCAGGCCTTGGAAGAGTGGATATTTAAAGATGAAGAGCTGGGATCCCAGTGCCCCACGTTCCATTCCGAAGGGCCCCTTGTGTCCCGAGCTCGTCCGGACCCTGCGCAAATGATGTCCGTATGCAACCCACTGGAACATCATCACGTCTCTATACACATTACTCAAGAGACGACGTTGGTCTGCCACCTGCCATCGGATGAGGGCTTCGTCACCTGTCTCAATCAGGGAAGCCGGCACGGTACGGTATACTTGGCCATCACCGTCGAAGACCGGCAGTGGCCTCTCGACCTAGGGATCGAAGCCGTTCGCCATCCGCCGAGCCCCTCGTCAACTTCAAACCATCAACGCATCTCCAACCACAAGACTGGCGTTGATGGATATCGAAGCTCGCTAACAAAAGTTCGCACATCCAAGGGGAACGGTCGAGAGACACAGCGCTCCCACCAGGGCAATGCTTAGCCTGCCGTGAATCATTGCGGCCACCGGTCTGCCGCCCGCCAAGGCGCGGGCTACCGGTACCTAACTGAATTACAAGTTTTCCCCTGACTGTGCTGTCGAGCCGCTCACGCATATGACCTCTGCTGTCAAGTGCCGTCCCGCGGCTAGTAAACTCCCATTATTGTCATCGGCTCCTTCGCGGATGAGCCCGATCTGCAAGGTCGGGGCACATAACCTCCGCACCGCGCTCCCACAGTCGTCGTAGGAGAGATTGAACGGCGCTTGACGCTATAGAGCAAGGAGCGATCGAGCCGCGAGAGCCGTAGGCCCGACGCCTCCATCTCTCGTCCGTAACGCCAGCGCGCTTGAGGCTCCGGGCCGATACTGTGATGGGTTTGGCTCCGGCTTAAAGGAGCCTAAATACCAATCACCTGGTCTACGCGGCGTTGAAAATCCAAATACTCGGGACCTGGCTTGCACTAAGTGCCAGAGCGAGGCGCGATTCATTCCTGAACGTCCAGTTAACTCTGCTGGGCTACGCCCAAAATCGACGGGTTTTGCTTCTGTAGCTACGGTCGAATTTCTTAGTGAGATGATCGTATGGATAGACACCTTTGTCAGGCAGAGGGGCTGTGCCAGACCATGCCCCATGGACTTTGACGCTCTCGTCCGTAAAGCAATTCGAATTTTACGGGTATCCTCGTCCGTCGCCTTTTCGCGTGGAGGGCGTTTCGCGGTCTGGACTCGTCTGTGACTTCTCACGGCTTGAAGCTTATTTTGAGCGGGGAGACCCTCCACCGTCCTAGAAGGTTCAACACTGTCGACCGAACGCTGATCCTACAATCCCATAATCGGCTTCGCACTTAGTAAAGCAGCTGATGTGGACAATATTACACCAGCCACCAGCTCAGCTCAGCTGTGTCATACATGTAATCGTACCATGATACGAATCCGACATCCTTCGCATGTCCATGATGCTGTGGCATGTTGGGTTGAACTTACCCCGGGCTTCCTCGTCCGTCTCCAGACTTCGCTGTCTGGATACTCCAGATTCAGGCCTAAAATAAGCATCCAGAGCTTACCAAGCGTCGTTTGGTGCGCCCGTTGTGCCCAGTGCCCAAACGTCGTCTGACATCTCATGAACCGGGCACTACGCGTCAAGTGACGCATTCGTCTGGTGCGTGATTTCTGGACGATCATGAGCTTCGAGCAAAGTTGAAGGCCTACGACCAGAGGTCAAGCTTCAACCAGCCAGCTGGACGCATCAAGCAATCGTTGACGAGCGCCCGTTCTGGCTGACAGCTCATCATTTCCAGCTAAGAAGTTGTGATGACCACTCGTTGTTGACCCTCAGCCATGCCAACCACTGGGAAGCCACGGACATCGTGAGCCTCCACCTCTGCATGTGGTGAATAGTCACCAGTTAACGCCTCCAAAAGCCGCCGTGAGGCTTGATTGCAACGCCCAAGCTCGGAGCAGGACTCGCAACATCCCCCGAGTCGCAAGGCGAATTCCGAAAACGAAGACCGTGTGTGGCCCGGTTCCCCGCGCTCCACGCCCCGAACCCCGTGCCGTGTCTTAGCATGTGCCCGACCAGCCTCGGCCAGAATCTGAAATTCCCGCTGTCAAGTTCCGATGCCACTCGGGATCATGATGCTAGGGAGGCTTGGACGAGGCGCTTTGCTCCAGCTCTTCTAGGTCACGGTATTTAGCCACGCCGATGGCGCTGGAGACGCCACTCCCTGTTGGTTACTATTCAGGCAAGAAACCTCCCGGATTTGGCGATACGAGAAAATCGGCCACGTGACCGTGTTTCTTTTCTCTCTGAGGTAGTGTGTTCTGGGAGACTAGAGATTGAATAGCCCCATGTCGATATTGGGCGTAGACAGGAGGCTGTAACACATTATGCGATTTGGGTGGCTTGGCTGGCTTGCTGGCTGATGATAACTACGTCCAAGTTGTTCAGTCATGCTGAAAGTAATTCGATTCGCTTTGATTGGTTTTCGGAAACTCCCAGAGAGACCGTGGCTCTGGTGGTCATCGCACTATTCTTTGGACCGCGCGGCTGTAAGACTTCGAGCATGTCAAACCGGAGTAACGGATGGCTTCCCATCAAGCCACCCGTGGGAGTGGTCCAAATGTTGCCAAATATCTCACAAAGAGAAGGAGAAGGCACCGGCGTCATCACATTGAGTATCCGAGAGTTGGCTGGATGAATGGACTTTCAACGAGCAAATTGTGTGATGGCTATTTTTCCTTCAAGCTTTCACACGCTGGAAACTGGAGACCATCGATGCCGGACGGACTTTAACACGAACAGTCGAAAGGACAAACGAAGCAGGTATAGGCGAATCATAAGAAACATGAGACTTGCGAACTTGACACCCAGGGTTTTGCTACGCCGCGGATAAAGGTCTTACAGAAGCTTGCGTGAAGGTGGGCCAGCAATCTAGTGCAATCATTAGGACAGTATCTCACCATATGCATGGATCAAATTCGGCCGGCCCAAATCAAGACATTCCATTGTAGAGGCATCTGGTGTTAAACACGGAGACAGGCCTCGAACCCTCTGCGCGTTGAAGCGTGAGTATGTATGAAGATTTCATGGGCAATACTATCTGCTCCCTGATCTCACAGAGTTATATTATCGTGTTCCTACTGTGCATGGGTCAGTACCCGGCGGCTATCGGCTACATAGTCCAGCCTAGTCACGAAACGACCTATTAGCCTTCACCAAGTTTGATCTTTATCGGAGTGTCGGACATTTTCTTAGACTGATTGAATGTCTCAAGCAAAAATGTTATCTCAACATATGCGTCGTGTACGAAGCTTCGGATCTACAAAGCTGTTCATTCGATAGCGAGGTTTCATGCGTATTCAGGAACACAACATAGACTGCGAGCAAGGTCCACAATTTTTCATTGTGAAGAAGCATGCCATCTCATAGCTCTGTCTGGTGCGGGTTTGCTATCTTCCCTGCCCAAAGTAAATGTCCCATTCCATAATCCAGCGCATGCGAAAGATGCTTCTAGCGGCTAAAGATGACACATGTCGAGGTCGGAAAGACGCTCCTTAGTGTCTAAAGAACGCGGTCAGCCGTCGCTGTCCACGTCAGTATCAAATTGGCGACGATCTTCCGTCAAACCAGCGAGCTGATTTGGTCCCCGGAATGAATCTACTCGTCGGCCGTTCCAAGTAGCAGAGGAGACTTCGATTTGGCTCAAGGTGCGCGTGAGCTTGGAACTGGGTGACAAGCGTGGTTAATGTGTAACTCTCACAAGTTGCATGAGATCTTCACTGACCAAATAATATTTGAAAGGCGACAATGACCAAACATGTCGTCTATTGGAAAATTTGCTCGTGATTCTCAGGATAGGTTTGACTTGCTGAACGACGCCGACCTCTTGCAGACGAATGTTGCAGACGAAAGGCACCTATTCTTGGACCGCAAGTCCGTATCTTCGTCAACCAAGCATCAACGGTTGGGGTAAAGTGGCATTTAAGAATGAAACACGGTGTTAGGAACTGTTCACAAACTCGGCATCCTGCGTACGCCTGTAACACTTTCGATTGTGGGTGCCAAGGGAGGTTGCCCACAAAACCAGCACCCAGCATGTCTGACACAGGTTTGCTGATGATGGTGACAAGAGACAGGAAAGATAGGCTTGACTACCTCTCCAATAGCGAGGGACAAACCAAAAGCAAAGATACCAAACAACACCCACCAAGCGCAAGTTGAGGCTAGTCAGTAGATCTACTCTCTCGTGGCCGCAACCCTCTCTGGCTTTCTCTCTCTACGTCCACCCCTATACTGAAGAAACCAGGTAGATTAGATGATTTTAACGGAGTATTTAGAAGGCCTAGAAAGATGCAGTGCCCTAGAGAGGGTCACAAGCAGGCCTACAGAGAGACACTATATAGGTACTATTGACAGCTAGCAGACGTTGTGGTATGTGGTTCAGTGGGCATGCGTTACTAGAGCTTGTGTATAGTCTTCAATCCCACTAATGGAGTCTTGTAGAAGATGAGTTATGCCGTCCCGTGAAAGGTCCAGACTTCCACTCAGACCCCGGGATCGAGGTCTGCGAAGTTCAACGTAAGCAACCCCGGCTCTTCGTGCAGAAGCAGAACCCCTAGCATATCTTGATCCCATATGTAATATGTCCTTCCGGTTCTCCCTTGATTTCGTGCCGTCTTTCTGTCGAAAGGTTCAAGTCATTGCGGAACATACAGCTTCCCACTCTCCACTAACCCCGCAGCAAGACACGTCCATCATCCTGGACTCGGGGTGGAATCATCGTCTGGCTGGACAATGGTCCAGCAGGTGTGGGAAATTATGATGCCCGCCCTCGAGACACAGCGCAGTCGATGCCGGTCAGTGAGAGGAACTCTGGCCATGGCAAAAACGTCTGTGACTATCCGAGAGGGGTCCATTGGACCTCCTCAGTTGTCGACCTGCCCAGAATGTAACGTGAGAATGCTAAGGAGAAGTGTTTGGGCCCTTCGTTATTGAGTTTCTCGTAGACTTATTCGAAATAATCTCGTCGTAGCCATGGAGGAACGAAGAACGCCATCATCTGGATTTTGTGTTTTTTGCATCACAGCATGATGCTCTACAGCCGGGCACTTGAAATCTTAGCTGGAGAAGCTCCAGAACGCTGTCAAAACTGTTACTGTTGGGATGAAGGCGGTCTAAAGCCGCATAGTTGATGCTGTCTTGATGCTTAAGAAGATTGCCACCCTGAGGGAGACTCTGCCTCACAGCTCACGGCCCCTTTGCTCGCCTGGGCTGGCGATGATGAATGAAGGCAGTACAGAACATGCGATGGGGACTGCTTCACGCCGAATGATCTGTTTCCTCCGCTGAAGTGAGCCTCTCGAAGTTGTGGAGAGAAGAGAGCATGTGCTTGATGATGGTGTTTTCCTCAAAAGTGTCTGCAGTCGCTGCAGGCTTCCGAGCGGAACAACTGGCAAACACGACCCATGAGGTTTCCGATGGCCTTGTTCGATGAAGAAACGCAAGTCAGTTTGACGAGCCCGAGATTTCGTTTGCCAAAGGTTCGCGAGCCATGTCGACAAGGGCAACAAGCTAAACGCTCCAACCCAAATTCTTGTTCTCATATCCAGCCAAGTTGGTGACAGTCTGTTGGAACCGTCACTCTCTGGTGGATATGGTCGACCAGTATGTTGATGAACGACAGCTAGCAAAGCGGATAAGGCACAAATAGCCGCAGAAACTGCTGTCCAGCAGCAGATTGTGGGACAGTCCAGGAGACACAAGCCGTTGGGCTTCAGCTTCAAGACGCGAGCTACTTCACTTCTTCGTTTAATTTTCTATGATGTCTTTGAGACTTTCCGTTTTCCCATGTCCTATGCTAACCATGCTCTTGGTCTTCACACAAGCCATCCAGGTCAACGAAAAGGTCAACGAAACGCATACAATCGAAGATTGCCCTCACCCAAGGCTCGTCGAACCTTCAAGGATGGCGAATCTTCTATCCAAAACTTGCGAAGATTGGCGCTTGCATTTTGGAACCAAGTCGCCAGCGCAAGCCTTGTCGAAAGTAACACATGTCTTCGCACATTTCACAAAGAAACCAGGAAGCTCAGTGATTAGTGTCAATTGATACGGTTCATAAGTGATTCTCTTTTCCTTCTATAAATAAGCCACCGCGTAACGCCCAACATGCTAATCATTCAAGCCGATTACCAGGATACATTAGGTTTAAATCTACACCAGCAGGAGCGCGCAAGCCATGGCCATGATCAGAACCAGCCCCGACACCACAGGCCTGCCGGGTGATGCGCCAGTGACCTTGCCGCAGCACTCACGAGTATACGTGACGTTGTTCAACTTCGCCTGGACCTGGAAAACGGAGCCGGGCGGGTCGCCGTAGTTGTAGTAGTCGACGTTCAAGATCTTGGGCGGGCGACCCCAGTCTTGCGTGCACTGCGCGCCAGCCAAGCCAAGAGAACCGTTTCCGGTAGCATTGTTGGTCTCGTTGAGCAGGGACACAGCAGGGACGAGGATGGAGGCGCCAAAGATGTTGTACTCGGCGTTGAGGTTGTGGTTCATGAGGTACAGGCGGTTCTTGGCGTCTTGTTCCGACAGGTCTGGCGGACGCTGGACAACACACGGGAATGAGCGGTCCATGGGGTCGAACGGGGTCTCCCACATTTGGGAGAACTCATCCATAAGCCAAGGGTACTTCTGCTGATCGGCGACGTAGTCGAGGAACATGACGACGCGCTTGCCGCGGAGAATCATCTCACCAAGCGTTGGCCAGTCGTCGTATGCCATGGGCAGGAACGGGGCCTCGTAGGTGTATCGAGTGATTCCCGAGGCCTCGATGAACGGAACATACAACTCTGGCTTCGAATAATTACCGTTGCCGAGCAGAATTGTGACGACGTCGTAGGGGTGGGAATCAACCCATTCGCGGACAGTCGTAAGCCAGTCGGTGATTGGGCCAACTGCGGTGTGTTAGATGGGCGTGATCAAGGCACAGCATGAAAAACTTACCATCGAGAATATCGCAGGACGAATGACAGAAGTGCGGCTCTGTACCGTTAGTGGGCCACTGGATCTGAGCTTGCAAGAAGCGCACTCCATCGTTCAGCTGAGTGGTGACATCGAGAGCTTGGTTGGAAGCAGAGTTGCCCGGGCGAACGAAAGGCGAGTTGTGGCAGCCGACCTCGGTGACATTGCTGTACTTCCTGTCGCAAAACTCGACGTAGTTGTTGCAGGGTGTCGTGTTGGTGGCGGTGGGGGCTGTCGAAGTCGTCTCTGAGGCATTGCCGCTGATTGTCGCCGTCATGACAGAGGTTGCGCCCGAGATGATGACGATGGACTGCCCCTCGGCGTTTGTAGTCGTCTCGGTGACATTTCCAGTAAAGGTGACGGAGCCGGTGACGGTCGTGAGCCTCTCGCCGGTGAGTGTGATTTTTGAGGTGTAGGTTTCGTAAGGTCCGGTCGGGGTTCTAGCCTGGGTTACCGGGACTGTCTTCGTTCCTGAGAGGAAGGTGACATCTTTGGTGTTGGTGAGAGTAAAACTGCTGGTGCTGACTGCATCTTGAGCTGTAGCTGGGGTCGCAACGAGCGAGAGCAGGCCCAGGGAGAAGGCGAGTAGACGGCCGGTCATGGTGGGCGACGCAGCCTCTCGCGAAGAATCTTTGCTGGCTTAACGACTGAAGGATATGGCGATGTTGAGGTTCAGGTTCGATGTGGGTGTATGTATTCGTGCCCTGATCGCGACAGGACGCAGTGACCAGGTACCCCTCGAAAAGATTTGAGTTGGGCAAAAGACGGGAGGACAGAAGCCAAAACGGATATCGGATGAGCAGGGCGACGACGTTGGGACTGACTCGGGAGGTCGATGACGATCCTGGACAGCGAGCTACTTGCTAGTACAAAGCAGTAGCCAGAGCGGAGCGTCTTGGAAGCAATTGAGGTAAGGAAAAATAAGGCCGAGAGATTTGCGAAACGAAACAACAAAAAGACCAGTCGGCCATTCACGCGAGGAGATGCAGGTGCCAATGTACGTTTGGGCGGCGCAACGGTACAGGAGTTAGCAGCAACGAGAACGAGATTCAAAGGTCAAAGGTCAGGACTCAGAGGCGTGCCGCTGTCTACCTATGACATAATATTTGTGTACTGGGCTTGGTTAACCGGGGTGGCCCAGACATTTGGGGTGGCTAGGCCGGGGCCTGTGCTGAGCCCACTTGGGCTGGGTTGTCTGCAATGCGCTGGCGTTGTTGCTCCTGGTTGCTGCTGTCCACTTCAGCAGAAAAGAGAAGAGACTGGACGGCGGTACCGCGAAAAGAAACAACCTTCGACTGGCAGCAGCCCCCATCAGGCGGGCCCAGGGGCCCAAAGAGCCCCATTTCCATGGTCCACCTCTCACCGGAAGCTGCTGCGAGGATCGCTGGGGATTGACCATGTCCCTGTCGCCCATCTCCGGCACTGCGCTGCATGTCCCGTATCAAGAATAGATGTATCCATAGGCACCGCGAGCAAAAAAACAAACAACTCCAAGTGACAATCGAACGACGACGACATCGATGGAGGCAACAACGAATCTGCTAGTGCACATCTGCGGCATGTCTGCGGCGAGGGAGGGGCATCCAGGGCCCGGGAAGGGGCCGCGGGCGGCGAGACGGCAGCAGGAAACAAGGGACAAACGGGTAACACCATCCCTGATTCCCTGGCGATCAACGGCATAGCTGCCGGCGCGGCGGGGTGTACGCGTGTGCAGCCTGCTACATAGAAAGTACGCGATTGTGGTGGCTTCTGGAATACGCCTCTTGTCAGTTGTCACCCAACGACTGGAAATGGCATAACTGGGCTGAAGAGTGATGGACAGAGTAAAGTTTTAGGCTTCCATCAACCTGTCAATCCTCATTTCGTTTGTTTGAATCGAGATAAACAGTGTTGGGCAGGGGTTCAAGCTGATCACTCTTCACGGGGAATTAAATGAGTACCACTCTAGATTAGGACCGAGTCTCTGCTGGGATTCGCCCAGGAAAAATAGAGAGAAAAGCACACATGCCACACACACACAAACACGGGACGCACACGGCACGGCCAAGGCAGCGCTGCGCCGGACGGGGACCGTGGACAGCGCGGCCCCCTGGCAACTCTTTCAGCATCATTCATCATTGATCAATAGGCAGTGAAGCAAAGGAGCGGACACAGCCATCGTCTGCATGCCTGGGTTTTGCCGCTCCCTTCCCGGATGGTATCTAGCAGCAGCATGTGCCCGATGCCGTCCAAATCGGATGGCCAGGAATTTCTGCAGGCGTTCCTTTTTCAGCTGTGAAGGGGTGGCTGTCACCATCAATCATCAGGCCGGCCAGCCGAGAGAAGTGACACGACGGGGCTCTTTGGGGCGGTGCTAGACCAGGGGCACCGGATCTCGTTTACGAAGTACTAGACGATTCCTACTTTGTATGGCCAAGGGACCCAGAGAAGGACGAGACCGCCGCTCTCTCACACACGTCTGGCTGGAGAAGCGTGTCCGTGGTGTTTTATTCATAACAAATCGAGCTCCGTAATAGACAAGGCAACTGCCGCAGAAACGACCCTACGCATATGACCGAAGTGGGCTCCCGCTACGGATACCAGGTGCAAGTTACCAACCTTCCTACCTTGCCTTGCCTGCAAATGCACCTCTGCTGCATGGCTGCACCACCGCCAAAACACTCGTCCCAGCCCGTGCTGTGATTTTTCCTTTTTTTGGTCTCTTCTCTGCCGAACGGACGGTTCGTTCCAATTGTCGACTGACTTTCTTGAAAAGCTCTGGCTCCTCCTCCAGTCTGTCCATCGGACGAAAAGAAACCAGGGGCCCACTGCACCTTGCATCTGCTTCAAGCCAAGGCCCGCTAGCATTAGCCTGCCGCCAAAGACACTGGTCGACCTCCTAGAGAGAGAGGAAACGGGGGGAAAAAAAAAGGGAAAGAGCAGATAGTCATTGCTACGACGTCATTTCTCCCTGATCGATACCGTCCTTTAAGCTTCCCCAACAGCGATACGCCTGGCTGCTGCCAACTCACCTCAACACCCGACCGCCGACCCTGCCCAGCTCGCCCTGACCCTTGCCCAGCCCATCCGTATTTACCAAGAGCCAGGGATCTGTCGGTGGGCAAAGGTCTGGCCTGGCCTGGCACTGTTTAGTTTATTCTGTTTTTCCTGGTTTCGATCGACCGGTCTGTCTTGGAAGTTGATGCCCATCATCATCACCATCATCGACTCGACGGCGCTTCTTCACTCTTCAGCCTGGTGACATCCTGCAGACGCGTCGTCTTCTTCTTTGGCAGGCGAGACATCGCTGCTTGGCATTGGCTGTTGGCAGTTTCGATTCAACTCAACCCAGACACCGATTCTTTCCTCCCGTCACCCAATCCGGACTCCGGAGAGAAAGACCATCGGAGCCCGCGTCACCTGCACCTCCCACCACAACCTAAGGTCACAGGTCGAGGTCCGCCGCTGGCATCTGCAGATATCTGGGGAAGCACCACAGAGTAGACGACGCCCTTGCCCCCAGCTTCGGACGCTTGACGACTTCATTCTCATCCACTTCACCCCTCAACCTCGTACCAGATGGCCAAGATCCGGAGGAACAGCGCAATCGTTTGCGCTGTTTGTTATTTCATCTCCATCATCTTCCTCATCCTTGTCATTATCGGCAACACATCCATCAAACCCGTCCTTACCGACATCTACTTCTTCAAGCTTGACGTCTCAGATATTATCCCACTGTCGTCAGGGAACAATGCTGCCCTGTTGAATTCCATCGCTAGGAGTCTCGGCCTCCACGATTTCTACCAGGTCGGCTTGTGGAACTTTTGCGAAGGTTACGATGATGAGTATGTCCGCTGCCCCCCTCTTCCCGATCAACTCACTGACATGGCACCCAGAGGCGTCACCTTCTGCTCAACGCCGCAGAGGCTCTTCTGGTTCAACCCCATAGAGATTCTTACCAACGAGCTTCTTGCTGGCGCAACCAT
Organism: Colletotrichum gloeosporioides; assembly: GCF_011800055.1. Lineage (NCBI taxonomy): Eukaryota > Fungi > Ascomycota > Sordariomycetes > Glomerellales > Glomerellaceae > Colletotrichum > Colletotrichum gloeosporioides. The sequence goes on along the minus strand of NW_025544662.1, from coordinate 1,862,946 downwards.
TGCCCTCCCTAATGAGGTGACCACCATTCTCAACATCCTCCGTATCGGCCAGCAGGTCATGTTCGGTCTTTTCCTCGCCGGCATCTCCCTCGTCGCCGCCCTCCTCATCGCGACGCCCCTCGTTCTGCGCACGCGCTGGTGGAGTCTTCCCATGGCCATCTTCGCCGGTCTCGCCGGTCTCTTCGTCACAGTGGCCTCCATCATTGCTACCGTCATGAGCGTGGGAGCTCGGTACGCGCTTACGCAGCAGTCCGAGCTTAACATAAGGGCTGTTCTCGGTGTGCGCATGTTCGTCTTCATGTGGATCGCCTCGGCGTTGACCGACCTTGCGTTTATCCTCCACGCCGCGATGGGATGCTGCTGCTCACCCAGAAAGGAGAGAGAGGCGGCTGCTGCGGCCGCGGGCACCACGACAAGCTCGCAAGAGAAGCAGGAGAAGACTACCACGAGCAACGGAGAGAAGCCGTCTAGGTTGCCGGCCTTTATGAGAAAGCGTAGCCCAAGGTCATCCACTTCGTAATCGCGTTGCCCGGATAGATTTGAGGATTGATCATGCAGCTTGTGGCAGGATGGTAATTTTCCATTCGAATGGTTCCCTGAGTAATTGGATTAGAAAAACCCCCGAGCATAGCTGCCCGCAGCGGCGAGGACTAGTGAACGCGCCAGGGAGATGGAGAATTCGAGATATGGGCGTTTCCAGTCTCGGCAGCACAGACAAGCATTGAGATTGAGGAAAAGCAAAGGCGTTGGTGGTTGCGTTAGCATAGGATAGGACGGTTGTGACGATAGAATCGCGTATTAGAAGGTAGTGACAAAGGGCATAGAATAGTGTAGCTTCCTGAGTCCAATACCGTATTACTAGTACCCCAACTGCAAGACGATCTGGCGGGGGTCTGAGGATTGATGTTGAATAAGCTCTTCCGTGTCGCATCGTGGTTTAATAAACTGCAGCCCGGCGGGATGGGATATACTTAAGCTTACATGGTGGTTACGTGGGGGTCAGCGTACCCCTTATCGCACCTCGGCCTAGGCCCCTCAGACTGAGCCTCGGCTCGTCTGAGCTAGGACCCTGAAGCTCTCATCTCATCCGAAGAGCTCCCTCAGCTTCGTGTACATCTCTCGCAAACCAAAACTTCCTCATTTTCTGCTACTCGAACGGGAGATCTCACATCTCTCGAGAAACAATTGCCCCTCAGGAATCTGCCGCTTGAAAATCGTATCACAATGGACGCCGCATCGCTCTTCAATGTCAAGGTAAGTGCCCACCAGCCAGCCCATCATATCACCCAGCCAGACTTGACCGAACTGACACTCTACTCCCCAGGACAAAATCGTCCTCGTAACAGGCGGCGCCAAGGGCATCGGCCTGATGATCTCGGAGGGCTTCGTCGCCAACGGCGCAACGGTGTACATCTCCTCCCGCGACGCCGCCGCCTGCACCGCCGCCGCCTCCGCCCTCTCGGCCAAGGGGCCCGGCACGGCGCACGCCATCCCCGCGGACCTGCAGAAGCTCGACGACTGCAAGGCCCTCGTCGCCTCCCTCGCCGCCGCGACGGGCGGCAAGCTCCACGTGCTGGTCAACAACTCGGGCGCCGCGTGGGGCGACTCGTTCGACACGTACCCGGACGCCGCGTGGACGAAGCTGCTCACCCTAAACCTGCAGCGCGTCTTTTCGCTCACGCAGCTCGCGGCGCCGCTGCTCGAGGCCGCCGCGGTTGAGGGCGACCCGAGCCGCATCATCAACATCGGCAGTGTCGACGGGCTGCGCGTGCCGCTGATGAGCAGCTTCGCGTACAGCGCGAGCAAGGCCGGGCTGCACCACCTGTCGCGGGCGCTGGCGCGGGAGCTGGGCCCGCGGGGCGTGACGAGCAACACGCTGGCGTGCGGGCCGTTCGAGAGCAAGATGATGAAGGCGACGCTGGACTCGATGAGGGCGACGATCGAGGAGGAGATCCCGATGCGGCGGATCGGGACGCCGCAGGACGTGGCGGGCGCGTGTCTGTTTTTGGCCTCGAGGGCGGGCGCGTTCGTCACGGGGGCGACTATTACTGTCGACGGCGGGATTGTGCTTGCCTCTAAGTTGTAGTTGGGTTCTGATAGAGTGGCACTGGAGAGGGGGATGAGAAGAACAGAGAATCAGATGTTTAACGAGGGCTGCGGACTGGCGGCGAGGAAGGGATTTAGACGCATGGGATATAAGCGGCGAAACAGCAATATGATGTTGACGGATCAAGCTTCGTGTCCATGTGCCGTGTGAAAAATAGAACAACGTGGACATCGGAGAAGCGTTCACACAATGATCATCACGTTGAACGAGCCAAACGGGAACATTGAAGAAGACCAGTAGACTGGCTTGTATTTAAAACTGTCAAGATAACGTCTAGGTAGGACGAGCGTCCTCCGATGTGGTATTCATACATGAGAGCGAAGCAGTCATTCGGGTTTGGGTATGACAAAAAGCGACAGCCCCAGTCCCGGTAAGTTTACGCCATCGACGCCGTTGCAAAGAAACGTCCCAATAGATAGATATTCCCAATCCCGCAATGCAATATGCCCTGTTTGATCCTTTAAATAAACGCCGATATGCCGTTGATGAAAGTAATGTTTGTTGCCGTTAAAATGAGTCGAATCGTCTATCCGTTTGCCCGGTATCCGAGATGAATGGGAATGTGTAAAGCCGATGCCCCAGGTCCCATGAGAGAAGACTTCTAAGACCGATTAAACGTTTCGTAGCGAGAGGAGAGCAACGTCCGGGTGAACGAAGGGGAGAGCGGGAGAAGGGTCGAGAGGAGAGGTGAGCGTCACACACACGCGAGGGAAGACGGCGACGGGAATCTCCTGGCCTCCGAGATAACTCTTCCTTCATGTGTGCACATTTCGATGCGAGTGACAGCGTTGCGTCTCGCATGCCTCGGCTTCCTCCCGCAGACCGCATTGTTTCAGCGGGCCCCATCCGATAGTTTGCAAGTCCGTAGACGGTCCGAGCTAAGAGCGTGGTGGAAAGAAGGTTTGCTCGGATAATCTTGAACGCTCTTTCGTAGCCTTGCGGACGGATGCGTAGGTGGCTTTTTTTGGTCTACGAAAGACCACAGGCCTCGAAGTCGCGCATCATGACGGCCATCTGGGCACGTTTCGCGGCCTCAGCGACGAGGGTGAAGTCGCGGAGGAAGGCCTCGGTTGACGGGGCCTGGGCGGAGGGGGCCTGAGGCGGCGGGGCCATCTGGTTGGGCGACTGGTCTGTCGACAATGAGGACTGCGAAGACATGGAGTCCTGGCGGGAAGGCTGGTTGGGTGCATTCATGGTTGCGGTGGTTGTGGGAGGTGAATTTGTTGTGTGGTTGTGGGTGGTGGTGTCTTGTTCCGAGGGCAAAATGTGAGGTGGACTGCCGAGGCGGAGGGGCGGGCAGGTCGAGAGAGGCGATGGTTGGTGGTATTATATCCCCAGATCTTCGTTTTTGGGGCTGCCGATCTTGACTGTAAATGTGAGACCGAGCACAGTGTGCCTGAACGGGGTGATGTCAGGCGGGGATGAGAGGCTGGAGATCAGGAACCGGAGGGCGGAAGCGAGTCGAGAGACAAGGCGTCCAAGTAAGGGCGAGGAGCGTGTGAATGTCTTTTTAAGAAAAAAAGGGCGTCGATGGGTGTGTCTGGGATTTAACAGACGTAACGGGATAGCCGTGAACCGTGGGGATGGACGAGGTTTAAAGTGATCGTGGGACGACCCTGGTGCCAGTGACAGGCTAATTGCGGGTACTGCTGTCTTGCTTGGACAATATTGGACGCAATATTGGATTTCGGCGCGATTGCGGATAACCAACGACCCTTGCAGCGGACAGCCAACAGTCGTGTGGATAAGATAGATTGGGGTGTGCGGGTGGTGACCGACAAGGGCAAGGAGAAGCAGCTGGCAGAGAACGAGAGTGCAGCGATGGGAAGATGGTGACAAGATGACCAGATGGTTTTTCCCCTTCGCCTTTCCGTTTGAAAGAGGGAGAAGAGTGAGACACGCAGGAGGTGGGGAGGAGATCACTGAGCCACACGCACACGCGAGCGAGGGATGTTGAGACTCTTATGTGCGGGATATCGTTCGAGCAGCGTCGTAACCTGAGCAGGATCCTGGGCTGGATAAGGCGAGTCGGTAGTCGACACGGGCTTGCGTAGGATGCGGGATGGAGGTGGGTAGTGCGGCAGCCCTTTCTTCTCGTCTTCTCTTATTGCCTTGCTTGTTGACCGTAGGATCCAGGACCGAAAGAAGGCTGGGTGGGATGTAAGGCAGCGCGGCGGCAGCTCGTGCGGACGGGAGAGGGTGTGGATGGTAGCGATGATGTGATGGGCAGCTGGATTGGGGTTGGTTCAGACTGTCCAGTTGACTTGCTTTTGTTCTAAACGAAAAGCTGCGCGTGTGGGTGTGAATGAGTGCGGTGTGGGAGAAGATGGGTGGGAGGGATGGTTGGATGGATGGATGGATGGATAGGCAAAGGTAGCAGCAATAATATCAGGCAGAAGAGTCGGGCTGGATGGGAGAGGGTGGGCGAGTCGAGGATAAAGAATCTGAGGTCTGGTTCCCATCTACCGACGCAAGACCGAGATGGCTGCGCAAAAAGGGTGGTTATTTACCTTGTACTGCCCGCGTGTGTACCTTTTGCACGGAGAGTAGCCGCGGTAGCAGAATCCATCTCATCTTTCCCCAGTTCTTTTTTGTAAAAAACCGAGAGAAAAAAAAGAGGGACGCGGCCGATACGCCTTCACGTTATTTCCCACCGTCTAATCCATGACGCTCAATGCCCTAGACCCGACCCGGCCGACTCCTGCCCGGGCTTCTGGAGCCATGGACCTCTGGAGCCGCGATAATAGGTCCGAAGATTGGTTTGTGGACTTGGAGAAGGACCCGACCCGAGCTTGGTACGTATGACGCCGAAGTCTTCGCTGTCGTCCCACCCGTAGATCTTCTGGTGCTTTTTTCTTGTTGCCTCGGGACGACGACGATTATCGATATGCATATTGCATCAGTCGAGGCCCTCAGCTGCCATGCTTGCTTGCTTTCCATGGCGCGGGGGGTTGCTGAGGTACGACGAGGACGACAGACAGCGTCAGGCCCTGCGGTAAACGTCGCCAAAAGCAGTAATCAGGGCCCCCATGTGTCAAGTACTGGTACATTATTCCCCCATGCGAGGCGGGGGCAGGCGGTTTGCACCGCGTCTCGACTCAGGGCAGCCCTTCAGGGTCTCTGCGGATCAGCGGCTCGAGCGACCGACTCGGGAGCAAGTGAGTGCGCAATTCATGGGCAGCATATGGGGGTCGGCCTTCTGGCCGGCGAGCGTTTCGCTGTGTGGGGTAGGGCGAGGCGGCATGTCGTGGTGGACATGGGTGGCGTCGCCTCCAAGTACCGGTACGTGAGCGCTGCTCCCTCTTGTCCCTAAGCCAATTCTCCGCATTGAACTTGACTGGATCGCATCAACCGTCCCTGGCGACGCGATCCTGGGAACAAGAACCAATGCACCGAAGCCTGCCTCGTTCGATTCCAGCCTAGGGCGAGGGAGGGAACAGCCAGGCGATGACATGCTCTGCCCCACCTGTAGATGCTGCTGCTGCTGCTGCTGCTGCTGCTGCCGCCGCCATCCCACGTCCATGTTTGCTGGATGCTGGTCGGTATCCCATGTCAAGACCAGTACCTGCGCGGGCAGTTCTTCCTCTTTGTGTGTCTCCGTCTCCGATCTTGTCCGTAGTCTGGGACAGCACGCAGTATCCTTTGCCCGAACAGACGAAGAGATGCGGTGCGCGATACCAACCGAGGCAGGCGATGGATGAGATGGCTGCAACGCGAAACGAGGCTTTTCGATTTCGATCCGATGCGAAAGTGAGACCTGTCTGCCCTCTTGTCTGGCCGCTGGCTTTCGTCACCGCGCAGGCTCTAGCCTCCGGGAGGCACGGCGTGTAATCCCGTCCCAAGATTGTCTGTCGTCGGATACGGCGAGACCAGCAACGTGTAGAGTGATGACTGTGCGGCTGTTGCGTGGGTTGGTGCGGGCTGAACTCTATCTCGAACGGGATTGCGGGGGAAGTGGCGTGGATGGCCTGGATTCTGGGAAAACAGCTCGAGGAGAGGAGGCATGATCACAAGCCATCGAATCGAAGCTGCTGGATGGAGTAACAAAACCCGGGGGAACTGCGAGAAACTCAAAATCAAGGGGGATGCGCTCCGGTTGACTTCTTGTTCTTACTCGCTTTCCCAACCCCCATTTGCTTGTGATTTTGTCTTTCTCTGTCTCTCGCTGAGGCCATCGTGTACTGTTGTCGCCATACCTTGCCTCTTTGGTGTGCACCAGGCACCGCTTGCCCTCACTCAGAACCAGACGGACAATGGGCTGGACGCGCCTTCAGAACTGCGAGTGGCAGATGGCGGGAGATCCAAGGTGGTCCCAAGTCCAGGGGTGGCCGGTCGGTCGGTGGGGAACATGTGAAGAACGACCACACGACATTGACGGAATTCCCGTTTTCGAACCTGCCTTGTTTCCCCACACAGGCATTCTGGCGCTGGGGGCGTGGCGGCCGTCGTCGACTTTGCGCGCTCGTCGCTTGTTTTCCGACTGCTCAATGACATCGGCATAATCCCGTGGGTGGTGGACGTGGACGTGCCTGGTGCTTGGGCGAAAAGATGCGGAAAATGTCGGGATAGAGATTTCCCAGTCCCCAATCTTCCCATCCCACTTATCGCCGCCTCTCCATGGGCTTGGACCCGCCCGAGTCCCATGGAGACTGGAGTTTTTTTTCCCAGTCGTGCTCTTAGGCCAAGCGCGCGCAGGGCTTCCCGTTGCCTTTTCGCTCCAGGCTCGGAATACCTTCGGGATGAGAATGTCCCGGGGCGGGTAACACAGAATGATGATCAGATAGGACCACTCTCTTCTGATCTGGGGGCCAGAATCGCGCAATCTCGTGAGATGGGCGAAACAAACTGGAACAGAGTAAAAAAATTGTTCTTTCTTTCTTCTGCCTTGGTGCCTTGGCTTGCTTTCAGTCACCCGTAATAGCAGTGTTGCGATTCGCATGTGCAGCGCAGCATCCGGAAGCTGTCGCTCCAGCATCCAGCCGAACCGAAATGCGTAACCTCGTTTGGAAGCCGTCCAGATGCGTCTCGGATGGGATGCATCACCACCGCTCGTTAGGAAGGTTCTTCTCAGACCAATCCTTGGAGACATGCAGAGCTGGTCCGCTACTTCCTGGTAGACCGCAAGCGTTGTTATTGGTAATAACGCAACTGCGGTCTCTGTTGATGGCCTCAGAGATTCACTAGCTCGCCCTCGCCTGGTCGACTACGCACACGGGGGGAAGGTCGGGCGTCGAAAGATATGCCCAAGCTTGCCGTGGCCAGAAAAGCATGGCAAGTGTGTGTGGATGGTGTCTTGCCTTTCCTGCCTGGGCGCATGCACTTGCATCTTGTGCACGAGTCGCGGCAGGCTGGTGTCGTTCCCCGTCTGCAGCTGTTGATGGCTGTCTGTCATCACGCTGTCAGCCGTCCCGTCAATCCAAAAGCTTGGCCTTCTCAAGCGGCACTCGAGGACGTGTGTATGATGCGGCACTGCCCAAGTGGCCAGGCGGTGTCCCTGCGGGTATGTTTTGATCCAGCAACTCAAAAAAGAGAGTTGGCAGGAATCGAACGAGGGAGGCCAACTATCCGTCCGGCTTTGCAATTGAGCGAGGAATTTGCCCGAGATCACCGAGGGGCACCTTGCTCCCAGGAACATCGAAATTGAACTCGACCCGCCAGTCCACAGTCCGCCTGGAATTTCTCAATTGGCCGCGATTAATCCGGAGCCACCTCACCGACGGGGGGCTCCTCCAGGAGTCCAGTCGCCCGCCTCCAGGGTCCAAACCAACGGGGACTTCACCGAGCCGGGGTTGGGTTCTTCGGGCGGACGGCGAGCGCTTGATTCACCTCGGCCGGCTCCATCCTGTTGTCGTCTTTCTGCTCGATATTTCCGCCGTCGCCTGCACGGATACCTGTAGTGTAGTCCTTGACGGATACCGACCCATCTGGCCACCTGCCGAGGCGGTCGATGGGACCAGCAGCGCTGTCGCACAATCTCTGCGTCCGTATCCGGTCATTACAGGAGAAGCGTCATGGAAGAAATGAGAGACGGACGATGGTGCCAGACTCAGAGTGATAGAACTGTAACAGTAGCCCAGGGAGAGAAGCTAATCCAGGGTCCATTTACAGCGCCGCAAACCCGCTGCTAAGGTAGCAAGACATGCAGTCGTCTGCAGGTGCAAGCAAGCCTTCCAAGCACACAACAGCTTAACCAGACCACTCCACGAACGGGAATCCCTTTCCAACCGGGGGTGCATGATGCCAGCCCGGATCGCTTCATCAAAGAATCTCTGTCCTTTGCATGGCACCAGCGCCATTCAAGCAAACTCGTGCCACACTAGCAGTCCAGGCTATCCAGCGGCTCCCGTCTCGCACCACCCGACCCCTCAAATGCGCCGAGAAAGAAGGAAACTCAGATATCCTCTTATCTCGCATGGGGACGCGATAAATTACTCCGGGCGGCAGATGGGCGGTGAAGAAAAGAAGCGCAACGCGACAATCTGCAATTCTCTCGCTGCTGCTGCATGGTCGTTTCCGTTCCGAGACTCCACCGACCAACGGACGCCCCGGCCCTGCCAGCAGCAAATGCAAGTGAACCCGTAGCCTTCGCAGTAAGGTACGCACTAAGGAACCCAGGTTGGCAACGTAGCTCCGACCAACCAACGAGTTTCCTGCTCCTCGCTCCTCCCACGGACCAACAAGGAGACAACACCACGCCGGGGGCAGGACGAGAAAAAAAAAAAAAAAGGGAGCAGCACGCGAGACGCGGCCAGCACGAGAATCGATACGAAACCCGAGGACCCCTCCTTCGACGCTACGTACCTTACAGCGTATCCTGACAATCTCATCTCCAGCCTGGGGCAGCTCCGTCGTCCGGACCAGAGCTCCGCCTCCCTCATCGCCGCGCGCGCGCCCTCACCCCTCCATTCTCGGCCTTGCACACAACCCCTCCTCGCCGCCCCCCTCCGCCGTCCTCCCCGGCGCGACACCGCAGCCATGCCGGAACATCCTCCGAGGAGCTTGTTTGATGTCCCCGCCCCGATCGCCGCCCTCTTTCGCCGCTTCCCGCTCATCACCCTGCCCCCGAACGACCTCCCCATCCGCTCCCCTCCCCGCGGCGACATCCCAATCCTCTACGTCTTCACCACGGACGACGATGCCCCGAGGGGCCGACCGAGCTTCAACCCCTCGTGTCTAAAGTGGCAGGTCAGTCCGAAGCATCACCTGCATTCTCCCCTCCCGTCCGAGGCCACCCAGCTAACCCTAGCCTTCTTCCATCCAGACCTTCCTCAAGATAGCAGGCGTACACTTCCGCACCTGCCCCTCCACAAACCACGCCTCCCCCTCCGGCGCCCTGCCCTACCTCCAACCCTCGATACCCTCCCGCCCCGTCAGCGCCGGCTCCAGACTCGAGACCTGGGCTCTCTCCCAGAACCCCTCCTCAAAACAACCGCCCCCGCCTCCAGCAAGCCGCCTCCAAGCCTACGAAGCCCTCCTCGACGCCCGCATCCGCACCGCCTGGCTCCACGCCCTCTACCTCTCCCCGGCCAACGCGCCCCTCCTCTCCCGCCTCTACATCGACTCGGCCTCCACCAACGCCATCGTCCGCCTCACGCTGCGGCACCAGACCACCTCCGCCGCCGAGGCCCTCGTCCTGAGGACGACGCGGACCGCCGTGGTCGACCCGTCGCGGATATACGCCGACGCGCGCGACGCGTTCGAGGCGCTGGCCACCTTACTGGACGAGAGCGGCAGCGGCGGCACGGGGTGGTTCTTTGGCGCCGAGGAGCCGACGCTGTTCGACGCCTCCGTCTTTGCGTATACCCATCTGCTGCTCGACGAGCAGTTCGGCTGGGTCGACCGCAGGCTGGTGGAGCTCGTGAAGGAGTTTCCTGCTCTCGTGAAGCATCGGAAGAGGTTGCTGAAGATGTGCTTCCCTGAAGAAGCGTAGAGAGAAGGAGACTAGGAAGCTTGTATTATATCTAGAGCCCACAAAAGGGGCGTGTAGATTACATGACTGAAACGATACCAGCATGTCAGACCAGGATAGAATCTCACCCACGAGCAGGCGCCACCATGCGAGTCACACTGGGCATCAGCTATGTCACTCCAGCGCTGGCGGGACGGGCGAGACATATGAACAGTAGTAGCATGTCCATTTGAGCGGCGGCGACATACGCCCCAACTGAAGACCTATGTAAACTACCCATCCGTCGCATCAGCCAATGCAAGAATCCTCAAGAGCCGACTGTCAAAAGTCACCACCCCCCCACCAAGACGAAGCCTGACGCCAATAATATGAATATAAGAAAAGTAGTGGAGTGGCAGAAGACACGGCATTCTAAAAAGTGCGCAAGAATAATGGAATACCATCTATGATGTCCCGATAAGCCTAGAAGCCCGCTGTTTGCTGGTTGGCTGGTCACAGGGTTGCCTTCCCTATTAGGGAGACTTCGGGATATCTTCGATGACGTCCTGTAACGATACGAAGGCGCCTGGTCCGCCGTTTTCTCGCAAGTCGTCCAGCAGAACGCTCGTTTGAGCGTAGACCTTTTCGAGAGCAGCCCGAGATGACTTGCCCAATGACACTACGTAACGGGTTAGTTGAAGTACGAGGCGGCGGAATCATACATGCTCACAAAGGATCGCAGAGTTGAGTTCCTCTGCTACTGCTATGCGACCTTTCCTGTCAAGGAGATGGGCAACATCCTTCTCCAATAAGGGATTGCTGTATGCGAGCAACGAGTAGATGTCTTGCAAGTGTTTCGATACCTCTCGTCGCGGGTCATTCTTGAACTCCGCCTGGAGAGTCTGGCCGTACTGCAAGGTGGCCAGCTCCAGTTCGTCAATGCCGAGAGGCGCGCCGCCCTCAGAATCTTCGGTGTCCATCTGGTCCCACGCGCCATTCTCGGCGCCGTTGGCATCGAGGTCCATCGCTGAAGCACTAAGGTCAACGCCGCCGGAGTGCCCATTGCTTTTCTTGCCCTCCGCAGCCGCCCTCAGCTCCGCGCCGGATCGGACCATTTCGATGAACTTGCGACAACGTAATTTGAAGTAGACCTGCTCGTTGTCTTTGAGAACCTGGGGATACGAAGCGTTGGTGTACTTAAGTGCCCTGTCGATGTCGCCCTCCAGCACAGCTCTTCGGATGCCTGCGTTTTGTTAGCCTGAGACAAGCAAGACTATCCCAACCAACTTACGTTGCCGCTTGTTAGCATGCTCGTCATCTTTGACATTAATTCCCTCGATGGGGGCATTCGGATCGAGACTCAGCGCCTTTTTCTCGGCGTTAATCTCCTCTGCAAATGCTCTCGCCGTTTCCACATAGCCATCATGCTGTAAAAATTGAAGTACCTGTCTCTTTGTAAGACGCTGTTCCGTTGAGCTGGCCATACATGAACCTACCAGGGCTTGGATCAGCTCCGTTTCGTTCATTGACGGCGCAAGACTCAATGTGCTCGTCTCGGCGATTTCTTTTTGAACTCGTGCCTTTTCCGCCTGAAGAGTCGAAAGGTTAGCAAATGGCATGACAAACATCTTGTAAGTACAACCCGTGCATCCTTTGCAAATCGACAAACATATATAAAAGTATGCTCTCCAACGAAGGGGCCCAACGACAAGCGCACACCGAACACTGGAAGGCACGCAAGACAGGCAGCAAAACGCTACGCTTGACTCCGGAAGTCCAGTTCTGTGACACAACAAGATCGAAGAAACTTACAGTCATCATTCCCTCAATGTCAAAAACAAAGGGGCTTCGGCCAAAGTTGACTCGCACGTGCTCTCCTGACTTCTTGAGCCCAACTGTGGGGTAGAGGTTATTTCCCTTTCCGATTTCGCGGAACGCCGTGCCTAGTAACACCATGTCAGTCGAATACAACTTCGGGGACTGGACTTTGCCAAGGGAGCTCGTACCGAGAATATGTCCGTTCTTTGTGAAAAAGGCACAGCCCGTTCGGAAGTTAATACCGCATCCGATCACGTCCGACGCGGTGAATGGCGGGCCGTAGGCTTTACCGCCATTCTGCCCGGCGTAACAGTGACCGTCGTCGCTGTGGTAGCCCCAGGAGTCCGGTTCCCAACCCGGAGGCCGCGAGAGCGCTACCGTCTTCGCCGAGAAGCCGATACCGATCGTCATACTGGAGGCTGTCGTCAGTTACCTGTTGATGTTCGCCATCGTTTGTGTCACCTACTCGTCTCGCTTTCCTGATAGAATCTGAACTTCAAAGTAGTAGATACCGCATTGTGGTGGCATATGATAGTCGGCCCGTATACTGTAAGCCTCGTGGTCGCGTTCCGTTTGTCCCCTCGGTCCGATATACCTGACCTCCAACCCGTCCGACAGAATGTCCAAAGCTCCGTATTTATCGTCTCGGTTCCACCTCGTTGGCAGCGGGGTAAACGACTCGTCCTCCTCAAACGCGGGCGGCTTCTCAATCACGTCATAGTTCACGCCGCGATGTGAAGCCGGTTTGCCGTGAAGACTGACGCTGCTGGCGCTCGTGGTCAGGTTTCCAGCACCCTGCACCTGGGCTGCCTGAGACTCTTTCTGCGCCTGCAACTTCGCCCAGTGCGCATCCTCTAGCCTCTGTACGTACGTTGAACCAGCCAGGTATGAGGGGACAAAGAACCCACTCCCATGCCCATTTGCGACACCTGATGAATCACCTGCCGGGGCCGACATGAACATATCAAAGACCCTCGAGAAGGAGGGAGCTTGCTGACCCTGCGAATACCGCGCGGACGCCCCGTTGAGGCTGGCGCCGTTCCTGTCCCCATCCATGTCGCCGCCCCTGTTCGAGTCGTAGCTGCTCGCGGTGGCTTCGAAGGTGATGTCGTCGGAGGAGTTTAGAATCTGAGAGATGACCGAGGTCCGTCCGGGATGGGAGAGGTAAGGTGGGTTAAGGGTGGGGGGTGCTCCAGAAGCGACCGAGGCGTAGGAGAAGCGTCGTGGGAGTAGATCAGAGCTGGTGATAGGCGTGTTGGAGTCTGTATAATGCGAAGAACCATGGAACGGGTTCGTCATGGTGGAGGGGTCGGGGATCGTGGGGGAAGGCGGCGGCGGCGAGCTCGGCGCACCTGTCACGTTCTAGGAGCTTCGCAAAGCCCCGAGAAGCCGCAACCCGAGCTTCACGGAATGACTAGGCAGGTCTGTCGAGCCTGTGGGGGATGGATCTGTTCGAATGGGCGGTATGAGATGAGCCAGGCAATCGGGCAGGTCTGGTAAAACGGGAGCTCGTCGGAGCGTCGAACCAGCAATCGGGTTCGGAATGGCGTGCTGAGACGGATACAGATCGGTTCGCACTATTACGATGTTGGTGTGTTTGAGGGTGGCCACGGAAGCAGCCTCGACAGAATCAAAGTATATTTGGCTCTACCAAAAGATCTGGAAGTGCACGGCAGAGGGTGCACTCGTCAGTGCAGAGGTGGCAGCGTAGTGCAGCTCGTTTATCGCGGCGATGACAGTGAAGTGGTTGAGTGGGAATCTCCGCACCTGGCAGGCAAGAGGTGAGGTGTGGTGAGGTAAAAGGCAAGGCAAGGTACCTTGGGTGCTTGGTAGGGACGGGTGGTGAGTTGCATCCTCCCAGCGCCCGGACAACTGATTCGCTGCTGGGCTTGGCCCGTCCTGAGCGTCCGCTAAATAATCACAAGAGCAGGTCATTGTTCGAGCCTAGTCGACCAGTTGAGGCGCCAAACGGGACCAGTCACAGCAGTCCCCCTACTGCAGCCAGTGCTGTCCAGGGATTCCTAGTGCAAGAGGTTGAGACCGTGCTATCGGCATCGGCAGCTCATCGCACTGTACTTACGTATGGCCAGATGGGATGTAAAGCCCCTTGGACTCCCTCCTGGTGGAGAGATTGGGCCGGCATACACGTGTCCAGCGCGACGGTGTCCATGCTTAGGGTTGTTTTGGCAAAACTCGTCCTCGAGAACAAAGATCGCATGAAGGGTGAGACGTCTGGACAAACATCAAAGAGAAGGGGAAGTGCTGTCATCACATAGTGTAGCACCTGGATCTGGCACTGTAACTTAGGTAATCATGGTGCCCACCTTGGTCCGGGGCTCTGGCAGCCCAGCCCCCTTGGTGCTTAGGTAATGATCCGACCCGTCACCAACGTTCAACGTTCCAGCCTCTCTCCATCGCAATGAGGCAAACGCGCTCGATGGGGGAATAATGACAGGAGGGTACCAATGCTTTTTTGACAGTGGGTTTCCACAGCCCTTTGGGCGCTGATGAACCACAACACCGACCACCACGGTACCCCAAAGAGCCATCACCCGCCGCTTTCCATCAGTTTGTCGTTCCTTTTGGATGCGCTCGATGCAAATAATCTTGCGACGAGATTATCCTGTATGACGGGTCAGAGCTGAGCTGGATGCATATTCCAGACTCAGACGGACGGCTTATCGTACAAACCTTTCAATCGCCAAATAACTCGCCTGCCGTGTACGCACCACCCTCCACCCTCATGATTCAATCTCCTCTGGAGTGGGACGCTTCTGTCGCCGAGGCTTTCGGCACTAACACCCGGCTCTTTTCGGCCATGCCAACGCAATTCATGCATACGACTTCAATGCCATTGGGGCTTCAGTTTGAAAAGTCCGTCAATTCTACCACCCGACGGGAGGCTCTTCGTGCATGCGCAAACTTCATAGTGTACACTTTGTGTCTGTCCATAAGAACGCCTTCCCCTTGGTAGCTACCGCGCTGAACCAATGTTCCGAATCCCATGAACGCCAGCGGACTAATGCCGCACACAAGGGCTAATCCAATTCTGAAAACTCCTGGCAAACGTGCCTAACAGATGATGTCCGTCTCCGTACCTTTTTTCCCTTGCCCATGAAACTCCAAGCCTCTGTGTACATGCAGTGTACATGCACGGGATACTCTCAACGTGTCTCTGCCTAAGTGATGAAATGGAATAAAAGTGTACATCCATCGGCGGTCGATCACGCGGCAGATATGGCCATCGGCGCGGGGGAGCTGGCGGGAACACTGCCGGGCGCGCTCCGTACTTCGGCCTCGACGCCGCTGTTGACAGCGCTGTTGGCGTCGCTCTTTACTTGCTCGTTCTCCTTGTTTTCCTTGGTGCTGCTGTCTGCTGAGGCAGCAGCCGATCCTTCGGCAGTGGACTCGAGCAAAAGCTTAGGAGGCGCGGTCCAACGGGGAACCTCCCAGACGATGCCAGTGAAGCTCTTGAGGACGAAGCCACCCTTTGCCCATTTGCGACACGGCTTGCCCGACCGGTCAAGAGCACGTAGTCCAGCGTTGATAGCTCCCTGGTTCGCCTTGGGGCCGAGCTTGTGTCCTGCGGCTCCCGACCGGGCATTCGGATCGATCGTGCCGTCCTCCCTGCAAACACGTAAGTATGCGTCAACGCAAATGCATGGTAGAGATGTCACGTACAGTCTGGCTTTCTTCTTAGGTCCAGGCTTGCCACGAACCTTGGGCAAGCCGTCTGGTCCAAGACCGTTGGCAGCACCGGCACCGCGTTTGGTGCCCTTCTTCTTGCCTTCGAGAGGAGGTCCCATGGACGTGGGAGCTGGTGTTCCACCTGCAGCAGGGGTCGCGGGGTTGGAGTCGGAGGCATTCTCGCCGTTCGTGGCAGCGGGAGCAGCCAGGGTCGCGGAGGTGGCAGGAGAGTCCTGTGATTCTTGGTTCTCCTTTGGCTCGCTGGTCTCGTCGACGTCCATCTTGACGGGGGACTCCTCCTTGGCGGGTGTGGGCTCAAGGATTTCCTTCAATCTGTCGGCGCTGACCGTAAGGGTGATGATGAGGCCGCCCTTGCCTCCGGTCGACTTACGTCGAACACCTATTGTGGATGACATTTCGATAAATGTGGTGTTGAGTGATGAGTGGGATGGTCAGGCGTGATGATTAGACGTGTAGAAATGGTGGTGACGAAGGAAAGTTCGAAGGGGAGGCGACGGGGAGCTGTAGAAGTAGAAGGGTTGGCTTTGTCGGGGATACAGCTGCTTTGATCAACAGGGTGGCGGTCGAGCCGGTCATCCAATGGCCACGGTTAGGTTGTGATCTGGCTTGTGGGTAGGGGGATGGGATTGGCAAGGTTTTTTGGGCGTTGGGTGCGGTGCGGTGCGGTGCGTTGCGTTGCGTTTCCGGTGAGGTGCGGATTTCGCAGGCAGACAGGCAGATTATTCTGGCGTCGGCGACTCGCAGGTCAGGGTTCCGGGTCGGGCGGCGGCGAGGTGGTGATGGTTTGCAGCGACGACGATGCGATGGATGGAATGGGAGGATGGGTGGGAAGTCTGATGGGGGACAGGAGAGAATTTTTATTTTATGGGGGAATCCATCTGGTAAGTTTGGCGTCTCATTTTCGAGAGAGCGCCAGACCAGGCGGCGTGACAATAAACGGTTCTCATGCTGGGTTGGGTGCTGGGTGCGTGGTGCGTGGTGCTGGGCTCTCGCTCTCTCACTCTCCGTCAAGAATTGACCTCCAGCTTTCGCTTCCTCTCGCGCGCAGCAGCAGCCAGCGCCGCAGTTGTGGGTAAGCGAGAGCCTGGGACCTGGGGGGGCCGTGGTAGGTCCGGAAAGGGATGCACGGGTGGGGTTCTCCCCCTTCCAGAAGTACAGGGGTACAAGGCCAATCTTGCTATTTACGCGCAGAAGGAGCTGCATCACGCAGGGCTTCGCGCAGCGCGCAGCATCGACGGCCAAGTACCTTCCCGCACAGGAGGTACTTCGCACCGAGGTGAAGGGTGAAGGGTGAGCGTGAGAGGTGCCAGTTAATCAAAGGATACGTACCGCGGCACCCTCCGCTTCCGCCGCCGGCCTCAATACTATCATTCTCAGTATTCGTACCTTTTCGTAGCAACGAGAGCATCCATCTCATCCACCAAGGATGCATCAGGTCTTGGGGCTTGCTTGCTTGCTTCACTGAACTCAGCGAGTAGCGGCCCAGGAAGCCACGGAAGCTTACCTTTTCCTCCTCTTCATCCATCCCCCTTCTCTTCAGTCGTCCGAAGCGTCATCTCTTGGTCTCCCGCCCTTCTTGCCCCGAGCCAGTCGCTTGTCTCTCATTCATCTTGACCGATGCTCCATGCTCCATGCCGTGCCTCAGGCAATACCTTAATTCGCGAGATACCCTCTGCATCCCGCCCTCAGCAGCAGCAGCATTTCATCCAGTCTGCCCTACATCCATTGTCAGGGCGAGGGCGAAACACTTCGACACCTCGCGACAAGGCCCAGCTGTCTCTTACCCCTTCAGGCATGGCTTGACTCGAAAAATGGCGATAGCACGCTACATTTCACACTCTCCACAACAACCTCGCGGGACACCGGACGATGATCCATGGCCCTTTCAGACTTTATGTACAGCGACTTATTTCCCTCAGGGTCATGACACGCTGTGACGACAAAGACCCGGCACGCCTGCAACCATGGAGGACGACCAGAAAAATAAATATACGGGCCACGCACTAATGCCTCGACCGCCTTACTCACCGCGATGCACCATGAGCAAGATGCACTCCAATCTCACAAGACGTGTACTCAATGTCAGCCAGGAACGGGGCTGGCGATGACAAACAATCACTGGGGAAAAGCTGCCGCTGTGGTCGATTTTTTCGGACGCACCCGCAGAAAGTTGCGGCGGGATCAATGGGTTCGGATACTCGGTCGGCGAGGATCAAGGGGATAACACTCTGGTCTCAAGCTAACACATCACCATGATCCAGCGGCTCAGGACGCTTGGCTGGCGCACTCCAGCACTTTCTTTGGAGCAGCCTGGAACCTTGAATTGGTGATGCCCACTACAGGCTTCCATTTCAGCCTGGAATCCCCTTGAACACACAACCCGGGGAGGTGAACTTTGGGCGTTTAAAGCCTGCGTCTACCATCATTCACCCTCCAGGTCGCAATTCCTCCCATTGCATGACCAAGGAAGGCATGGACGGCCGAGGAACCGTTGGGAGAATGATAGCAACCTGCATCAACCTTCCCAACCAACCGGTCCTGAGTCCTGAAAACGGGGTAGGCGCCGATTCAGCAAGATCATCTACGAGCAGGGAGAAGCCGGGTCGGACACACACAGTGAAGTGAATGACCAACTTCGAGCGGACATCAACCAAGCCCGGGTTGGAACATCGTGGGCTCGCTGATGGGGGCGTCGGGGCGGCCAAAGAACCATCGTAATCTGCCTTCCCTGCACCCGTCATTTGCATCACCACTCCTTGCAATTTACAACATCTTCTCTCGCGAAACTCGAAGGGACAGAGTACTGTCTGTCGGCATGTTCAAAGACTTTCGCCTACCTTTACCGACATATCAAGAGCACCGGCATCGAAGATGACCTCGCGGCCAGCCGGCACCCATTGTTGGGAATGGGAGCCCTAAACGCCGTTGAAAGGGGCTGGGCTGCCAAACCTCCCGCATTTGCCGTGGTCACACTTCCCTGTCAGATGGATACAAAAAAATGCTTTCACCCCCAACTCCAATCCCACTTGACGAGAGCCAATCGAACTCCCGAGGGTCAAACATCCCAACCGGACACCAACAGAAAATGGAAAGCCAAGTGGCGCGAGATGAGGCCAGAGCGACATCCGGGAACCCGCCCAAGCCGCTGGCTGAATCCCACGAAAAGAAGAAAAGGGAACAGCTCCGTTCGTCTCACCGCATTACCGCACGCATCCCGAGAATTCGCCAACCATAATTGCAACACGCCCCTTACACAGTCCAAGATCACCAGTGAGAATCGATAACTACATTGAGTCGAGACCAACGCCACGCTCCTGTCGCCCAGAGAGGAGGCAGACAGACGAGCAGACGACGCAGGCTTCGTCTTTTTGGCACTCGTCTTGTGAGTGGGGAATAAACCACCTTCTTTTCGGCGGTCAGCATGAGCAGGCAGGCGACAAACACTCACTCGCGAGCCATCGGCCATTCAGTCCCGTTTCATCGCATCCGTGCGAACACTATCACCGTCCACTACGAGTGCCCGTTAGACTTGCGTTTGATCCGTACCCCAAATCCACCTCAGGGATGTCTCTTTTCTGACTGCGTCATGCATCACCGTCGCCCACGGCCGATCATCACCGCCGTCCGTACCAGAAGGGAGCTTGCTCTGTCGTCATCCCCCAAAGCCAAACTTCGCCGTGCATCCCCGAAACCACCCCGACGCCTGCAACGCTCCACAATCCAGAGTTGCTTCCGTGAACGGCTTCATCGCCATGATTTCTTCCTGTGCCACGCTCTTGCACCATCTCCCGACCCACAATATCAGCCGTCTATTGTATGCGCAAGCACCGCGCGGCCATCGCGAGAATTGAAAATGCCAAAGGTCCTACGCCGTCGCCAACGACAGGCTCTAGATGCAGTCCATCTACAACGATCGTTATTTCCTGGCCTCGGAGAGACAACATCCACCGTCTTTTCTCCTTTCAGCTACCGTTGATCGGCCATTGACCAAGGAACCATACTCCAGCAGGAATGCCATCGCATCAGCGGCAAGCTGCCGCCGACTGGAATGCGTTGCCATGTTTACAACGGCAGCAATGCCACAAACCTATATCAGGGGCTCGAGAAGTCTCGACAGCCGTGTTGAATGGATTAACTACTCACTACTCATTGTAAAGCGCGCAACATTCCAACATGCATTTCATCACCAAGATTCTTCAAGCGGGCGTCATCCTGCACGTCGCCTTCCAGGGCGCGTCCAGTGCCATCATGCGCGGCCGATCCGGCGAGATCGACTCGATCCAAGAGGCCCAGCTCTCGACCCGCGCGCTGACCGACCAACTGGAGGACCTCGACAACCAGTTGGGCGAGTTCTTGAGCAACTACAAGGGCGGCCATCTCAAGCCCGACGGGGACACCACCAGCATCTTGACCATTGCGACCGCCGACATCGAAAAGAGACAGAACCTCCAGATCTCCCAGCAAGCCCTCCAGGATCTCCTCAAGCTCATTCAGTCGATCGAGACGCAGATCTCCGCCATCATCGCGTCCGGCGGCAGCTCGCCGAGTGGCGGCGCCGTCCAGACCCCGGCCGTCACGGGAGGGAATCCGGCGCCCATCGCTACCCCCGGCCCCGTTCCCTCCCCGGTGCAGTCGGCCAATCCTCCCGTTTCCAACCTGTTCTCGGCCTCCAACCCCGTTGCACCCAACCCCGGGGCTACCAACCCGCCGGCAGCTTCCAACCCCGTGGCGTCTAACCCGTCGAACCCTGGAGCTACTAACAACCCTGGTGTAGGTCCTGTTGTCCCCGCCCCCTTTCTAACAAACTCAGGTGCAGGCGCAGGTGGTGCTGGAAACCCCATGACCACCGCATATGGAACAGCTACTACGACCGGTACGCGATGCAAGACGACCCTCACTCAGACGTTTACCGCTTACGTCTATGAAGATGGCAGTCCGGCAGGAGCCCCTGCCAAGGCACGTGACGTGCATTCCCACCATGACGACGCGGAGGACTCGGACCTTGATGGTCCTGAGGAGGATGTCGAAGTCGTCGAGGACGGCGCCGTGGAAGATGTCCAAAGTGCGGCCGAGTCGTGGAGGACCTTGACACGCCGTGAGTCGCGAAGGGGCCCCGAACGCTCCAATCTCCTCCTCATCCGTGAGGAAGGGGGTCTTTTTGAGAACTTGAACTAGCAAAGGGCGATGCTGAGACTAAGGTAAAATGCACCTGTCCGTCGGGAAGCGACTTCCAAAACCTAATTTGATGGCGCAGGAAATTCAACATTAAATCAGCCGGAGGTTAATGACGGGTTATGATGGACGAGAACGGATGAATCGGCAACGACCGCAATGATTATGACATTCATTTGATACGACACGCAACGACTAGACACACGACACACGACAACATGTTATAGAGTAGATGGATGGAGTGCCGAGGGGGAAAGGGCATCACGACGAATACATCTTCAACAGATGAGCATTCTTTATTCAAGCAGAGCACTCATTAATACAACGACTTGTCTTCTTATCTTTGGTTAACATCTTTCTATTGGTGATCTGGGTGAAACCTGTTAGTGTCTCAGCCACAATGCTCGGGTCCGTGTGCCACACATCCGTTCCGCGGCAATCGTCGGTGAAAAAAATGGGCCTTCTCCAAACTCAGAATGGAACTCGGCCGCCCCCAATCATCGCAGACACCAAAGTCAGCATCTCGACGGGCAACGACAACACTACAGAGCGGGACGGAACGACCGCCCAATTGTCTCTTGATTATATTCTCTTATCTCCAAAGCATCACTTTGAACATGCGTAACCAAGGGTCCGTACAGGGTTTATCTGGGGTAAGAAGGGCCAGAGAGCGGCTTATCATGGTCAAGATGGTCTCAAAAGGCCGTAAACAAGGGCGTGGCCGGCAGGATGAGTGTGGAACAATGTGTCGTTCACGCCCAAGTGACCCGTGTGACCAGAGATTAGGTTGATATGACAAACAGAAAATGGACGGGCGGCGGACGGGGGCTTCGTGTCATGTCTGGCCGGAGCGAGCAACCCCTCACGTAGAGGCCGGAATTGTTCCTCGTGAGGCCGGTTCTGTTCCGGCCATTTACTATATCACGGCGCCGAGTGGCGGAAAGTCCCAACCATCTGAACTTGGAACTCTCACTCCTCACAACGCCTACACACAGAAGGCTCTCCTTACTTCAGCAGGATTTCCCTGAGATTTTTTTGCCAATTTTTTCGGGTTTCTTTACATACCCATCACTTATACCCCCTCTCCCAAGCCGTATAAGTCGACTTACACGGACGTTCTCATACAATACACCCAATACGCACGCACTCAATACCCATTACACACCATCGTCATCTCATAACCCACACAACCCACCCACACCCAACACATCCCTACTTTCACTTACACACGATACTCATCCACCCCACGTTTACCCCGGCAGTTCATCACACAATGGGTTCTCTTGACTCCACCCCGTTCCCCGTCCTGGACGACACCCGGCCGGAGGACAACTCCCTCCCCGCCTTCATGGTCTCCACCACCCGCGGCTTCTTGCCCCGTGCGGATCCCGTCGCCGTGCTGCCGGCCGAGTTCCAGCCCCTTGAAGACATCTTGGCCAACATGCCTGTGAAGAAGCTTGACGGCACTCCGGGTTACTTGGCTTCATCCAAGCTGGGTGACGTTGTCGAGAAGGAGTTCCCCAATCTCACAGAGCACATTGACAAGTACAAGGAGAACCTGCCCCTGATGAACGCTCTCTACCGCGACTACTCTTTCCTTGCCTCTGCTTATCTGCTCGAGCCCTGCCATGAGCGTTTCGTCAGAGGCGAAGGGTACGGTCTTGGTCGTCAGGTTCTCCCCAAGAACATCTCTCTACCCATCGCTCGTTGCGCCGAGATGTAAGTTTCTTTCATCCACCCTCTCTCTTCTTCTTCGCTATTCCTATGCATTCACGTGTCCTAACAACCATCCAGCACCGGCTTCAAGCCTTGGATGGAGTACGCCGGCTCGTATGCCCTCTACAACTACCGTCTCGCCGACCCTGCCAAGGGCATGGACTACGACAACATCCGCCTCATCCGCGCCTTCGAGCACGGCCTGGACCCCAAGTCCTCCGAGGCGGGCTTCGTCCTCGTCCACATCGACATGGTTAAGAACACGGGTCCCCTCGTCAAGGGCACCGTGGCCGCGCTCCGCTGCACGTCCCGCGCCGGCTCCGTCGACCGCGCCTCCCTCAACCAGGGGCTCTCCGAGGTCCTCGCCTCGCTGCGCAAGATCAACCACACCATGGAGACCATGTGGGACAAGTCGCGCCCGCAGAGCTACACCTCCTTCCGCACCTTCATCTTCGGCATCACCAGCCAGAGCATGTTCCCCAACGGCGTCGTCTACGAGGGCGTCAACAACGACGAGCCCATGTCCTTCCGCGGCGAGTCCGGCGCCAACGACTCCATCGTGCCCCTCATGGACAACCTCCTCCAGGTCCCCATGCCCGACACCCCTCTCACCGAGATCCTCAAGGACTTCCGCTCCTACCGCCCCAGCAACCACCGCCAGTTCCTCCTGCACGTCAAGGACCGCTCGCTCGAGCTCGGCCTCAAGGACGCCGCGCTCGCCGGCAAGACGCCCGCCGCCGCGCTCGCCAACGACGACGAGGTCGAGGCCCTCAAGCAGACCCGCCGCCTGTGGCTGCTGATCCTCCACCAGGTGCGCGACTTCCGCTGGCGCCACTGGTGCTTCGCGCGCGAGTACATCCTCAAGCGCACCAGCCACCCGACGGCCACCGGCGGTAGCCCCATCGTCACCTGGCTGCCCAACCAGCTCGAGGCCGTGCTGTCCGAGATGGAGAACCTCTACACGGAGCTCGGCGGGCGCGAGGGCGAGTGGGACCTCGGCGAGGAGATGCGGGACGTCATGGACCTCGTGTCGCGGCAGAAGGAGACGCTGAGAAAGGAGGTGTCCAAGTACTGCGCGGAGAGGGGCGTCAATCCTCACACTGCTTGAAGGAGGTGTTAGGTCCGTACAACAAAAAAGAAGTGTTGCTGATAACGAGTTTGGTTTTTTCTGGTTTCTATCGGCTTTCACCCGCATTCAAGCGTCGCGGTGTGGTGGCACATGGTCTGACATGCAAACATGTAATTCAAAATCTATTATCAAAGAATTTGCTGATGCATTTGGCGCTATGCTGTCATGTGATGATACCATGCGGGCGCGCTAAAACAATTAAAAAAGATGACATGAACACTTCCCTCTTTTTAGGGACGGCTGCTGATTTACTTGTTCAGCGCCCTGTCCATATCTTTCCTCCATTCCGGAGCTTTCTTCCTGAGCACCCAGACACACAGATAACCCGTAATCCACGTGAAAATGCCCAGGATCGTAAACAGCCACCCGTTCCCGATGGCATTGATTACGGGCTGCGCAGCGATGGCTCCGATGCACGAGAAGATGTTGCGCACAAAGTTGTTGACCGCCACCCCTCCCGAGCTGCGCTTGGGCATGAACTCCGTTAGCATGGTAGTGGCGGCGCCGCTAGGGAAAGAAGTGATATTAGCCAAAGTTGAACTGATAAGAAGGCATCGCCAGTATTAAAACGACAGGCGAAGGGGACAAAGACTTACAACACCAGCATCGAGCTGATCCCAAAGAAGAAAAGACCGATACACGGCACAAACCAGAAAAGACCCTTCTGGACCACCCAGCCGTAGAAGATGAGAGCAGCGGGATACACCGTCGCGGCGATCCACGCGTTCTCGCGCATCCTGTCCTCGGGGAGCATGATGAGCTTGCCGCTGGCGTCGTAGCGGCCCGCCTTCTTGGCCTCCCTCGCCATGATGTGGTCGAGCCAGCGGCCGCCGAGGATCGAGGCGATGAAGTAGCCCAGGCCCGCGGGGAAGTAGAACAGGCCGATGATGAGCACGCTGAAGCCGTAGGGCTCCTTGGAGAAGGTCGACTGCACCGAGATGTTGACGACGAAGAGCGCGCCAAAGGTGATGGCCGCGAAGGCCACCGTGATGATCACCGGCGGGAAGCGCAGGTACAGCAGCACGGAGAGCGGGTCGAGGAAGAACTTCTTCAGCAGCGCGCCCGCCTTCTTGGTGTGCACCTTGACCGATTCGGTCGTCTTGGTGCGTGAGAGAGCGTTCTTCTCGCCTTGGGCAGCGGCAGCCGGGGGGAGTGCGGGCTTCGGCTTCGCCAGGGTCTCGGGCAGGCAGAACAGGATCATGATGAGCACGAGGCCGCCGTAGATGGCGAGCGCCCACATGGTGGACTGCCAGCCGAAGCGCTGCGACAGGGCGCCGCCGATGATGGGGGCGAGGAGCGGGCCGCACAGGGGCCCGAGGTAGAAGATGGACATGCCGCGGCCGCGCTCGCGGGGTTCCCAGATGTCGGCGATGGTGCCGGCGCCGACGGCCTGGACGGAGGCGCTCGCGCCGCCGCCGAGGAGGCGCATCACGATGAGCATCTCGATGTTGACGCTGATCGCGCTGAGGACGGAGAAGACGACGAAGAGGGCGAAGGAGATTAGGTAGATTGTGCGGCGGCCGAGGGTTTCTGAAAAGGAGGACCACCAGAGGGGGAAGATGGCCATGGCGAGCATGTAGAATGCCACCGATAAGTTGGTGACTGTGGCCGAAACACCAAACTCCTCCGACATTTGACCCAAGGCCGCTTTTTTTGGTCATACCGTGTTAGTGAAATTGTGTCATTGGCATTGGTTACTTTTGGAATGAGCAAGCTTACGATAAAAGATGGACGAGCCCATGGGGGACACGGCAGCGGCCAGAGCAATGATCAACGTGATTGTCCATTTTGTCTTGTTTGTGTAGTCATACGGACGGTCTACCTCCGGGATGATGGCGAGCTGGCCGAAAAGGCCTCTCCGTTTTGATCGGGGCACGATTGACAGAGCACGGGAGCGGGTGGAGGAGGCCCGGGACCGAGTCCTGGTGGCCGGGGCGGCGGCGGCTGATGGGTACGCATCCAGCGCCGGCTCCGGCGACTCGCGCGATCCGTCATCAATATTCCGGCCAATTTCTGTGATTTCATCTTCGCTATCGCTTGACTGGCTCTGCTCCTCCCTCTGCTCAGAAGCTGTTTCCGGCGGAAAAGGATCCTTTTCCGGGTCTCGTGACGAGGCAGTCATTGTGTGGTTTTTTTGTTTGCCGAGTCGGCGCCGAGGTTTTGAGGATGGGAAACAAGATGGGAATTGCAGCAGCCAAGCAAGTAGTTGTTGGGTGCTCAGAGGGCAAAAGGGGTCTTGCTAACTTTCAAGACCCACGACAGAACAGCCAAGAAAAAACCCTTTAGAAGATGGAGAAGGGCGAACGAAATGACGAAAGAGAATGGCCGGGGCCTGGCCGACTTTTTTAATCGGGTGCTGCACTGGGAAAACGGGTTTCCCACCCCCCACCCCAAGAGGCCTGGTCATGTCCATGATGGCTAGCCTGCCTTTTTTTCACCAAAGGAGACAGTCATTGAAATCTCTCCTACCCATCGGCTAACTGTACCGTTCCGCAGTGGAGTGTGGATCGACACCGAGCTCGGCTCCTGGCAGCCGATGTTTCGAGCGCGAGAGATGCCTCGGTGGTCTTCCATAGTGGGCCAGCAGGGTGGCCGCCGCCGCGCGGTGTACGTACAAACTCCATACGTTCAAGATGCAGAAGAATAGCAACGCGAACCGCGAGCGCGAGCACGGCCAGGTGAGCATGTGTTTGTAAGTCAGTAAGAGGCGGAGTGTTCGAATCCAGCACTTGCGTAAGGAATGACGATATAGAAGCTCAGAAAAGACGGCAAAGCGGCACGGCAGCAGGTCGTCTGGTCTTTTGATGCTCGGTTTCCGCCCACTATGTCCGCCCAGCTTAGTAAAACGGCACCGCGGTCGGCAATTTTTTGGGGGCAGGGTGATATGTTGGTTGCTAGGTGGCCAGCCTAGTCTAGCAATACCCACTGATGCGCCGCTCGTCTCTTATCGAAGGGGAGTGTCTTATCGGGACGGGGAGAGCCAAAGCGGCAGCTCCAACACCGGAGTAGGCAGGCTGGCCGCGGGGTGCATACGGAGTAAACGGAGTATGTACGGAGTGTGTATGCCCTTGTGTGTAGACCTTGCATGTCTTGGCCGTGTCGTCGAAATCCATTCCAAACGAGGGAGGTGATAAAAGTAGAAACTTTTTTTTTTGTTTGACATGGTGGAATACGGATGACAAGGGCCAACATGAGACGGGCCAAAGAAGAGTTCAGGCGTCGCAGGAGCTCCGACAAAGGGGGACACTTTGGGAACGCCTTCCATGACTCGGAGAAGACGCCGTCATGGTTGCATCTTGCGACGACAGCGGCGAATTCCCGGAGAAAAGAGACAGAGCCAGCTCCGTGGCGAATTCAAAAGAGAGAGGTTCAAGCATCCTGTCACTAGGAAACACAACAATGGAATGTCGCATTCAGGCCGACGACGACCCCGGCGAAAGTTTGTCACGACGTTTCCCACGATGCCCAGTGGCTGGGCATCAGACAGCAGGTACTTAGGTACCTAGGCACGCAGCGGGCCCATTGCGATTTGTGGATCCTTGTCATCATCCAGGTCAGTGTCTGGACTTTGCGAACAACGATTAACAGAATATAAGTAGCTTTTCAGAGTTGATACAAGCATATGAGGTTCTGGGTTCAGATTCAATCTTCCTTGCATTCAAATAAGCTTATTTGGATTGACAAGAGGCTACTAGCACTGGCAAAGTTACTTCAAACCACCAAAACTCAACAGACTGATCACCCTGTAGCCGTTTCCCTCCCGCTTGAGCTCCGGCTCCGAGTGCGGGGCTCCAAATTTTTGCAGCGTCCAGTGGCGCGTCCCTTCATTTTGGAGGGGTTTAGTGACATGCTGAGAGCTTCACCAATTGACTCACACACAATATCAAATTGTCGTCGGTGCAAGTGCAACAATTATTGCACAAAGTAGCATCTTGACACAGATTCACCCTCCCAACCGCCAATCCATCATGTCTCTCACCAACGCCTCGCCTGTCGATTGCGCAAAGAGCGCCAAGTCGGCCTCTCACATCCTCGCCACACTCCCCGCCGAAGCCCGCAACGACGCTCTCACGGCCATCCACGCCGCACTCACCGAGGCCAAGGACGACATCCTCGCCGCAAATGCACGCGACTTGGAGCTCGCCCGCAAGGCTGCTGCCGATGGAACCCTGAGCCAGAGTCTCGTCTCTCGCTTGGACCTGGGCAAGAAGGGCAAGTTTGAGGATATGCTCAAGGGTATCTTGGATGTGAGAGATCTGGAAGACCCAGGTACGCAAATTTCACACGGCACTCCTATGCTCATTTGAGTCTAACAAAAAGCAGTTGGCAAGGTCACGCTGAGAACAAAGCTGGACGATGGACTCATTCTCGAGAGAGTCACTTGTCCCATCGGCGTTCTCCTCATCATTTTCGAGGCTCGCCCCGAGGTCATCGCCAACATCGCCTCCCTGGCCATCAAGTCTGGCAATGCTGCCATCCTCAAGGGCGGCAAGGAGTCTACCGAGTCATTTGTGGCCATTTCGCAGGTCATCTCCTCCGCCCTCGAGAACCTCCAGAAGCCCAAGGTCCCCAACTCGGCCGTCCAGCTCGTCAGCTCTCGCGACGTCATTCCGCAGCTGCTTGCACTCGACGAGTACATCGACCTCGTCGTCCCCCGTGGCTCCAACGAGCTTGTCCGCTACATCAAGGAGAACACCAAGATCCCTGTGCTGGGCCACGCCGATGGCTTGTGCTCCATCTTCCTGACCGGTTCGGCGGACCCCAAGATGGCGGCGGATGTCGTTGTTGACTCCAAGACGAGCTACCCCGCCGCCTGCAACAGCGTGGAGACCCTGCTCGTGCAAGAGTCTGCTCTCGAGACCTCGTTCCCCGTGGTTGCCGAGGCTCTGATTGCCAAGGGCGTGACGCTTCACTGCGATCGCCAATCCAAGGATGTTCTTCTCTCCAAGCTCTCTGGCGACGCTGCTTCCAAGGTGGTCGATGTCAAGGATGCCGACTACGACACCGAGTTCTTGTCCCTCGATGTCGCGGTGAAGGTCGTTTTCTCCATGGCCGAGGCCGTGCAGCACATCAACACACACGGTTCAAAGCACACCGAGGCCATCCTTACCTCAGACGAGCAGGAGGCTGAGAAGTTCATGAACTCTGTGGACACTGCTGGTGCCTACTGGAACGCGTCCACTCGCATGGCGGACGGCATGCGTTACGGCTTCGGTACCGAGGTTGGTATCAGCACCAACAAGATCCACTCTCGTGGTCCAGTTGGCTTGGAGGGCCTCATGATTTACAAGTACAAGATCAGGGGACACGGTCAGGTTTCGTTGGCGTATGGTGAGGGAGAGGGCAAGAAGCCTTTCAAGCACGAGAAGATGGCTATCTAAGGGATAGACAAAAGCGAATGACTTTGGGCGTTTGGCGGGCCTCTTGGAATTAGGAAAATGAATGAAAAAAGAAAGCAATAGCCTCGGGAGTTGCGTTATTTGACATGCTTGACTCTATGAAGTGACTCAATCCCCCCAGCCAGCATCGGCCGTCGGGGCGGCCCCACTGCACGCCGATACCTGCCGGTTCGGTACGGACATGCCGGCCGGCGACGAAATACGCCGCCATCTAGGGGTAATCACAAGCCAAGCATGCCTTGGTGCCCTGTATGAAGGACTTTGAGCATTTGCCGGTCTCACCTGCAGCTGCAGAACATCTTGGCCATTCTTGGGCCACGTTGCCACGTACCTGACCCGTCCAGGCCTCAACCAGCTTGTCTGGCAGCCCACGCAACTGAATTGACCCCGAGTATCCGGTGACATGCACGCAACAGACCAGACTAAACGTCCAGCCCATCTCATGATGAATTATGAACCGTGTTCAAACAAATTGGAGACAAGGTGAATTGCAGGGAGAGACTCGGCAAGCCAATGAAAGGGAGCGCCGCCGTTGGACAGCTCTAAGCGCCGCCCCTCTTCACCTGGCGCCAAAAAGAGTTAGGGACGCTCTCCATTCGCCTGGGCGCTGCCCTTCCTCCGCGGCGATTGGACAACACCCCCAAAGTCCCAGCCAGCTCGAATTAGAATCGTTGAGAGCTCCAGTACACCATCGATGCAGGACCAACGGGAAGCTGGGGGCGATGCGGCCAGATGTCGAGGCCAACCCGGGCCGTGGGACAGGGGTCTGGCGGAGCTTGCAGCAGGAGCTGGGATTGCTCTGGCGCGTGGGAAGCTCCCTCATTAATGGTCCTGAACCCCGAGGCGCCCGCCTTTCGCGACATCTTTTCCCCTCTCTCCTCCCCTTTATTCATTGCGATACGGACGCGTCAGATCGGAGACGAAATCCATTCGAATTCGCCATTGTTCTTGCGGAGCTTTGATTGTATTGTTTGTGCTACTCTGCCGTCCGGTTTGAAGCAGGCTGCGATCACCTGTAAGTGCGGGGCAGCGATGCGATGCGACCAGCTTGGCGGCGACTGACCTGGTGGCAGATCACCCTCCAAGTCCTACTCAACTTACTCTGCGGTCATCTACATTCATTTTCGACTCATTCGAAGCCATTTCGATCATTTGATACCGTCGCCAAAAAGACGCGAATCTCAAAGTGGCCATGTCCGCCCAATACTATCCTCGTGAGTCGCTCATTTACCCCGCCAAATGGAGCTTGCGCTGACAACCTCACAGCTCCCCCTTCAGGAGGTATGTACTCTCTACTGTCGCGAGCACAATTTTCTCAGGCATTTTGCTGACAAGATTCAAGGCCATGCCCAGCAGAACTACCCGCCGCCGCCGCAATCGCCTCCCGCGCACCAGACCAAGTTCTCGTATCCTGCTCCTCCCTCACAACCCCAGCGCGGCCACAGTGGAAGCTACCCTCCGCCGCCGCAGCCCTCGCCGGGGCAGTCGCAGAACTATCCTCCTCCTCCCATAACCTCGCCAACCTCCCAGAACTTCCCCCCTCCCAAGTCGAGTACGCCTCAGAACTACCCACCTCCTCCCCAGGCTTCGGCGGCACATAACGCGAACTACCCCCATCCTCCACAGGCATCTCCGAGCCAGGGTCGAAGTTACCCGCCACCTCCCCAGGGAACATCGTCGCCCGCCCAGGGTCAACCGCAATACCCGCCGCCTCCTGGTCTTGCGCAGCAGCAAGCACAACAGCCGCAGCAAGTGCAGCAACAGCCATCACCTCAACCGTCCCCTCCGCACTCGCAGCAGTTCCATCAGACGCAGCTTCCGGAGAGGAATTCAGGGTCCCACGAGGCGGGCTCGCAATTCTCCACGCCTCCTCCCTCTTTCGACGGCACTTCAGATGCAGCGGCTCTTCCAGAGAAGCAATACGTAGAGGAGGCCCCGGTCGACACCAGCAACCCCGCCAATCTCCAGGGAGGAGCTCCGGCCGCCACACATTTCCTGGGAGCGACTGCGACCGTCGACGATGTTGGCACCTTCAACGGCGGCAGCTACCGCATCAGCCACAGAGACAGCAACACCATCCTGACCGTCCAGCTTGCCGTAGGCTGCCCGCTGACGGCGAAGCCTGGCGTCATGGTGGCCATGTCGCACTCGATCACGCTAAGGGGTCAGATCAAGTTCAGCATGAAGAAGCTCGTTGCCGGAGCGGAACTCGCCAGCTCGACTTTTGTCGGGCCCGGTGAGCTTCTCTTGGCCCCGCCCATGCTCGGCGACATCACCAGTCTGCGCCTCACGGGCAAGGAGACGTGGTCGGTTGGCCAGGACGCCTATGTCGCGTCAACGCAAGGTGTTATCAAGGACTACAAGCGCCAGGGTCTCAGCAAGGCCATATTCAGTGGCGAGGGCTTGTATGTGTACAAGATCAGCGGTACCGGCCTGCTCTGGCTGACCAGTTTTGGTGCCATCATCCGCAAGGATGTAAGTGAGCTGCTAGACATGTATTCAAACGGACGACTGACCAGTTTCTAGCTTATGGAGGGTGAGAAGTATGTTGTAGACAACGGCCATCTCGTAGCATGGAACGTCAAGTACATCATGGAGCGGGTTGCTTCCGGTGGAATCATCTCTGGTATCTCATCTGGCGAGGGCTTGGTTTGCAAGTTCACCGGCCCAGGTACCGTCTTCATGCAGACGAGGAACGCCGTAAGTATTCGTTTTTGCCACTTTTGAGATCAGATTTGCTGACATGTATGACTACAGAAACATTTCTATGCGTACCTCCAAGGACAACAGCATCAATCTGTCTAGAATTGGCAGTGATGTGGCTAGGGCAACGTAGACATTGCAATATGTCGACCCAGGAGGTGCTTGATGTGATGATGAAAAGAATCATAATATTTCAATACTTATAGCGTGGCAAATTGATATCCTCTCAATGTTTCGCACGGGTTCGTGAGCTTTGATCGCAAGAGCACTGACGTACCTCTTCTCGAATCTATCTGATGCTTTATCATGTGTTTCTAAGGGCAGACTGATCGGTGACTTTTAAGTCTGCATACTGGAGAGTGTCTATTTTTCCCGTGCTAGAAGAACTAATCTTGCTCTGAATTTCTTTGTATTCATATTCTATAAAACTAGTACTGTTGATGTCGTCGTCGTCGTCCGCTATCGTCGTCCGCTATCGTCGTGTGTTGTCATCGTCGTCATAGCTTCCGTTTTTATCATTTTTTCTGCTATCGTTTCAATTCGAGCAACTCATTACACAGCAATTTT
This sequence comes from Colletotrichum gloeosporioides, assembly GCF_011800055.1. Taxonomy (NCBI): domain Eukaryota; kingdom Fungi; phylum Ascomycota; class Sordariomycetes; order Glomerellales; family Glomerellaceae; genus Colletotrichum; species Colletotrichum gloeosporioides. Next base: position 1,830,739 of record NW_025544662.1, on the reverse strand, counting down.
AGTTGCGCAGACATAGGAATCAGGCGGTCTCGCAAAGGTGGGCTCACAGTCAAAGCCCGTAGATGCTCTTGGTGCGTTTTCGTTCCTTCCCCATAGCAGGCAATGCTTCCCGTTTGCCAACAGATGCAAATGCCATTGCATTGCTTCCTCATTTATTTCTTAGACCGACTCCTTCCTTCCACGCAGATTTGAGACCGTCCTGCCTTCCCTGTATCCCAGTTTGCGTAGGGAAATCTCCGATACCAGTTATCAGATTTGACCACTCCCTACCGTACTTAGACACTGCGACATCCTGTCAACATCAACACTCAACCTCAACATCACCTCAGCCTTTTTTGGATTTTTGGACACGATCCATAGACTTACGGGCCCAAGCCTAGAGCGCATGCTTTCTTTATCAGCGAGGATTTCCCTTCACGGTACAGATTACGAAACAGTTCCAGCAGCGGCTCCTTGTTGTCCCCGATCACTTCGCAAAGGCTTCTTTCACGCGCTGATGCCTCTCTGGTGAAGGACGTCAGCAGCATCGTCACAACCCCAGGACCGATACAGACAATCTCAGAACCTCAGACATCCACCACTGAGGCAAGAACAACCCGCTGTTCTTTCTCTTTTGCAACCATTTGAGGGGTCTCGATTTGCCCCAGCCTTCCCGAAAACAAAACGAGGGAAAAAGCCAACTCAACCTCCACCAACTCACCTCCAAATTATCTCCTCCATTGCAACGCCCCGATTTGCTCGTCTGGGGCCTTGAGCCTGGTCCCGCAGCACTTGACGATTCTCCAGTCGGTCAATTTTTCTCGCGGCTTCAAGATCGCGACCCTATCATATCCTTCCGTCGCAAAGACTCGCTGCAGTGTGTGCCTTCCCGTCGAACCGCGAAGCGCCGACCGATTCACCGATCAAGGTACGTCTGATTCATCCTGTCTATAGCTTTCGCACAAAGCTTGCGTGGCCAAAATATTGACAGTCGTATCAGCTGTCTCGATAGTCTGCAAGCTCCTGCAAAACAGAGTGGGCTCACGGCACACGCTGAACTCCCCATCTCTGACAAACGAGCGGCCAAGATGGTTTACACGAATATCAGAAATGCCGCAGGGCTTATCAACCGACCTGACAGAGGTTCATCCAACACCCGGCATCCCTCGCCTCAAAGAACCAATGACGAGAACAGAGCCTTGACCGAGAAGCACGCCGCCGTATTGAACTCTTCGAATTGGAGAAAGCCCCTCAAACCACATGAAAACAACACTGAGTGCATCAGAGTCTCCAAGAGCCGGAAGACTACTGGCATCGGCACCGACTTCAACATGGCTGACCCTGCTACTCACTTGCGGAAGCCTGTTTCCGGCGTCGACCCTCTGTTGATCGCAACAGACCCCGTCTTCGGAGGAAATGCGGCGGTCGTGCCTCAAGAGATCTTCGCCCGGGAGAACGAGCCAGGTGCAAAAGTCAGGTGCCTCGCTATTCACCGCGGACGCTTCGACGAGAGAGTTGCAGGCAGTGCCCTAAACTAGAAGAAGAAGGGAGCCGCCCCTCTTGTCATGGACTTGGTGATCCACGATTGCGATGGCCCCGACTGCGACGGTGTAATTTTCAACAACGCCGAGATCCGCCGCATTAAGAGTGCGACTCGCTTTAGGTCCCAACCTCGCGATGTTGGCATTCTCGACTTTGAGAGACAGCTGAGAGGCGCTAAGATCACGCCTCGCAAGTTGTCTATGGTTGATTTGACCAACTCTTGCAAGTACGACCAAGACAACATTTTCAGCGGGAAGGACCACTTCAAGAAGTTACAGGCGGAGTGCAAGGTCAACAAAACAGCAGTCATACAAGACCCTGCCGTTGCCACCGTTGGAGACAAAAATTCCGACGAAGATACCATCAAAAAGAATCGCTTCAATGAGATGCTGCGGAAGCTTAAAAGTTCGTCTATACCAGAGTACCATCCGGTAGCTGCGGTGAAGGACTCACCCCAAGAACGACCAAGACAAGACTCTGGCGATTCTGGTGTCGACATGAGAAGCCCGATCAAGCGGTCTCTCAACCCCCTCGCGAAGGAATTCGCGGCCTTTTCCTCCAAGGAAAACCCTGTTGTTGCAGAGAAGCGCGGATCAGAGACCTCTATGAACATTCCTCTATCGGTTCTCGAACAGATTGTAGGTCAGAGCGACCAATTCAAGCCGTTTGGGGAGGGCGGCGGCCAACAAGTCTCGAATGAGGCGATTCTCAACACGATTCAGAAGTTCGGTTTGGGAAGCGCAGCGCAGCAAAAGATAATCTCGCCCTTCTCAGTTGAGTCTCTTGCTATGAAACCGGCTCTACAGCCTTCAGCGCTTCCACTGGTGCCGTCCATGGCCTCCGGGGTCGACCTAAACAATAATATACCTCCGATCAGCACCTTTATGCCGATGCAGACTTCGCCGCCCAGTCATTCATTCCATCCCTTCATAAATCCCACGATTCGCAATCTGCCTCACCCGGCTCCTGTTTTTGGACCGCACCCTCAAGGACCCGGTCTTGCTCCACCCATGGCAGGATTTGGACCACAGACAGGCGGATTTACGGCTGGCTTCAACCGATCATTTGTTGCCGGGCCTGACGTCGGGCCTCCAGGTTTTCTTCCTCAGACGTTCAACAACCTTGCAACAGCACCTTCCAACATGGCCAACAACGGCCCCCTCAACCAAAACCAAGCTGGGCAATTCGACAACAGATTTCTACGCCCGCAGAAGCCTCGCATCCCTGATGCCATGGCTCAGCAGAAGTATGAGGAATACATTGAGTGGAAGAAGGCAAACGATCCTAATTATGCTCTCGAGTGCAAGAACCGCCAAGCCAGGAGAGCTATTCGAAACAATCCTGTCCCAGTTTGAGGACATGATAAGCGCCAGACATTTCTCGCAGGAACGCCATGGCCGCAGACGGAGATTGTGTGACTCCAGACTGAAAGGGCTGCCGGCGCATTTCTAGCAGATCAGACCCAGATCATCGAACCATAAGGATTGAGTATGTTTTGTATCGAATTATGAGCACGTTTGCTATTGGAATTCAAAGTTTGCGATGGGAAGCATATGAGTACGTTGGAAGGAAGAAGGAAGGAGTATCCGCTATCGAGCCAATTCTCACGCTTGGAGATTCATTTCGATATGCGCGTGAGGTTCGGCCGGCGTGGCAGGTTCGGGCAGCAGCTCTTTGATTTCCTGTACTGTTTATGATTAAAATCGCTGGCTGTAGCATGGGCTTTTCTCGGTCAATCAATAGCATTTTTTTGCCTGGTCATTCCTCGCTGTGCAACGACCATCATGCTTGTTGTAACTGCTGGTAACAGTATCTCCATATAAACAAGGATAACGCCTACTTTCCCAGTGGCTATGCTGTCTACCTTACCTTCGTCGCGGTTATTATCGTAGTTATTACTATTACTGCTGTCGTTGCTGTCGTTGTCGTTATCGTCGTCTTCTACTATCGTCGTCTACTGTCGTCGTCTGCCATCGTCGTCTGCTGCCGTCATCTACTGTCATCGTGTACTATCGTCGTCGCCGTAGTATTGTTACCTGTACCATTTTCTTCGATAGGAGCAATAAGTACACAGGAAAATGGGCGGTCTCTAAACAAGGTATCATATGGATTTTGGTATCTGTGTGCAAAGCTGCTGTCTCATCGAAATCATTCCAGCGCCCATGTTGAAATCGTAAAGCCTTTCCACCTCTTCTAAAACATAAGTGCCCACTGTGAGTCTTACTACTTCATCAGAAATCCTTTAGAAAACAAGTGAAAACCCAGTCAAGCCGTAGGCCCTCAGGGCAGTTCCTCCGAACAACTCGGCCTGGTCCTCGGGGTCCATGGTGGCCATGTAGCACATGCGCTCGACAAGCAGCTTCCACTTGCGCCAGGCCTCGTCGACGCCGACGGTGCAGACGGGCCAGTCGCTGCCGAACATGGTGCGGCGGGGACCGAATGTGGCGAGGACGACGCCGAGCCAGGGGAAGAGGGCCTCAAAGAGGGCGTTGGGGTCCTGCTTCTTGAGGGAGTCGGGCATCTCGGAGAAGCCGCCCGAGAGCTTGATGTAGGTCTTTGAGCACGCGGAGAGGGCGAAGATGGATGTGCGCCAGTAGATGAAGGAGGGGTCTGTCGTGTTGATGACGCCGAGGTCGGGTTTGCAGAGGTGGTCTGTTACGAGCAGGTATCGGTTAGCGGGAGTTGAGAGTTACTAGAGAAGGGGTGACTGACTGATGATGAATGTGACCTTCTCCTCCTCGGGAACACCTTCATGAGCACGGGCGATGATCTCCAGCGCCTCGTCGAGCTGCTGCTTCCCGCGGCGGTGCTGGTCGACGCCGAGGTCGAAGACGTAGCCCAGCCTGCCGAGCAGCTTCAGGCTGTCGATGAAGTCGTCCGTGAGGCCGGTGCCGTGCGGCTTGTCCTGCAGCAGGTAGCGGAAGCCGCGGATCTTGGGCCAGACGTGCTCGCCAGCGACCTCCTTGACGTGGTCGAGGTACTTCTGCATGGCCTCGGCGCCGGAGGGCAGCGGGGCCCAGGGGACGATGCCCAGGCACAGGTCCTTGTGCTCCTCGCCGTGGCCCTCACCGTCGCGCGGCTTGCCCTCGGCGATGCGACGGAGCCAGGAGACCTCCATGAGGGGGAACTCCCAGCCGGAGGCGTCCTTGACGCCGGCCTCGAGGTCGTGCTTGCGGTCCGTCTCGAGGAAGATGAAGCCCTTGAGGTTCGGGGGGCTGCCTGTCGCGGCGACGTAGTCGGAGACGGAGTGCTGCTTGGCGAGCGGGTTCTCGGGGGTCGCCCAGGCGAGAGTCTCAATCTCGGTCTCTGGGTAGAGGTGGATGTGGGAGTCGACGATTGGGTAGTCCATGGCGGGCGATTTGGCGGTCTGCGGATCTGGGAGAGCGGGGTTCGTGGTAAAGGCTGTGGTTATGATTGACCGTAGGGTGGTCAATTGGGTGGTTTTGTGGAAAGACGACCAACCTGAGAGAGACGAGGTTGAGTTATGAACAAAGGAACCCTCCGTTTCAAGAGACTTGGAGGGCGTGTTTGAAGATGGAAGTTTAGGGGGCGGAAATGAGGTGCGAGGAAGGTGTGTGAAGTCCCCGCACCAAGTCCCTCCATCGCGGGGTCGCTGTTGCAGCAACACGCCCCCTGACCCCAGCTTTCAGTGGATGAAGGGCGGCAGAGGACCCCCACCAGCCCGCTTTGTGACGTTGATGGCCCCGCCCTCTTCAGCGGTATCTTTCCCCCGAACGCCGACTTTCACGAAGGGTCCCCCGTTCAGGGTCGGAGGTTTTATCTCGCACCGTTGACGTTGATTTTGACCTTGCACTATTTACACGGGACGCGATAGATGAGGCAATGTGCCAATTCACAGAGACTCATACAAAAGTCACTTGGGGGCACTGAGGTGGTGTTCATTGATGAATAGATTCAATAGGCGTCTACCCATTCCGCCTGTGGCGGTGTCTTGGCTGTCTAAGGTACATGATGGCGGCTTGCCCAAGCTTTCCAAACATCCAGCTTGGGGCCGCAGTAAATGGTCCATCCCCAGAAGCACAAAGGCTTCTTCATCCGCTGGAGCTTTCGGCCTTGCATGCCTCCCTTCGGAGGGCACGCGAGGGTGCTCCCTCGTTGTCAGTAAGAGCACATGACAAACGAAACGGGCACGCGCGATCCGGACGGGGTGATCGCGGCGTGGGGTCGCAGCATCGACCCACTTGGGACGAGGTGTTGCGGGCAGTACCGAGACCGGCTCGGCATGCCGCTGCTCCTCGGTGGATGCAATGATGGTTGGAAACGTGCGCTGACTGCCGTGTGCCGGCGTCGCCGCCTGGCCCCCAGGGGCCGAGACGGGAGCGGCAAAGAGAACGGGTCGCGCGACGAAATGAATGTGTGTCCACGTGGGACTTCTTCTTCGGGTTTGTTTCTGATTAAGGTCTTCATGGTGATGTTGTGTCCTCCCCGGGACGGCATCGAGCTTTTCATCGGACGACCATGCCGTGGCGGCGGCTGTTTGAGACGTACTCCTCCTCCTCGTCGGACTCCTCGTCGGAAGAGTCGGAGCACTCGGAGCTGTCGCCGTAGCCGCAGCGGGCGCCGCCACAGTCGATCTTGACGCGGTCGCCCTTGCGGGTGATGCCGTAGCGCTCGCAGGTGCAAGTGCTGACGTCGGAGCCGGGGGTGCTGTAGCCGGACATGGACGAGTTGGGGCTGGAGCTGTCGGAGCGGTAAGAGAGGCTGGAGCCGCTGGACGACACGGGCGAGCTGGAGAAGTCTGTCACGATATCCTCATCGTCGAAGCCGGCGGCGCCGAAGCGGGCGGTGAGCTCCTCGAGATCCTCATCGCGGTAGTCGCCGTTGAGGATGTGCTGAGTGGCGTGGGGCGACGTGGGCTTGGGGGCCTTGATCTGAGAGATGGAGAGGGGTCGGCCCTTGGGGATGTCGCGCGACGAGGAGCGGTTGCGGCTGCTCTTCTTGTCCTTGGAGGAGGAGCGGCGGGAGCTGCGAGAAGAGGAGTGGGAGGAGGAGTGTGATGAAGACTTGGAGGAGGACTTGGAAGACGAGGACGACTTGGAGGACTTGCTGCTGGAGCTGCTTGACTTGCCGGACGAGGGAACGTCGAGAATGTTCAGCTCGCGGCCGGTGGTGGGCTCAACGGTGGAGGTGACGCTAGGGTTGTGGGCGACGTGGTAGCCGTCGATGATGTAGTAGTACCAGTAGCGCTGGCCGGCGGACAGGGTGGAACCGCTGAACTTGAAGGTGCCCTTCCACGAGCCGGACTTGGAGGAAGTCTTGTCCTTGGACAGAGGAAGTTGTCCGACGTAGTTGTCCCAGGAGCCAAGAAGATGGACGGTCTTGACGCCGGAGGAAACGCGAAGAGAGAAAGAGAGTTGAGTGGACGACATTATTGCGATTTGTCAGGAGAAGCTGCGAACAAAGTGTGAGACTGTTGACGAATAATGGTGGTCGATTGAGCAAGAAATTCCAGATTTCCGATTAGGGGTAAAGTTGCACAGCAACTTGGTGGTGGTGATGCAAAAAATTGGTGTTTTTGGAAATAACGGTTATTGGGTATTAGTTGATGCTGCAATTAGGAATAGAGACCAGCTCTAGGGGAACAAAGAACAAAAAACAACGGAAAGGGGGAAAATCAAAGACCTGGAATTATTTGTCGAGTGCTTGCTGAAGAGAAGAGAGAGGAAAGGAAGACGAAAGGGATGGGAGGCTTCCATTATATGCCTTGAGCGGCCGTAGTTGGAGGCCAGGCGAGGCCGCATGAGAGGGCCAACGACACATTGTGTGTGGTGGGTTGGAAAAGCCACTCGAGATGCGGTGCTACATGCGCCGCTCATGGCTGGGGGGCAAGCAAGCAAGCAGTCAGCGTGCCTAGTCCCAAGGTACTACGCAGTAGTGGAGTGTGCAAAGGAAGCATCACTTGATGGACGGCCCAATGAGGAGGATGCTGGGCATGGCAAGGCTTGTGGATGGCCGATGCAGGTAGCCAATATCACACTGATGATGGTGCTCCGCATCGGCGCTCAAGAGATCAGCCGGCCGGGGATCCCCTCGCGCAAGTACGGGAACTGGGAAGTTGGGAGCTAGTGAAGCTCTCTCGAGGTGTGCTGGCAAATAGGAAGCAGGGCGGCCTCAGCAAGCGCACCCTATCCCCATCGCCGTCACCTCTGGCGCGGTTGTTCCCCTCTTTCCCATTCGTACCCTGGGCAGGTAGGCAGAGGTCGTTTTCTGACCAAGTCCATTGTTGCGTTAGTGCTACCACGAGCCGGCCGCTGGGATGGGCCATGTCTGCACGCTGGGCGGTTAAGCATGGTGAAGGAGAGGGGTTTCCTGGACACGGCGGGCCAAAATAGAAGAGATAAGTGGATCTCATCCGGGATTGTGGGTACGAAAGCGCGGTACGTTCCTCCGTCCACCGCGTGGCTCCAAGCCGATTGCCCTTTTGGCTTGATTGGGCGTCTAAATCCCTGCCCTCATTGGCCAATAGATTTGCACGTCGCTCTTCTGTGCCCGGTCGCTCACCTGGTGATGTGCTGCACCTCGCGCCAATCAGCATCTCAACTCTTCAACTGCCCGTATGCAGCTTCGCGGAAGCATCACCACTCTCACAAGCCTTCCAGCCCTCCTCATACTTTTTGCTTCCCAACCGGATTGGCTTGGCTAGCCAAGTGCAAGATGAGGAGAAATGCCCATGACCGAATTCCCGCACGGTATTCGCTCGCTCGCCGTATCGGTCTGTCCGCATCACTGAATGAACTGACATACTGCATCATGCATCGAGTCAACATGCATGCGGTCTGCATGTACATGCGCGGCTTGCTGAGAAGACAAACTTCCTCATTGGAGTGCTGATGGCCTCCGCCAGCCGTCGCCCAGGGAAGAGCCGGAGATCGCGCGAGTAGGAAGAAATGGGACACGGAAAGAGGCGCCAGACGCCATGTTCCTGGTTCCCTGACGAACATGCAGGCTTTTCTGTACGCCGTCGTTCGCAGCATTCTCATCGTGCTTGCCTTTGCATCGCACCATGGAAGACACATGCAATACTCGATCGTCAGTCCAAGTCGATATCCGTCTGCTGTGTCAAAGATGCGGTGGTTAATGGAAGCCAGGCCAAGGAGTGCTCAAAAAAAATCCCCGAATAAGGGGCCTGTGGGAGATCAAACACTACCGAGATCCGGAGCTGGGAGAGGGCGCAGGAATGGGGGCAGAAAAGCCAAAAAGCCATGCGTTCCGCAGCCTGCTCCCCATTTCCTGGGCGGTCTGGCCTGCCTGCCTGCCCTGTCGGCTGCTGTCAACAAGGCCGATCGTAAGGCGACCCGCCAAGGGCAAACTGCCGTCCTCCGCCTTCGGTCGACATCCGCCCCTCTGCGTGACCTTGAGCCACCCACACCTCGGCGATGGAAGGTGAGATACTGCCTGCCGTTCCATTCTTCTTCGGGATGGTCCCAAGGTGCGTCATCCGGCTCCATGCATGCGACGGTCTCTAGCTTCGGCGGGTATGTGAGGCCCATCACACGGAAGGAGCTCTGCCTGGCTGGAGAGAGGATGGACGACGCCGCGTTGATATCCCCTCATGGCATCTCATGGCATGCATCTTGGATCGAGGATCCAGTTCGCAGCATGCAGAAAGTCTGGACCGCCAAAAGCAGCTCATCGTGATCGCAGTCCAGTTACATCGGAAGGATCCTGTGGCCGGACGACGATATCCATGCGCCCGAGGCGACGTGAGATATCAAGAAAAAAATGCTGGGTGATGCCGGCGGATGTCTCACAAAGACTGCAGGCTCGAAGCGGTCTGACCTCAGTATGGCGAGGTTCCGGTCTGCTGACGAGCTGAATGTCCGCGAGTAACGTCGACGTTGCAGGCCTCACACGAGGTGATCTTGCGGTACCTCGACCAAGCATCTTGGCCGTCCAAGATCCATGCCGTTGTGGTGAGGTTGGTGTGGCATCTCGTAGGTGACGGGAGTACCTGGCGGGAATCAGCGGGATCGCCCGTGAGAGGCCAATGGATCCACCTACAGAAAGCTTACGTCACGTGACTGCGCACATGTTGCCGTTCCAATGTCGCGAATTTCGTCCGTTGTTGAGACGCGTTCTGCCCGCGTTTGCTCCGGTTATCTCCTGCTTCTATCGCCGGCCTGACTCAGTCACTTCAAGGCAGCAGCTCTCGGAATCAAACTAACAGCTTCGAACAGCCTCAAGTCTGTTGTGGTCCGCCGCCGGAAGCATCTGATTACCAATCTACCTGTGAGAAGTCTTGCAGGTATCTTCAATAAAGGCACAGCTGTCTCGGTCTCGGGAGACCTCGAGGCTTTCGTCAAGTGCGATCCCCGGAAGATTATCTCAAGGAAATTTCGGCTGCCTGACTGCCATTGGCAGCAAGTCTTCATCATGGCTTCCAACTCAACTACAAACGAAGAGCTCATTGCTAAGGTTACGGCATACGTCGAGGCCTACATGGCAAAGTACGATGCTTCCCACGACTTCAACCACATCAAGCGCGTCCTCTCGCTGGCCCACCGCATATATGACCAGTCCCCTGCCAGCCCAACACTAGACAAGCATACCATCACACTCGCGGCCCTCCTCCATGACGTCGGCGACCGCAAGTACCTGAAGCCCGGCGAAGACGCATCGACCCTTGTTTCTACAGTCCTCCAGTCTCTCGGTGCTGACGAAAACCTTGCCGTCCGCGTACAGACCATTTGTCTCGGGGTCAGTTACTCCAGTGAGGTCAAGGATCCGGCCCGCGTCCGCAGCCTGATCGCCGACTACCCAGAGCTCGCGGTCGTGCAAGACGCCGACCGTTTGGATGCCATCGGCGCCGTGGGCGTCGGCCGATGCTTTACGTTCGGTGGTGCCAAGGGCGCTCGGAGCATGGACGACAGCATCCTGCACTTTGAGGAGAAGCTGGTGAAGCTGGAGGGCATGATGAAGACGGAGATCGGCAAGGAAATGGCGAGAGAGCGTACGAAGCGAATCTTGACCTTCATGGAGTGGTGGCAGGATGAGGCCGGGCCAATCAGCGCATGAGTCAACGAGTCTTTCTTTGAAGGTGTTCATTTTCGATTCAACTCGATACCCAATTTTGTTTGTATTGTCAAGGTCCGTGTCTCAACTAGGACTGCTTCTTAAACATGCTCAAAACGAACCCGTTTACGATCTATACCATTCCTACCCGCTCAGCTTTGTTGCTCAACTGCCTGCGGTTTGTCTCGAGCTGCAACAAGTCGAGCCTTTCTCAGTCGTCTCTGCGCACGCCTGTACCTCCACGCCCAGTCAAACAGCCCCAGCAGTGGAAGGACAAAAACGTCGACCGTCCTGACCGACGTCCGCAGCTTGAAGTCGTCCTGCACGCGAGGTCGGTCGAACGACGAGCACAGCGTGTTGACCAAGTACAGGCAGACCTCCCTCAGCAACTCTCGGCCCTCAAAGTTGAACAAGAACGCAAACCCGCTTCCGTCCTCCCACGGAACCTCCGCATTCCTCACCCGCTTCGAGTACAGCTCGCCGAAGCTGTCGTCCCGCGCCAGCATGAAGGCAGTCACCGCTGCCCGGCGCAGCAGTCGTGGATTCGGGCCCTCGAATGTGAGGAGCGTCGCGACGAGGCCGGCCCAGGGCAGGCGGTCGCGCAGGCCGAAGTAGTACAGGAAGGAGGTGTACATATAAGCGCCGCAGCAGACGCCGACGCAGGTCGTGAGGTCGAATTCGCGAGTAATGAGGAAGAGGAGACCCATAAGGGGGTAGGTCGCGACGAAGAGGCGGAAGTGGTTCGTGAGGGTGATCCACACCTCCCAAATGATCGCTGCAAGGACCTCCCAGACGATGGCGCCAAGGTCTCCGATGCCTAGCAGTATCATGACGTAAACGCGGGTCCCAGAGACGGCAGGCTGTCGGACGACTGCCATGGCTCTCCCGTTGATTCTGGGCGAGGGAACGGTTCGGATTGAGTTATTCAGGGTGGATTTGAGGTTCGTTTGATGACGGAAGCGTCCGGAGCATCGTGGTTGTCCAGGTATAGGGAAAAGAGGTGAAGCGTGGTAAACGCGCCTTATCTATCCAGGTTGTTGGGAACAATAAAGTTAGGGCATAGTTGGCGCATTCCCAAGGGGTGAGCAGGCGCGATCCAAAGTGGTGTCTCACCTTCTCTCCCTTAGCTTCTCACGAACCCCCCACGTAGCGCGCGCCATGGAACGCCACAACGGTGCCCCAATCTCCGGAAATAAGGATTCGAAGCACATTTTCTTCGACCTTATGAGGAAACCTTGTGAGCAAGCCGATCTGAACATAAAGCTGCCTTGCGACATGCAACGTCGGCGGTCGTCCTTCACGCACAGATACAAACAAACCGTTGGGATTCCCGGACCCTGAAGCTGTCGCCATGGAGAAGCTACCGACCGAGCTTCTAGAGAAGATACTTCTGCCAGAGAACTTTGAATGGCCCGCCGATTTCGACGAGACGACCGCATTGATCGATGACCTTTTCGACGTCAACTTCTTCAACACTTGGAGGCGGTCATGGGTGTATCTTCGTGTCTGCCGCAGCTTCAACGAGGTGCTGAAGCCCATTCTCTCTGCCAAGTTTAAAAGACAGGATGTCGCGCTTTTAATGCTGCTTAACGATTCACCACATCGGCGGCTGCAGGTACTTCATCCGCCACGGGACGAACGCGAGACTTCAGACTTCAAATATTTCCTCAAATGTTGGGATTGAAGGAGAGCCAGCTTGATCCACAGCATACACCAGACTCTCCACGAGCCCAAGGCCGTCTGGCCGAGTTCGCACGGATTCCCGAATCTGGAGATGAGCCTCGGCGAGGCGGAAAGCCTCATATTCCTTCCCTGGGAAGAGAGATGTCGAAGTCGTCCGCAGAAAGCAGCATATAGCGCATGTGCATTGAAATATACACTGAGCCTCAAAGAGATTGTGTTATCGAGGCCACATGAAGAAGGATATTTCCATTACATTAGAAGGCTGGGCCAGTTGAAGTGGTATGAAAAGGAAATGATACAGGCGGCACAACATAGTTGTGAGCACTGAATGATTCAAGCTGATTTGAGAGCCTTTGTTCTGACGAGTTGGGCCTAGAAACCCCACGATGTAGAAAACTTGATCTGTCACTCGAAAGAGCTTTATTATCTGAGGGCGAAGTGACATTATCTCTATCTAATAGTATGCGGCTTAATTGTTCCAACTATTTTTATAACTATTGCAATCGTTCTTGCCGTTGTCGTTACTGTTGTCTACATCGTCCATATTATGGCTGCGGAATACCCTCTAAAAAGGTCCTACGTTACGTGATATCTCCTGCGAAATGCGCTTGGTAGACAGAACGAATGACGAGACAAGCCAACTCAAAGGAGCTTTTCAACCAACCGTCGTCGTCGTCATGTATTACACATTCGATATATGTCTGGAGTAATCTTCCTGTTTTCAACCTTTTAGAAATCTCCTATTGAAAGTCACCCTCTTCTGTATATTTAATGACAAGAAGGAAGGACGGTGGTAGTAGAAAAAAAGATAGGGGTAGCAATGAGAATAACGACGATAGACGACGATGACGACGACGACGACGATAGACGACCAAAACGACAACGACAGCTCGTCTACTATTTATTGGCCTTCAATGCCTCCCACCACCTCGACTGAACCGTAACTTGATGAAATCGTCGACCAATCTCGAAGGGTCGGCCACGGTCATGTGCAAGCATTCCAGGGTCTGCATCTGAGCCTCCTGCATCTTCCTATACGTATCGCAGCCCACGGGATCTTCACCGCGCCACCAATGCATACACAGACCGGTCGGGCCGCCGAGCCTCAGGAGGTCTTCCCTATATAGCCAGCACCAGTCGTCAAAAGCGCACAATACCAGCTTCTCAGCGCGGTCATTGTTCATCGCCAATATTAGGCGGTCATCGCGAGTGACCACACGGTTCGGGTTTCTGAGGGCCACGTACATGTTCCAGAGGAAACTGGTCCTCTGCTTTTCCCCCAGAGTCCAATGCTCCAATATCTGGTTGAGGGGCTGCAGCGGGTGGTAGCAGCCCTCGATGACCCCCATCCAACCGAGCTCGTGCTGGGGGCCGTCGACGATAATCGTGGCGGCCAGTATGCTGAGGGCCTCCTGACGGAAGGCATGGCTTAGCAAGGGAAAGAGGAAGTCGTTGAAGCGGCGGCAGACGGTGCGCAGCTTCCAGAACTTCCTCCATCTCAAGAAGAACTCGGGGTCGTGGTTGGCCACGTCAGGCGCCCTGTCGTGAAATACGTGAGAGACGGATTGATAGGTGACACCTGGCAGCAAAATCGACCACAGTAGTTCTTGGGGGAGTTTCAATATCCACGCGGGTCGTGGTGTGGTTGATACCACCTTGCTGCTTGGAAATTTGAGATGTGCGGTTGGTACCATTTTGCTGCTTGGAGGTTTGAGATATGCGGTTGGGTTGAGGTATGTGGTTAGTACCATCCTGCTCCTTGGAGGTTTGAGATATGCGGTTGGTTCGAGATATGCGGTTGGTTTGCAGAAGCCAAGGTAATCGAGAATGTGAAACATGCTGCCTGATGAGACTTGCCGTCTTGTTGTCGAAATGGATAAGACTCATCGACCTAGAAAGGAGGTTGCAAAGGTTTGCGAAAAGTTGTTACTATCTCCATCAAGGTCGCCCAGGCAGGCACCTGCAAGTGTACCCTAATTCTTCTCATACTGCAAGCCTACATTTACTAACCCTCTTTCGTCACTATTATTGTTATTATTATTATTACTGTCGTTTCTGTCATCGTCATCCTGTATCGTCGTGTTATCATCGTCTATCGTCGTCGTCGTCGTCTATCGTCGTCGTGTCCATTGTCGTTATGGTTTTCTCTACAGCCATCGTCCTTATTAGGTGTATTACGATTCACGTTGCAGAGGACACTGTGCAGCTAGCAAAACTCTTGTACAAAGGCGAGGTTACCTTCGTTTGTACTGTCCTCACTTACACACGACAGCAATAGCGGTAATGACTTTTTCAGCAGTGCATCAGGTGACACCACGACTACAACACGATCTGCATTAAATACAACTCCATACGCCTGGTGGACAGCTCTGGTTCCCACCATATTCTACGATGCCGATGATTAAAACAAGATTGTGTGTATAAATGGCTTGAAATTCCAATTATTTGACAATTCCTCCGTGCGGGATATCAAGAGAGTGAGTTTACAGGAAAAGAGCAACAACAACGCCAACAACTGCAAGATGACCAACGGTGTTCTGCGCAGCACCAGCTGTTGGCACAGAAGAAGGACCCGTACTGGAAGGAGAACCCGGAGTGCCTGTGGGACCGCTTGGGGTTCGAGTTGCAGAAGAAGAAGGGGTAGTGGACTGGCCGGGTTGACCAGACTGACCAGGTTGGGTAGATTGGCCAGGTTGACCGGGTTGACCGGGCTGACCGGGCTGACCCGGCTGGCCAGGTTGGCCCGGAGTACCAGGTGCGCCGGGGTTGCTGGTAGGAGCTCCGGGAGCACCACTGCCGCCCGGGGTCGTTGTTGGGGCAGTACCGTTACCACGCGGGACAGTTGTCGGAATAGTGCCATTGCCGCGAGACATCGAGGGGGCAATGCCATTACCACGAGAAGTCGTCGGAGCAGTGCCGTTACCGCGACCGCCCCCACCACCACCGCTGCCACCACCGCTACCGCCACCTCCGCCGCCAGTACCAGGGCCTGTCGGTTCGGGCATGGGAAATGTGAATCCAAACGTCGAAGAGCTCCTCGTCATCATGGAACCGCCGCCACCGCGTCCACCGCCAGCACCGGTACCGTTACCACCGGGAGCCATTGTCCCGGTAGGTCTCCCGACGGGGTATGTCTGAGAGCCCGTGACGGCGGAGTACGGAGTGCACACGCTGGGCGGGAGGAGGAAGGGCTGAGGGCTGGCATAGACGACGCAGTTCTTCTCGCAAGCGGCATCGCCGGCGTCGGCGTTGCTCATCCAGCACTGCGCGGGCTGGACGCCGCGGGGGTACTCCCCGGCGAGGTTGTTTGTGCAGCGGCCCGGCTGTCCCTTGCCTTGGGCGTTGCAGCGGATAATGATGTCTGTGCCGAAGGAGTCGCCGGCGCACCATTGGGAGTTGGCGCGCGAGCAGGTGTATACGCCTGTTGTTTGGTTGCTGTACGTTGCGTGTTAGTGGCGTGGAGGGAGGGACGTTGAGTGATGGAAGGGAGGGAGGGGACTGACTATGTGTAATCGGCTGATGCCAGGGCCGACATGGCCAACAATATGGAGGCGTGTGTCTTCATCTTTTGTGGTTTGCAGTGTATGTTCTGCTTGCTTCCTTGGTGTTGAAATATTTATGAACCAAGACGACTGGATAGTGTAAGTGAGAGGGCAGATAGTGTATATATAAAGCAAAGCACACAAAAACGAGTGATGTGATGCTTATGCTATAATATGATGCAACTGACGATGAGTGAAGATGGGATGGTCAAAACATTCGGCAAGTAAGGGTGGGTGTTGCAAGCAAGGGCATCCATATATAAATGGTGAAAGATGGTGTGAGCTTGTTAGCCGCGACGGCGGCGAGAGAAGAAACGTCGAAAGCCATCTTCGGGCGCGCGTGGGATGGAGAGGCTGGGATGGGCGAGCTAACGCAAGCAAGCAACGCAAGCAAGTAAGGCAACCCTTTCCACCCATCCACGCAAAAGCTGGACTCGCGCGGAGAGAGAGACAAGAAACGTTGAGACACGAGAAAGGGACAGGTTGACGGTACTGGCGCAGCCGGGCTGGGCTGAGGCTGGTAGCGGCGCACGCGGGTTTCCCGATGAGACGAAATCGGGGCGCTCCTCGGTCTATTGGGCGGACTTTGCATCTGACAGATACGGCTGCCCTTCGCATTTCTCGGCCAATCTTTCCTTTCTTCCTTTTCTCATAGCTTTCGTTCAAGTATCATTTTTTGTGTGATCTTAGCCTGGAGCCGTACCTGGCTGACTAGAATGTGTCCGAGAGCGTTTGTGTAGGTTTCGCGCCGGTCTACCTCGCCTGGGTGCGATATGCGGGAAACGATGGTGTGAGATGTTTCTGCAACCAGGATCTCGGCAGAAGTCTCCGATGGACCGGGACAAGGTATTTTTGGCGTTTGGGAGGGTCAGTGAATGCCAGTGGCAGGCAAGGGAAGCCCACATCGCAATGTCTCGCCCTCAGGAAGACGAGAGGAGAGACGGGGAGGATGACCGTGTCGCTGACATCACGAAACGGAATTCCAACCTCTTGTGGCTACGCATTCTGCAGAAACTGCCAGAATGTTGTTTCCGGCCCGTCGCATCTTCGAGATGCCTTCACATCTACTCCAGATTGACCCGTTAGTAGGTTGCAGTTCCTTAGAGGTGTTGTCAGTTCCATGAGGCGAGGAGCAGATTTCCACCTGTGGAACTCTACGCCAGGACACTGGAGAGGTCGAACAACTCCGGGAAGAGCCATCTTTGATTGGATTTGCAACCGTACGCCATCTTCAAGTCCTCGCAGACAATGACTCTGCCGACGGGCAATTTCCAACACCGGGCACCCGCTACCGAGTGAGACAAGCCGATACAATGCAAACCTGCAGGTGGCCGGGGCAAAAACGCTCTCTCTCCAGCCCGGAAACAAACAACCCTCACTTCCATGAGAAATCGCGGCGACAACACGTGCAGGCCTTCAAGCCACCCTCCGTCGCAGAATCTTCATCATACATGGGTCATCAGCGCAAGGAATGACTCTCGACCAAGTCCGTTATCCGCTCCGAGTCGCCAAGGTGGGATGATGGGACGGAGCAGTCGCGGATGATCCGGAATTCGGAGCTGGGGCGCAAACATGGTCTGCGAAATAAACGTGCGTCATTGCCACGGAGAAGCCAGCGTGACCGGATCTGAGATTCCACTCGCCATGACAGATGCTAAGCTTCTTGCCCCGTGAACTCTGCTGTTGTAGCTGCCCAGCTGTGGCACGACACTGCGCAGTGTGTAGCTGAGATCGCGAGATTGTCGAATGAGAACGAGTAGACGGTTTGACAGCTGCTTAACCTACGGCGATGACGGACGCTCGGTAGCTAGCGAAGGCACCGCCTCGTGGCCCGCGGTGCCGATTAAGCTTGAGGCTTGACACTTGTGGCGAGACCCGAAGGAAACCAACGTTTTTGACCGTATCCTTTCAGCTGGACAAGCCTCGATGGCGTTGAGTGAAAGCACGGCACAATGCTATTCTTATCCTTGACTCACGTACACGATCTGCTGGCTGCGGCCGTGATTTCTGTCGTAACCAACGCCGTTGACGATACTATCGAAATCATGCAACTTGCATGTCCGCCGTTCGCGTATCTCAAAAGAGTCACCTAAAGAAAAGGCATGCCTGGGCAGTCGGCCTCCACCGGCGCACCCAGCGCACCCAGCGCGCTGGAATGTTCCCCCCTGCCCTTAACCAGCCTAACCCTGTAACGAAAATAGAAAACCACCCAAGAGGCCCTGTCCGATTCGTCCCCGCCGCTACCGAAAACACACAGGCGCCTTTGGGTCCCGTCCGTGCTGCCCCCCCTCCCCCCCACTAACTCTAACAGAGACCTCCGTCGGTCTCCCTCGGCCCCCAAATCGCGATGCGAGCTCCGATGCGCTGCACATTCCAGACGCGGGTTGGGTTTTTGGCAGCTGAGGGAGATGGCGAGCGCGACGGGGTGGGAGGGCAGTCCTGACTTCTCTTGCTCTCAGCTGACCCGCCTCGGCTATGGGTGTGTAACGTGTGAAGGAGAATGGGCGACGTTGGGGGTGATGTCATTGCTGCCCCCCTACGAGCGACATGTTGAATGTTAGCTTACACGACGAAGCAATCTTTTCCAAGGTTGTAAAATAGTTGCTCAATCAGGCGTGATGCTCTTCCTCGGAGGTCTTGAGGTATAATTTTCTATATGAGACTAACCATATTTAGTGTATTGTAGCAATTCTTCATGTTCTTCATCTTTGTTTTCTCTCTTCCAGCTCATGGTTGTCTGTGTCGCCGTCGTTGTCTTTTCTACGATTGTCGTTTCGCCGTCTCAACAGTAATATGACTTGATCATTCTTCGACGTGCTTTATTTCTTCTCTCATAGACTCGTGATAAACATAGCAACAGCCCACCGACCGCGACACCAATCACCAACTTTTCCTCTCACCACCACCCACTAACCAACGCCTGTTGTAGAAACTTCATCACTAGGCTGCCAAGAATCATATCTGACCACAGAAGTATCCTTGACACCCTAGATCCCCATGATGCACATTATGTGATTACAACTCCTCCGAAGCAGACTCGGTCTCGTTAACCATGGCGCTGAGGGGTCCGCGCTTGACCATGATGCTCATGATCTCGTACAGAGCGTCGGCCGCGGCCATGGTGGTGTGCTCGGCGTTGGTGTCGTACGCAGGCTGTGCGAGTCGGCATGTTAGTCTCGGTTTCCGCAACAACCATTCCAATCGTACGGGGAAAACTTACAGCGACCTCGACGATATCCGCAGCAATCAGATTGAGGCTTTCAAGTCCACGCAGAATAGTGCGAAGCTCACGAGTAGACCAACCGCCAGTTTCAGGGGTACCAGTAGCAGGGGCGACTGCACAACGCCAGTTAGCATGCCTTTTTCTTCTTCCAACAAAACACGAAGCACTTGCCCACTTACAGGCGGGGTCGAGGGTGTCAATGTCCAGAGACAGGTAGACGGGGTTCTTGGTGCCGACGCGGTCGATGATTCTCTTGATGATGCCGTCGGTGCCGATGGTGTCGATCTCGCGGGCCTCGACGATCTCGAAGCCGCAGTACCCGTCGTTCTCGTAGTCGCTGGGGCCGCTAAGCGTGGTGCGGATACCGGCGTGGATGTTGGAGTCGTTGCGGAGGAGGCCTTCCTGGGAGGCGTGGTAGAAGTAGGTGCCGTGGTTGATGCTGGCGACCTCGGAAGGCGAGCCGCCGAAGACCTTCGGGCGCCCTGACTCTGGTTAGCACCCGAAAAGCGATTCATCTGCTGAAGGATACTCACAGGTGTCGAGATGGCTGTCGAAGTGTATGACGGACACGGGGCCGTAGGCACGGTTGATGGAGCGTAGCAGGGGGAGGGTGATGGTGTGGTCACCGCCGAGGGTGATGACACGGGGCAGAGTCCGCGAGTTCTTGGCCGGGCCCTTCTTCGCCGCATCCGTGGCAGGCTTGCGGGTGAGGATGTTGAAGTGGCCCTCCTCGATCTGGTGAAGAGCCCAGGTGTTGTCATAGCTATTATGATGTAAGTACAAGCAAGGAGAATGCCAGAAAAGACATACCTGGTCACGGGAATGTCGCCGCAGTCGAGGACGGTAGCCCAGCTGTTGAAAGGGTTCGTGTCCAAGGGGACGTTGTATCCTCCGCTTGAAGAGAGTCAGTGATGGTGTTGTGATGATGCGCTCATATGGATCTTACTAGAGGTTCAGGCGACGAGAGCCCTGACGGATACCGGAAGGTCCGAAACGAGCACCGGGGCGGTAGGAGGTACCAGTGTCAAAGGGAGCACCTTTACAAAGTTAGCGTAGCTCGAGTAGACGGCACTGAAAGGTCTTCTTACCAATGAAAGCAATATCGTACTGGACGTTGTTCTGCGCCAGACACGGCTGGTAAGGCAAACGACCAAAGGTGGAAATGCCCGAGAACACAGAGTCGGCCTGGGGCTGTCAGTGACATGATGTAGAAGCACTTGCTTAAGCTCTGCGCACCTGAGTACCGCCATCACCCGGCAGAGTGTTGTACCAGAGAGACTGGTGAGGTCCAGACATGGACTTCTGGTCATGGTCTCCGTGACCGTAGACGGTTGCCGTGAGGGCAAGAGCGAGAAGACTCCGGGAAATCATGTTGCTGACGGTCGATTGGAGCGAATCTTTGTCAATGGCTACAGTAAATCATACAGAATTTCGTGCGGGCGAAGACTGAGCTTTTAAAACAGAACTCTCGGGTAGCTGCAAGGTCCGAGAGATTCTAGAAAAGATTGGCCGTCGAGCTCGACAGCTCTTCTCCACGCATGGAGGCCCAGTGCAGCATTACGCAGGGACTGGGACCAGCTCCCAGGCTTATCGTCTACGGATTGGCCACACCGACAGAAGATCCCTGGGACGGGACTGGTCAATGGACATCTTCAGATGCATCTCCATGCAAACATATTGACGTGTTCATGTTAGGTAAAGGCGAACCCATGGAAGAGATGCCGGGCCAGATGCGGGGCAGAGATAAAGCTCCCTCCTCCATGAGGGTCATGATGCTTGCAAGATCAGCGCAGATGCTTGGTTCAAGCTTTCCATTGGGTTTGCAAAGTCAATTCTGCACTCCGGACGGAGACCCCAGGCCAAACACTCGCTTGAGCTCATGGCAGGGTTGTGCCGACCAAGGAGGGCCGGCGGCGAGGTTCTAGCTTGAGAGGATAGAGGACGTCCCGAAGGTCTGTGAACGATCTCTACGCTCTGAATGGCATGAGTAAGGCGGGGTCGTTCTGGAGTGTTGTCGGTGATATGATGCAAACTATGATAGAGATAAGCCGGAATGGGCTCCAGAGATGCATGTTCTGCAGGGCCGCCGGTTGGGTGTTGGAAAGAGCCATAGAGTCGTTACAGCACAACCTTAGCTCCGCGGGGAACGCCCGTCACATCGGTAGAGCCAGGCATGAAGCAGCCAATGAAGACGGCTTCGAAGTGTTCATGAGTCGTTGAATGTGCAAAGAACCGTCTGTTTGGCGTCCTTGTTGAAGGAGATGCATTGTCAAAGGCTCCTCAGACTTGGAGGTCCTGTCGATGACGTGGGGCGTCACCCACGCGGGGCTGATAAGATAAAGCTACGCCACGCTAGCACATGCAAGCTGTGCTGAGCGCTTACCCGAATAGGGAAACGGGGAGCAACCGCCACCTTGGGGCCGTCTGCTCTATCCCGTGCGGTCGGCGACAGTTCGCCGTGATAAACATGAAGAACTCGGCAGTGGCCAAGATCCGGAGCCATGGAGTAGATAAGAGTGTCGCCGACCCCAGGGATCCTTTCGCTAGGCTTTTCAACAGCCCTATGTCCGTCCTTCTTCATCACGCCGCTCGGGTGTAGTGGCCGCGGCCATGTCCATTGGTCAGCATTTCGTCGAAGTCGCAGCAGCTCTCTACCACCGCTTGAAACCTCCGACCCCGACACGGCAACCACCTAGCAAAGTTGAGCACGCACTTTGTTTTTGGCTTGTGAACACAGGTTTCCGTCCGGTCCGGTAGCTATCATCAAGGTCTGGGCTCCTGCGGACCGAGGGGGCCGAGCTTCACGGGAGCTTAGGCGCCCGGACCCGCAGGTGCTCCGCTCCGCTGGCGTGGACACCGACGGAGGCTTCACGAGGTGTTTTACGGGCTGAAACCAGACCTACCGGCCGGCTGAGTGGAACTGGAGGACACATGGAACAAAGCTGACAAGCTTGACTCGAGAAGCTCGCTGCTCAGCGAGAAACCCAAAAGTTTCGAGCAAAACCTTGACGCAGGCTCGAAGCAAGACCTGAATCGGCGGGTTCGTGGCAGCGCCGGGCAAGCTCTTTATTGGCGACCGGGACAAATCCCGTGTTCCGATGAGGTGTTGATCTCGTACATGGCAGGGGCGCCGGTAGATCCGTCTCGCCTCGTATGCTCTTGTGCAGCCACTGCAGTGGTCCTGTTTCTGAATCTGCGGGTGGTTTCATGCAGGAAGCCAAAGAAGAGCGCTGATTGCTTCGCCCTTTGCAGAGCTTGCAGGCAGTTCTCATCTGTCTCGGAGCAATTTACAATTCATCAGACGCCAGTTGTGGGCGAGGGAGGGAGAGAGAGAGAGAGAACGCGGGCCGAGACAGTGCCGAGTGACACTTCGCTTGCTCCTCGCTTCTCATACGTGGCTCCGACACTGGTAGCATTTCTGTGCGCATCAGTGTCGTGTGCTGCGACGACGAAAGCTGGTGGTAACAGACTGCACTGAAGGTACTTTGAGGTAGGTAAGGTAAGGTAAGGTAAGGCGCGTGGCCAGACCAGTCGGAGAGGGGCATGTGTGAAGAGGATGGAGATCAAAGACATGAAGACGGCCCTGTCCGGCGGCCGGTCCAACCGGAGCAGAGCAAGGTGAGAGAAAGAGAGGGAGGAAGAGCAAGAGGACGTGGAAGGGGGGGGAGACAGAGAGATGGGCTAGGGAGGAGCCGGGTTGGGTTGGGGGAGAAAAGAAGAAGAAGCTGGTTCTGCGGCAGAGGGGTCAAAAGTTGGCAGTCAGTTGGCACGACTTTGCAGGAGAAGGAGACTACAGCTGCAGGAGGATGCAACCACTAACGGGACGCAGCCTATGACAGCACGGCGTGGGCCTGGAGCTGCTGGAAGAACGGGCAACGGCCCCACTTTGCCCGGCGTCCTTCAGCGCTCGCAGCGCCTTCCCACCACGCTACGACGCGGGCGAGGTGGTGGTGCCGTTCCTCATTCGGCCCCCCTGGCGGAGCTACTGCTGCTTGCTACACGTATCTTCCTTGTAAGACCTGCGTACCGCGCGCGGTATCCGGACTGGAGGAGAGGCACTTAGCAGGAGATAGGAGGGCAAAAAACAATTGTGCGGTGCGCAGGTGGACAAAACGAAGGCGTCTAGTTGGCACTTACCTAGCTAGAAGTACCTAAGGTAAGGTATCCGGACGAGGAATGGAAGGGATCTTGGCTTGCAACGGGGGCTGCTGGATGGACCCTTTGATCGGACATTCGTTCCCTGCCCCCCTCCTTTTTTTTTTTTTTTTTTTCTTGCTTTCATTTTTTGTGCTTTTTTCTTGCAGTTCGGGGCAGCTCTTACATACGCCGAGTCGAGGCTTGGCCCGGGCTTAGAAGTCCCAGATCCACTGTTCTCTGAGGTGAGTGACGCTTGCTGGAAATGCGCAGCAGGTCACCTGGCAAGTCCACTTGCTGTTTGCCAATCGCGTTGGGCATCTTTCTTTGGTATGCTATCCTTGGCTGGGTGGCATGGAACACCGTGAGCAGGACAGAAAGCCCCACGCTCCCACGCACTTTTAGAATCGAGACAGGAAGGAGAAGAGGAATAGGTAGGGAAGAGGTATCTTGACAGCTCTACACGTAGGGAAACACCCAGCAAGACGGTCGTGACCTCACCTTGTTGCGTCCCGCTAGCCTGGATGTGCTCTGCACCGTCTACCAATAAGGCACCGCCAACCTGCTGCTGCTGAGTGTTCGTACCCGGACTTGTCCTTGTACTGGAGTACCTTACCTTCATCACCACCAGCTCTGCCCACCGCAGGTAAGGTAACTTGCGCCAACCTAGGTCCAAGACCTGCCGCATTCTCTGCTGCTACTGCTGCCCACCTTTGACCAGGCAGAACGGGACAGGACAGGACAGACAGACCTAAGAAAGAGCACTTCTTTTTTCTGCGTCAGACCCTTTCCCGCCCTGCCAATCATCCTTCCCGTCATTCTTTTTCCCAACTGTTCGTCCGCCTCCATCGTCTCAACCTCCTGAAGCCGTGTGCTGCACCAAAATAGCGCCAGAGTCCGTCCGCATCGTCGGGGCCCTGGATTTGCTTCCGCTGCTGCTGCTGCTGCTCCTTTTCCTTGCCTCGACTAGCACGCGCTGCTTCTCAGCTATAATCTCACCTTTCATCCCGTCTCGTTCATCTCCTTACGTCGGTCTGTGCGAACAAACAACCCGATCGAATCGATTCGCATCGCGCCCCTTCATTCGGCTCACACAGCAGCGACTGTTCATCCGCCCTGCTCTCAGAACAGACCCTGCGCCTGCATCGTGACCGACCAACTGACACCACTTTTCGTTCCCCTCGGACTTCGTCTCTTCTTCCTCTTCTTCTTCAACCACCGCTGTGTCCGTCTTATCCTCTCGCTGGACTGAACCACTTTCGGGCTCGTGTTCCGTCTCATTGTGTCGACAATCGTCCTTCACTGCTACGACCTCTTCCCGTGGGTGCGGCGTTGGACCAGACCCTGACGCGATTCGCCAACGAAGTCGTTCTGTTTCAATGTCTCACACGTACCCTTGAGACTTTCGCCTCACCCCGACATCCCTCCCCACTACGCACCACGCAGTACGCACTGCGACCTTCGTACTTTACCCGCCGCCTCGCTCTCCAACTTGTCATTTGCAACCACTGCCACACCCTCGCGCGTCGCAGCATCACCTTCGCCTACCTATGAACTTCACTCTACCCAGTATGCAAATGACCTTCGCCCGCTCAAAGCCTCGCACCGCATCATAACCTGCGACGGGTTAATGTGTGTGCATTTGGCATGCATCGCCAGCCTGCAGACCGCAACACACCGATAGACGCTTGCGAAAATGACAGCCGCTGCTAATTCAAACTCATCAACCATGGCAGCGCGAACTGCAAACTACGCTTATGGCTCGCCAAATGGCACCTTGGTAGGGCAGAGAATGTTCAAGAAACACAAAGTGCTTCCGCATCCAAGAAAGCAATCCAGCGAAACCCAATCATACGAAGTCCAGTCGACTCCCAGAAGATACGGTTCCCTCACAGACAGCCCCGTGTCGCGAGCAGATGCGTCGCAACGCTCCGCTTCCCAAACCTTGAGGCATCAGTCGAGGCGGATAGGAAGCGGCCCGGATCTACCTCCGACGCCGCCTTCCCACTCGCGTACATCGTCAAGCACTCACTCGATCCCGCCTCCGAGCCCGTCTCCCGAGAATGTGTCGCAAACGCCAACCACTCCAGCGCGTGCGCCTGCGACTCCTCCAAACCAGAAGAGTCCGCCCACTCCAGACGTAACACCTCCCCAGCCTGTGACGCGGCCCAAGGCTGTACGACCGATTCCGATGGATCGCACAGTCTCCAAGGCGACAACAGCGACTGCCGAGTCTCGGGCCGAGTCGTTTCGAACAGCCAGAGAGGAGCCGTATTCTTCGGAGGAAGACGACTTGCAGTCGACCGTGAGACCCAATGCTTTATCGGCAAGAACGTCATCTCAAAATACCGTCCGGCATGCGGCTGAACCCCAAACGAAACCGCCGGCTCCAGTCGGCCTTGGCTTGGGTCTGGAGTCACCCCAGGAGGAGGAGCTTCCAACACCAAAGAAGGGCGACTTTGGCACTTTTGATGGAGAGTGGGCCTCGAACAGCGGAGTCGAACAGGAATGGGACGATAATCTTGGAAGGAACGTCACGGTAAGAAAACGGCGCCAGGCACCCGAAAAGGCATCAGATAAGGAATCTATGATCGCGTCACGCTACGAACCGCGTCGTGAAAAGCGCAAAGTCGAGATTCTGGAGGATCGTGTCGTAACTCCGACAAACGCTACAAGGGCAGTTCGAGCGATGTCCCGTGGTGACAGAGCTACGTTTTATGCGCCTAGTGAGATTGCCTGGTCAAGAACACCAGCCACCGAGGCTTCTGTCAACGCAGATTCCCGCAGGTTTTCAGGCATGTCCGCCAAGTCGACAAAATCGAATGCATCGACGGTGGTGGAAGCAATCTTGGTAGATGCTCCTGCTATCCCCCATAGGCGGCAGACCCTGAGGCATGTGCGAAAGCAAGTGGGACTACGAGATTCTGGATCAGACCTGTCTCCTCTGAGTTCTGCGGCGAACTCATCTGTGCAGATTGAAGAATCGCCGAGACGCCCCAGACCTTTGGCTCGCCCCACCGACGCTCGAAACAACAGCTATGCATCGAACACGACTTTCAACTCGATGTCGAGCGGTAGGGCACGCAAGGAAATCTGGAAGAGCGGTGCTATCCCAGTTGTCGTTGTGCCGGATCGACGATCGTCTGTTAAGTCCAAATCGAGCAGAACTCCGTCACTTCGGTCCACCAGCAGTCGCCGGTCCAAGCGAAGCGCCAGTCTGAGCTCAGCAACTCGCGCAAACGGGTCGCGAACAACCACCGACTTGCCGACACCCATCTTTGACCGACCCGGCCGGCGAAGCCGGACCTTGTCGGAGTCAGACGGGTCGGACCAGCGTACGATCGACTACCCTCCAGTCATTCCCAAGCGCTCTTCCTCCTTGTCGGCCCCAACAAGCCGCAATACCTCCCGCGCAGGTTCGCTCACCGCGGAGAGTTTGAAGGCTCAGAGCGCTTTGCTCAACCAGCAATCTGGACATGAAACAAGAGCACCCGCCCTGACCCTTCAGAGGGCTCAGTCTTCAGAGACAGACAACGGCCACCATCATCGGGACCACAAGCACAATGTTGACCACCATGGAGACCCCTTCTTTGGAAAGCGGCTGGACGCACATAACACACCTTTCTCCGCAACCTCAGTAGAGACTAACGGTACTGCCCCCGAGGTATCAGAAGCAAAGGCTGTGAGCCTCTATCCCCACCAAAACTCATCTGTCCTCGTTGTCAATCATTCCAACAAGCCTTCTGAGAGCTCAAGCACTGAGTCGTCTCAGACGGATTCGGAATTTTTGAGACCGCCCCAACGACCGACAATCACCACCACTGGCCCAGACGGCGAGGAGGGCTTCATGACTCCTCCGCAGCAGCGTTCCGTGGATAACGTGGATTCTCCGTTGCGCAATCCACGCGCCGCTCCACCGGTACCTCCATTCATTCCGCCGGCGATTCAGTTCATTCCTGCTACGCCCTCGGGTCTTACGCCTCATCACGAGAGACAGCGAAATATGGGCAACTACTTTGAGACCATGGTTGAAGAAGAGCCTCATCGGACCGGATCGATTGTGCGACGGGCGTTGACGCGAAGGCGGAATTCGGAGACGTATCCACCAAAGAGCGCCAGGCCTAGCCTTCTCACCCGAACCCTGTCCCTGACTAGGAGAGGATCTCTTTCTAGGTCATCACACAAGGACGAGTCCTCCGTGGAAGTACCATGCTCATGCCCTGAGTGCGAAGGACCTCCGCCTGAGGACGGCCGTCTCCATCCTCATTGGCGTCCGGCCTACTCCGACCCGGAGGATGACGTGTGGGAAAGAGAAATGGAAGATGAGCCAATCAGTCAGGTTTACCGGTACCCGCCGATTGATAACCGTCCTCAGCCTCCTCGCAGAAGGATCAGCGAGCGCGTGAGGAAGACTTTCGCAATTCTGCCTAACCGTGATGAGGGCCTTTCCTACTCTCCCCCTAGTCCGAATGAGCCGGAGCGCCGCACCATTCGCCGAACAGACAGTGGCAACCTGCGGGTTATGAGACGCAGGAGCAGCTTAGACTCTCTTCGCGACCAGTCGGACGACCCGCCGCCTTACGACAGTCAGGATGGCGATGGCCGAAGCGGGACAAGGGGCGAGGCAGGACCGAAAAGGAGACGACGCTTCTCACTCTCGGGCACGTTGGAAGGGCTGCAAAACATTCCGCGCCAACTGAACGAGCGTAAGCGCGAAAAGAGAACGCAGGAACTGCGACAGAAAATTAGTGGCCCACGCGAGGTGCGAGACGGTGTAGGGGAGGTGATACGGCGCAACACCTACCGCGAGATGCACCAACAAAGGCACTCGCCGTCGACCAATTTTTGATCTGCCGAATGATCAACACTAGCCACCAGGCGCTTTGCATGGGGCACTTATACATAATTTTATCAGGAAGGAATACCAAGGAGGGGCAGAAGGACATTATGACCGCTACGAACGATATCATTACGACTACAGGAACTTTTATGACCAAGGACGATACTCTTCACGAATCACGTGGTAGATATTTTCTTTTTCGGGAAACGGTGTTGACTTTGGGAGCTCGGAACGTCTATGATGATTTGGCTGGGATGGGCCTCGGAGCACGCACGACTGGTTCCGAGAACGATGGGACCACCATTGCTGTATCATATAGAAATTGCCCAAGAAGATACCACTTTGCAAGGGCGATGAACCCTTTGGCGCTGTAGTACAAACGTTCCTCTTTCGCGATGATGAATCTGATGTGATTGGTATGAATAGTCATCTACCGTGCCGTGCCATGAAGCTTTGCCCCTAAATATTTGACGCCTGAACACCATCCTCTACCCAAGAACAAACAAGCCTATCTACGAGGAAACGATGGCCGTGCGATCATCTCTTTTCCTGGCCCGGGGGTGCGCTACCAGGAGGGAACGCGCCTGGAGGTGCTCCAGGGAAGCCACCGGCACCTGGTGGCGGCATGCCAGGGAACTGGAAGTTGGGCGGGGGCAGAGAGCCCGGTGCGCCGGGAGGCGGGAAAGGAAGTCCTCCGGGGGGAGGGAACGGCAAGCCGCCGGGCGGCATCGCTCCGTTGGGGCCACCGGGGAAGGGAGGCATGGGCGGCATTCCGCGACCACCTGGACCGGGAGCTGTTGTCCCAAGCATGTCAGACGCGTGTTGTCGACGAGTTTCTATCGCAGTGGGAGAGGCGGCTTACGAGGAATCATGCCCTGAGGGAATGGGGGCGCGCCGGCGGGCATGCCGGGGAAGGGCGGCGGTACACCTCCGGGGAAGGGGAAGGGCGGTGGGAAGGCCTGGCCCGGCTGGTTCTGCGGCAGCATGGGGTTGTTGTGCGCTTGGCCTTCGGCGGCGTAGGACGAGGTGATGGAGTCGATGACGGACTGTGCCTTCTCATGGCCGATTTCTGCAAGAGGAAAGCTTCTGTCAGTCGTTTGCTCCAAGTATCGCGAGGCCGGAGATTTAGGGGAGGGCGGGAAACGAACGTTGGTAGTAGTCGACGACGTTGCGGAGGTGGTTTCGACCGCTGTTGTGCGCCTTCCGCACGCTCATGGAGTCGTGCGTCAGGTAGACGTCGCAGTAATCGCCTAGGCATGTCCGTTAGTCGATGTCGGAAGATTCGTGCGATCGCGAGCTATTGCGTGAGGATGGGGGGCCTTACAGAAGACTGCGAACTTGTTAGCTTTCGTTCTGACGCGCGACGGGGGACAGGTGATGTGGGAGCTTACACTTGGGCATCTTCGCGGTTGGATGTGTTCCGGAACGAAGGACTCGACGGTGGTTGATGCGAACGGAACAAAAGTATTGTTCCTCGAGACGAGCGCGCGTATCGTCGCATTCAATGGCGGGCGGGCTGGAGAAAGGAATACAGGCCCCGGGCAAATGCGGCGCGCCTCAGAGCGCCACACCAGCTTTGCTTGCTTGCCAGCACAGAAAAAAGCTACGAGGCTGGCCAATCATACAGAGCTGCCAAGCGTACAAGGCTGCCCCCCTCCTCAGCGGTGATTGGCTGTACGATTAACCTATCCCCATGGACAGGGGTGTCTGAGTGGCCCAGGCTCTCGAACGCGACAGATTGCCAAAAAATCCCCAAAGGGTGTGTGCATGGTTCCTTGGTACCACTTGTCATGGGCCTAGCTTCTCCTATCGCCAGCGCTGTCCACTACCTCAACCTCAGGGAGCTCTCACCACCATCTTGACAACCTCACCAACGCTCGACCTCCCCCCCTCCCGGGAACTGCAATCGAAACCCACCGATCCGAGCCGTTCGTCCCTTTCCTCGTCGTTTTTCGAGACAGATTGCACACATACACAACAATGGCGGCCACGAGATCATTGCTGCACTACGTGTGCGGCCTCGTCCTGCTCGCATGCTGCGCCCAGGCTCTGCGCTTCGACCTGCACGCCACGGGCTCCCACGAAGGCAAGAAGGAGCGATGCATCCGTAACTTTGTCGCGAGAGATACGCTGGTCGTCGTCACGGCGACTGTCGACGGCCACAAGGGTGACGGCATGGTCGTCAACATGCACGTACGTGGTCTCAAGGAAGAAGGGGCCCCTCTCTCTCTCGACTGGGGGTGTTGGTTCAATTGGATCGGCGCTCGAGGAGGGAGAAGGGGCGGGGGAAAACCTCCCCTTTTGCAGCTCCTTTGGTGGCATACAGAAAAGGCTGACATACGGTTTGTGTGATTCCAGATCAGAGATGCTGTTGGCAACGACTACGGAAAGCCCAAGGATATTGCGGGCGGCGAGAAGCGCGTTGTCTTCACTTCCCACGCCGACGCTGCCTTTGACGTCTGCTTCGAAAACCTCCTGACTGGATGTACGTGGAATCCCCCTACACCGTCCTCTTGACTTGGCCATCCCCATTGCTCCCCGCTGCTACATGAAGGAACACTGAAGCTGACCCCTCCCACAACAGCCGGCCGCAGTGGCTCCACGAGCCGCCACATCGAGCTCGACATCGACATCGGCGCCGACGCAAAGGACTGGAACGCGATCCAGGCGACGGAGAAGCTCAAGCCCGTCGAGGCGGAGCTGAGGCGCATCGACGAGCTCGTCAGCGAGATCAACACCGAGATGGACTACCTGCGCGCGCGCGAGCACAAGCTGCGCGACACCAACGAGAGCACAAACACCCGCGTCAAGTGGTTCGGCATTGGCACCACCATGATCCTCGTCGGCCTCTGGGGCTGGCAGATCATGTACCTGAGGGCGTACTTCAGGTCCAAGCATCTCATCTAAAAACAAATCGCCCATTCCTTGTTTGTGGGCGACACGACGCAGGCAATACTGTTGTCTGTGGGCTGGCTCGCCAAAGAAACAAAAATCAAATTACGAAGTTTACAGAAGCATATCCGCGTTTTTGCCGCGGATGGATGGTGATGATGGAGTCAAATGCGATGCGACGGGACGGGCATCAACTCACCTCGAGGGTTTCCCGAGAGTGTTGTAGTGTATACATACCATGTTCACCATTTGAAAAAAGTCATGAATGATTACGGACATCACATACTGAAGGGACCTCATCATCATCAGAGTAGTCGTGTGCCACATGAGAATAACGTTCATTGCCACGGCTTGGATAAATTCACCGACCTCCAATCACCATCACTCACTCTGAACTGCAGTCCTTGTAGGTGATCCAGGGTCATCTACAGACAATCACCGATGCCAAGCAGAGGTAGAAGAATGCTGAGCTAGAAGCAAACAGCAGAGAAAAATTGGGTATTGTTCGACTGCCAAAACTCCCACTTCGTCCAGACGCAATCTGTCTGGTTTATCATGCCGTCGCCGACAGGAAAATAGCCCTGCCCTCGCCCTGCCCTGCCCTTCCCAGCGCCAAGCCATGCAATAACAAGAAACGCGTCGAAAGTAACATGTCTTGGTAAAACAGTTCCCCGCCCATCAAAGGTTTCATGAAGAAATCGAAAGGAGGCAAGTCCCTCTCCTTTCTTCCTCAGCCGCCGTGCCAATCATTATCTCGTCATAAGAGAAGAAAAACACACAAACTTGGGTTGCTCGATCGTGTATACATTATAATTCTGGTTGATCATGTGTCGCCCTCGGGCAGTATCCTACCCAGACTGCGCAGGACCTCCATGACGGGCATCTCTTTGGTGCCGACTGTGGCCTTCTCCCGCGTCTCACGCTCCTTGAGCCGCGCGGCGCTGAGAGAGAGCACCTTATCCGCCTCTCGGCCTGCCGTGTCGACCCGCTGCATAAGCTTGTGGACGCCGTCCGCGAGTTGGTCGACCTTGAACTCCAGCGTGGCCTGTGTGTTTTGGAGACTAGTGAGTGCCTTGGCGCGGATGGAGTCGAACGAGGATGATGGGTTCGTGAGCCAACTGAGCATCTGTGCCTCGCTGGGGTCGAGTACTGATGCGTCTGCCATGGCTGTTTGCGCAGGATCTGATTCAGGGAATAGCGGCGGGGCTTCTGTGCGGGACTTCTTCAATGCCAGCCACTTCTTCTTTTCCTCCTTCAACCTGTGCGGGATGTCAGAATTCCTGCGCGAACAAGCGTCATACCAGACCTAAACATACCTCTTAACCTTCGCTTCTAATTGTTCAATCTTCTCCTGGTGCTCAATGTTACGAGGATTAGGCTTGTATACCACGGGCACCTTTGGCCCCTCCTCTCGGCTAAACCAGTCGGAAAATTCTGACTTGTTCGCGAAATCTTTGAGTAGTTGCTCCTGGATGTATCGGGCTGCCAAAAGTTAGCTTTGTGAGAAAACATAGATTGCTACCCAACTCACCACCCAGAACCGCATTAGAGCCTGTTTTCCCATGCGGCGGCTTCTCCGATAATGCTCGCTCGCCGCACCAGGTCAGCAACTGCCTCATCCGCCGCGGCTCCATGAGACCCTCTGATTCGATATGTTTGTAGAATTCCGCTGTCTCCACCTCCCTGTGTGGGATGGCGTTGTGTCCGCTCTCAATCAGTGAGCTCGCTCTCCGGCCTCGCATGCCTGTGCTACTCCTTCGATTTCCGCCTCCCTTTTTCCGCATCTCCTTGTTCCGATTGATGACCGGTGTGTCGCTGATCGGGAGTGCAATCTTTGCCGACTCTACCGAGTCGTTCAAGACGCGCGGCGTAGACCGCCTGTCGACGTCCATCGGTTCTGAGCCTTCCGCCTCATCGTAAGTTTCCTCCGGAACAGGAGCTGGTCTCGATGCTCGTCTAGGTGCCGGCTTCTCCTCTGGTTTCTCCGCTGGGGCTGTAGAGTTGCGCGTACTGCGGCGCGTCGTCCGCTTAGGCGCGGGCGCGACCAACTGCGGTTCATCCTCATCGAGCACCTCCAAACTCGGTGGTCGTCGCGTTTTCGCCTTCGAAGTCGCAGTCTTCTTCACCACCGGTTCCTTAGAGGGTGTAGGTGCAGGCGCGGCCGCCGCAGCGCGTTCCTTCGGTGGTCTTCCTCTTCCGGACTTCTTTGGGGGCAATGGTGCGGGCTCCGGCTCTGGTTCTGACTCTGGCTGCGCGTTCTTAACACGCTTCGATTTCGATCCGCGTGTGAAATGGAAATCGCCATCGGCCTCATCGTAAGTCGCTGCGCGAGTTTTTAGCATCATGTCCGCCCCGCTGCCCCTGGGGCCTCATTCGGCTCCTCAAACTCACCCGCAAGGCGCTTGCTTTTCCTTCTTTCGGGCAATTCGTTGCTCATGCTAATGACTTGTAGCGGTTGACGGGTTCGTGTGACGGTCGTCATGGATGGCGCGTGTCAGGGAGCATATGGTCGGGAGGTTGATTGCCGGCGCTTCGGGTCCTGCAGTCGCGCTGGTTGCGATGCAGAATAATATCGCGTCAATCGCCGTTCCGACGCGATTTACAAGAATGATTAATGACTTGTCGCCGGCGGGCGTTCTGTCAATCGATTTTTGGCGGGGTTGTGTCGTTGGTGTCGCGTCTGTCGGTGTTGGCGGCGCGAAAGTGACGAGGTGCAGCTTCGTCTGCGATGTTGTTTACATGAGGGACCATTTACCCGTAGCCGCGCTAAGCCGCTTTCGGAAGTCCCACCACTCACCCACTCACCCCCCGAAAGGTAAGACCGCCTCACTGACATCACTTGCCTCCTAATTCAACTACACATATCCCATTCGCGTCGATATCTTACGAAGGGTCGAATGCTGCACTACGCGTCAATTGCCATCTATCATTAGATTAAACTTCACGTTAGATATTTCACGTGACAGGAAAGGCAAGAAAATCATTCAGTAAAATGTTATATTGACCTCAACGCATTGCTTCATGCAGCTGTTGTTACCATTGCCACGTCAATACTCGAATCAATAATAAAATAAAATCAACCGGTCCGGCAGATAACGGCGTGTGCCCGTCATCTACCCCTCGACGCCTGCCGCCTTTCAATGAACTTGCCTAACCCGAACTCCTTTTGATGTATATGCCTCGCATCTTGTGCCTTTCAATGAAGGAACATATGCGCCGTCGACAAGCCAATGACGCCTGCTAACCTCCCGCCTTCAACCCGAGGAGGGCTGCTCCTCTTCTTTCACAGCCCGTTCCCCAGCGAAACTCCATGATCCAATGGCAGAAGTGAAGTGGTGATGATGGAGCAGGTTTGTCGGAAAAATGATGGTACAGTCGAACCGCAAGTCAAGGCCAAGCCGAAGAAATGAAGAAAAGTTTCGTGCATGAGGGCGAGGAGGCCGACACATCCAAGAAGCACCTAGCATATTGCCCTGGCCTTGACGCAATCACGAGCGCTTCAGATTACGTATCACTTCTCTCATGAGAAACGTCGCTGGACACCCTGTCCAGCTGCCAAAACTTGCTGCTGGGGGATAGGCGCAGCCATGCCGTACGGGTTCATCTGGGGGTTGAAGGGCTCCATGGCCTGTTGCATGAACGCGCCGTGCAGACCCTGTTGCTGGGTGACAGGACAGTCCTTGTGTGCCAAAAGTAGCGTCTTCAGGTTTACAACTTCCTCCCGGAGCTGCGTTATTTGAGCTGTCAAGGCATCGTTCTCACTGCTGAACAGCTCAACCTTTGACTGGAGATTAGCCAGCCACTGCTTCTTGCGCTGGCGACACTTCAAGGCAGCGACTCTGCGATATTGGTTAGTCAAGGTCCACATCGTAAACACTACAAAACGTACCTGTTACGCTCCAAGAAGTTCTTTCGCTTCTCCTCGTCTGTCATCTTTGACTTGGAGCCGCCTTCCTTGTCGTCGTGCTTCTTCATATCATCATCGTCGTCTGAGTGGCTTTCATCACCATTCATGTCAGGAGGAGGCGACAGGTTGGTCTTGGCCTTCTTGCTTGGGGGTGCCTTTGCGGGAGGTTCTTCAGCCTTCCTGCGGCCATTGGTGACTGCGCCACCGGTCGAATTGCGCTTGCCCTTGCCACGGGTAGAAGGTCGAGCCTGCTCGCTCTCGTCCGAGGCGGCGCTTCCACCTTCGCTTACGCCTCTTACAGAAGATCCAGCACCGGCAGATCCTGCACCGTTCACGCTGCCCATTTGGGGAGAAGTCTCGACACTTTGGGCGGGTGCTGGCTGAGGTTGCGGGTGTGACTGAGCCTGCGTCGCTGGGGCGTATCCTGGCGGCTGCGCTCCGTTTCTACCTTGTGCAAGCATAAATAGACCGTTCGCCGCGTCGTTATCGTGGGGGTCGAAGGCACCGGGTTGCTTTGCTTCTGTTTTAACAACTGCGACACCGTTGGCCATCTCCTGCGGCTGAGAAGTGACCGAAGAAGCGGGCTGTTGCTGCTGGTTCTGAGGTTGGTTTTGGTTCTGGTTCTGGGTTTCACGCTTCGCTGCAGCACTCAAAGCCGTACGATGGAAGTCAATCGTACTGGGCGTGGCACCACCACTGGCAAGCTGAGCGAACAATTGCTGAGAATTAGGACTGGGGGCTGGGAACATAGATCCACTGCCTCCTGGTGTCAAGCCCGTCCTCAATGAAGACTCGTTCGGTGTAGGGAATCCGCCTCGGAGATGATGCGTATCGCTGAAGTAGTCACTTGTAGGGCCGGACAGCATAGCTGGACTCAGGGGGCCCGTT
Source organism: Colletotrichum gloeosporioides (assembly GCF_011800055.1). NCBI lineage: Eukaryota > Fungi > Ascomycota > Sordariomycetes > Glomerellales > Glomerellaceae > Colletotrichum > Colletotrichum gloeosporioides. The sequence continues at coordinate 1,795,076 of NW_025544662.1, read as the reverse complement.
CGAAGCGAGCCTCCTCCCCAGTTGAACGGCGTTGCACCGCTGCCAGGAAGCAGCGAGGATGGAGATGTCAACGCGGCTACAGATGGCAGTTTCGTGCCGCCAGGTGTCTCTGGCGCTCCGCCGCCGAAAGACTGCTCGAAGGGATTGGGCTCCAGACTGAGGGATGCAGCAGCTACGCCGCCAAAGTAGTCGGGAGTGTTTCCTGTAGCTTGTCCGGGTCGTGGGGGAGGTCCAAGAGGTTTCGCGCCGTCGGCATCGGGCTTCAGACTCGGGTCAGGTTGCTTTACTTCGGGAGCAGTGTCTAGAGGTAGGTGAGCAAGTGAACGACAACGAGGGATGGCAGTTGGCAACTGGAGGCCGTCACGACGACAGTAGCTTGCAGAGGATGTTCAACGTACCTTGACGAGGAGGACTGGCATTGTTTGACTGTTTGGGCGATTTGGTGTCACCCCCGGTCGAGGCGTCGGTCGGCGAAGTTCCCATGATGACGACGATGATGTATTATATTGGGGGAAAAGAGGGTTATTGACGTTTGTGGGGTAAGACGCCGATGGCAAAAAGTGACGGTGGCAGGGGGAGGTATGATGTGTGGTGGTGTTGGAAAAAGCCAGATGAGGTCAGAGGAGGATGGCACGCAGAAGGATAGGCTCAGAAGGATGACAGAGTGGAAGCGAAGGGGAGCGAAAATAGTCCCAAGGTGGGTTGGCAGGCGATACAGAGACAAGAGAGCCAAGTGTGAGAGGAAAGTTAGTCGTCAGAGGCAGCAGCTACGCTATTGCAGCGCTCCTCTGAATTGGAAGCGGCACAAGCTGGAATGGAGAAGCTTTCTGATGATCGACTGCGACGTATCTGGGAAGAGGGAAGAGTTGTTGACAGACTCTACGGCCGGCAACGAAGTCGTTCGAAGAAAGAAAAAAAAAAAAAAAAAAAACTGAGGTGGACTGCGTGTTGCGTCAGGTCTGCGCTGGATGTGTGCACCAGCGGAAGCGGCCAGATGCGATGGTCTGGGTGGTGGTTCTGGTGCTGCTGCTAGGTCGGGGGTGCAGAACGAGTCGAGGCGAGAGAAGGTTGTTGGGAAAAAACGGCAGACGTCACAGGTCAAGTATGACGTTGCGGAGGACGATTTTAAAAAAGGCGAAGGCGCACGAGAGAAAAGAAAATGGGTGGGCGGCGGCGCACACTCTGACACCAGCGCGCCCACGTTCAACCACGTCCACACGTACATGTCCATGTCCATGTCCCTGCCTGGTCCAGTGTCCCGTCTTGTCTTCTCTCTCTTTCTCGACGCCCACACCCATGCCCACGTCCACCGTCCACCCCCCGTTCCCCCGTCCCGGTTCCTTCGTGTTTCTTTTCCTTCCCTCCAACAGCGAATGCGACCAGTGCTGCTTGCTAATCGCACACGTACCTCAAGATGGACTCATCCAGATTGCTTCAAGCGGGTACCTCACTCTGCTACTGCTGGCTCAGGACCATGTTTTCCATGTTGCTCCTGCTTCCTGCGACTTCGGGCAGGTACTTCGTAGCTACCGGGCACGTAGCGAGCGCGCTTCCACGTCCCCCATCCCCCCGGCCTGCGAGAAACGCTGGGACGAAGTGGGGCGCTGTTTCCCGCACTGTGCGCTGACTGACCCAGGATATCCGTGGACGGCTTGCGAATGAGGAAAGGGTTCCACCACACCACAACCATCTGCCCAACAGGGTGCGCCAATGAGAAACGCATTTTTCTCGATAATGGCGTCGTTGGATTCTCCGTCCGCCGCCTCGCCTGGTGGTGAGGTGCGTCCATACCCGCTGTCTTCAGTTTCTGCCCGTTGTTGCAGTGCCCACTGCCAGGAGGTCGCACGACTCTCTACCTTCCTTCTTCTCGCTGGATCTTGCGCGCATCCCGTTGCCGTTCTGTATCAGCAGTGCCGATGGTGACATGGAGCTCAAAAACACTAAGGTTGGGTCTCCGTCTTTGTACCCATCCATCAAACTCCGTCCCATCTTGCTGCGTCAAGAAAGGAACGGTAGACAAGTCTGCCGAAGCCGCGCACCATTCTCGCGTCCCGTCTTGTCGCTCGACTCGGGCTTGCTTCCTCCCCTCCATCCCTCCATATCTCAACTGTTCTCATGGTTTTGCCTTTCGCCTTCTTGCCTTCGCCCTATCTTTGATTTATCAGCTGAAGAAACTGATCGTTTGTTGCTGCGGTGCCTCGGCGGCTCGGCCAGTGCTTCCCCTGGCTGGCAATCTGCACACCACTATCCGACCTTGTCCGTTACCGACGGTGATGTCGGAGTACTTCTCTCTACGACTTTTATTGATCTCGTCGTCCACCGTGCCGCCCCCCTCGTCTTGTCGTCTTCGAGTCAAAATCCGACACACTGTATGATGCGATGTTGACCGTTGTCCTGCAGAAGCGAGTCGGCCGAGACGCGAATTCGCACTGTCTGGTGCGGGCCACCCGCCGGCCTACGTATACTGTCGACGTATGATATGGCTTGGAATGCAACCTCCAAGGGGGTCCGTATGCCCCCGTAATGCAGCAGCCAGTATGTGCAGCCAACGTTTTCTACTGTGGCCGCTGTCTCCATCTGGTGGCCCCCGCCCCATCCCCGACCCCTGCATTGATTGCATCACTTTTCTCTTAGTCGCAATCATCGTAACCCGCCCATCGTCGCTTTTCTCACTCGTCCGCAGGCTGCCCGTGCCCTTTTTTTTTTTTTTTTTTTTCCCTCCNGGCTGCCCGGGCCCTTTTTTTTTTTTTTTTTTTCCGTCCCCTGCTCCTCCCGAAAGTGGCTCCGCGCCAGACTTCACGATCGCCCACTGCCCGGCCCTTCATAACTGCCTGCCGAGCCGCGTTCTTCTTCTCCTACATGAACCCGGGCTCATCCACCAAGGCACCGGAAACCCAGTACATTGTTCTCGCCAAACCAGCAATTCGCACCGCCTGGCCTTGTCTTTCATGGTCTAGACCTGTCAACGCCATCGGACCATCTGCACCGTGTGTGCTATATCGAGTGTCTATAGATGCAGCCGCCAGTCATCCGGAGGAATCTGGCCACCAAGAAGAGCGTTACGGTGAACTGATCGGCACTCATTATTGCTCTTTTGGAGCAAACGACACCCTCCCCCATCGCGATCTGGTCTTTCAGCCTGAACAGTGCGACCATGAACTGTCTTCCATATTGAATACCCTCCGCTCTCAACTGCTATCGACTTACGGCTGCCACGCGAAACTTTGCTGTGTCAGACTGTGTTGTTCCATCTGGGAGCAAGCAAACCATGACGGTCTTGTTCTTGTTTTCGCGGATTTCTAATCTGCATCTACATGACCCGGTTGCCGACACGAGCGAGGGATGGCCGGGCAAACAGCGGAAATCAGAACGGCTGCCAATGGAAGTGGCAAATTGCTTACTCCCGCCGCCAATGAGAAGCTGCGATGGAGAGGACTCGGTCAGGGAGGCCTGGCATCGAGTCCCCCCGCCTTAACTGGACGACTGCTGATTCCAACAAATTGCGTCACAGCGCTAGTATGCTGTCGAGCCACGTTCACAAAGTCCCTTTACGAACAGAAACCCCAGATACGGCGAGCGCAAAACACATGCCCATTGTGTCGGAAACCCTTTCTCGATAGTGCACGCAAACTGCCATTACTGTCGGAACTCAATGTTCTATCACCGATACGGATCCCAAATTGGTATGAAGATCAACAAGTAGCAGCTTTCGCGGGCAAGCAGCAGTGTCTAGCGGGTGTGCGACGCGATGGGCTCATCCTTTCAGACACGCATTACGTCACGGGTTTACTGACAATATCTGTTTTTAGTTTGGGACGGAAGATTGATAGAGTTCTCGAAAACGGCACCAGATGCGCTCGAGGGCCATGGCTTGGGCCAATGTCTGAACGAAAAGGGGGCGCACTGTCCCGGATACTTTTCAGCTTTTTTCCTTCGCATTGGTGGCGTCACAGAACATGACGTAATTGTGTCTCGTCAAACTATCAACGAATGGGATACCTTTGTAGTCTCCCAGCGGAAGCAGCCAAGCAGATGATAGTAAATGCCTTGCCGCGACTGGTTGTCCGGCACCATCGGGAGCGCATGTCGAGGAGGGGTGGTGCATGGTGCGGAAAGCGCATCGTAGTGCATCGCATCGTATGGCGAGGCATTGCCAGGCAGTGAATAGCCCAAACACTACGATGGCACACCTTGTCCACCAGACGGGCGGTTCAGCCCAGTCGCGCGGACGGTGTCTCGAACTGGAGTCTTTTCATCGACGATGAATCCGCGATCTAAGCAGAAGTTCTCTACACAGTCTTTTCGACCCACAGGTTCGCTACGAGATGACGGCGTGCTCCCGTCCACGTCCATAGTCGCTTCCGCTAGGATGGTGCCGATTCGGTTCAGTGCTTGGCCTCCGAGGCGTTGAGCTTTTGGACCGACCTTGAGCGGCGCGAGACTGCAGATTCACATCAAAACGGATACGTATCTCCGGAGTAGAGCTGTCTCGTCGGTTACCGTCTTATGACGCACTAGACCCAGAATGCCACCCCTGCGACCCGCCACCCACAGGATACACTGTGCTGGAAGTTTGAATTTCGCGACCGCGCCGCACCACACTGTACGGATGACCTGCCGGCTCCATCCTTGATGCATCTGGAGCTCCAAGGCGCACCCCCCAACGGCACGATACGGCGACTTGGCTTTCCTGTACGGAGCACGGAGGAGTCGCGTTTTGAGCAAACAATGTCCTCCGGCAGCATTCTGACAGAACAATGACGGATCGACACTTCTGGTCTATTGGATGCGACGGCACGTCTGATATCCATCAAGCTGGTTCCCGCTCGGCGCTGTGCGTCTCTGCTTATCTTGAGATAATCGATCTTGAGCCGATACGACGCCAGGACAACGGGAGCCATTCCAGCTCGGACTTCTCGACATGTCGTCTCGCATCTTGGTACTACAAAATGGATTAATAATGGAAGCAAACATCAGATTCTGCTTAGCGTGGTATCCCGTGGTCCATCCCCTCGGTTCAGCGCTATTAGGGTCTGTTTAAGCCTCATCTCGCATTCCTACCTCGCGGAGAATCTCGTCCGATAGTCCATGGCGGCCACCGGCATTCAGCTTTGCGACTCGATATTGCATCTTCAGAATGAATGCGCGTGAGCTCACCTGTCGCCTGATCCAGCCAAGAGCCTCACTGCCCATCCACTCATGGTGCTGCACCGCCAAATCTTCTCGACGATCTCATTCCCAACCCGTCGAGCTTTCCACCCACCACCTTTGCTGAAGGGGCGTTAGTGAACCGCAGTGTAGGACACCTACCCCCCTGCCGTCCCACCCAAATAGCTTCCGGATCTTGCATCGGAGTTGATGCCGGACGGCCGTCGTCAAAATTCACAGTTCGCGCCGCGTGGTATTGCCGCTGCGCGTAACATGAGACCTCAAATTCGTGGTGCTGCGTAAATGGCTGCCGCTAGATTCAAGGAGCATGTCTTAGTGAACGCTAATGGTAGGGCATGCTGCGACCTCAGCTACGCCAGCCTTGAACTCGGGAGCGCATATGCTCGCAACGCCTTGTTGGTTTCTTGGGTGGAACAATGTATGCCCATGGCAATGTCAACAAACCGCATGCGGTTCAACTTCGAAAGCCATGATTTTGCAACGACGTACCACAGGTATGAGAGCATGTCATTCAGCCTTTCAGCGGCCGTTGGCATATCTCTCCGTCTTACGACTGACCGTAGCTGGTTTCGCCGCTAAATGTCTTCAAGACGTTGATGATCACATTCCTGAACCGGCTCACAAAGTAAGATGGGCTCCAAATTCTCGATGGACAGCGATCAAGGATCTAGCATCATGTTATGGCGCGTATTGGCTGAGGGTTGTAAGCATGTACTGATTCTAAGTCCAAGACAACACATGAAGACAGAAGCATGTCACTGCTCACACTGCTTCCCCAGACTCGGAATGAGGCTTTGAGCGCCATCGCACGATATGCAGGCAGCCCCCCATGCCGCCATCACGGCCCGGGGACTCACAGCTTGGTGGGAGCTCTGCGTTCCTTGAAGCTGTCCAGCTTCTCCACCCGGAAGCCATGTCTCGGTGCGTGAACTCTCACCGAGCCCTTCTCTCCGCTGACCTCAATCACCACCTCATCCCCATTGATGCTCACAAGCTTCCCCGAATCCTTGTGCGTAGCACCCGTGTCGGTAGGCCAGACGACAACTTCTTCGCCCGCCTTGAGGCCCGCAGCGGCCACAAGCGCGTCACTGGTTTCAACCTTGCCGTCGGGCTCGTTGTACGGCGACGATGTCGCAATCTTTACGGCTTCATCTCCGGATACTGTCTCGACCTTGGGTGCCGCCTTCTTCGCAGCCGATATCTGCTTCTGGAACCGTGCAATCCAGGCAAATACCTTGGGGAACTTCTCAGCCGAGATGTACTCCTTAGGAAGCGCGCCGGGAATGCCAGTCAGCCAGTGAACCAGCCAAACAGCCTCGATATCTGCCAAACTAGGGCCGTCCGTCTTGAGAACCCAGTCGCGACCGTCGGCCAGCAACGTCTTCTCGAGGAACTCCATGTTACGGCGCACCTCGTTGACTGCATCCGGCTTGTTGCGCTCCATGGCCTCAGCCGACAGCGGCGCACCAACGTAGCCGCTGCGGTCCTTGAACCACGCGGGGTCACGCAGCATAGGTAAATTGGTGGGAAGGACGCTCATCGCATTGCGGAAGACGCCGCCGTCAATGGTCAAGACCTCGAGCAGGCGCTCGAGGGCAGCTTGGTCCGGGCCTGAAGCACCGAGACGCGGGCGCGAGGGGTAGAGGGATTCCAGCTTTCGGAGCATAAGCCGCGAATCCAGATAGACATCGCGGCCAATGGATAGAATCGGGATTCGCCGGTGAGCGACGCCAAGTTTTTCAACGTCGGGCCGGGGCATCACCGGCGGTTGCATCTGGTAACATGTAAGCCGAGTTGCTTGGTTGTGTAAAGGCCCAAGGTACCCACGCATTGAACATAGGGAATGCCCCTCAAGGCAAGGTACCACACCACTCGTCTCGCGTATGGCGAGGAAGAGTAGTGGTACAGCACGATTTTTCTGTCTTCACCTGACGAAGCCATTGCGAAGGCTGCAATGGATGCTATTCGAAGTTGATTACAAAAAGCGGAGTTTGCGAAGTGACGATTGCCGAAAGCTGGTTGCTTCCCGTACTTTGATATGCGGTCGATATGGGCTGGTTTTACGAGGTACCCTTTCTTCACGAAAGTAGGAATGCGTTGAAGATAATGGTGACATTGGGGTCCATGACGTGAGAGAGATTGGGTCCAGAACGAGATGCCGAGGCACTCAAGACGGCACCGAGCTTCGAGCCAAGTCTGCTGCGGGGTTCAGGGGTCTCCCTCCAGACCAATGGCATTAGATTAAGTGGGCTCTCACCGAGGTGAGCGAGCCAATCGGGTGTTATACTTCAGACATCACCACCTTCAACCTCGCGGTGCCTGAACACAACGATAGAGATCCTTTCTGAGGCAGCCACGACTGTTCACTGTTCCCAATTGTCCATTTCAAATCGATAAATATGCAGACGTCCATCTTTGGTCAAGGCAGACTCGGACATCTAAGCCAACATGTCAGCCTTCCTGCCTGGATGCCCAAACCAATCAGATTTCAACACGTCATTCTCACACTGCGGCTGACGGGAAGTGCCAAATTCCAATTCGACTTTTGAAGCACCCACGAAGTCAGAGGTTCCAAGACTACAAGATTCGCGACAACCTCGCGCGATCCACCAGCGTGACGTTGTTTTTCCTCGAGAATCTCATCCCACAATTACCGAAACCGAAACCCAATCATGTCACACGAAAACGCCAAGCAGACCCTGTCAACAGAATGGAGCGACCTCTTTTCCATAAACCGCCCGTATGAGCCAACATCGTACAAATCCCTCGACAACCTCGACCGCAAGCCCACTCTCGCATTCCTGCATCATCTGTTCTGGGACGAAATTCGTGCGTGGACGCAAAATGATGTTACCGAGATGTCTGAGATTACCCATCCGGACCTCACTGGCTCGGGAAAGATCTTCATCGGGGGCATGAACCACGCGCTCAACGAGGAAATCCTCGTGAGGCATGACATTCGCGCCGTGATCACGATACACCCCAAGGACTCACTGGCATGGGACAAGAGTGACCCGAACGGGGGCCTGCGGCGATTCGAGAACGGGGGCAGCGTTGTTGAGTGGCCGCTCATTATCCCGCTCGAGGACAACGCCAACTCGAACCTCATTGAGCACTTTGACGAGACCAATGAGTTCATCCAAAAACACACCTCTGAGGGGAGGAATATCCTCATCCACTGCAAGTCGGGCAGGTCACGGTCAGTGGCCGTGCTAATCGCCTACCTCCAAAAGAAGTTCTACGAGGAGAAGCTGCAGCCCGTCAACGACAAAGACGAGGCGAGAGATAAGATGAAGGAGTACCGCGAGGCTGCGACAGAGTCAATACGCAGCCAGAGGCTTCCCGTCATCGTCATCATGGAGCGATTCCAGGATCTCTTGGCACTGTACGATCTCCGACTTATCGACCATCCAGATTTCGACAAGGACCAAAAGACTCTCTTCCCTACGCCCATGTCTGCCATAAGGATGATGCCCTCGCGCGTCGACTCTATCCTCAAAGACCCCGCCGACGAGAAGGCGCCCATTAACACTCCTGCCACCCCGCCCAACAGCAAGGTGGTGCAGACCAAGGGCGGCGCGGCGGTGCTCAAGATCTGTGTGGCGTGGGTATTTTTCAGGAGTAACCAGAAGCCGACAGAGGCGGTGATTCATCAGTTCTTCGAGATTAACGAGGCGTATTTTTACGAGCTCGAGGGATTGGAATACAAGGGGCGGTCGTATGCGGGAGTGAAGCACATGTGCCCTGGTTTGGTGAAGTACTGTTTGGATTATGCCCGGGAGTATAGACTTATACTGCCGCGCCATACGGAGGAGCATGCCCTTCTGGTTATTGACAAGGCAAAGTGAGATACGCGGCATATGAGCGTGGAAAGGCAGGTAGAAAGGACTAGACGACCCGTACAAAAGTTGGGTTACTTAACGTGATCGATTTGCATGAGTGCCTGAGTTCATTAATACCAGAGTTATGTATACTCATGAACAAGTAAACAAGTGTCGACCCGCTATACAAGATAGGTATTCATGAGCACTGGGCCATTGAATTCAGCACTACGTCAAAATCAGCCTATTGCTTATCCCCGTCGGTAACCTCTCATCCACATCTCCGACTGCAGATGAACACCACAGTTGGCAGTCTTCCATGGTGTCAGCGGATAGCAGATGCTGAAATCGAAACGACGGAACAGCTGCGGGACATCTCAGCGTTAGCAATCACACATAGTCTTGGTCCCTAAGCGTGAGAAGAGGGACCTTACCTCGAAAAACACCTTGTTCAACTCCATTACCGCAACAGGCTTTCCCAGACACTGGTGTCGTCCGTAGCTAAATACAAGCTCCCACACCCCTTCCATCTCGTGGAGCTTCTCCGCAGACGTGCACGAGCCGCCGTCCGCCTCCATGATCCAGCGCTCGGGGCGGAACTCTGCCGAGTCTGTCCCCCACGTCTCCTCGCGCCGGAGGACGGCCCACACGGACCAGCCGATCCGCGTGCCGCCGGGGATGAAGGTGCCCTTCCAGACGTCTCCCTCCGGCGGCGCCTCCTTGGCGGCGAAGCTCGCCGCCGGCTGGAATATGCGCAGGCCTTCCTTGATGACGGCCTGGAGATAGGGCAGGGCGCGGGCCTCCGCGTCGGCGATCACGGGCTGGGCGGTATGCGGGGCGGCGGCATCGATCTCGGCGAGGAGACGGCCGAGGACGCGGGCGTTGGTGATTACGTGGAGGATCGTGGCGCGGATTGTTGTTGCTGATGTGTCGGAGCCGGCGAAGCTATCGAGGTGTCAGAGTGCATTTGATGTATGAGAGAGACAAGGAACGGACACTTGGAGAAGAATCTCAGACTCTGCCTCTTCTTGGGTCATGCCGTGAGCGATGAAAGACCCCAGCATGTCGCGTTGGACTTTCTTGTCTGGGCCGAAGCGCTCAGCAGCGTACTTTTTCGCGATGCTGGGCAATGTGTTAGCTTGGTTGGATACCCCCTTGAAAGATAGGAACCAACCCCATGACTTTTCCCATCCCGATTATATCCTTGTCGGAAGGCAGCACCGATCTGAAGAGCGGGTTGGAAAGTATTTTCGTTACCACCCACGGGAAGACGGTGAGCGTGATGAAGGCCGGCATGGCCTTTTCCGTTGTCTCAATGTAGTCGTACACATCACCATCTTCCGCCATGAAACCCATCGGGTCTCCAAAAGCTAGGTCCGTAATGACGTCCAACGTGAAGTACTGGACCTTGCGAGCAAAGTCAAAGGGCTGGCCAGCATCGACGTATCTTCCCAGAAGGCGGAAGAAGTTTGACAGGTTGTTGTCAAGCTTCTTCTCGAAGTCTTGAACGTGTTTGCCGTTGTACTTTGAGAAACGTCAGTTCGATCCCATGAAGCATTTGGGTTGAGGGTTGCGTTTACCCCAGCCGCCATCTTGGCACGAAGTTTCGCATGCTCGTCTTCGTCCCTCATCGATAGGACATTATTCTTCTTGGGGTGGAAGCGCACCGCGTCATACCAATCGGCCCTGCGGTAAGTGCTCCGCGCCCCGAGGACGCGCTTCACCAGCTCTGGGTCCTCCATGATGAGGTCGTTGGGTCCAACACGGGCGAGGTTGCCTGGGAGCACAGTTGGCGGTTAGAGGTAAACTTTGAGTTGTCAAGTTGCTGTCCGTTTGGTGCTGAGGTGTCGGCGACGACAATGGCCCAACTTGTCTTCCGAAGAAGAGTACACACCAGCGGATTTTACTTACCATATTTCTTGACTACATCGTAGAAGTCGAGATGCGCTTTCGGCCCCCAGACAGTCTTCAGATGCCACAGCTTAGAGAAGGCCGCCAAGGGTGGGCCTCTGAAGTGCCGGAGGCGCAAATACTGTTTCACGGTAGAGAATAGCCACCACAGGATAAATATCCCGAGTATGCAGTTTGCGGCGGCACGCGTGGGGCTGGACTCTCTGGGCACGGCTCTTTGGGCGGCCTGCAGGAGGTCAGAGATGGCGGCCATGTCTGCCGCGAGGACTTAGTTACAAAGAGAGATTCGAGGACAGGACTAGAAGAAGAGACGGAAGAGACACTCAGTTTTAAATAAGGAAGACTAACTCACTCCTCACTAAGTGCGCGGGGTAGCACAGGACCTATGCGAAACAAGAGGAATCTGGTCACTCTGTCACCAACATTACGGAGGCCCTAGAGGCTTTTTTTTCTTCCCAGCATCCTTCTCGTCTAGAGACTCCATACAGCCTTAGCCTTGCCCTTGCAAGCGTGTTGGTGACCAATTACATCACCCTGCCGAGGTGTAAGCCGGCGGGCGCGTTGCTTTTTCTTTCTCCCGATATGCAAGGGACTTGAGAAGTCCGTGATGGGTCACTCGTGGGGCGGTTAGGAAAGAGGTAGGGGTTGATAATGGCAAAACGGTTAGCATTGTTCGTGTAATGAGCGAACGGTTTTCCTGCTTCGCCCTCCCCCATGTTTGCTTCTGGAGCCGGGCAAACAACGGGGCCTTTTCAGATGACGAGGCAACAAGGGGGTGGTGAAAGCTGCCCGGGTGCTGGTACGGTATCTTGCATCTTGCACCCAAAAGACTTGCCAACTTGACTCGTTTGATGCAGGTGCATATGAGGTTGCCAAGGATTGATACTCGCTAACCAATCCTGTTGGCTGTGCCTCATTCACGCATGCAGCTTATGCGCTTGGCCCTGGACAGATCCAACGGCTGGTTGGTGCCTAGCGTTGATTGAACCCTTGTTAACATGCCATGAACCACGACAAATTTGCTGCAGAATTGATAATTGAGTTCGACTACTGCGGCAAGATGTCCAGATAGCGGCGAGCGCCGGACAGGACCCCGGGATTTCGTTCGCGGTCTTGAGACCGGACTTGCCCTGCCAAGACCCCACGCCGGGGGCTAACAACCCGGGCAGCCGTTCGGAAGCGGCTAGATGTTTTCAGCCTCCCAACAACGGGCCGCGGTGGGGTGATGGGGAGCAACTTTTGCGCGATTATCGGGGTGAGACCCGCATGGAAAGGATAGGCAGCCATGTGTGCGATCGGGCTGGGTCAATCTCTCTTGTTTCAACCGAAAGCGCTTGCCGAGTTGTTGGCACATGGTAAAACGGTAAAGCACGAACATGACCGGAGACCAGACAGCGAGAACGCCGTTACTAGATCGCCGATGAATTATCGGTGTGCTGAGATACTCTGATAAGGACTCATAAATGCCCAGAGATCAGAGATTGCCGTCCTCCCCCAGTCGGTCCGGAATCATGTTGGAATCATGTTCGGTAGGGTTGCCGGAAGCATGCAGTTCACCTGAAGCATTCAGTCACCGGGAGGAATTTAAATATGAAAAGGGAAGGGGAAACTTCACAATTTTTAAACCGGAACGAGAACTCCATCGCGATCTATCTTTCCGCAGTAGATGAACAGCAACCTGATCTTGCAACTCTCAAGGGTCAAATTGTTGGCTCGATGAAAGCTACACACCAACAACAGCTCTGTTCGTTACCAGAATCTTTAGCGATGTCTTAATGGTAGTTTCTCATTGAGACCACCTATTTTTCCTGTGCTAGAGCGACTACTTTTCTCATTGCTCTATACTCTACTACCGTCGTCGTCGTCGCTGCTATTATTATTACTTCTACTATAGTCTTCAATAGGAGTAATTAAGTACACAGGAAATGTAGCCGCGCAGACACATCTCAGGCGACATCTCTTGACCTCTTACCAGCGTCCACGTCTAACCGCAGGTCTGACCGTGAGAACAGCCTCCTCTGCGTGCTCTGTCGATACAGGGAAATCCCAGACCTCCGCGGAGCTGCACAGGGAATTGTCCCGACATTTCATCTGATTGTTTGACTCCGGATGGTCTCGCAGGTGCTCCCGCTTCCCCGGAACCTTATTGAAAGCCCGATTGTAGCCCGACAAATCGGAAAGATTGGCAAGTTCGATACATCCCATTCCTGGGATTTGTAGTGTCACAGTACCGAATGAAACTACGGAGCCTGGCTCGATCCAATGGTTAAGATCATGAATTCCTAAGCAACAATTTGCTTTCAGTTGCATAGACCGTCCGAGTCGCTGGAAGTGTTTGCCGCTGTGATGCCAGAGTGGAGAGCTTACTGACATCAAGCCCGGAGCCGACTCGCACGGCGGAAATTAGTGTCAACGATGCCTCTTGGTAGAGGTTCTACCTCCAATACTTGAATACGTCTCAAGACAACCTAGACACATCTGAGAGGCCCGGTGGACAGGCAAGTTTGATGTGTGATCGAAAGAAGTCACTCATGGATTTCGCAAGACTGCCGATCGAGGTATTGATCGGAACTACGATCCATACTGGAATGCGTCCGTCTGCGGTGTCGAAACGGACTGAATATTGTCCCGGTATCAAATGTGATTCGAATCTGGTGTTGATGCTTTCAATTTCATCGAAACGCTGCAGCTTGTTTGCGCCCAGTCTAGGTCGCAATATGCGGAATGCAGGGCTCGAAGTTCAGGTATCCACGCCCGGACAGCATTGACCCAAAAGACTTGCGAGAGACACAAAGTCAGCCATGGCAGCAAGTAAGAGAAGCACTATGTCATGCACGCATGGGCTGAAATAGCAAGCTGGGAGCAGTTGGACCCAAGCGAACGCAGCCTTGGGACGAAATGGAATGGGGAAGCGGAGCGGCGGGCCATGTGGAAAGTGTAAACGCGGGGAACAGGCGTAAGCTGCCGTGTTGACCAAGGCAATATTGGCTTGCTGACAAGAAGGTGCAGATTGGGACAGCGTCCCAATCAAACGGTGCTACAAGCCGTGTACACCGCCTTGGATGACGGTCCTTCTCCTGATGGTGGCATGGAGGCCTCGGATGGCTACCGAGCCGCGACCACAACAGAAATGGAACAGCCAGTCAGTCTTGAAGGCATGGAAAGCGTTGCACACCGCAGTTTTGAGTGTTGCAGCAGACGTTCAAGAGAGGCCGGTATGCCTGCAACTAGATGAGCTAGATGAGATGAGGTTAATCATTGGCCGTCCAAGCTTGAAAATCTGGACGAAGCTTCAGCCCAAGATGACGGGAGTTGCAGACGAAGGCCGCTGCAGACCGAAGCACGTAAGTCGCATTCACGTCGTACCAGCGGTATCTGAGTTGGGAATGAACAAGGCGAGGGTCAAACTGAGACCCTTGTCGAAGCGCTCATGTCCCCGGGGAGGAGCCGGGAGGCGTGGTCCAGCCTGTAACCGCTGGCATGATGATGAAATGAGAGCTTCATGTTTGCTCAATCTGCTCAAGGGTGCGCATAGGCACAGCCGTGACGGCAGCGGGCTGAGCCACCCGTTGACGAGAGGTTCTGAATGAATGGTTGTACACCCCTGTCTCGAGTACAATAGGAACGCCCTGAACATTTCAAACCACCAGACGATCGAGGAAACGTGGCGAAGTAAAATGCACCTGGAGTATGGTCTGGTGTATCCGAAGAAATGAGTCAGAACTTCAGGGGATGACATCGGCGATGGTTGGTAGGAAGTCTATGTTGATTTGGCGAGGTGATTGTACGACCGAGGCGTGCTTTGGCTGCGAACTCCAGACTAAAGATTGACCATGACTCCTGACGAGGCTGTCGGGAAGGTGTAAGTGGCAGAGCGCCATGTCTTGCTCGAGATTTTTGGGCAGCCTTCTGCCAGATTCTGTCAGCTTCGTCTCTACTCGTACCAAGAATGACCGGTAATCAGCCCTTGTCTTGTCGGCCAGCTGTCATGTTGGGGGTCAGCAAGTGCGCCTCGTGGCAGATACAGCGCAAGGGAAGAGTGTGTGGCTGCTCGCCCGGCGTGCCGGCGTAAATAATCTCTACTATGCAGTAGAAGGAAGGCAAGTTGTGGGTGCCGCGAGGAGGGACGTGGAGGGGAGGCAAGGTTGGAGCCGTGAGTCTCCCGTCCCCCAGAGTTTTGGGAATGTAGGAAGTTGGGGTTTCCTTACTGGCGGCCTTCTCCGCAAATTGTAAACCTGTAAAAGTGAGGTGCAGGCCATGGGTGTCCACCCCAAACTCAAACCCCACATTCCCCTTGCGTAACTTCTGGGGGACCTCACCGAGGGAAGTTCCAGGTTCCCGTCTTTCAAAATTTTCCCACCCCTTTCAGTTGTCCAATGGGTGTATATTCGTACAGCGCACGAATGAATACTCGCCGTGCAGTGCCCGTCCTTCGTCCCGTTCCACGAGTAGGCCGGACTGTTGTAATTGTACGCACCAGGCAGAAGTTACTTATCTCAACAATGATCGGACGTGGACGTCGTGGGATGGTGTAGCTAGCCAGAGGGCAGTGTGTGCATTTGATACCTGCCTGCCCCTTGTATTCAACAAGTATTGTCCCAGAGCGCGCCAGGACCAACTCGGTATCACAATTGGAGGATATTTCCATCTATCTCGTTCGTGTCTTTCTGCCGGTTCCTGATTACACTGCCCTGTCGCTTCTGCAATCAGACAGGGATCGCTGAAACTAGCCGGTTCTGGTGCTGCGTTGCTGTGCTTTTCGGCGGCAAGTCTCTCTGCTCAATGGCAACAGGGCAGATAAGGTCGCTGATCCCCCAACCCACTCTCCAAAAACCAGTGGCCAATGTGGTTTAGGGGGTCAGTGAGGCAACACTAGATGGAATGAAAGGCTGGGAGATGCGAGCTGTAGACCTGATCTATCGATCTCGACTGCTGCCTTGCTACCTGGCGGCATTCTTGAGCTGGAAATGGTTTCAAGGATGGGACCTGGAAATGGGTATGTCTTCCGACTTCCGGCCGATGGAACGACCTTGCAGTCACCGAGTGAGCTCTCGCGCCTTACTTTTCGTCCCATCAATCCGTTTGGTTCACACTTGCCCTAAAAGCAAGGTCCAGGCTACCGTGGGATCATTCCCGTGTCCACATAAGCAAAAATACCTGCGAATTGCCTGCATCATAAGGTGATAGGAGGAAAGACACGACCACTGGGATCATCCAAGGCAACTGGCGGTAAACGAAGAACCCTCAGTGCCCAGAACAAAATTCGCTTCTGCTTGCTTCCCCAACCGAATTACCTCCGCAATTTCTGGCGCTGCCCCGTCAGCACATTACCCGCCGATGCGATTCATGGATAGGTATGATACGCAATCGGCAACTTGTGCGGTACAGATACGAAAAGACCTTGCTCCAGACACAACCAAGCTGCCCCGAGAAACGCAGCCAGCGAGTTTGGACAAGAAGATACGAGATAGATACGCGCGATACCAGCTCAACCCCTTTGGCTTCTATTGTTCTCCTTGTATCGCCAGGTAAATTACCCCCATTTTCCGACACTCCCCTCTTACACCGAACACCCGAACGGTCAGCCCATCCGGCCGCTCCCCGAGCTCTCTCAAAGGGGTAAGCTGCCCTGATCCTGGTCGGGGAACATGTCCACCCTTGAACCCCCCCCCAGCTGTCATGGAACATTCCTCCCCTTCTACCCTTCCCCATAAGCCGGGGAGTATCTGGGAGCTTGTTTGGGGCTAGCCAACACAGCAGGACGACACCGACAGAGGAAGAAAAAAACACAAAAAAAACCAGACGCGGCACAACATGAAGGCTTGGTCCATTGCCTAATTAGCTGCCTTTTCTGTGGACAATAAATTTATTTTGCCCTGCTTCGAGTAAGGCACATCACCACCCCCAAATGTCAGTGTACATACTTCTGGTACATCAGACGGCTGCTCCTCATAAATCATAAATAAGTCCGGCCATTTCCACTGAGACATCGTCTTGCGCAATCGTCCGCACTCAGTCCAGTCATCTTCAGCCAGATACTCACTGATTCCCCGTCTCAAACCTCCGATTGTCATTAGATTGCGACATTGCACATCGCAAGCCTCAGCGTGCCAGCTCCGCACTCTTCATCTGCCTCTTGTTTGCTTTGGATCTGGCCGTGTCTCTGTCTCTGACCCTCTTTCCTCCCCCAGTCGTGCTCATCTCCCTTTCTTCGTCCATCCTCAACCCCTGACTCTCTTCCCCACGCCTTCCGTTGGATTCTCTCCCGGCTGCTGCAACCTTACCCGTGCTGCGTTGATTCGGCCCTCTGCCCATAGCCCACACTTTCGACCATTCGGTTGGGTCTTTTGCCCAAGCATTCCACCCACCCTTGCCGTGTTTGCGCACCGACTTGCCCAGCCTTTGGGGCCGACGATACAAGGAGAGTAATTGTGAAATCTCTGTTACGGATCGCGCACAAACGCCCGGCCGCACCCTTTCCTCTGTCTCTCTACTGCTCGGTCAGCCGATTCTGATCCAGGCCACCCAGTTTAAATATTCCGCCATCTGCACTCTCACCCAGACCTGGTACACTCCAGCTACACACCACATCAACTTCACATCAAAGCCATCACTCTCCACTTGACCGCCTGTTTCGGCACCCACATCAGCCTCTTCGTAACTATCGGACAAGAGAACGAACCCCGTTCTTCATAAATACCCGTCTCTTCCCCGGACTCATCTTCTTGGATCCATCTTCTTCAGTACGTGGGCCCTCGGAACCGGAGCTTCAGCCAGCTGTCTAGTCTAACACTGCTTGCCAGCAACTCCCTCCATCACAATGCCCGCCAGCCAAATCGCATCACCTCTTCCCATCCCTCCCCAGAGGAGGAATCTTCGTCTGATGACAGGCCAAGATCTCTATACTAGCCTTAACGCGACTCTGGTTTCAACCACCCACCGTCCGGTGACGCCTGTCCACATGATCCAAGAGCAGGACTACAGCGTCCCGGCGCCTCCACCACCGAGTCCCGTCTCTTTTGCAGCGGAGCACTGGCAATCCTCGATCCGTCACTAGGCTCTAGTAGCCAGCGGAGGAGACGGTGATTAGCAACGCAGGATTCCTGTTTGATACAGGACATCATCAACATCATGTACAATCAGCATGCGGACGAACGACAACGGGAGTCTTGGGCGAATACGGAGCGGGAAAAGTCATTTGATTTGAAGCTGGATTTATACAAAAGTAGGATTATCATGGGCATTAGGGTTTTCTGATCAGCATTCTTCGGGGAAGCAGTAACAACCTGTACTGGCTTGAGACGAAGGACGACTTCTCGGGGCAGCTAGCAATCGGTTTCTCTCACTTCTGCGTATTATTTGACATGCAGTTGTCGGCAAATTGAACCTAATAATAAAGACTCATAAGGTCGCTTTACATGGATACGGTGTTTGAGCGCTCAAGGATGGTGACTCGTTCGATGAATCGTTCGCCTTGCGCAAAAAGACCGTCCCATGTTTGTCCAATAGCGCTTCATGGTGTGATCCCCAGGTTTGAACACGCAGAGATCTGAGGCGGCCAGGGACAAGCAAGTGAGCAATGTCGGGCGATGCTTAAATAGCGACTGCCTGAAATGGATTGCGACGTCAACTGTCTGGGAGGAGCTCGCTGTGAAATGCCAAGTAGCAGCTTCACCGAACTGCCTATTCTTTTTCCTTTTTTTTCTTCTTCCCCCCCCCCCCTTCCTAGTGCCCTTTCCCCCATTCCCCTGCTTGCCGTTTTGGTCTGTTGCCATGCCGTTGGAAAGGGTTGCCGAGGTTGGCCCGTCATGTGAGCACGGACCACTCAGACCAACGCGCCCCACCTCTTTACGCGACTTCCATCGTGAATTGCAGCCAAAACGCGTCCAGAAGTCGCGTCCGCGGCCCCTGACCGGGGCGCGTAGCTGCGATCCATGCTCGCTCATTTTGACCTCCCCACTCTACTTTCCAATATACAAAACCTTTGCACATACGTCGTGACTTCCCTGACGACCCAACGTTCCAACTTCTTCCCAATTAAGGACTTCGACCGTACTTGCCAACTAGCAAACCCTATCACTTCCTTCCAGACTCCGTTCACCGTCCTATCGACCTACACTCACCTTCCCAAGAGCTTTCGATACAGATCGCAGCTGCACATCTCGACGCAATGGCTCGCGCAGCTTCACGCCGGCAGGTCAAGCCTGCCGCGCCTCCTGCTTCCAACCTCATCAGCAAGTACACTCGCGTATCCAAGGCCCAGGCTCTTCCCGTAGATGATGCCGTGAAGAAGGCCTTCTACATTGAGCTTCCGACGCGGAGCATTTCGACCGCGGAGGTCACGATCAAGACCGAGGATTCTCCTGTCAAGAACCTTCCCACACCTCCTCCCACACTGTCCGCCACGCCGTCCAGGAAGCGCAAGGCAGCTTCCGTCGAAGAAAACACCTCCCCTGTCAGGAAAGCCAGGAGCAATGCCCCTTCGCCCGAGTCTCTGAAGCGTCAACGCATCTCCAAGGACGGCTGGAAAGACGAGCCCGTCCCCGCCAAGGAGGAGCTCAACTCCCCCAAGCCGACGACTATTTCCCCCAAGAACACCACTGCCACTGCCGTCGACGCCCACCGCAGATCTCAAAAGTCGACCCTCATCTCCCATGCCAAGACCGAAGGACGCAAAGCCACGAAAGTCACGCGATCGAGGAGACGCAACGCCCCTACCGAGCCGACGATCGAGGAGGAGCCAGCGACGAAGCAACTGCCCGCCGAGCTCCTCGAGCTTCTGGACCTGCAACGGGCCATCCTGAAGACCGTCTCGCTCCAGATCACACACCAGAACAGCAATGCTCCAGTTGACATCAGCACCATCACTCCTCACATCACGCGGACATGGGGAAAGCGCAAGGTCACGATGGACGACATCCGCAGATGCATCGCCATCCAAGATATGAAGCCGACCGGCCAGGAACAGCAGCTGCTCGGATCACCATTCATCGTCACCGACTACGGCCGCGGCAAGCTCTGCTTGGAGATGGACTTCACAAAGAGCAACGGCCACATTGACGAGCAGAAACTTTGCGAGCAATTCGAGGAGAACCTCCACATCGTCTGCACCGAGCGGGCCACTGACGAGATGACCGACCTGGATGTTTGCTTTGAGAACCTGAGCTTCAACGACCTGCCCAAGTCCGAGATCATCGTTCGCAACAACATTTTCAAGACGAACCCGACCCTCGTCAAGGGACAGCGCGTGCTGACCGAGCTGAAGAACGGTATTGTCATCAAGAAGCAGGAGCAGGAGGCGAAGACACAAGCTGCCAAGGCTGCTGCGACCAACCCGAATGGCACCAAGATGAGCCTCCTCGACAGGCTGAGAGCCAAGGAGATTGCCAACTCACAGGTCGAGCTTCCCAGTGGGCCCGAGATGGTGAGAATAAGGGCGCTGCACCGTATCGGCGATATCGCGGCCATCATTTCCATGCTCGTCGCTGCGTCAAACTCTGCCGGGCAGCTGGTCATGTCTTTCCAGATGCCCTTTCTGCAGCAGAAGCTGAAGGACTCGGTCAGAGTGCCTATGCCCGTGGAGGAGGGCGTTGAGACGGTGCGCATTCTAGCCAACGAGGTTGCGCCCGAGTGGCTGAAGATTGCGAGGATTGGCGGAAAGGAGCACGTCGTCATTCAGACGAGGCGCAAGCCGTATGAAGCTGAGCTCGCGGCGAGAGTGAAGAGACTTTCTTGATGGATATACCGGACTTTTGGAGGATATATAGGATTTCTACTGACGACGCATGGCATAGCGTGTTTTTGCATGAGGAGTTTGGAAGATACCACGAGTGCTGGAGTTGGACGTGGGAGGTATTGGCTCACATACATAGAAAGCCACTGCGAGTCACGATACCAGATGCCTCGAGTAATGAAATAAAAGTTGTAATCGTCAGCTTTAGTCTGCCAACTCATCTATTGTGCTGTAAAAACGTCTAGGAACCGTAACCTTCATAAAGCCAGCCGCAAGACATATTTTTTTCAGTCTTGTTCATGCTATGCAACCCCAGGTCGTGAAAAAGACCAAATTTCTTTTCGCCTTCCAAAGACCACAGACTCCCAGGCGTGGGAAGAGAGGAAGAAGGGGGGCCGCGCACGCCGTTCTGGCCCGCTTCGCTCCATATCCCAATCGCTGCAACCCGTCGCTCTACCCCTCCCTTCGGCGATCAACCGAAGACAAAAAATGAAAACATCGCGAGTCGCTTATTTCTTCTTGGCGAAACGAGGGGCGCCGATGTCGTTGCCCCTCAGCTTGACGTTGAGGACACGCTCCATTGCGGCGAGGACCTTCTGGTCGGGGGCAGCGGAGCCGCGCTCGAACTCGGCGACGACGGTCTGGGTGGTGTTGCACTTGGTGGCGAGGTCCTTCTGGGTCATCTTGGGCTCCATCTTCTGGCGCGTCTGGGAGATGGCGTCGCCGACCTCCTTTCCGACGGTGTTGGGCTTGATGATGTCGTCGGAGCGGTCGACCTTTGTCAGGCGCTGACCCTCGACACCAGGTCTGGAGGACTGTCACGAAGCATAAAAGTCAGCGACCGATTCAAAGTGTTCAATTGCTCTGGGGCCGGGTTGGCTTTGGGGATTGCCATCATGAGAGTGGGTCATGGAGGGGTCGAGCGCAGTGATGTCAAGGGCGCGAATTCCGACGAGAAGGAGAGGATGGGAAGGTTAAAACATACAGCATTGCCGGCAGCGAACTTCTTCTCAGTGCCAATGACGGAACCGCTGCGCTGGGCGGCGTTGAGGGCGCTCTTTCCCTTGATGACAGTCTCTCTCGAGGACGCTCCGCCACGGGCCTTGGAGCCGATCTTGGTGACGTTGTCCCAGTCATCCATTTTGGCGGTGTCGTGTGTGTGGAAGGTGTGTAGGTTGGGTAGGTGGTGCTTATCGGCGGGGTACAGAAAAGAACAGATGTTGAGGTTCTTTCCCTTTGGCTGTTGGTGTTGCGTGGGTTTAGGTGGTGTGTAGGAGTTCACGGCCCTTTCAAGTTTTTTGTTGCGTCAGTTTTTTTGGAATGCAGTCCCGGTTTGGCAGGCTGGAGGGGTGGTGGACAATGGCTCGGAATAAATATGGTGGTGGAAGACGATGGACGGGGATGGATGGCAAAATCGGTGGACCTGAGTCAACCGGCGGAGGGAAGAGGGGCGGTCATCCCTGCATAACGCAAGTGCGCCTACCTTAGGCGAAGAAGGGGCAGATGCCAGGAGGAGGAGGTATTTTTGGCGGGGTGAGGCTGCTGCTAAGCTGTCGGCTGCTTTCTCCAGCCCAGTGCCCAGCTGACGGGCCACGGCGCAGAACTCGCCCAACCTGCTTATTTTTACCCTCAGGTCAATGACTGCGCCACACGGAGAGCGCGCTGCGGCTTGGGCAGGCAGAGGTCTGGCCATAGAGGTGCTCAGGTGCTTGCGCATCGGACAAGACCGCTAAAATCCGAAAGCGGCCTCCTGGCTGAGTGACTCTTCCCCGGTTCCATACTGACGTCGGATGCCCCTTCGGCGTTTACTTACCCGTTGTGCGATGCAGCATCCTCGTCCTAAGCACATGAGGTCTTCTTTGTCATCTCGAGTCTGTGGCCATTGTAGTCTGTTTGCTTCTATTATTCTCACCATACCTACCTGTGCGCTATGTGCGTTACAAAGTCAACTTCTGTTCAGTCAATAGGGCACGCATTGACTTTAAATAACAAAACCTCATCAAGCAAACAATGCTCTACCTAGAGGCGGTTGGTATGATTATCGTCCCCAGCTGACTAAGGCACTCGGACTCCCACTCTCACACTCCAAATGTCTTGATCTCATCGAACATGTGCATCGGCCCACAACCCGCACCTCCTCCACCGAACCAGAGCCAGATCTGGCCAAAGAGCTGTTAGACCTGGTCGCACTCCACCCCCAAGACCACGATAGCAAAACCGTTTCTCGTTTGATAGCACTTGTTTTTGTACCGTGCGCATTCCGCTCCCGCGAAGAAACCATGAACCTTTCTTCGTCGTAGAACTCTCTGGTGCCTCTGAGCGCCATATACTTAATTCATACTATCCGTACCTGCGCCGCGCCTTGTTCCTCGGCCGCCCAGGGAACAAACCGTCCCGTCCCGTCCCACTCCAAAGGCCCGGAACTCCTGCAAACCTTCAACGACATGCGGACCGCTGATCCGGGACCGCTCCGGCCGTTCGCCCTGCTGGCTGGCCTCGGCTACTTTGCGCTCTCCGGCGGCTGGCTGGACACCCTCCTCGTGCTCATCTTTTCAGCGTGGCACAACCGGCACGCCGTCACGGATCTACTTGAAGAGCATGTCGATGCCGAAACGCGCCAGCATGCAGTCTACACACTCCCCGGCGCCGCGCTCGCCCTGCTGGTCTTGGCATTGATCCGCTTCGGCGGCTCTTTCTTGGAGGAGGAGGATGGAACGAAAGCCAAATTCACGACGCCCATGCGGCCGTTGCTGATACCCGCCAAAACGACGCACCGGCGGACGTTCCCCGAGAAGCACGACTTTGCGTACTCGTATCTCGTCGTCGGCATCCCGGTTGGCTGGACAGGAAACTACGGCGGCATGGTCTCGAGCGGGATCGACAAGCGCAGCTGGTCGTCGTGGCTCGTCTCGTGGTTCTCGCTGCTGTCCCCGCCCTCGAAGGGATGGTTCGACATCGACCCGGCGGACTACCTCGAGAGGGGCAACGGGCATCTTGGGCTGAGGGGGAAGCTAGATGCATACTTGACTTCCCAAGTACGTCGAGTCACTCAACTTCTAAGAACCGCATAGCTAATCTGAAGCAGGGCGCGGATCCGGCGCAGTATCCAACTGCCTATCTCGTCACCGCCGCCAGGTTTCTGGGATACCACTTTAACCCCGTCTCCTTCTGGTATCTCTACTCCAAAGAAAACGAGCTGACGGCCATGATTCTTGAGGTGAACAACACCTTTGACGAAAGGAGGATGTACTTCCTCACCTCGGACGTCATCTCTGCCGGCCTGCGTGTCGAGGGGAGTGAAAAGGCAAAGGCCTCCTCCCAAGACTCGCTGGCCAGCAATGAGTCCACGCAGACGTCAGCCGTGAGAATGACCAAGCACTGGCCCAAGGATTTTCACGTCTCCCCGTTCAACTCGCGAAAGGGCACCTATTCCCTTTCGGCCGTCGACTTCTTCAGCACCGGCCCCCACGGCCTGCCCAACCTCGACACAACAATCACATTGAAGTCCTCCAAAGATCACCCAAAGCTCATCGCCCGCCTCTTCTCGTCTGCCCCCGCAATCGACCCGGCCACCATGGGCCTCTCCCAGAAGTTTATCTTTTTGTGCAGCTGGTGGTGGGTAGGCTTCATCACCTTCCCGCGCATCGTCCACCAGGCCGCCCTGCTCTTCTTCCGCAGGAGCCTGCACGTCTGGTTCCGCCCGGAGCCCCTCAAACAAAGCATGGGCAGGAACGCCGACGCGGCAGAACGAGGCCTGGAGCCCTTCTTCCGGGACTACCTACGCCACCTCGTCGAAAAGTCATCCGCCGCCCTGTCCGTGAAGTACATCCCTTCCGGCATCGCAGCTGACTTGGCGCCCACGGAAGTGATGCTCTCCCCTGCTGCCCAAAAGCAGCCGAAGCGCACAGAGGAGCTGGAGTTCAAGGTCCTCACGCCGGCCTTCTACTCCCGCTTCGTGCACTACGCCCACGACCTCGAGGCCGTCTGCTGCGAGTTCCAGGACAACTGCACAATCCATATCTCCCGCCCCGACCTTCTTCCCAAACTCATCCTTAAGAAGCCCCCCCCGCCGCTCAAGACGACAAACCTGATGGATTTCATTTACTTCAGGGCCATCCGCGCCCTTCGGAAGAGGCCGGAACGTATCGAGAGGCCGCTCACATCCAGCGCTACCCCGGCGTCCGCTACAGCTGGCAAAGACGTAGAGAAGATTGACATCCGCGACTTCCGGATATCTTCGATGGACGGTTTCGTTCTCGGGGGCGACGACTCAGCAAAGCGCAGCGCATACAGGTCCCTGGTCTTGCGGACGTTCCTTGCCGACCGCTTTGCCCTGGGAAGCGTCGAGTTGCTGGGTATGCAACACTTCATCCTGCGAGCCGGCTTTGCCTGGATTCTCGCGTCGACGATTGCTCCGCTGCTCGTGAGATCGTGAAACCATGCAAGGCGCTACAAAAGGTGAGTAAGCGCCACGCATGACCAGGCCGGTCTGTGGAATTAGATGAGGTCTTCCGTCAGAGAGAGACAGGAGGCCAGGCCAGGCCAGACACGCTTAGTTTCTGGATAAAACACGTCGAAAAACACAAGCCAAAAAAGAAATAAAATGATTCCAAACTATCTCGCGGAACATCTCAAAACGTGGCGCAAGGGGAAAACATGCAAGTTTCTCCAGTCGATTTTAGGCTTCATGTAGGTAGACGGTGATCAAACATGCGACCGCCGTGCCGGACTGCATCGCCCAGCGTCTAGATCGTCCTGACGCGAGTGAGTTGTCTCCGTGGCCCGTCGTCATTGGGGGAGAGAGCTTGCTGTCCTCTCTTTCTCCTCAGATAAGGCCGAGCGGGCCCAGGCAAACATGACAGGTCACCCACATATTCGTTTAACCTGATGTGCTCGTTGCGGCAGACATACGCAACTCTGATGACGATGCATCTTGTCTGCCGCGGAGATGCCAATGGGATGCCACCAATTTTGTAAATCCATCAAACTGTGGAGCTGTGTATTCATGTTTGCGTTCCGGTACAGGCGGTATTTCAAATACCACCATCGTGCATCGTCTTCCACGGTGGATACATATCCGGCGGGATTTTCGTTGGCTTTTCGAGGGGGCGGTGACGCCGCATTGCATAGTATTTGCATAAGGTCCCTTTCGCTGGATGGGGTCACCTTACCTTGCCTTTTCTGGCCCTGGGCAAGACACTTTGGGACAGTAAGATCTCCCAGACTCTAGTCCTGCAGCTTGCCCTGTCCGTGTCCTTACCCGTCCCTCTATCGTTCGGTCTGAAGTCCCTCTCACCAGGGAGAATTTGTCAAGAGTAGAGTTTGTCCGATGTGCCACTTTGACAGATATCAGTCATCCAATAACGCAACGGCCGCTGGTGTAGGATGGATGGTGGCAGCTTACTCGGGCTTGCCTCCCGATCTTCAAATGGAGCTTACCCGGCGCTCACTGCCCCGCCGTGAGTGGTTCCCCGACTTCTGGGAGGCCAGGGGATCTTTGAGGGGCAGCTGCGGGTGCATGTCTTGGGGGTTTGGGTAACGTCACGCGCCCAAGAGGCAGCTGGCCCAGAAATCGACTCGTACCGTATCTGGTGGCTGCAGCTTCCCCATCTGTGATGATTTGCGAAGCCCTCGCAGGTGCGCTTGGCTCATCCACGCCGTCGGCAAGCCGTGTGGTGTTTGGCCTCGACTCGAGGTGCCGGGCGCTAGGCAGGTAACTTCCATTGCTAGCCCGGGCACCCGCTGCTCTGGCGTAGGTAGGTAGTGTGCTTAAGGTACCGGGAAGGTGCAGGAGCGCTAGGGCAGGCCCCGCATCAAATTCCAAATCGTCCCGGTGACAAGGCGGGGCAGCTTTCGAGAATGCCTCCAACACTTCGAGAAGCTCGACGCCCGAGCTGTCAGCAAACCGCAGGTGAGGATAAACGAGAACTCATCCAAAGCTTGAAATCAGATGATGGGGATGGACCCAAATGACAAATACGTATGCCAAAGGTGAATTGAGAGCTTTGCCCCGGGAGCTGGCCGTCAACGTTCCAAAACTGAGGTTCGGTTTGATCTCCCTCTGCTCCGGGCCCCTCCGTGTGCCTCCGTGGGGTTGTTTGTTCGACTTCGAGACAGGAACATGCTATGCTCGCCTGACTAGGAATAGCTCTGTCGTGACACGCATCCCACGCGCTGCAGTCTTGATTGCAACCCCAGGAGGGATCGATGACTGTCCATCGTCGTGTCTGAGCAAGAGTGTTTCTTGTCTCCCGCCACGCCGCCCTGTCCAACAAACGTGAACAAGGATGGTTTGTCCAACGACACTGAATATGACATGCCAGGATGCCAGGATCGCCATGGCCTGCAGCGCTGACAGAAACGTTTCTTGGCTGAGGTGGGCCCTTCTCCTCACTGCCCCTCGGAGGCGTTCGAGCAAAACTTCGTCGTCCATGTTGCGTTCGGGGTAGAAGCCATGGTTCAGGCGTGCAGCCGCGGCGCAGGCGTCGAGGAGACTTCGAAGACGGTCGATGTCGTGTATATAAGAACAGGCCCGCTGTCTGCCATCGACACAGCATTTCTTTCGTCACTCTCCCGGACAAACGAACTCCCTCGCAAGAAAGCCTTCCCCAACAACATCAGCTTGAGTCGCGTCGGTAGCCATTCCGCCGTCGGAAACCTCCAATTTCACGGTTTCGGTCCATCTCCCCACCTGTCCGATTCTACCCCAAGTCTCGATAGGGTAAGTGACGTCGTCATAAAGAGGTCAGCGCGCAAGGCGCCAGGGAGCCACCAGCTAAAACCTGCAGCGGAATCAGATCAGAGATACCCCGCCCCCTCCATCGAGAGAAAACAAAAAGGGCTCGTCCCCGTCTGTAATCGTTCGGTAGCCTTCACGTTGAAGTTTGCTGCACTGCACTGTCTCTTGTCAACTCAAAACCACCTTTCTCGAAGCTTAAGAACCCTTCCTTGATCCCAGCCTCATCATACATCATGCCTCTGTCCGGACACTGCCTTTGCAAGGCCGTCACCTACAAGGTCGACGTTGACGCCCCCCTCATCACTGGCTATGACCACTGCGACGACTGTCAGCGCCAAAGCGGCTCAACCTATTGTGAGTAGAACCCAAATCCAGGCCGATCAGCAGCCGAGAGCGTGCTGGATCGTTTTCGGATGAATCGTCCCTTGGGCAAGTCTTTCCCAAGCTTTTGCTGACTCTGAGAAGCCCTCGTTGTCGTCGTTCCAAAAGACAAGCTTACCATCAACGGTCCCACCAAGAGCTGGGCTGGAAAGGGCTCTTCCGGCAAGGCCGTCCACCGTATCTTCTGCTCTGAGTGTGGCTCTCCGATTGCCCACGACCCCGACGCGGCCCCAGAGATCATTGCTCTGAAGGGCGGAACCCTCGACTCCGAGATCAAGAAGACATTGAAGCCTGTGAGTCGCGCCATCGCTTTCTGGCGTCGCCGTGCGCGGCATGTCAAAGTGCAAGCCGAAGCTAACCACTCACTTTCAGGATACCGAAATTTGGACCGTCGGCAAGCTGCCCTTCTGCCAGGAGCATCTGGAGAAGCCTTTCGAGCACATGCCTCAGTAAATGTCGGTCATAGCTGGGGACGCGGGAGAAAGAGAAGCAGATATGGAACACAGAATTCCGCATGACGAAGGGTCCAGGGTCGGACTTATATCCATAGAGGGGTCCTTGACTAGGATGCCTTTAGGTGTGCCCAGGTGGAGTGCCCCAGGTTCGGTGCTGCTGCGAAGTGGGTTGGCGTGAGAACCCGGAGGGTTATGATGGAATCGGACCCAACTCAACCAGTCCGACCCAGTTCCGTCGTTACCTAGGTAGATCCTCCAAGATAGCGGGAGCGTCCTTTAAGAAGGAGCCTCTCACACAGTAAAAGAAATCGCTCTCATCCGCTGGCTACACCCTTTTGATTCGCTGCTTCCGTTTTGTGGCCCCTGGCAGGCATTAAGGAAGCTTTGATTTAAGTCGCACCTACTATCAGAAGTGCAATCGCATCAACATCAAGAAGCGGCAATTTAGTGGAACGGAATTTTGCATGGCTCATTACTACTTCAAATCGTCTGTTTCATCCTCATTAAGCCTGCCAGTTCGTGAACAACTTTCAAGTCCAAGTCTCCCTCTCAGCAACACGTCCTTACAATCCAGCGAAAACAGCCAAACCAGCGGCACCGGCAACAAGACCACCAGCAGCGGCAAAGGTAGGCATAGCACCACTGCCAGAAGAAGAAGATGTGGCAGCAGCGCCAGAAGCTGTGCCGGAGGCGGCCGAGGTGGTGGCAGCCGAGTTGCTCGATGTCGAGCGGGTCGCAGCGGTGTTAGTCGGCTCCGCGGTTGTGGATTCGGCGGTCGTCTCGCCTCCGGTGCCCGTCGCGCTGGCAGCTGCTCCAGTTATGCTGCCGGGTCCTTGGGGACCACTGGCCGTGTAATACAAAGAGATGGCCGTGTTACTGACGGCGCGGTCACTAGTGGCAGTGCCCCCAGTGGTGACGGGAGTGGCAGCCTCTTGGATAGATGAGTAGACGCTGGCGAAGACAGCTGTGGGGGTGCCGGTGCAGAGAGCGTTGGAGGCTGATGACAGAATGCCACTATAGTACGCCAGGTCTCTTTCGCTCCTCAGACCATGGACGTAAAGGCAACGTTCGCAGGCAAGCTTCTCGGCGAAGAAGGAGCCGCCGCACATGCATTGGGCGTGTGCTTCGTAGTAAACGGCGTCGGTGCCATTAGGTTTGCAGGCGACCTCAATGTTCTCAATCTGCACACAAGGGGGCAGTTGGCCAGTTGTCTCGGGCTTGCAAACCACATCCTGGTAGGGAGCCTTGTCCTGACGGGCACCCAGGAAGCTCGGGGTGTAGAATGCCATGGCCGCCGACGGGAGAAAGGCCGTGAGGCCGGAGAGGATAGTCGTCTGTCTCATGTTGTTCGTGTGGGAGGAGCTTTGCAATTGCGGTGTCGGATACCAAAAGCACAAAAAGTCTGTTTAATGGTGGGATCAATGATATCAACGTCCTCAATATGGGTGTTGGGGATGAAAATGTGTGAGGTCTTGGTAGTGTAAGTCGTGATGGTAACCGTGGGTTGGGAATGAACAGATGATGTTGGAAGAAGAGGACGACGGCTCAGACGACAACAGAAAAGTGGGAGAACGACGAAGAAATTGGCCGACGATGGACTCGTTGCCAAGGGAAGCAGCAGTCCAAATCACGAGGTGCCTGACGCTTGCTGAATTGTCTGCCTAAACAGCTGGGCACCTTTCCCAATCTGCGTACCTTACCTCCCTCGCCTTGTTCGTGCAGCATCATGGGTTGGTGCAGGAGCGAATGCGTGGGCTGCCATCTTGGCCAAGGCCAAACGGGAAGGCGTCGCGGGTGCGCCGTACAAAGTTTGGATCTTTCGTACGACACCATACCTTTTTGACGCGGAGCTTGGCAGCTTGGGTGAGAATTTTGCCGTCATTACCGTCAAAAATGCGCTATTAAAAGGGACACGATGTTGGTTGAGAATGTCGAACGGGAGTTTTGACGGCCGACTATCTCACCGCGGAAATTGATCTTGCGGCACAGTCAATCAGTGACTCGATGTGCTGTAATTGACCAGTCACAGAAGGGGGGGCTGTCGCACAGAGTTGCACTGGGGGGCATTTCTTTCCATTTAGAGACTGGATCGACAGGGATTAGCTGCATGGTTCTTTGAGCTCGGGCGCAAGACGTGGAGCCTGGCAAGCCTGGGGGAGCTCAACACAGCAAATACATCGCCGTCTTTCTGCTCCTCCCTCTTGCCATCCCACCACCCTCGAAAAAAGAAGCGATCGTAGGTACTCGAGACGTGTGCGACGTACTACATTCCACAATATGCTACTCGAACAACATTCAGGACAATCCTGTCCGTCATTTGCATTCTTCTCTACAATCACGTTCTGTTGCAACGATTACCGACCGTTGTCGGTCGTAACAGGTTGACTTCGCCGACGGCCCCATGCACATATGAAGCTACCAGAAATTACGGATGAGCTTTGCTAGCCGGGCACTGTCAGTCGTCTATCGTCGTTATTGTAATCGCTGTCGCTATCCCTATTATCTTCTCTACACTTATTGTCCTTTTTTAAAGTATTAAGTGCGTTACAATTGAAGCTATGGGACACTGCCCGGCTAGCACAAACTCTTACGGACATGGCTGTCCCAGTCGTCAAGTGTCTATCAAGAGCAAATAGCACGAACGTGGGCAGAATTCTGCCTGTGTCCTTTACTATGTAGAGCACGCAGAGATTTGTACCAAAACCCCTTACCCCGGACTTTCTTTCCAGCTGAATTAAGCTTGATTGCCGAAGCATGGTCTAGCCTGTTCACCCATGCGGATGCTTCTCTAAGCGGAAGACACCCCGACGATCATCTTGACACGGCCTCTCTTGTGAGAGCCACTGCATAGAAGATTGCTTGCTTGCAACATCAAACAGTGATAGACAAGGCTCAAGAGAGGCAACACAAATGCAGACCCTTATGTCAATTTCGTTGGAGTCTTGCTTATCCACGCGGCTGTATCATCTTGCATCCAGCAACGCACTCTAAGGGCCTATGAGGTTAGCTTGATGCTAAACTTCACCGGACTCGGCGCCTTGAACTTCAGCCCTACTACTGGCGTGCTCCGCTGTACGATACGCCGTCCCGACGACCTCGACTTTCATTGTTCTCACACTGAAGCTTGCCTCAAATGTCTTCAGCTGACAAGACATTGCAACACAGGGAGATCTGCCCAACCTCAGCCATAAGCGAGGCTGGCCATTCACATAAGACCTTTGTTTTCTGGACCCCGAATTACGAGCTATGAGGCCTTGTTTCAATGGGAAGATTGGATGGTCTTCTCGGGCTTCGCTACACCAAGCCCGCCCTAGCTAGCCTCCTTGCAGCTGGCCATGCTCGGGCTGGCGTGCGAATCCGTCTAGGCAATGGCAAGGTCGCGGGGAGGCCACCGGCAAGACAGCTCGAATGTGAGTAGCAAAGAGTATTGCGGCTGACGACGTACTCAGTGGCGCCCGAAGATTTTAAAGCTGTCCTCCCCCCTCCATTTCAAGCCTTCATGTCGCCAGGATTCTATCGGTCCCTTTCCTGCGGCGAGTCTGGAAGGCACTTTCGTCTACCATGCATCTCCTCCAGATCTACACGCTGGCAATTGCTTGCTCCCCATTAGCTTCAGCATGGGGTGGTATCGAGAAGCGCCAAGCCTCTACACAGAGCCTGATCGATGCGCTGGGCAACTACTCCGACCTGTCAAGCTTCCAGTCAATCTTGAAGAATGCACCGGGTCTCATCGCTGTCAACGCC
Organism: Colletotrichum gloeosporioides; assembly: GCF_011800055.1. Taxonomy (NCBI): domain Eukaryota; kingdom Fungi; phylum Ascomycota; class Sordariomycetes; order Glomerellales; family Glomerellaceae; genus Colletotrichum; species Colletotrichum gloeosporioides. The sequence goes on along the minus strand of NW_025544662.1, from coordinate 1,763,123 downwards.
CAGAGAGGTGCCACCGTCCTGGTGCCGACTAACGAAGCCCTTGAGACGTACGTGAAGCAGAACAACGCCACCAACATATCCCAGTTGCCGCTCGAGAAGCTTTCGAGCATCTTCCAGTACCATACCCTGGACGCTGCTCTCACCTCGGCAAATTTCAGCGTCCCGAAGGGCCTCACGGTTCCAACAAAGCTTACTGACAAGGCTAATAACCTGCGAAGCCCCGGCCCCGCCTTGCTTCGCCAGTTCGGCGCGGAAGCTACCGGCCAGGTGCTTTACATATCCAGGGAAACCAGCGCCAGATCCTCCAAATTCCGGGTTAGGCAGGGGACTTCGGGTGAAAAGTCGGAGCTGCAGGCAGGCTTGGGCCAGACGGGGGAGCTGACGGGGATCGATGGTGTGTGGGACGGCGGCTTGTTCCAAGTCGTCAACACGTGGGTTTCTCTCTGAATCATCATGACGGAGAGCTGTACTGACGAGCTAAGCAGTGTTCTAGAGGCGCCAGACGTGTGCTCCACGACGATCAAGAAACTCTCAGACACCCTCTCTGGCCTCGACACGGCGCTGCGGAAGGTCAGCTTGTGGAAAGAACTCGACAAGACGCCCAACGTCACCTGTCTGGGTCCCAGTACTGACGCCTTCAATGCGGCTGGCAATCCTGAGAAAACCCTCAACAACACCGCTCTCACGAATGCATTGCTGTGAGTCTTGGACTTCTAGGTTGGAGCTTTGTAAACTAACGTGCGACTAAGCTTCCACACTCTGCCCGAGGTGGCATATAGCAACTTCCTAACCGACGGCATGAAGTTTACGAGTCTCCAGAATGCCACAGTCACGGTCACGGTGAAGGACAACCAGATCTGGTTCAACGACGCCAAGGTCATCCAGCCCAATGTCTTGTAAGTTGAACTCGCCGCTATAGAGCCGCCGTATGCTGACATGGTACTCGCTAGAACAAACAACGGTCTCATTCATGTGCTTGACCGCGTCATGTCGGCTGAAGGTGTGCCAGATACTTCTTCCTCGCCGTCGTCCACGTCTGGTTCGTCCCCGTCAGGAACCGCTAGTCCTACTTCGACCAGCACACCAGGCAATTTGGGAATCACCCTATCTGGCAATCTTCATGTGGCAGGTGTGATCGCGTTTGCTGCTGTCATCTTACTTATATAGAGATGAACAAATGATATCAAGAAATGAGCTTTGGCTTTCACCATTAGACTATCTATCCTCTGAGCTGTGCTAATGACCCATCTCGCGACTAGTGCTCTTCGTGTGTTATGCAAATTTCGATTCATGAGACCCATATCTCATTTAGCCATTCGTTTCGTTTCGTTCGTGAAAGGATCCCTTATAACGCCGCCCAATGCATCTTGTATGTACCTCAAAACAACGCAGCAAGCATCGACAATGCCACAACCGCAAAGGATGCAACAACTCTCGACCCAGAGTTGGGGAACTGCTTCTGTATCTCTCCTGTCTGTGTCGATGAGCTGGTGGTGCAGCTCGCGGTCCCGCACGCATATCCGCTCGGGCAGCAGCCGGGGACGGGCCCACCTTCCTCTCCGCACAAGAACCAACCGCCCGCACATGTCTCCGTGGCCGAGGCCGGAACGTCAGTTACAGGCACGATGATGGTCGCTCCGTTGGAGATGATGGTGGTAGAGGGCGTGGGCGGACATGAGGTAGTAGCACAGTCTCGTCCTGTCTGGCAGCAGCCTCCACCGGCGCGAGCCAGGCAGGCGTAGAATCCTGTCGGGCAGAAAGGTGCCGTGTTGGTGTCCCCTTCGGTGGTGGACGTCGGTCTGAAGGGAGGGACTGCGCCGCCAGTGCTGACCGCCGTAGTTGCCGGGGCTGTTGTAGGGGTTGCAGGCGTCTCGGTGGAGGTCGAAGTGCTGGTCGTCGTGACGGTTCCGGGTCGCTGCGTGACTGTGACAATGATGACCACGGTCGTGGTGCTACCATCCGCGAGTGTCGTCGTCGAGACGGTCGTGCTGGTGACGGTCCGGACTGAAGTAACAGTTCCCCCTCCTCCAGTACTGCCTCCACTACCACCGCCGCCACCACCTCCCCCTCCACCACCTCCATTTGTGGCCGTTGCCGTTGCCGTTGCTGTTGCTGTCGTGGCCGTGGCAATATGGCTAGGCACACCTTGATCAAGTCAGTCAAAGTCCTTTGGGAGTTTCAAAGATTTACTTACAACCGGAACCCTGGCAGACGTAACCCGGAATGCAGCAGCCACCGCCGACATCCGCCGCACAGCTTGTTGTGCCAATGGGGCAGATTCCAACAGGTCCGTTGCAGGATGCGCCCGCCGGACAGCAAGCGACGTTTCCGACACTCTCATCCACCACCTTCACGCACACCTCGTTGGTCATGCAGCACTTGTCCGGCGAACCGATTGTCTCACAGCTATTCATCTTCGTGGGGCACGCTTGTCTTTTCTCGAGGAGGTTCAACACGTCGATCGCCCGGCGGAGGTGCTCCCAGCCCAGACCAGCCTGGGAGCTGTGTGATGCAAAGGGCGGGCGATGCGGGTAAGAGGCGTTGTAGAGGAAAGGGTCGTCGGCCATGCGGGCGGCGAGAAGTTTCTCGTGAGGTGTCAACGGCGTATCGAAGACATCCTTGGCGAAAGCAAGGTCGTCGGGAAGCAGCTTCTCGCCGGCGTTTGGTGACATCTTGCGGATTGCCGTGGGGTTCTCTGCGCCGACATGAGTTGTGATAAGCAGCAGCAGAGACGAGGGAAGGCCGACGAGTGAGAAGGCCCGCATCGTTACGACTGTGAGGCCAAGCCTTCGTCAAGACCAGAAGTCGTCGTCTGTTGTGAGTTCTCAGAGCGTGTTGTTCGTGTGTTTAGTTTAGGTGAGTGACAGGCCGGCCCAAGCTTCGGACGCCAAGTCTTCAGTGTGTGCTTGTGGTCGATGTCACTTAGACTGAGGTACTGATGAGTGTGAAGGCGATCGGAGATTTGGCGTGAGCGACGATCTTTCTGCAGAGAGATGTCGCTCGGATTTCAAGTAGCGTGCAGCTCTTTGGCGGGAAATTGCAGAGGCGTCGGGCGTCTTGAGGTTTCGTGGAACAATCGGTGCGGGAAAGCGGTGGCTGGGCGACTGGGCAACCTGCAAGATGATGGAGCTGCTTGGGCTCGCGAAACCTCACCGCCCTGTATTCGTGTCTGATCCCGAGAGGCAGTCTGTGGTCCCGCAGCGAGACACGTCGCCGGCGGTATCAGATTTCAACAATGCGTTTGTTGCGTGGACTTTTCCCGTATTTTTGTCTTGAAAAAGAACCTGATTGCTGCTTCTCGACCGTTGAACAGAGGGGCTGCACTGCTGACAGAACCCCTTCCTTGTAGGGTCTTTTTTTTTTTTCAGGTGGCTGGGCATGGATGACAGCTGCTGAAGATACGTCATCCAGGGCCAGGGCGAGTCGAAAAGCCGTCGGGTCTGTCAAGCTTCAGGGGAAGAGCCGGATGTCTCGCCCGCCGTCAGGGGTCTGGTCTAAGCTTTACCGGGGTAGCTTCAGAAGACCGGCGCACCGGCTGGGAAACGCCTGCGCCGACGACTTGGTATTGGTCTTGCCTTGCAGCAGCCCAGGTCGCCAATCCATGCACGACGGGATGTACTTCGAGTGGGCACTGGGCGGTGCCTTGCAGATGGCGTGTCATGTGCAAGACTGTCCCAGAGCATCATTTATCAAAAGAAAGTCAAGCTGCCAGAAGAAAATGATTCATTTATGCCGAGAGGTATTCGTATTCTATACATGGTAGTTTTACAGATGATTGTGTTACATCATGGCATTATGCTTTTCCCGTTTGCACCAACACCGCATCAAAACAGAGTCTCTCCACCATCTGCTTTACGAGCATCGATGTGCAACCTCTCGGTGAGTGTCAGAGGATCTTTGTGGCGCACTCCTCGGAGAAACGAGTTGCAGAGCAGTGCCGCAGCAACGCTCACGTTCAAGCTGTCTACAGAGCTTGCGGTTGAAGCCACTCGTGGAATTGTGACCTCGTGCGTCGCCTTCTTCCTAATGTCGTAGGGAAGACCGGTGCCTTCGTTACCAAGAACGAGGATGCAAGGCTCTTTTTCCAGAGGCTTGAAGTCCTCGATGTAGTCCGGAGTCCACTGACGGTTCGAACGCGACCCAAGCGTAGGTGCAACGGCAGCGTATGACGTCCAGCCGGCCTCTTGCGAGAGACTCAAAAACCGCCCTGGGTCTTCAACAGTAAAAAGCTTGATCTCTTCCGCAGCCCCGGCCGCGGCCTTCAGCACGGTGGACGTGATAGAAGAGGATGTCCGATCTGTAATGGCCACAGCTGACACGCCAAGGAAGCAAGCTGTACGAAGAATCGCACCCAAGTTTCCAGGGTCCAAAATCTCGTTCAGCAGGAGGACTAGCGGGCGAGACTGACCCTGCTTGCAAGGGATGGAGTCTTCCGTGCCGTTGATCTCGAGATCTTCCTTGGACTGGTGAGCCACGGAGACCGTGTAGCCGTTTGAATCGGCCGACAGCCCTCCAAGGCTGACAAGGGGCAGCTGAGGGAGAGGCGATGCCTCGAGAACAAGACCGTTGTGTGGTCTACCCTTGCTCATCTTGTCCAGCAGCTTCTGATCGGCTTCGTAGACGCTTTTGACCTTGATGCCCTTCTTCTCTGCCATGGACACGATCCAGGCATCGTCCTTCGTGTCCTTCTTGTTGCTCCCCTGGTAGACATACAGATTGTAAAGCTTGCGCTGAGAGTTTCTCAGAGCCGCCTTCACAACCGATCGACCAAACAGAAATTGCGATGCTGCTGTCGTGTATTGAATTGACAGTGGGAATTCGGCCGGTCTGTTAGCAGAAGAATCGTCGTCTGATCCTCGAGTCTGTCTCCGAGGCGCAGCGCCATCTCGCTCAAACTCCCTCCTTACGCCGTCTCTCATCTGTCTCATCGAATCGCGACCACCGTCTCTTCTGGGAGTTGCCGATTTCCAATCCCTATCTCTTCTAGGTCTTGCTGAGTCCCAATCGCCCTCTCTTCTGGGCTTCGAGGCGTCCCGATTGAGATCTCTCCATGCGGAGCCTGACCGCGGATATTCCGTCTTATCTTCATTCATCCCCTCCTTGTCCAATAGCTTGGAGACCTTATCTTTCAACTCGCCGCGGTTGAGCTGATACACCATGCTCTTCTTCCCGAACGAGTACTCTGGGTTGTTGAACCGCTTGCTCCTTGACTTTCTCCCTCCCTCCTCTTCTTCTTGCTCGCGCTCTTTCATTTTTTGAAATGCTTTCTTCGGCTTGAAATGACGCTCGCGACCGCCAATCGCGCCATTGAATTTGTTCGCAAAGGCGTCCGGCTTCGATGGGAGATTTCGGCTCGGGCTACGACCGCGAGACTCGGTCAGGCGGGGCTTGAAGTCTGGGCGTCTCGTGCGATCATCTTGACGATTTCTCGAATTCGGACTTGTCGCGCGACCGTTTGGGGAACCGGCTCTTGCCGACTGTCGAAGACCCCGGTGGATACCTGAGAGAGATGCATGGCGCACCTGTCCGGTGGCGCCAGTGAGCTGGAAAGCTCTATAATTCGTTGTATGCGGGCGAACGGCGCTCCATTTCAGAAGTTGACTCATCGCATAGCATGCATGGAGTAAGTCCAGGCGTCGGTACGTGTAGTGGTGTCGATGTCTTCCAACATGGCGACAATGTGCAAAACTTCGTAGCGCCGAAATTCCAAGTCTTCGATGGTGGCACTTTTTTTTTCTGCCACATTCTTGCAGCAGGGACCCGAGCGGTAAGTAGATCCTGGCTCTCTGGTTGGCCAACGAGTCTTCTGTGGGCCCTTTCCATCGGCGCAACCACCCCACCAAGAGCGGGCTGGCGGTACGTACCCGTGCTTTACACGCTACGGCAGCTCAACTTTAATGGCAACGCGGTTTCGAGCGTCGCGTCGAACTGTGAAGACTTCCCAGTCTCAAAGGCCGTCCTTTCTCTGAGTGCGCTCACCCAGAACCGAGCCCCTGCCTTTGCAGGACAATTCTTCCATTCCATTTTTGCCTTCTTCTTTTCAGTTTTTTCTTCAAGCGACTTCTAAATATCCGACGCAGTCCCTGCGACACCCCACCCGCCCCGACCCTATGCCTTCCCGTTCCGAGCAGTCGCATCATGGAGGACTTCACGAACACCGCTGACGACGACACCACCCAGTCTGTTACAGGCTCTCCAAGCGATGCTTTGATAGGCCTTGATCAATCCGACCCCGCCATCAACGAGGAGATTGTCAAAGAGGCTACAGTCGATACCTTCGACGGCGCATTCCCCACCGATGCCGCAGCGAAAGACCAGCTGTCGCAGGGCGCTACCATACAAGACTCAGAGGGGTTTGATCCAGACGAACCATTGCTTTCGATAGATACGTACGAGGAGTCGGCACCTGTTGCTGCAACGTCGGAACCAGTCGTCGACCTGAACACTGCGTCTGCCGAGGCTGCGGAAGGAGTTCCCGAATACATTACGCATGGCCGAGTTCGCCCAGTCCGGATAGAAATTGTTTTGCGACGTCTATCCCCAGAAGAATGCGCGCAATACCGTACCATCCAGAGCGACGTCGTTGACGAGGTCATTGGAGAGGTAGAAGGGCCCGAATCAGAGCTGTGGTACAGCGTCGAGTTTACAGATGGACGACAAGACATTGTGAGTTACTGTTTCCTCCTGCTTTCTTCCAGTCGAACGTTCTTTCCTTTTTTTCTTTTTGGCTGCTCTTGCCATCTTCAACTGCTTCTATTCATCTATATAAATCGCATCTTCACTCTTCACCCTCCACCCTCCACACTTCAATCTCTCACTCCCACATCACTTTCGCCCTACCACAATCCAGGCTTTGCATATCTTCTCTCAAGTACTTGCCCCTCAGACTTCCTAGTTCTTGGCTTCCTCGAACGACTGCTGCACGGCGGTTCGTCCAGAGAACTTGCCAATCTGAGGAAAGCGCGGCTATCAGGTGTTTGAATTGTGTTGCGGGTTGCTTCCAAGACCATATCTCATCGCACATCCCCCTCCCCCAAGTCTACTTGCGCAAGCATCTACCATGGAGCTGTATCAAGCAAGGCTGCACATAGCGGATAATAATTTTTCACCGCAAACCCTTCAAGGACACCACGCTAACCCCACCGAGATATCGTTTGGAGACCTTCTTGCCTACGACGGAGGTGAATCTGCTCTTCAGAAGATGCAGGGCGCCGTGGACTCTGAGGTCGAGACTGGCGCCTTCCACGGGCAGAAGCGATCTTGGGAGGACACTTTGGAGGATTCCGAGGCCGATTCTCAGGCGGACCTGGATCTCATGGAACTTGACGAAGAAGAGTTGCCTCGCCAATCGAAACGTCAACGAAGCGTCCTTCAGCGCAGCGCCCGCCTCACATCCATTATTGATACCGATGATGAAGACGAAGACCAAGTTTATTCCCGTCGTTCGCGACGTCAACGCACGACCACCAGACAGAGCAGCCGCCAAAACTCTCATGCTGCTGTTTCTGACGATGAGGATGAGAGCCGGCGGACTCGTTCACGAAGGCACGAGTCTTCACAGCCACAGCGACAACTGAGAGAGCGAACTCAAAAGCAGCTCACACTCACTAGCATGGCTTTTGGAAACCCCAGTCTGACTCGCGACGATGACATGGACGAACTTTCCCAAGATGCCCCTCCTCAGCAATCTGACGGAGAAGACGACGATTTCACGTTCATCACATCGGACCTTCAACCCAAGCCGGGCCGAGGCAGGCGCAAGCAGCCTAGACGATCAAAGTCCTCCAAGGCAAGGCCGGAAGCGAAACCCAGATCACGCGATTCTTCGATCGAGTTTGAGGATCGCCGTCGATCCGGTAGGTCTACCAGAAACAAGGCTAGCATGCTCGACTCCGCCCCGATGGACGAGGAATCCTTCTACATCGAGGACACTGCTCCAGTTGGAGCACCAAGAGTGATGAATGTCAAGGAGGTCTTTAAACAACTTCCACATGATTCACCATTCTTGACCTTCCACTCAGATATCTGCAGCAGTTGCAACGTTGGGCCCGCTGCCAATAAAGGTCCTCTTATCAGTTGCCAAGGCTGCTCCATGTCATTTCACAAAGTTTGCCTGGGCTACAGATCAGCTAGAGAACACTTGGTTACGAAGGTTGGAGCGGAAGACTTCGTCCTTCAGTGCAAGTACTGCATTGGCTTCTACGGCAAGAAGGATAAGCATGCTCCTCGTCATCACAACTGCCAGGGATGCGAAAAGCCGGGACGTTCTTGCGCAGCATTTTCGCCAAGGAGAACGCCGAAGCAAGAGGAAAAGCTTCGAGTTGAGAATGGCGGCGAGGATCCCATCGCACCTGTGGATCCAGCTCTCGTCAACAACGCAGAAAACGTCCTCTTTCGGTGCACCTCATGCAAACGTGGCTGGCACTATGAACACCTGCCGTCTTCTCAGATGGAGACCGACTTGTCCGATATCCGTGACCAACGTCTCTCTGAGTACTCCGTGGATTGGAAGTGCCATGATTGCGCTATGGTTTCCCACAAGATTCAGACCCTGGTTGCCTGGAGGCTTGCAAAGAAGGACTCGTTTTCAGACGGAATGACATACAGCGACTTCTATGAGGACGAAAAAGACTACCTCATCAAATGGGCGGACTGTTCATACTTTCACTGTACCTGGATGCCTGGGGCCTGGGTCTTTCACATGGCTCCTGGAGCTATGCGGAATTCCTTTGCGAAGAGGGACGCAGAGCAAAATCTGTCTTTGAGATGGACAACTGATGAGGCTATCCCGGAGGAATACCTCCTTACAGACGTCATCCTTGCTGCCAAGGTCAAGAACGGACGAGCACGAAGCCTGCAGGACGACATGGAGCGGATCGGGAGTGTCGATAAGATTTACGTCAAGTTCCAAGGTTTGGGGTATGATGAGGCCGTTTGGGATAAGCCCCCAAAGCCAGACACTGGGGAGATCTACAATACGTTCAAGGCTGCCTACTACGAGTACCTCACTGGCAAATATTTCGTCAGTCCCTCAAACCACAAGATGAAACAGAGAGTGAACGATTGGAAGGAGGAAAAGTTCGTCGCTTTGACCGAGCAGCCCAAGGCAATCCGACGGGGCAACCTCATGGCCTACCAGCTCGAAGGTGTCAACTGGCTGTTGTACAACTACCACGAAGACAAGAATGTCATTCTTGCCGACGAGATGGGACTCGGAAAGACGGTTCAAGTCGTTAGCTTGATCTCTGCCCTCGCTCTAGGCGAACCCAAGGTATTTCTGCCCTGCCTGGTCTGCGGTCGTGACTAACTCGGAGTGTAGTGTTGGCCATTTCTGGTCGTTGTTCCAAATGCTACTTGTCCAAACTGGCGCCGCGAAATCAAGCAATGGGCCCCAGAGCTTCGAGTTGTGACCTACCATGGCGGCAAGCAACCCCAGGAACTAGCCTACAAATACGAGCTCTTTCCCAACGGCTCGTCAGACATCAAAGCCCATGTCGTGGTCATGTCATACGACTCCGCTCAGGATGACCGTACGAGGAACCTGTTCCGCTCTGTTCAGTGGGCCGGGTTGATCGTTGATGAAGGTCAACGACTCAAGAATGACAAGAGCTTGCTGTACCTGGCATTGCGCGCGATGCGGTTCCCCTTCCGACTTCTCCTGACAGGCACGCCATTGCAAAACAACAAGCGAGAGCTCTTCAATTTATTGCAATTCATCGACCCTACGCAGAATGCGGAGAAGTTGGACGAACAGTACCAGGAGTTGAACGCGCAAAACCTGCCAGAACTCCATGGGCGAATCAAGCAATATTTCTTGAGACGAACGAAAGCTCAGGTTCTGAAGTTCCTGCCTCCAATGGCGCAGATCATTGTGCCAGTGTCAATGTCGATCCTTCAGGAGAAGCTATGCAAATCTATCATGGCGAAAAGCCCGGACCTCATCAAGGCAATCTTTGCAGATGACAAGATCAACAAGAAAGAGCGTGGCAGTCTGAACAACATTCTCATGCAGTTGCGGAAGTGTCTTTGCCATCCTTTCATGTATAGCGATGCGATTGAGGAGAGGGCTGTGGACCAAGTCAAGATGCATGAGAACCTGGTTTCTGCGTCTGGCAAGCTGATGTTGCTTAGTATCATGTTGCCCAAACTCAAGGAGCGTGGACACCGTGTGCTCATCTTCAGCCAGTTCTTGGATCAACTGGATATCGTCGAGGACTTTTTGAACGGCCTGGGCTTCTTGCACAGGCGTCTTGACGGCAAGATCAACAGCCATGAGAAACAGAAGCATATCGACGCATTCAACGCCCCGGACTCGGAAGTCTTCGCCTTTCTTCTCTCCACCAGAGCAGGAGGCGTAGGTATCAACCTTGCAACAGCTGATACCGTTATCATCCTAGATCCCGATTTCAACCCCCACCAGGACATCCAAGCCATCTCTCGCGCGCACAGAATCGGCCAAAAGCACAAGGTTCTCTGTTTCCAGCTCATGACGAAGAACTCTGCGGAGGAGAAGATCATGCAGATTGGCCGCAAGAAGATGGCCCTTGATCATGTGTTGATTGAGGCTATGGACGACACAGGGGAGCCGGATGACTTGGAATCGATTCTCAAATTCGGAGCCACTGCGCTTTTCAGCGATGACCAAAACGAGAAGGACATCATACGTTACGATGAGGCAAGTGTTGAGAAACTTCTCGATCGCTCTCATATCGAGCAAACAAGCACTGGCCAAGATGAATCCGCCGAATCGACATTTTCATTCGCTCGCGTCTGGGCTAATGACAAGGGCGGGTTCGAGGACAACCTGGCAGAGGAGAATGAACCTACCGTGAACCCTAATGTTTGGGAGGAGATTCTTGCTGAAAGAGAGGCCGAGGCCAAAAGACTAGCGGAGTTGAACAAGGAAGTTCTTGGTCGTGGAGGACGTCGCCGCCAGGTAGGTCAGCACATCGATTTGAGGGACATGGTATGCTAACAACCGCCTCAGGCCGTGAACTACAAGACGAACGCCCCCATGGCTACTGATGTTGCTGTCGACCACAGCGGTAGTTCCGATAACGACGAGGACTTCGTGGGTGGTGAGGACGAGGAGCCTGATACTGACCCAGAGGACAGAAACACGATGAGTAAAGGTAAAGCCAGGAAATCTTCTTCTCAGTCTACGTCACCTCATTCAACTCCCAAAAAGACACCGAATCGCAAGAAACAACAAGTTAACTCTTCGACTCCACAGAAGACGCCCTCTACGCGGAAAACACCAAAGAGAGACGCCGCGGCATCCTCCAAGACGTCAAAGTCGGCCAAGTCAACCCCCCAAAAACGAGCACCAAGAAAGACGCCAAAGTCAACCCCAAACAAAACCAAAACCACCCCGTCCAAAGCCACTCCATCCAAGGCTACCCCAACCAAGGTCTCCAGCAAGGCAGCCAAGCCAACCAAGGATTCCAAGGCATCGCAGCCCAAAGAGCCTACCAAAACGGAACGCAGTCAGGCCAAAAATATCCTTCTACCAACCCCTCAGGATACTCCGACCCCGTCCAGCCCGGCTTACAGATCTTCCCGCTCGCCAACGGTGGAAAACGAGGTCGACCCCCAAAGTACGGCCGACCATTGAAATATGACATGGCATGGCTTGACAACGTCCACATCCAATCCAATACGGGGTCCGGCCCACAACCTCCAGGCTCCGGGCCACAACTACCAAATTCTGCGAACTTCAATAAGCCAGAAAAGTCTTCTCGTAAGACATCATCTGGCCCATTTCAGATGCACCCTAACGCAATTGCTTGTGCCACTTGCGGCCTGCGACATCTTTTGCCTCAATGCCCAGTTTTTACAACGGAGATACAATTACGACTTGCTCTTGATACCTTCCAACACTGGCCCGCGAAAGCCAGAACACCTGCAGCAGAGCAGGTCTTACGCGAGAAGCTACATAGACTAGCTTTGCAACACAGAACATAATGACATTTGCTACCGACCTGGCAGGCGTACGGGTTTGGATTTAGATGGCAAGGGTGGTTGGCCAGAGGATTGCAAACAAATCCTCTTGCCCGGCTATTTCATCAACGCTTACACAGCTTAGCTTAGATGAAGCATGCATATAGGCCAATAGACATTGCATTGCTTTCAGTCGCATCAACGCAGTGCGATGTTTCTAAGGATCAATCTATGGTTTGACTTGTTCAACAGTGAAGGCACAGCTGTTTGTCACGTGGTGAGGTACAAACCAAGAATGCAGGTAACCGTATGAGTGCAGCGGACCTTATTTCGGTCGAGCAAACGACGATGGCAACGAATCTTTTTTTCGTTCTGGTACAGCAACTGTTTTGATTAAAGGATCTCGCGTCCTAGGCACCAGACTCTCATGTCTGAGCCTTTGGCATCTTGGTCCGGAATTTGCCTTCGTGCTGCACGCTGCAGAGGACGTCAAAGTCGTCTTTGATCGCGTACCTCGGCGACTCCAGAAGTGCTGATCGCGGTCGACGGCATTATAGATAGGGTAACGTATTGGCATCTCCCCGTTTGCACCTTGCCAGGACTAAGACTTTCCACCGTGCCCTAGACTTGTCCTTTTCTCTTCTCCTCCTCCTTCTTTTCGTAACTTCTCACTTTCTCTTCTCACACCCAGTATGGACTCGATGTTAATTCACTCCTCCTCCGACAAGTCTTGTTCGCCCCCGGCATCAAGAACCTCGACGCGCGGTACGACACCTGACTTTGACCCGTCAGCATCGATCACGAACGGAATCAGTGGCGTGCGGATTTGCGGCATGGAAACATCCACCTCTCTCCAGGCGAGGGACCACCGATACCCTGGCGAGATGCCTCCTGCCTCCTTCCGTCGTTACCAGCCTCAACACCATCACCAACAACAGGCGCCGATGAGGCACATGCTCGCCAACGCCGCCCCCGCGCCACGCAGCATCGACGCCCCGAACTGGCGAGTGGGTACGAACATGACGACAGCTGCTGCCCAGGTTCACGGTCACTACCACACGCCCAGTCTGACCAGCGGTCCTGAATACCTGGCTATGGGAGCCCCGACCGCGGAGCATCAACCTGCTACCGACCAGGGTCAGGACATGGGTGTCGACACATCGGGCTTTTACGCCTACTGCCTCGACCGCGGCAACGGCAACTACACCAGACTCGTTCCCGCTGATACTCTCCCACCCTTGGTCGGCATCCCAGCTGTGCAGCACGGCGCTGAGGGCATGCTTGTGCTGCCCTCGCCGCGAGGGCTGGATCACCAGAATCCGTCGGCTGGTACCATCCAGCCGGTCGCGTTCAAGGTACGGCATTCCTTCCACTCGTCATTTTCCAAGCACCAGAGTTTTGGCGCTGAACATCTCAGACCCCTCCACCGTCTCCGGCACCGGTCTCTGATGCTCTTCAGGTAATGATGACCCTCCACCTGTTGCCCTCCTACCGTGTTTTGATGCCGACTGCCTGAGTCTAAGTCACGCTGACGTTTTGTGCTACAGAAGAGAATCGACCACATCGTTGCCTCCTCTCCCGCCCCGCCCAAGAAGCCCAAGATCTACTGCGACAAGTGGGTTCACGAAGGCGTTTGCGCCTTCACGCAGCAAGGATGCAAGTACAAGCACGAGATGCCGCTGGACAAGGCTACTCAACACTCCCTCGGTCTGTTCCATGGCCTGCCGACCTGGTGGAAGAAGCAGCAAGCGGAGCTGCAACGCCAGCAACAACAGCAGGAAGCAAGCGGCACCGAGACGTTCTACGATACACGCCAGCCCCAGCTAGGAGCACTTCCGTCACCCATAAAGTCTGAGAAGGATCTCTCAAGCCCAGCTAGAGCGTCGCAGTCATGGAGACGAGTCGAAGGTGTGAGGGGCCAGGGTCACATGCGCTCGGCGTCGCCCTTAAGACAGAACGAAAGCGGCTACAGGACCGCCGCAGGTAAGTTCCCCTCTGCACCGGCTCGTGGACCCAAATTTAACAAGCGAGGCAGAGCAGAGGACTGCGTACCCTCAGGGTATGGTTTCTCCTGCCTCTCCGTGCGTTTGGGGTCCCATCGGTCCTCCGTCGAAGCGAACGGCCGACCACCCCCACAGGTACCACCAGAGCCTGAGTGGGTTCGGAATGCCGAACAGCTTTTCTATGCTGAACGATATGGGTGAACGAGACACCGGATCTCGATACTAGGGTCTTTGAAGACCCTGCCTGGCTGAAATATGGATTATCTAAATAGGAGAGACAAGGGCAACTGGCAATGAGATATGAGATGACGATAGGATGGGGACATTCAAAAAAGAAAACGCTGCTTTGTTGACTTTTGAGAGACTGTATGTATTATAGACACATACGCCAGCAATGGAGGTTCACAATATCGCCGAATTTTCCTCTTCTCCTGTTCCTACTTGTCGCTCACAAAGGCCATCAAACTGGCTGTTGTGCCTTTTACAGCCAGTTGAGAGTCCAGGTCTCCTTACCAGCGCGGAAAGGAACGACCTGGATACCAGAGCCCTCGAGGACCTGGTTGATGGTAGCACCGCCACGGGTAAGGCGGATTCGCTCTTCCTTCTGGTCCTCGAAACCACCATAGAACTTGCGACCGTAGTGCGCCACGAAGCCCTCGATAGCCTCCAGGGTAATGTCTGCGTCCTTGAGTTCTCCGCGGACGACGGCCTCGTCGAGTGCGGTGAGAAGGTACTGCACGGCATAGGGCTGGGTGAAGACACCTGCGGCGGCCTTGGAGGGGCCCGTCTTGGAGGTGATGGGGTGAGGGGCGGAGTCGGTGCCCAGGAAGAACTTGCCGTTGCTGTTGACGACGGCGTTGAGAAGGGCCCTGCGGTCGTGGGGAAGCTTGGCGACGGGCTTGCAGAAGTTCATCTATGTGCAGTAAGGTCAGCATGGTGATAGCGATAGAAACAAGGACTGTGTCGGTCGTACGGCGTCACCAACGACGTCGTCGATGGTAATGAAGAGATGGTGACTAAAGATGTCAGTCTACAAGCCTTGGAGCACTTTTGTGGAAACTTACACAGTGATCGTTCCCGAGACGTTGGGGCCGCTTGAATATGGTTAGCCTGACTGAAGACTATTTATCCAACTGAACTCACCAGGACTTGACGGCCTCGACTGCCTCGGCAGTTGTGCAGTGCTCGAGGACTATTACACGAGTCAATATCATGCATCAGCGGGAATACTCTGACTCACTGATCCTGAGCTTCGGATACTTGTTGTGAAGAACCTTCAACGTAGGGAGGAACTGATATGGCGTCAGGATATTTGGTTCATTAGCATAGAACGCCTGGCCTGCTCACCTTGGACTCGGCGTTAAGAGTGGTGATATCGCTGCCAGCATGGGAAGGACACTCTCCATGAAGGCAAAGAAGCAGGTCAACCTCCTCCATGGCCTTAAAGACCTCGTGGAAAGCATCGTAGTCAACGACACCAGCAGAGCTGTTGGTTGTGACGCCGGCAGGGTAACTGAAGGACTATCAGATCAGATCAAACCTCGAAACAGGGCTTTAGTGGATTTTAATAACCTTTTTACGGCGGCAACTCCAGCCTTCTTGGCTTCTCTGATAACTTCGGGTGTAACGTCAGGGTGAAGGTAGAGGGTCATCAGCAGCTTCACCTCAGCGTTTCCCAGAGCCTCCTTGATACGAGAAGAATAGTCCAACGCCATTTTCGTGCTGGTCACGGGAGGGGTAAGGTTGGGCATGATCAAAGCGGAGTTGGCACCACCGGATCGGATAGTAGGAGCAACAAGCTAAATAGTCAGCATGTTGGCGACTGAGCCTGAGGTAGGCGGCTTCACGCTCACACACCTTCAACATGCCGCCATCACGCACGTGGACGTGGGCGTCGAATGCTGCAGGCAGCTCAATGGTGTCGGGAAGAGGCATCTTGGAGGTGGTCGAGGGAATTGTATGCTGCAATTTGTTAGCCGCTGGGTATCACAGAGGCGAGGCAACATGAGCCGCGAGAAGGGCACCGCGGTCGAGTCGAGACAAAATCACTGACTTGGTGTCTGCTGTCGGCGAGGCAGAATTGCTATCGGTTAACAGTTGATGTTTGCTTATGATACTTGTTGCTCAGGTGTGCTTTTTTGGCAACTCTGCACCGTAGTTTTGCGACCGATCTCGGAGTGACTTTTTCACTAGATACGGGCAGATGTAGATAGAGTAGAGACTTCTATCTCGAAATGTTTTTCGTTGGAGTATGGTGGGGGTGGGGTAACCAGGTTGCCCAAGCTTTTATCTCAGCCATGAAGCACTTGACACAGGCTCAGCGGTCAATCACTCGACGATGCACTTCTTGTATTTATTTGGTTCCGAGTTCAGCGATTTTCAAACTTCTGTCCTCATGATAGTATTTTTGATTGTTGGAAGTATTGGATGACCACACATAACACTGCCAAATCTCGGTGTAAGAGGGGTAGTGCCCCGCTGCTCAATTACACTACCTTAGTGTCGACCAAGCTATTCCTTCACCTTGCTTACGGAGCACCTGAGATGGGAGAGACTAGCGAAATCAGCAACTTCCAGCTCAATTTTTTAACTTCTTCTGAATGGCCTTTGGGGTTTCTACCTCATTCCAGTTATGTCCAGACCTTGCTTTATGTTTAAAAAGGAACCTGTAGGCAATGCTGCTAGTAAGGATTGCCAGTTTATCCGAGAAACAAGCGACTGGGGAAGCTTCGGATAAGCTACGATGAGCACGGACCATACAAGGCACCCCACCACGGGTCGCCAGCTCTACCGTACCTTCCTTGCCGGAGGACCACTGTGGGTGCCATCAAGCTTCCATACCCTCCAGGCTGCCAACAGGTACAACAACCTAAACTCGCGATCACTACTTCCCAAATTTCACAAATCACACTGACTTTCCTGCGAGTCTGTCTCTGTCTCTTCCAAGAGAACAATCGTCGATAACCTAGCCGACTTCTTCGGCTGCTGTCCCGTTGGTCTCCGCGCAAGCTTGCCGACTTCACTTCGCATCTCGGTCCCGGCAAGGCGCCAACACGACGGCAAGATGGATGCCACCCTCCTCTCATTTGAACCCGACCAGGGCATGTCAGATGAGGTCTACGATAGCGCGCTCAAGAACCATATCGCACAGATCTCGAGGCTTTTCAAGGACCTGGGAAACGAAGTCGTGGCCAATGCCCCTCAGCTCCTAGAGGTCCGTTGGCGCTTGCTACTGTCGTCGTTTGACGTTTGCTGACCCATGTCCCAGATCGTGAACCCCGCCACGCACTCGGTTGCCTTCCTTGCGATTCTCAACACATTGAAGCGCCTCGACGATACCGGTCGTTCCATACCTGCCGACGCCTTCCGAGAATACACCCTCAAGTTCCTGCTGTCCTTCGATCCGAGACAAATACGCTACGTTGGTGATGCCTTTTCCGATCTGGTCAAGGATGTCGTGGATTGCAAGTTCTACCCGGTATGACGAATTTGCTTGCCATATGCTTTCTCATGGCTAATTGCTGCTTTCCTAGGCCCGTCAAGCTATCGAGATTGTCGCGATCGTGCTGAGAAGACTCGATCCCGATTGCGCGGTGCTCACGAGCCACCATGTTGCAGTGGTCAAAATGGCCTACGAGACCGATAACATTGACCAAGTGCTTCCCCTGGTCGAGAAGCCATGGGTTTTCCTTCCTGGAATGAAAGACCAAAGCCAGCCAGCCTACCTCTGCGATGTGACAGCTTCCCCCGCCTCGTACATCAACACAAGCACACACCTCAGCCAGAAACTCACCCGGGAGGAGGTCATGCAACATGAATGGGTCACCGCTCAGATATTCACCGCCAAGCTGAGGTGGGCAGATGCGCACAAGGCATACCAGAGAATAATCAGTTGGCCAACAAGGGACGGAGCTACGAGCAAGATCATGACCGATGCCCACAAGCGATGGATTCTTACGGGCCTCCTGACCCTCGGCCAAACCCCCACTCCTCCGAGCTTCATTGCGCCTGCCGCCACCAAGAACTACGCCTCACTCTCAAAGCTGTACGCCGATATTGGCTCGCTATTTTCCACTGTCAACGCCGAGGAGCTTAAGAGCGCGGTCGAGGCAGGTACACCAACCTGGGTCGATGACCAGACTACAACACTGCTGAAGGAAGTTGTGAAGGCGTACCAAAAGTGGCAGATTCTTGGCCTTGCAGATGTCTATCAGAAGATTGGCGTCTCAGAGATTCGCGAGAAAACTCTCAGTGCAGAGACAGCGAAGAGTTTGGAGACAGACGTCGAGACAGAGGCGCTTCTCCAAGATATGATCCGCAGTGGAATGCTTGTTGGCGCGCTGGAGACCAGCCCTGACGGCGCGAAGTGCCTTACATTTCTCCCACGTGATCAAGAGATCGAGCACACTGAGTATAAGAGGAAGATCACCGACGATGCCCGTATTGAGACGCTCAACAAATGGGCCAAGGCGAGCGACGCTCGGCTTATGTTTTCGAAGGACTACGCTAGGCACATTGACCGCGAGGCTAAGCGTTCACAAAAGGATTCATCCAGCCAGCATGTCGAGATGTTCGAGACATCTATCGAGGACGAGGATCTCATGACTGGCATTCAACCGACTCGCTAGAAGCCACCCTATTTGATGCAGGGGTCCAGATATGATGATACGCGAGCCTTATGAAGTAATGAAGGCACGAGACGGGATCATGGTGACAAAGGACTACAGGAGTGCGGTTGGAGAAGGCACGGTATTTGTTGTCATTGATCCGAGGAGCTTCCACGTGAGATGGTGGGCATTAGGCCGGCGTTACGAGAGCAGGTTTATTGGGAATTGCTTTGTAGCCCACAAGTGGCATTTGCTCCGCGACTTGCATCAAGGCGGGCTCGGGTTGCATAACTCGAGGACTAGAGGAAACATAGCAAAATGGGCATCTTGTCTGCCATTAAGTTTTTGTTCATTGTGCGAAACATTTACGTTGACAATTGTGTGACCACTGGTCCTTGCCTCGTAGCTCATGAGATTCTAGTCATCCACTCCTATCTGCTCCTTTCCGCCACCATTTTCTATAGCTTGGCAAACCGCGCCAAATCTCTTTCCGTAACGTACAGCAGCGCCGTCAAATCTTATGAGCTGATGCCAAACTGCTTGATGAGGTCGGCGAGCTTAGCACCCTCCGACTTGAAGTCAATTTGGGTGGCACTCATGACCTGGTAGCGAACTCTGCGGTGTTTGTTAGCATTGTGCTGGATCGCACTGAACAGTGGACGTCACATACCTCTGAGACTCTCCAAAAGTATCCATCTTGGCACGGCAACGGAAGTTGAGCTTGCGGCAGTTCGCTTCCTCGAACGCCTGAGCCAACTTTGTCTCATCATCCTCGCGCAGGGCCATGAGATCGTCAGCAGACATGCCCATGACAATCCGGCCAACGTCGTCGAAGCAGCTGAGCCACAGCTGGTTGGTGTGGTCGCAGACGTTGACGGACATGATGTAGCGGTACTCGGGCCTCGGGTGAGAGATGTCACACTTCTCGCAGCGCCAAGTACCGTCGCCCATGTCAGTAACCTTCTTGCTGCAGCCTTCGGACATGCATGCAGGGTAGGCGAAGTTGTCCTGCTTGATGTACACGATGGTAGCCTTGAGGTTGAAGTAGTCTTGCTGCTCCATGCCAAGATTCTCCTCCTTTACCTGCACAATAGACTTGTCCTGGTCCTTGCGGCCAGTTGCATTGCCCATGCTTGCCATATTGTTGTGGGTGTTGAAGGCATCATTGCGGCCAGACGAGTCGTACCATCCCTTCAGACGGTGAGCTTCCGTAATATCGGGGTCAATTGACATGGTACCGGAGGAAAGCAAGCTCAAACTTCGGCCACCAAAGTCGGAGACCTTGACGCCCTTGAAGGCCACAACGGATTCCGGCTTGGCATCGAAGCCCGTAGCGCTCTTGCCCCAGATGGTGACCCGGACGGAGTAGTTGGTGTCGTCGACGAGGGTCAGCTCTCGCTTCTCGTAGGGCTTGCCAGTCGACTTGGAAACAATTTGTGATACCTCAGCAACGTCCTTCAGAACACCAATGACGTCAACAGTTGCATCCTTCTCAACCTCCTGCAGTTCTTGAATATTGCAGAAGTTGAACCGCACCTGCGGCACATTGCTCTGGTCCTCGGCCTTCTCAATGAGTGTATCACGCTCAAAGGTAAGTTCGTAATCATTGGGGAGGTTCGTGAACTGCTTCTTAGCAAGCTGGACCTTGCACGGGTTGGAGATGTAGTAGACGCTTCCCTCCTGGAGCAAGTCGTAGTATTGGTCGACCTGCTCGTTGAAGCCAGTGGCCTTAATCTCGCCGCTCTCGTCGAGCAGGTTCACACTGAAAAGCTTGCCCTCTCCGCTAGGCTTGTGCCATGTTCTAATGTCCGACTTTTGGGTGACACGAGCCTTGATGGTCCATTTGTGGGCATAGGGGGAGAGGGCTTCGATAGGGTAGATGTTGTTGCTTCCGTGTTGGCCACTGCCTCCTCCGGCGGTTCGTGTTGGTATCGACTGTTGGGGCTTGGGCTTTGTCTCTTCCTGCTTGACTCCATAGAAGTTCTGGCCGCCGATTGTGGTGTTGGCGGCTGGTGGGGCCTTGGCCTCGAAGGCTTGAGGCTCGCCAATCTTGTCTGGTGTTCCCAGGTTCTCGATCACCTCGAGGCCCAAGATGATGAGGATGCTGAGGGGGGTTTAGCGCCATCCTTTACAGCAAGGAAGAGCAAGAATACATACTTCTTTCCCTTGACAGCGTTTGCCTGGTATTGGGTGATGCGCACGATGCAGTTTCTCACCAGCTTACCGTCATGGACGACGTGGTTCACTTGGGTGGCCAGCATGCACTGGACGTAGTTGTTCACATCGCTCAAGACAATGCGATATCTCTCGGCACCGCCGCCTGCTTGTGCGGCCAAAGGCTTGATCTGCAGGCACTGGAGGACAGGAACGGGGAATCTGGAAGCGGCATTGTCACCATCGCTGAAGATGGCACTGTGAAAGTTCTCTGTCAGTACCACAGGGGCAGAAGGGACGAGGGGAAATAGAGAAAAACACGTACTCCAAGGCACCCTTCGTAATTTTGGATTCAGCTTCCATCGTGAAGTCAGTCGAAGCGTATATGTCGATGGTGAACAATTCGATCGGCTAAAGATTGGGTTGGGTTGTGAGGGATGTGCAGCAAGTTCTTCGCGAGATGCGGGAGGCAAGGACGCGTCTGAACGCGTTCTGTTTAATGACTACACGTCCCCGGTGCGATGGCGGGGTTCGTTTTCTGCCTAGCTACCGACCTTAGGTAAGCTGGTCCCTGCACCATCTCACATGCCGGGATGGGGCCAGTGGTCAGACACGTACCTTACCTTACCTCATCAAGCGCCAGGCGCAGCGGGGGCATCTGTGTGCGCGGGGCAGCTCTACCTACCTAGGTACCAGCATCAAGCTGAGACGTCATCCCTGGAGAGTACCTCACGGAGCTACCTGTACACGTACGCTGTAACGTACTAACTTACCGCTCTGAAGGGCTGTGCAAAGGGAGACGTGACCAACAACTCGCTTGTATGCCAATGTTTGTCGCAACCACCTAGTTAGCCCTACCTTCATCTCAACCAGCCGTTCGCTTCAACTCCAAACGCAGCTATTTTCTTGTAGCTCCCCACCTTTATCGTGATACCTAAGAACCACACTTGCCCCGACACCCCGCCGTACATCATGACCCAAGTCGACGTAGCGACGAAAGCTCCCGAAAGCGATGCCGCCGAGACGGTGTCCGAGAGTGTCACTGAACCCACGACAGAGGCCACCTCTGCCGCCGACACACCAGCTCAGTCTACTAGCCCGACCACCACAACTGCAGGAGCCGGAGAGCACAGCGAGCACTGCGTGACGGACCGCCCGACTCGTGAGTGCGCCAACAAAGCATCTGGCCGTTATGCGCCTTACTGATATTCCGCAGCTGCTGGCCAGTCTTCGAGTGGAGAGATCATCAAGATCAACGGTGTTGATGTGAGTAGCTCCCTGCGTCGCAAGCGTTATCGGTCTGCGCCCCATCGATTCCAAGCTGACTTTCTGCAGGTCTACGTCTCCAAGCCCGCCGACTATCCTCATGCGCCCTCCAGACTCCTCCTCCTCCTGACCGGCGGCACGGGCCTCAAGTCGACGAACAACCAGATCCAGGCAGACAAGTTCGCGAGCGAGGGCTTCGTGGTGGTCATGCCTGACTTGTTCAATGGGGATGCCGCGCCCAACTCGTCAAGATTTGACGACACCGAGGACACTGGGTCGTTCCTCGACACCTTCAAGCTCAAGATCGTCGAGACGGCAAAGAGCTTCCAGATTGATATGTGGCTCGCGCGGCAGACGGAGGAGAAGGTCCTGCCCATCCTCTACAAGGTGGTCGACGGTTGCAAGGAGAAGTTCAGTGACGCGGTCAAGAACGGTGACGGCGTCTATGCTGTTGGCTACTGCATCGGTGGACGATACATTCTGCACCTCGGATCCGACAGAAGTGTGCCAACAGGTGGCCAGGGCCCGGCCGCTGACGCTGAAGCTGGGGAGGTCAAGAAGGGACCCTTCATCAAGGTCGGCGCCATTGCACACGGAGCATCTGTCATTCCAGACGATTTCAACGGCATCAAAGTACCGATATCTTTGGTTTGTGTCGAGAACGATCCTCTTTTCCCTGAGGAGGTCCGCACCCACGGCGAGGATGTCATGTCCAAGGCGAATTTGGAACATGAAGTCCAAGTCTACCCCGGTGTGCCTCATGGTAAGAACCCGTTGGTGATCCTTGTCGACGAAACATGATGCTGATGATTATCTAGGATTTGCTGTTGTCGGCGAATACCAGGATGCGTCAATTCAAGAAGCCCAGACCACCGCGTATGAGCAGATGCTGAAGTGGATCAAGGAACATTAAGGAATGGATGAGGAATGCTTATGTTTGATTGCTTGAGCCCATGATTCTTTTATGATAGTCCAGGTCGCAACCTATGATGTACACGGTTCTTCGGTGAGCCTTTTCCCGATAGCTCGAGGGGTATTCCGTATTCAATACTACATGACTTCTGATTCCCAAAATCCCCAACCAGTAACGCCAAATATTTCAGTTCCATATGATACACAGTGTTTCGAAAATCTTGACGCCTGATTTATACCTTGAAGTCTGTCTCGCTCGCAAAACTTGAGGCAGCATGGCTTGTGTTTGGCGTCGTCGCGCTGCTGCATGCGCTCTTGTCGGCCAACGCCGTCGTAGCGCTGGGTGAATTGACTGCAACCCTCAACTCGAGCGACCGATCCTGGAGCACTCTGTGAGATCTGCGACGTGACGAGTCGCCTGTTCCAGATCTGCCTGTCAAGTTGGTGGTGACATCTCTGAACTGGCGAGTGCCCTCTCGCAAGAGCTGTCGTGCGTTGGGCATGCAAGAGACGACTACTCCAGTACACAGCTCGATGCAGGACCAGATGATAGTTCCGCGCGCATCGGCAGTGGCGTTGGATGACGTCGCAAAGTACACCAAGCTCTTGACACGGATGATGCTGACGACAGTAAGACTGAACCCATGTTAGCTTTCAACCTTTTCCCTTGACTTTTGCGGCACGGGAGCTACTCACAAGATGCCGACGCAGAACATGGCCATGATGCCAAGCTTCTTCCTCAGTTTGAGATTCAACTTGTACAGCTGCGTCAGGGGCAGCACGAGCATCCACACATCAAGCGCAATGTTCATGCCACCATGGGCCAGACCCAGTTTGTTGAGATCGAGGACAACACCGCGGGGGTCCTTGTCGCGCCAGCCCTCCCAGATGAGCCATGTAGGCTGTCTCTGGACGAAGCTGAGGACGATGAAGATGAAGCCGACGAAGAGATCGTAGGCCAATGTCACCCAGACAGTCCTCCTGAACCACTTGTCCGGGAAGATTCTAAGGAAAAAGTAGAGAATGGAGGCTTTTATGATTGCCAGAATGAAAATGTAGTGGGTTTGTACGGCCAGAAGAAGCTGCCGAATGTTAGGGATGATGCTTAATAGGTCTCAGTGAGCAATACGGTACTGACCCTTAGAAAAGAAGTGATTTGGTTTTCATTGAGGGCCCAAATGTCTAGACCAAGTCCCTGAGGGATCACTAAAGTCACCATTTAGTTTTGACTCTAGTCTGAGTTATGCTCTGTCGACTTACTGTACTGGATCAAGACTATAAATGGGATCAAGAAGGCCTGAGAGGGGTTCATGTTAGTGAAAGTCGTCTGAAGTTGGACATACAATCATACATATGCGATGACCATCAAACTATCATCGAATCCCCATGACGAGAACCGGAGAACCTTGACGGCAAGCCGGCATGCGAAGAAGACAGTCGCGACCCCGAACATGGCGAGACTGGTCACCTTCGCCTCGTTGCGATGGTCTGCCTCGGGCAGACCGCATAATGTCCTCGAGATGTTGAGGAAAGCTGCGACAGTGTTAGCCATCCCTCGTGAACTCTTCGCAACAATAAGCCAGCATTCAGTCTACTTACACAGCGACTCAATGACGGTGCATGCTGGCTGTACACACCCGCTGACAGCGGTGTTGAAGCCTTCATCAACACACAGCTGGGCCTGTGTCTTGTTGGCGAACTGTGGTTGGGCCAGCGCCTGGCCAAAGCATTTGAGCTGGAGGTCGCCAGTATGTTAGCATCAGATCAGTGCACCGCGGTCAAAGCAGAGTTTCTGCCTTTACTTCCAGATACCTTCAGAAGCAAACATGGGATGAAGTGAGAATACTAACGGCGCATGGTGGAGCATCAGCCAGGGACTGCGCGACTGTGAGCCTCAGCAGGCACGACACTCCCAAGAGGACGAGAAGCCGCAGAGTCAGCATCATGGGACTTTTCTGACACAGAGACAATGGGAAGGACAGGACAAGAGAGTCAGACCCGGTGGGAGGACGGACCAGGTGCAGCTTTTGTCTTCTACTCAGTTTATGACGGAGACGATCGCACCAACAGCACAGGGAAAACAACAAAAACGCCGCCAGGCGCTACTTCCCTCTCCCCTCTTCATCATCTTCTTTGGATCCGCAAATGACGAGCGCGGGCGACGGTACCGACACAAAGATGGGCGCGAATGGTCCTATAGCGCCAGGGCCTAGGGCTCGATAGGTCGTTAGCGGCGTCGACCGTACCTTTATCCGTTGCCAGTCCGGCTCGAAGGCCAAGCACGTCGCAATCCAGGGACTGGACGGACCACTCAACGGGAATTCCCAAAGGACTAGAGGCCTTCCCAGAGAAAGAAAATAGGGGGGGCCTCGCCACGTCTTGGAATGTCTCACATCCCGCCATATGCAGCCCGCAACCAGTCAGAACACACTGAGAATTGGACCAGACAGGGCCAGGCGAAGATCCACGAAAGGCGCGAGTTTTCCGGGGTGCTGTTACGTTGCGAATGCCACAGAATTGGGGAAAGCAGCAGGCTAAGCGAGAAGCTCGCCAGCGCCGCAAGCGTCCAGCCTCAAAAACTCTAAAGGAGGAGATTCTCTGCCAGCCAGGCCAGAGAATGCTCGAGCGTCCCGGGGATGGGTTTTACCGGTGATAAGACACCGAGGTGGAAGGTGGACATTCCTCGAAGAGGCAAGGTGCTGTCAGTGTCAACCCGCTCGTCTGCATTCTGTGAGATGACCTGGGGCAGCCACACGAGGCGAAATCGAATGACGAGTGCCTTTGTTCACATTGGCGGTCGCCCAGGGGAACTCGGAAACCGCTGAGAAGACCGTCTCGTTCAGCTTCGTACCGTTGGGTGGCGACGCCAGCCAAGCTGATGGGTGACAGCGGCCGCCAGAGCTGGCCAAAAGGCCTCGGTCGTTATCCAACCGGGTCCGCCCCTCGCGAATGGCGGGGGGGAGGATCCAACTATCACCGACGATGCATCAGCTCGAGAAGATGTGACAAGCTTGGCGTCTGTTTGACACTCTACGGATGCTCTATGGCTTCTTCGGCACTTAAGAGATGGTACAGATAATCTTGCCCGAGTTCTTGTTCGCCTCCAGCAACGCATGGGCCTGCTGGATCTCCTCCCAGGGGAGCACGGTGTCGATGACCACCTTCAGCGCGCCCGTCTTGAAATGCGGAATGTACTCCTCCAACCGGTCCCTCAGCTTGCCCTGGTACTCGACGTCCCGGCTGCGCAGGGTGCTGCCCTCGATCCTGATGCGCTTGTACAGCAAAGGCCCGATGTTAGCGTTCTCGATCTGCGGACCGCCTAGCAGGCCTAGCAGCACGATATGCGCGTCCCGCGCCGCAACGTCGAGGTTCTTTTGGAAGTAGGTGCCGCCGACAAAGTCCACGATGAGGTCCACGCCCTTGCCGCCGGTCGCTTCCTTGATCTTCTCGGCCCAGTCCTCCTCCTTGTAGTTGAAAGCTGCCGTGGCGCCAATGTCCTTGACGACGAAGTCGCACTTCTCTTTCGAGCCGGCCGTTGCATAGACGGCGGAGGCACCCGCGTCCTTGGAGAGCTGGATGCCAGCGATGGACACGCCAGAGGCACCGGCGTGCCAGAGAACAGACTTGCCCTTTGAGAACTCGCCAACGAGAATGAGGGCTTGTGTCGCCGTTATCCAGGTCTACCGTAGTGTTAGTGAAGAAAAAGACAGCGCCGTTGTGATGCCGTTGAAAGGGGGTGGAAAAGAAGTGGGGTTCTTCGGCAGTTATGCTTCTTCTTCAAACTCACCTCCGGGATACCAGCGGCCTGTTCCCAGGAGAGGAAATCAGGCTTGTGCAGCAGCATCTTGCTGTTAACGGCAATGTACTCGGCATACGCACCGCCGTACGCAAGGCCGAACACCTCGTCGCCAGTCTTGAAACTGCCGTGCTCGCCATCTCCAAAGGACTCGATCGTGCCGCTGAACTCGACGCCGAGGGTCTTGGGCGCCTGGGGCGGGAGCGGGTAGTTACCCATGCGTTGGATCTGGTCCATGCGGTTGATGCCGAAAGCCTTGATCTTGACGAGAGCCTCGCCTTTACCCGGTGCCGGCTTCGGGGTGTCGGCATTGATGAAAAGGTTCTCCTTCGGACCCTTGCCGTCCTTGATGTCTGTGAATCTGTGAGCCGGCGAAGTGGGACTATGGCCGCAGGACCGCTTACCGACAGCTCTCATTTTTGAAGCCATTTTTAAGTAAACTCACTCTCACGACAAATTGTCTCAAAGAACTGGGAGGGGAATTCTAGATTCCAAAAGAGGTGTTTTATGAATTTCCCGCGCTTTGGGGCTGTCTATTGATGGAGCTGGAGTGAGGCCGAATTCCGGTGCCCCTCACTCCGAGTGCTGAATGACGTTCCGCGGTTCCGTCCTGTTCCACTTACTAATACATACAGTCGGAGCGCCGCCAAATGTGGCCGTGGAGCGCGCGCGGCGATCAAGACCGACATTCCCGTCCCGTCCCCGTCCGTAGGCGGGCGGACCCTCCAACCTAAAACAATCGTGGTTGATCGCCATCCAGCCCTATCCGAGGTGCTCAGCAAGCACCCACACTTGACATAATCTGGACCACGTCCGACAGGTTACCGGGGTAGGAGCTGGTCTTACGTAGATTCGTTCTCGCAACGGTCGTGCTGGCCCGGCCTTCTCATTTGGTCATTGATGCTCATCTCGCCAATCGTATTTTGCCAGGAGAATTTGTAGGTATTGGGGATGCTTTCCGATCGGTGGGTCTTTGATTGGGGACAGGCTGCATCGCATCGGCGCTCGCGTCGACGCCAGCTACTTTCAGCTCAAGAGCATGGCTGGAAGGAATCCTTGTCTAGATGTCAGTATTCCTTCTTGGAGAATCTCTGAAGACATCGTCGTCGTAGCCGGATGGCATGGCTGGTTCAAAGCCAAAAACGGATGAATCTTCGAGGTGCGAGCACGAGGACAGGCTGTAGCAGTTGGTTCGGACAATGGCCCATGGGGGTTTCTCTACAAAGCAGTTGAGCCTAGAGAGCATTCAGGACTTTCCGGGCCAGGCCAAAACGTTGGCTCGAAATAGACGAGTGGTCCCATTCCCAGCTGCTACGCGATAAATTCGCCGAGCAACGCTTGTTTCTCCATGAGACTGGCCGTCCTGTGGTGGGTGGCGGACTTGGTTCGAAGAGTGATTTTGTCAGGCTGCGCCCACCAGGAAAAGGCCGCGTTTGCTTGCGAAACGATCAACTTGAAAACATTCTGAACAATGGTCTCGCAATGAACATGTATTCTCAGGTGGCCGTGATGAGTGGTTAGCTTTGTCCTTAGACTTCCACTTGGATTCCATCAACCGATAGAGTCCAACTCATACTTCTCACAAATCCTGGTGTTTGTCGGCCGGGTTGATCGTCTCCTCGCAGTTGACAATAATCGCCGCGCTCCCAGAAGGCCATGTGATGAGAACGGTAGAGCGACTAGCCCACACAAGAGAACTGACATGCTTCACCTGGGTCGGCACAGATGTGATGTGCGCCCGGCTCAGGCAGCCAAAAGACTGTCGATTCTACCCCGGAAAATACTCTGCCAAGCGTAAAATCTGCAACTTGACTGAAAGAAGAGAAGCCCTGAGCCTGTCAGAAGATGGTGACAGGACAATGACCCATGGAAAAGGCGGCTGTCAATTTCGGCAGGCCGGAGAGTGCAGCATCTTCTCAGAAATGTGACAACCAGTGGGGCCAATCGGAAGGATACGAGGTGAATCGAAAGAAAAACGAAGGTCGGAAACGTTGATTTGAAGGCGCCAAAACATCAACTAGGAGAAAAGTGATGACGCGACATGGACTTGGGGCGCCTTTATGCCTGGTCGGCGAGGTTATCTCGGACCATTGCCTTCTTTAAAGCCCAAAAGCAGCAAGAAGATGCTGCAGGTACGATCCCATCCGCTTCCTGTGCCATGTGCCACGTACCACATGTGAGCTGACAGAGTGGAAGGAGGAGGAGGAGCAGGAAGAAGGAAGAGGTGTGGACTGATGAGGATCGGTCAATAGTTCATCTGAGTCGCCCAAGGTCTGTGTGTTGTGGAAATTAGATGATGTGGAAGGCCAGCCCATATTTGCGGCACAGACCACCACCATCACAACCGGGACACCATCTGCAGGCCGCCTGGCCGTCGGGGGCGAGCGACCCGCGGCGGGAAGCTGGGCCGGCGTCGGTGCTTGCGTGTTCTCTGGGTTCTCGCCAGTTATGCTTTGCAGGCTGCTCGCTAAAACTTGTCGACAGCCTCATGTCCAGTCCAAGCCATGCCGACGGCCAGGCGCGGAGCGCCCGTTCCTAGGCCCTCGGTGGCTCTTGAGATACAACAGAGGCGTACAACCGGGATCGCTTCCATCTGGGCCGCCCAGTCCAACCCAGCAGAACCATCACCAATAGTCGGCGCCTTGGTATGACATTTCTCGCCATTCATCCGGTTCTTGGCTGAGGAGACGCCGCAGGATACCTTTGACAAGACGTTGTCAACGGATGGGATCCTACGGGAATGGAAAAAGCTTTCCAGGTCACGGCGCCTACGGAAAGCGTGTGGCAGGCATGATACGAGGAAGATGGCCAAGCCCGCAGAGAAGCCGCCATCACCGTTGAGTGTGCCTCAATCGGGTTCCCGTCCAGTCCGAATAATCTGCAATATGCGCACTGCCTCAAAGTCGATGATGTCGCTGGCCGCATTTGGGGTCCGTGAATCGGTGCCCACGGTTTTCATCTCCGCAACGTGCCACTGGATCTTGATATCGGCTGTGACGAATACGGCTGATCATCTTGATTTCCTCCGGCGATAACCATATTCTGGTCTCCGCCTCTTGTCCCCGCCAAATGCAAGGACACTTACTGTTGGCTGTCGAAAGCAGAACAGTGACAGTCAGGGCCCAGCTGGCTTGCTTCAACTCATCTTCAATGGCAAGGAAAGGGTCCTGGGGATCCGGGGACCGTTGGGCTGGCCCCCTGTGCTGATGAGACTCTGACATGCACGGTAAAAGGCCCTCGTGCGGGAGGCCCTGGTCGTCTTGCGGGGGACGAGCTGCCCGAGGCTTCCCTATTGCCCGAGGGGAGAGATGATGACGGCCGTCCAATGTTTTCTCAGTTCTTTGCAATGCAGGTTTGCAGTTCGTCCAATGTTTTGGTCTAAGCGCTGGGTGGTCAGACGAAACAGGGCCTAATCACCGGGCTTTCGTCTGAATTCGGACTCGTCCGGGATTCCACCAGGTGCTTGGTCCCTTCCATGGAAGTTCTGGGCTTGCCGTGGTTGTCTTGGGTCAATGACAATGGAAGTCATTGTCAACAGACTGCCAGATCCTTCTGAGGCTGCAGATATATGACGGTCGGAAATGCCAGAGACGGTGTCAATTTTGGCGAGGAGGATGACGCCTCTCTACCTGCCTAGCCAATGGCACTGGCTACAACGGGCATGAGTGCTTAATAGGGAATGCTGGATGACTGTGGGATATCGGGAAGTTGAGAAGACAGGAGGAACTGGCCCTACGGATACTAAGGTACCAGCAAGTCCAGGGCAGGTGAAGGACAGGTCGGGTTCGGGCCCTTGACCCTAACTCGACTGCGGCATATTTTTCCGGCTGGGTGGCAGGTGAGGTCGGGTGAGTGCTAACAGTCAGGTACCCGGTGAACCCGACTCGCCGTCTCCGCTAACCTACCTCCTTAACCATGCGCTGCATTTCTATCCGTAGAGAACACCAACAAGACGGCAGCCCTACCTGCGAACCTGGACACAGCATTGTTCAGGACAATAGTCTCATCAACGGTTTCACGCCATGCAAACGCACAAAGCTCGTGGCGCCTATGGCTGGCCATTGTCGCCATGCCGTGGCCAACAAGCATGCGAGCCTGCCTACCGGTATCGCTACGGCTCGCGGCACACTCGAGTCTTTTCCACATGAAGTCGAGTTCGGCCAGCCGTGGCTTTCGATAAGGCCGTTTCCCAACCGCCACGCGATGTCTTACTTCCGGAGACTCATTGTGGCTGCGCTTGGTCTTGGTTTTGTTATTTTTGGTCGATTTTAGCCAGGCCCGCGGCTCCGAAAGTGTGCACAGCTGGCCCAGCCGATCTGCCTGAAGCACTGGAATGTTTATCGACGGCAGCGACGGACGGTACCTGCATTAGTGCAATGTCTGGTACCTGATTCGCGCACTTGGTTGCCGTTCATGACGCAGTCACAGTCAGCCGTCAGCAGCGGCTGCAGCATGCACCAGGTCAGACATGCAGCTGGAATCACAGACTGGTGGATGGCAATACCAACCATCAGTGTGTCGGGCGCGTCCAGGCATCGTAAGCCACGAATAGCACGACAAGGGAGACTGCAGCGCATTCTGCAGTCAAATAAAAGATACGAATACCTAGGACGCTCGACAGGAGCGGTCTGGAATCTCGGATCACGGCTGCACGTCAAGCAAACCACCCCCGCCGTCAAACAGGCATGTCCGCCCAGGAACAGTTGGACAGTGACAACGAGGCCCAGCATGTGAGGACGAGCATTGGCATTGCGTACGACTATTGGCAGTCTTGGTGCTGGTTGATGATGGACCCCACCGAAATTAACCAAGCTTACCTTGCTCTCTCTCGCTCCTCGAGTGGTTTTGGATCGACTCATCTCGCTCGACCGACCTCCTTGCAGATTCGGGTTGGCTCAGTGGTTCATCGGCTGGGCTGGACTGGAAACGAACTGATTTCAAGTACCCAGGCGTGTTTCTGAGTTGTCTTGTTGCGAATGTCAAGTTGCAAACGAAGACAACGAACCATCGGGCAAAGCAAGAGCTTGAGGCAGTCTACTGCATGGTTTTTGCTGCTGTGCTATCTCACTCATTCCGACTCTTAAGTGGTCAGTCATGTCCAGGTGGAGTGAATGGGCAAATGATTTCCAGTCTTCGACTCTCTCTCTCACTCTGTCTTCCGCTCTCCGCAAGGTCTCTCCCCTTTCAATGCATATCCTACACCCACTTGTGCACCCCTGATCTGTTCCGTACCCACCAAAAATGGGGTACGTACCGCTCCTCCAGGCTGGCCTCCCATGTTTAGCCGACTTCTCTTTTGTCTGCGCAACCACACCACCCAAATCACTTCCACTCCCGTTTTCCGCTCGGTAAAGCCAAGGGGCGCCAATGAGTCTAGTCTTGTCGTCCCAAGCCAGTCAAGCCAATTCCCCGTTGCCAAAGCCACAATCCAAGAAACACCACGAGAGAGAGACGGCAGAGAAACGAGGTCCACCCCCTTTCTCAACCGTCGTCCACCTTCATCCACAACCACCACTGTACAGCCTTCCTTTCGTGTTCACTCCCCAGTCCCAGAAGCTCGCTCAGATTGCTCTCTTCTGATTTGTCCAAAATGAAATAAGCTGGTCAGTCCAAGGGAAAAGACAACAGGAAAACCGGGCCCCCTGGCAAGCCTATCTTAGCAGGGGACCAGGGACCAGACGGCGTGTGCCCTCCTCGCACCTCCCGGTCCAGCTCGCTCCTCTTCTCATCTCCAGAAGCAGGAGACCCAAAGTGAGATGCTCCACTCCCGTCATGGCCGGGCAGAGGCACCGCTAAACTATTCGTACGGCGAACCGTCCGTTACCCTGCTGCAAGGCGAGGTAGCACACGCCTAGTGTACACGCCTGGTGCTGGCAGCGGTTCATCCACACTTCACACTAAGGACTAAGGTAGTCCACCACCACCCCCAACCCAGTCCCAGTCCCCATGTTGCGTTGCGTTCATGTCTGTATATAAGTCCATTTCCTCCAGACCGTCCCAACTGCTGTCCTCTTTCCCTCCTCACCCACACTCACTTACCAATACCGACCCAGACTTTTTAGTCGCTTTCATTCGTTAACCAACGCCCTAATCCTCAACCACTCCGCTACTACAACTCTTCGAGTTTTAATTCCAACCAACCTCCCCCCCAAACCGTCAAAATGAAGTTCTCCGCTGCTGTCCTTGCCTTCGCCGCCGGCGCCATGGCCAACAAGAACATCACCTACGTCACCGAGGTCGTCTCTGCCTACACCACCTACTGCCCGGCTGCCACCGTCATCACCCACGGTGACAAGACCTACACCGTCACCTCGGTACGTTCACGATTCTGGAGGATGGGCCGGGCCTCAACGGGAGTTTCCTGAGAGACGCGGGGATGATCAGCAAGAGCACGCTCAGCGCCGATCACCGCGAATCTCTGCCATCTCTCCCAGGGCCTCGCTCAGCCTCATCTTCAGCATACGCAACAACATTCAGCTAACATACCTTCACAGGCCACCACCCTGACCATCACTGACTGCCCCTGCACTGTCACCAAGCCGGTCATCACCTCCTCCATCGTCAAGTGCGAGACCTGCACCGCTCCCACCAAGAACGCCACCATCCCCATCGCCACCCCCGCCGTCTCCAAGACCGCCCCTGCTACTGGCGCCATCACCCCCACCAAGCCCGTCTCCGTCCCTACCGCCGGTGCTGGCAAGGCCGCTGCCCTCTCCGGTGCCGGTCTGGCCGGTGTCCTCGGTCTCGCTGCCTTTGTCCTCTAAATCAACCACGGTCACGCCTCGCCATCCACGTCTCCCCCTACGCAAGTACGATAATATCTTAATTCGTGGGAGCCTACGACATCTAATGACTGGAGAGCGGTTGTGAACCTTCCATCAGCTTGGATGGTTGTGTTTGTTTTCTAAGGGACGAAAGGGAGAGGAGTTTCGGGAATAGAGAGAACTTTGGGGAGTCAAAAGAGGAGCGAGAAGGAACGTCACTCTACGCGACCACGGAAAATACCCGGTACATTTATCACGGCAGCTACGACTTGCGCGCTTGGAAAGACTACTTTTTTCTCTGGCCAGGCTTGGTCGTAGCAGTCCTGTCAATACTGCCAACTTCTTGTACTTGCTTACCACCAACACAAACGGTTTTGTCTCGGGTTGTTTGAAGAGGCTCCGTTTTCCACACAAATCAACGCGCCCACTGAGGATTATCACCAAATGTGTGCGGTCTATACCACCAAAAAGGCTTTTTTTCGGGAGGCTTAATGGGAATATAATGCGATTCACGATAGGTCATCTGTTGTCCACTGTCTTCCCCTTCGCAGCAGATTGTCTGTTGACAAAGTCTAAATCTACTATATTCTTCTCTCGAAGCGCTTCCCCACCATATTCGCCAGCCGTCCGCCAACATTAATATCTCCATTCGTGTACAATTTTTGATCATGTCGATATCTTGTATTGAGTGGGCGAGCATGGAAAACCCCGAGTTCTCTTCAGCAGAAAATGGGTGGATGTTTTATGGTCTTTTGTCAATTCTCACAGTGTCTCTAAGTGCGCCCAATAGAACATTGCTGAGAGACCAGTTTTGGTCCGCCCACGTAAACCTTTTTTCTCCCAGCAGGTGAACCACGGGCGTCCCACGATTGCCAACGACCCTTCCCAAGTTGACAGCGTTCCAGAATGCCACAATCAGATCGCGGAATTTCTATACTTGGATTATGTGGAGTTGATCTGACTCTTCGTGAAGCTAGCAGTTACGAGGTGACGTCAAGCTGTGCTTCGTCGTCAACGATCGAGAACTGACTCCGCGGGCATAACATTCATAGCGCAATCACGACCCCCATTCCAAAGCCAAGACGGAAAACATCTGCAGCCCCTCAACGGACAAAAAAATCTGACTCGAACTTTTTGGAGTCTAGTGATGCCGCAAAGACCAAAACAAAAGCGCCTCGCCCGATTGACTCCAAGAAACAACGTTTCTCGATTTAGATGCAAGGTCTTCCTCCCCTTTTTCTCGAAGCCGTGCAGAGACATCGAAGCGGCGCGGAATGGAATGGCGGTTTGAGACGCGGACGCCACACAACGTGCGTGCCGTGCCGGCTCGGATCTCAACACGCGCGGACGGACCATGGCCATCGTCGACCGTCGAGACTCAAAAATACCACACAACGCAAGGGAAGACGCTCTAGCCTGAGCGCAACCCCTCCGTGCCCTCCTCAGGTATGTCTGCGAACTCTGAACAGAAAACAAGAGAGTGTTGCGTATGGGGGGTGGTTCCGTCTTGGCGCTTCTCGAAGGGGAGCAGCGGGCGTTCTCGTTCCTTTCTTCCCTTTCCCATCCAACAGCGCAGCAGCACTCAGCCGACCTGCACGAGGACGGAGGCGGGCAGGCTAGAGGGAGACGGCGAAGCTGATGAGGCGCGTTGAGGCCGAGAGCTGAACGGCTCAAAGCTGCAGCCGCCGCCTGGCCTCCCTCCCCGGAGTGATTGACCGCCTCGTTGTCGTTGCAGTGCAGTGCAGTCCCTCCCCCTTGGATAAGGTTGTTTGGTCTGCTCAATCTCGTCCATCCCTATCGGGCGGTTTTCTTTCCAGGGGACGTCGGGACCACCCAGGCGCCGCCACTGTGCCGTACCTGCATTTTGCAGCGCTGGGCGGTGGATTGGGGAGGTCGGACTGAACGGGACGTCGGAAGATGGATGGGTGGAACCTGCTGCATTTCGCGGTGGAGAGCACTCAGCAAGTGGATGGATATCCTCAGATCCTGGGCCAGCAACAACCTGGACCTTGACAAGCCAGGCAGCTGGAGCGCCAGAACAATGCTGTCAGAACAAGAGGCGCAATTGCAGAAGAGAACCCGAGACGAGACAATGAGATTGCATTTCTCGCGAACAAGTGCTAAAAGCACGCCTCTCCTGAGTCTTTGGCAATTCCATGGATGTCAAGTCTCCCTTGGGGGCCCTTGGAGAACGAGGCCTTTTTTTTCAACCCCCGTCACTCGTTTCTTGGCCCCCCATGCCCGTTCCCACAAGGCCAGCAACACCCCGCAGCAAAGCGAGATTAGCAACTTGTCCAGGCCTCGTCACGCCGATCTTCATTAATTTGGATTCACGAAAAGAGGTGCATGAAACAATACGCGGTTTGCTTTAGTCGGCGGGGGGTTGGGTTGTGAACAAAAAGTGGAATAATTGCTAAGAAGAGCTGGGCAGGTTTGTCAAATCGGTATTGGTTGCATCCGGGCGTGGTCGTGTTTTTCGGGGGGGGTTTTTTTTTTTTTGGGGTTTTTTTCCTCTCTCTGTTTTATCTGGCAATGGCTTCCTTCTTCGGGGACCATGAGGGAAAGGAGCCTTCTGGACATAGCCTGACTTGAAACGATGCCACCGTTAAAGTCTAACGTTGCCCAAGATGCCCTTGCCTGCTCCCTTGCCTCTGCCATCAGGCGGCTTCTTTTCTTCTGTGCTTGTCTCGGCCTCGTCGTGGGTTCAGCCTCCTGGTTTATTCTCTGACGAGAGAATCTCTGACGAGGTCAACGAAGAAGCAAGTTGTGTCTTGCGCTACGGTTGCAAGTGGCCAAGCCATCGAAAGCATTGGTAG
The DNA here is from genome assembly GCF_011800055.1 of Colletotrichum gloeosporioides. Classification (NCBI taxonomy): domain Eukaryota; kingdom Fungi; phylum Ascomycota; class Sordariomycetes; order Glomerellales; family Glomerellaceae; genus Colletotrichum; species Colletotrichum gloeosporioides. The sequence goes on along the minus strand of NW_025544662.1, from coordinate 1,726,865 downwards.
GATGGATCTATCTGCTGCAATCAATTCGATGAGAATAGCTCGGTGAGCCGAGTAGAATCTACGGGAAGGATGGGTCTCGCGGGGAGTCCCAGTGGGGTCTTTTCGCGGACTTTAATCGCTGATGGGGTAAAGTCGGCGATTTTTCGTCTTTGAAGGACGGTATTGCCGTCAGGAAACCGTTGAAGATTGGCCTGGTCAACTAACTCCCAGTAGCCGTCTGACTTCCATGTTTCCGAAATGGTAGTCGGAACTCTCCTTCAAAGTAGCTGATTGCTCTTGAACCCGTGGACATATTGATAGTCATTCTCAGCGGCTCCAAATTCCAACGTCGCCAGTCTGTCCAAAGCATGCAACTCGTGCATATCCCCAATCCGCTGGTCAACAATTTTTTAACAGCGCCATGGTTAGGTGTGATCGACGCGCATGTAACCCCGTGGGGTTCCCCGGCCGAAGGAAGCCGCCAAGTTCGGTTGGAGACGTCGGTGTGGTCGGCAACGATGGGCGGCGCCCATCTACCCCGGGGCAACGGAATGCGGGGAAGCTGCCTCTCAGCGCCAGCGCATTTACCGTAGAGAGAGCACGTCAGCAACTGTCCACGGTTCATGTCTCTCTTCTCCGTGATACGTCCGTCTCAACCTTTCCCAAACCTCCAGCTGTCCGGGACTCCTCAGAGAGCCGAGGCCAACGTCGTGCTCCCTGCTTCACGCGCTGTGACCAGACACCTTATAGATTGTGTGTGAAGCCCATGCCGTTGTGAATGTGCAAATGCTTTATTCCATGCCTTGGCTTTCTCAATCAACTACACAAGATTCACCGCTTTAAGTATGGATGACAGCTTTCACCCCCAGGATGAGGTCCTGCGGCACTCACTCGAGGATCCTGAGGGCTTCTGGTCTCATCAGGCGGAACATTTGCATTGGCACAAGAAACCCACATCAACGCTAAAGGTCACCAAGAAGAAGCTCAAAAGCGGCGTCACTCACGACTCCTGGGAGTGGTTCCCAGACGGCGAGATCTCGACCTGCTTCAACTGTGTCGACAGACACGTCCACGACGGCAAGGGCGACGCACCGGCCATCTTCTACGACAGCCCGGTCACGGGAACAAAGCAAACGCTCACATACAAGCAACTCCTTGACGAGGTTGAGGTGTTCGCCGGGGCTCTGAGGGAAGAGGGCGTCAAGAAGGGCGACGTTGTTTTGGTGTATAGTAAGACCAGTCTATCACCGGAAGCCGCTTGGAAGTTTCTGTGAATCTGTAAGAGGAGCTGACACGGGTTCCCAGTGCCCATGATTCCCGCCGCCCTCATCGGCATCCTCGCCGTCAGCCGTCTCGGCGCGATCCACGCCGTCGTCTTTGGCGGCTTCGCGCCCAACGCGCTCGCTCAGCGCATAGAAGCCTCGCAGCCCGTGGCCATTCTCACGGCATCGTGCGGCATCGACGGCAACAAGCCGCCGATGAGTTACAAGCCTCTCGTGGAGGAGGCGTGCGCCATTTCCTCCCACAAACCCGATAAAGTCATCGTCTGGCAGCGAGAGCAGATTCGATGGCATCCGATCAAGAGGAACGGCGGCGAGCGAAACTGGCAGAGCATCGTGAAGAGCTGTCGTGCGAGGGGGATCAGGGCAGAGTGCGTGCCGGTCAAGTCGACGGATCCGATATACATCATCCACACGTCCGGGACGACGGGGTCGCCGAAGGGGGTGTTGAGAGATGCTGCCGGTCACGCCGTGGGCCTCCATCTGTCGATCAGTTATCTCTTCAACATCCATGGTCCCGGGTGCGTGTCATTCACGGCTTCTGACATCGGATGGGTGAGACCGCACATTCTTATGACAAGGCGTTGGTATCATTGTTAACGCTTGGCGATACAGGTCGTTGGGCACAGCTACATTGCCTACGCCCCTCTCTTCACCGGCGCGGCGACGGTTCTTTACGAGGGCAAGCCGGTCGGGACGCCAGACGCATCGGCCTTCTGGAGAATAGTAGAGGAGTACAAGGTGAACACCATGTTCACGGCCCCGACAGCGTTGCGCGCCATCAAGCGTGACGACCCCGAGAACAAATTCCTCAGGCAAGTGGGCGAGCGCGGCGGTCTCCGGACCCTCAAGGGTCTCTTCCTCGCCGGAGAGCGGTCTGAGCCGGCCATCATCACCATGTACCAGGAGCTCCTCGAGCAATACGGAGCAGTCGACGCTCACGTTGTTGACAACTGGTGGTCTACCGAAGCAGGCTCCCCGATCACAGGTAGGGCTCTCGTGCCGCATGCGGGGAAAGACAGGAAGACGGACGTCCGGGACCATCCTCCGCCCAAGATCAAGCCCGGCAGTGCTGGAAAAGCGATGCCGGGCTTCGACGTGCGCATCGTGGACGATACCGGCAACGAGGTGCCCAGAGGCACAATGGGAAACATAGTCCTCGGCCTGCCACTCGCGCCGACAGCGTTTAGAACGCTATGGCAGGACGAGGAGCGGTTTTACAAAGGATACCTCAAGCGCTTTGATGGCAAATGGCTGGATACAGGAGATGCGGGCTATATTGACGCCGAGGGCTACGTCAACGTCATGTCCCGGAACGACGATGTGCTGAATGTCAGCGCCCATCGTCTGTCCAGCGGTAAGCTTCACTTTCCCCCAACGTCCACATGTGATCAGAAAGACTGATGAACGCCAGGCGGCCTCGAACAAGCCATCACATCCCACCCCCTCGTAGCCGAGGCCTGTGTTGTCGGTATCCCTGACGCCCTTAAAGGCCAGCTCCCCTTCGCCTTCATCACGCTCTCGACGCCCGACCATCCGACTTCGGCAGTGCCCGACAGCAAGCTCGCTGACGAGATCCAGACGCTGGTGCGGTCGCAAGTCGGCGCCATCGCGACACTGGGTGGGCTCATCCAGGGGAAGGGCATGATCCCAAAGACACGCAGCGGCAAGACGTTGCGTCGTGTCCTGAGGGAGCTGTTGGATAACGCGGTCCACGGCGAGTTCGATAAGGAGGTGCAGGTGCCGAGCACTGTTGAGGATGTCGGCGCGGTTGAGGTTGCCAGGGCCAAAGTCAGGGAGTACTGGGAGATCAAGGGGGATGGTCACAAGAGCACAGAGACGAGGGCGAAGCTGTAACTTAGACTACTTGACAGAGCGAGCGTTCTTTGAACTATACAGAGTATGAGATCTTGGCTTTGGTTGCGGGCACGAGTTGCGCGATGACTTGAGGGACAGATGTGAACTGGTTGGCCATGCAGGGTTTGTCAGTCACCCAGACAGGTTGTAGGCAAGACTACGCTCTTCAAACCGCTGTTAACTGATAATTCTGGACTCGCCATGTATTCCGCCCTATTATCAAGCTGGTGATTACACTTCCCTACTTCAAGTTTACTAACTTTGGCGCAATTACGAAAGAAATCATGAACCCACCTGACAGTCCTTCAAATTTTCGATTCCTTTCCTAACCCCTCAACGAATGCCCGCCTGACAAGCAGTGGCTTCGTATGCCGTTCTAAAGCGCCACAGTAACAGATCTCTATGTCACAATTCAACTTCATCGAATCAACACACCATAGGCAGAGATAGACCACATGTCTAGGTACAAGAGTATCGAACTACCACCGATCGACAAACAGCATACACGTAACCATCTATAATATCACATAATCATGCGCTTGCGGCAGCGCGGCTAACACGTCCCGGCCATGCTGTGCGACTTCCCAACATGACGGCACTGCTGAGCTGGCACCGCATGCCCCAGCATCAGACCAGGAGGACATAATTACATGTCGAATCCTGTGTCCCAATTTTTTCCCAACGGGAGTGTCCGGCCAGGGAATCACAAGAGGCTTTTACGCAACGGCTGTCGCGCAAAACCACACAACCCACCGCCACGCCGAGACGGCTCACCCTTAAATCTGCTCTCCTCGTTCGACATGTTTGACAGAGCCCTCGCTCGCCCCCCACGAGCCCTCGACACGCATCCAGTTATTTCTTCCCATTTCCAACTTCGAAATAACGTTACGAGGTGCTGAACCCACCCCAAGATCCCGTGTCCTCGTCCAGCGGATGTCACTTGAGAAGAAAATACGGACGGTGCGACATCAGAACCCGTCCGCTACGAGTACCACGCGCCCGCAGCTGCGTGATACAGACCGTAAAGAAAACAACCATTCCTTCACTTGAACCATGGCCTCGTAGTCCGTGTCTCCTCCCCTTGTTCTCCCTCCTGGGATCCCTGGCCGTGTAACCAAGGCCAGTCCGAAAGCACGCTCCCCATTTTCCCTTTCCCCGACAACGAAACGGCTTGCAGCCGGTGCCGCGACAGGAGAGAAAAGAATGACCGACCTGATGCTCGCCCGCCCGCCCGTATCGAGTCGTGCCGTCGTACCATGTTTGGGTCTACGGGTCGTCGAGCCTTTGTGTCACCACACTGATGCTGTCAAGAGGAGCATGTTTCCCGGGCCGGGCAAGATCTCCGCGGTGTTGTGCTGCGCAGAGAATCGGACGGGAATCCTTGCGGTGTAGTTTTCTCTTTGTTCTCGAATGGCAAAGCCGGCAAGGGACAGTGATTGGATGGGCCTGGAACATTGAGAATGCCGAATCTGTAAGGGATAGAAGATGCTAAAGAACGCTCCGTATGCTAGAAAGAGTTTGCCTGCCCATCTTATGCTTGGTATCATAATGTCTCCAGTCCCAAAAATGCCATTTGCGCACGCAAAGTAGCCGTCAAACCCATGTAGAAACCATCATTAAACTTCATGCGCCTCGTATGCAATCGCAATAGTGATCAATCATCGACTGGCCGAACCAGCGGAAGGACCTGTCGAGGACGACTTTCCAAACATGCCGTAGACGCTCTTCTGTCCCTCTCTTGCAACCTTCAGCGGTGCAAACCGTGCTTCCGATAACCGAGTTCCTGCCTTGAGACTCTCGAGCACCCTTTCCGAAGCCGTCAGTACATGTTTGCAGGTATTATGAAGAGATGGCCAGGAGAACATACCAGTCGACTCCAACGTACTTCACTCCACAGCCGCCCACCTTGCGAATCTCCTTCTCCAGCTTGCCACTTGCGAGGCCACCGCCTGCTCCAGCCCCGACTCCTGCCGGCCTCCCCACGATGACGTGCGTAACCTGCCTCCGGCCGAGGTGTATCGACATGCGGGCGCCATTTTCGACCAGCACGCGCTTGAGCTTGTGGTCCGAAATGATGGGATGCGTGCTGCCGTTGACATAGACAGTTACGCCCTCGAACAAGCCACGTCCAGCAGTTGCCTTCTCCTCCTTTTCTTCGTCCTCCCTCCTGCGGGCCCCCATAATGGCATCTTCGTTTGTTGAATCTCCTCTGCCGGCTGATGTCGTCGAAGTAGCGGATCCAGCGTCAGAGATGGACGAGCCGCTCCTCATCAGCCCCGGCCTCGCGAGCATGTCGGCGACGCTCATGGTTGCCCGTGCCTTGACGTTCTTAGGCACAACCATCTTGAGCTTCTCATCGTAGTCTTCGCTCCCGGCGCCGTAGGTATCGCTCATACGGACGCCACCGGAGTGGCCCGCGGCGAACTGCCCAGCGAGTTTGCGGGCTCGGCTGTCCCGCCACCCGAGAGTCGTGCCGGGTGCCGTCTCCGGGCGTTGATGGCCCGTAGCACTGGAATTGTACGGATCGAAGTTGTTACTGAAGCGCGGCTTCGCAGCCGGCGGCAGGGTAGTCTTCTCTGGCGGCGGCATCGTATTGTACGTTGCAGGAGGACTGCCTCTTTGCTTTTTCTTTTTTCTTCTGCCGTGATGCACAAAGGGTCGGGTTGGACGACGTGCAGTTGATATTAGGTAGAGGATAAGAGGTTCATGCACGTCAACACAGCGACTACGACGTCGTCCAAGTCCATGGGTCGGAATGGGAAACGACTGGTCGAAATGACGATTACTTTGAATATTTTTTTTATTAGTGTATCCTCTATTTCCCACCAAACAAAGACAGCCTTCTAAACGCGAGGGACGCGTAGCCGCAACACGGGAGGCACAAAGCGCAGGACCATCAGGGCCAATCCAGGCGCGAGGAAGGCGCGGGGCACGTGACCCTGTTTTGTGTGTTCCTTCCTCCTCCAAAGGAAGGGAAGAGAAGGGAAGCGCCCGGTCCAGGTGCAGCGCAACGAACGAAGGCAGTCCCAGTCCCGGTGAGAGAGAGACACGACCTGACGGTGTGTTTCTCTCCACAGCCTGGGAAGTTGGTGGTAACTTGGTGCCGGTAGTGCCTCTCACCAGGCCCGGGTGTCTTCCTTCAAGTCAGTGTACGACGCACCTACCTTCCCAAGCTCCCAATTCCAACAACGTGAGGCATCTCCGGCTGCGCTGCCCTGCATACTCTTCACAGCTATCTGTACGCAGTACGCCGTACGTATGCGCGCATGTGCGCGTCAAAGTCCCTTGGAACCTTCCGCAAGCTGGAAGCCAAAAGCATGACCGAAACGCTTCGACCGTAGGGGACCTTTCACCTTTCACCTCAGCTTCAACCTCGGAGACTCCTGCAGGTACGGATACACCATCATCAGCCTAATGTAAACACCGGACCGACACGCCCCTCTCCCTAAACAACCATTGTTTCTTCCCACGAGCCCACACTCAACCAATCGACCGACGCACATGCCCACCCGCGCACACCCACGAGCCCACGGAACCGGAACCGGAACTGTCAGTGTGAAGACGGACGTCAGGTCGAGACGCAGTGAGGTGCGAATGCGAAGACACCCCGAAAGAGAGACAGAGAGAGAAAGAGTCCGCCAAGGTCACAATGTTTGCCTTTTTCTCCGGAGGAATACCGGACTTGGGCCTCAGATGTGGCTTCCACAACCCAACAATACCCCCAACAGAAGGCTATTCCTATCTCCTACCACCACCACCACTACCACCACCACTACCACCACCAAGAAACACTCCAGCGACAATACTGAGTACCGAGTACAATGGCGTATGATATCGCCAAAACCAAAAAAAGAGGAAACAGAGTTCCGTCCCTTCGATCGTCGCATTCACCCGTAAACTGCATTCGCACATCGAACCTGGACGAGTTGGGGGTGTCCTCGCTGCGGCAAAAAAAAAACAAAGCCACCCAATCGGTCTCCAATGTCGCCCGCTCTGGCAGCGCATCCCCCACAGACGACGCCAGTCATGCACATCACGCCCTCTCCAACTCCATCGGCCGAAGCTTGCACCTTAAAGAAAAAGCTTACACAGCCGGATTCCCCTGCTTCAGAGAACCACCGAAGCTTCGCCTCTTCCCAAACCCATTCGCCCGTCCGCCCAGAGAGGTGCCAGACGCAAAGCTTGTAGCATCCAAGCTCTCTCATCTCAGGTACACCTAGCTCCGGCCCAACAATTGACTTAGATCCCCAAACCTCTGCCGCGCGGCGACCGCCGGGAAACACCAAACGAAAAGGGTCGTTTCCTCCGCCCCGGACCTGGTCTGCCACATCGTCGGCTCGCTCACTGCTGCACCAACTCGGGGACTCCCATGTCTGCCATCTTCGCCTCTTCCCGGACCAACTTACGCACACACGCATGCACGCCAACTGCACCACCCAATGCAGCCTTCCTTGCCTACGAACCTTTTTTTTCCTTTCTTCCCTCTTCTTCTCCTGCATCAAGACTGCTTTCCCCCTGGGGCGACCCTAGGACACTCGACAGAAACACCGGTGCTCCGTCACATGTATAACACACCCTTAGGTTCTTATCATGCCGTACCAGGAGTTCATGCACGATGCCCGCTGCCCGCCGCACCGCTGCCCACTACTTTGTACCTGCTTTCCGAGACTCCTCTCTCCCCTCCTCCTGCCGCAGTGTTTCGCGGCTACATTCGCTGGGACAGGGCGCGGGAGGTAAAGGATGCTGCCCTGCTGCCCCTGACAGCAACCTCGACGGCGGCATGTGCCATGCCCTGCGACGCCTACATACATCAAACCACCTAACATGCCATTCATTGCAAACTGTGAGAAATGACAAGCGACCAAAGTCCCGGGAAAAAAGAAAGCTGAAATCGACAAAATGCACCGAGGCTTGCATATTCTGCGCGCTTTTGCTGCACAGCAACTAGGCGCCGCGCATTCTTCAACGCTGCACTGCGCGTGCTGGCTGCTACTGCACTGCACCACTTGCTCAACTACGTAATCCCGTCCCCGAAAACGACTTCATCCAACGGCCCAAAACCTCGTCAAGTCGGGATAAAGTCGAGACAAGACAAAGTCATCTCACAAAACCGCAAGGTTTCAGGGTTCTGAAGGGCAGGGAGGACTTTGGCGAGACAGGAAAAAGTCAATCACCCTCCGCCGAGCCCCAAGCTCCCTCGCGCAGCTCCCGTTCTCTCTCATGTGAGATCAGTCAGGGACGCCAGAGACCGCCGCAAGGGTCAACGAGAGGGGGGCGAACCGTTTCAAGCGAGCAAGTTCTACCCCGACTCGACGATTCATCCAGTATCAACTTGAAGGCGCTGACAAGGCAGTGCCACCCGCAAGCGGCGGCAAGGGAACTCCAGCTCGTGCCCGAGATTCCACGTCACTTTCGCTTGACCCCGTCCCTGACAGTTACATGATCTGCCCAGCATGCGCCTGCTTGCTGCGGTCCAGGTACGCAGGAGCCATTTCTCGATACCTGCTCTGTTTCCTCAAGCTCTATGGTGTCCGTGAGCGAGCAAGCAGGTCTCCCCCCGGGGCAACTCTGTGATCCGTGATCTCGCCGCCGCCACCCCATGTACGAGCAGCATGCATACCCGTCCGTACGCGCATGCAGGCCATCGACCCTATCTCTCTTCCCGGGGACAGCTGCCAGGCCTGGTAAGGAAGGAGCGGGTTGTTGTTTCCATATGGCATCCACTTCGCGGATAGACCTGGGTCATGGCCACCAGCAGGCTTCGGACGCGAAGACGACGACGACGACGAGCCAGAGCGGGGGATTCACACACAGGTGGATATCTCGAAAAAAGGCCGGCCGGGCCCAATTCCGACATCATTCAATATTGTTGTCATAACTATTATCATTCCACCCTGCTGGCTCACACCGGTCGTGTCCCAGACAAAAAGGTTGTCTCGCCTCGGGAGCTAAGTTCGGGATAAATCCAAAAAGACAGCGAGAAAAAAGATACCTCACCCCCCTCCTGGGTCAGAGAGGGGAAGGAAGAGAGAATAAAAGACGCACTGGAATGCGCCGTCTACGTACCAGCGACGACTGTGCGTTAGAAAAAGTAGAGGAGGGCGGCTGTCAGAAGTCAAAGTGCGCCGAGGTTAGCAAAGATTTCTGCTTAGCTTCAAGCCGAAGACGAAAAGGGCACAGTGCAGCCGTCCCTTTGGTTACAGACAGAGACGAACAAATGACAAAGAATCGAAGCCAAAGAAAGTCAAAATAACAATGTGCAAACTCGGCGCACAAAGAAGAGACAATCCAACAATGGGCGGCGGCATTTAGCGGGAGGTCTTGCAACGTACAGCAGCAGCAGCAGCAGCAGCAGCAGCAGCAGCAGCAGCAGCAGCAGCAGCCAGCTCCCAAGGCCAGGGCCGCTGCATTGCCTTACATGCTAATCGCTGTGGCACTACTGCCGCGCGACTGGCACATATGCGAATCATACTTGCTTGCATCCTGTGGTCTTGACGGCGAACGATTGGGCCCGTCCTGTTGTACTTCCCAACTGCTGAGGATCAGTAGCATCAGTTGGCTTGCCCGTTTCCTTCAATTTGCCTCGAACGTCCCCGGGGTGGGAAGGATGATCGGTGGTAGAGACGACGGCGGCAAAAGGTACTGATGTAGGCAGTACATACGTCTGGCTCCCGGTGCTTAATGAGCATCGACGTATCGGTGGCGGAGCTGTGTTTTGGCAATACCCCCATTCGCCGCTGCTTCATGTTCAGCTCTTCCTATCCCCCCAACCCCCGTGCCCCCTCAGCGGGATACGCACTATTTTGTCATACTGCGCATCTCTGCATGTGAGGTATGCTGTACTTTGCCAGCCAATATTCGACATTGAACCCCCTCCCCTCACCACCTCCCCTGCTCCAAGTCTAGCGCTGGGTACAGTACATCTGACATATTACTTCCCGAGGAGGCGCGGCGGCGGCGGCGACGGCGCATCTCTCGCCCACAGACACAGACTACTGCGTACAGGCGCAAGGGCTAGCTGGCAGACAACCTGCTGCGGAGACAGGCCAGGCGGGCAAGCCCAGCAAAAGCCAGAGCCAGCCAGCCAGAGAGGTAGCAGGCCGCAAAAAGTTGGGGGCAGGAAATGGGAAGGTGAGGGGGGAAATAAGTGGGAGAGGGTTGCGAATGTAACGCAGGCTCAACAGGCGAGATGTTCCGCCCATCATCGCCCGCCCGCCTTCTTTCTCGTGCAGCGGCAGCCGAGAGGGAAATCTCACGTTGGGGGCGCCTTGGCGATGCTGGGCCCGGCCTGGGCCAGGCCCTTTGCTTTTTCCTCTCGTCTTTCTCTGCTAACATGAATTTTCCATACACCACCCAGGATGCTAACTACACGCACTCACACGCACACAAACACACCTACACACCTCTACACGAGTTGACAACGCAGCGGCGCCGGCTGCTTGCTTGATCGAGGTGGGAAGGGAAGGGAGGGAGGGGCTGACCGGAAGATGCGCGCGCGCTCGCGCGCCTGTGTGTGTGTTGAGATATGGTGTGCTCCGGGGAGCGCGATGCTCCCGCGGACGGCATAACACCCTACTTACTTACTCCACGGTACACAGTCGAGACCGAGGGACATAAGCCCAACGGCATCGCGTATCTTGGCTCTTTTGCCTCTCGGCTGCGAATTTGATGAACAAAAAAAAAGCAACATCACAGATTAGCTTTTGTGCCTCCTGCTCGAATTCCCTAGAGCCCTGTGGTGTACACACACGACATGCAGGCTGTTTTCTCGGTGTATGATGATCACCCTCAAGCAGGCAGGCAGGCCTGCGATGTGCGGTTTGTTTGCAGCGCCAGCCAGCATTGCAGGCAAAGCAGACATGGGTATTACTACTGGGTACGGTAGGTGGTAGAAAAAAAGCGCCGCGGTGGGCGCGCAGTACAGACGTAGTGTACTCACAACACACACACATATACAAACGCGCACGCGTGTTGGATGCGGGCGGAGGTTTGGCTGTGTGGGCTAATGTAGGACAGGTAGATTCTCATCAGATCTTCCAAACATAACACACATGCGAGGCTACCTTACTCCTCCTGTACAGGACGCAGCTATCCCGACGTATGTTGCTGCTCATGCACACGACGGAAGGGAAGACGGGGGGCACCGCTCTTGAGGGTGGGAGGGGCCAGCCAGCATTAGCAGTAGCATTAGCAGCAAGCAGCAGCCCCAATCCACCCAGCCCAGAACAACATGAACCGGACCCAGGTAAGGCGGGATAGGTAGTTGGATGCTCCACGTAGCTCAAGGCAAGGTACGATGCAATAATGGTGTGTGTATGTACGCAGTACAGCGTGCTAGCTAGACGTCCGTCATTGGAGGGGGCGTCAGCACCCCCCACCGCCGCTGGAGTTGCCGTATCCAATGGATCTCGAAGAATTAGCCGTCGCCAAAAGCTCGTATCAAAAAGATGTGCTGCTGACCGACTTGACCGCAACAGAGGGAGGCTTGAAGAGAAGGGGAAGAAGAAGAAAATAAATACCAAGCATTGAACACGTATTGGTACGAGAGTCGCTGCTCAGTCCAGCGGGCAACGTTGAGCGGGAAGAGCGGGTCTCCATTATCTCTTCCAAGACAAGGAGAAATACAATGGACAATAGGGGATTGTTCTCCGGGAGAAGCTCGTCGGCTTACGTCTTTCAAAGACCGGGTTGTCTCTCGTCGTTGAGCATGTCTCAGCCGAGCAGGAACGGCGGCTCGTAGCGACCGACCGAAAGCCGGTGGCCCGGTGGGCGCGATACCACATCAGAGCTAGGAAGAGAAATACATAGTAGACAACAGGACAGGCTGAAAAAAAAAAAAAAAAAAAAAAAACCCCAAACCACCCGTCAAAGACAGTGAGAGAGACAAGACGAGACTCAAGCCTAGGGTAAATGCCGTGGCTGGAACAGCACACACACACAACACCACTGAAAGAGAGCGACATGGTGCGCGCCCCACGCCGGTCTAAAGGTAGAGGTAACCCGACGCCCCCCATCGCCGACCAGAGTCGAGATCCTGATCTTGTCATGGGTGTGCGGTTGCGCGATTTGCCAGGATTACTTTATGGAGGGGACAGAGAGAGAGAGAGGACTGACCGAACGGCTGAGCGATGTAGGAGGTGGTCGAGAAGGTCGACAAGAGCATGTATCCGTACATCGTCTTGAGAAAGAGAGCAACAGCAGTAATCAGAAGAGACACTGGGAGAGATGGAGGAGGACTGGAGAAAGATGCGAAACGGGGGGTAGGTGGAGGAAAGCGACCAGGAGGGGCGCGGCGATGGTGCCCGCACACGCCCCTCCGCTCATCGCATCGTGCCATTCGCCTCCACGTGAAAGCTGCACACAAAAACTCAACGTTCAGCAGCGGCGGCGGGAAAACGCTGCAAGGTAGCCCTGCCAGCGCAGCGTCGTGGCTCCAGAGGGGGGGTCAGCAAGCCGGCTCGTTTGGGCATAGGGCTATTGGCTCGCAGCGGGCGGAGAAGCAAGCGACGATGGCCTGGTGGGCCGGGGTCCAGGCCTGGTCCAGGATGGGGCATGCCATCATTATCCCCATTGGTCCTTTTTTTTTTTTCCTGCTTCTCCCCCTCCCCCTCTCCCCTCTCTGTATCACTCTCCAACGAAACCCCAAGAGGGTCGCTGTAAAGAGGCNACCCTCTCCCCTCTCTGTATCACTCTCCAACGAAACCCCAAGAGGGTCGCTGTAAAGAGGCCACAAGAGTAGCGGTGAGGACGGTGCTAACCCCAATCAGTGAAGCCATTATGACCTCCACCAACCTCGCCCGGAGGCGCGCCTCAACGCCACAGTGTCAGAGACGGGGACATCACCTCGGGCTTCAACCTCAATGCCTCTCCTGACAGAGCTGCTGCAAGTGCAAGTGTGCGCTCTCATCTTTGTCTTGGTGCCCTCGTGTCGTTGTCGAGGTTGTGCAGTCCGCGACGCGAGGTGGAGGGGGGTTCAGAGCAGTTCTGCCCACCCGTGTCTCTTGAAGAAGAGCGACCTCACCAGTGCACCACGAATACACGTGTGGCACAAGCAAGCTGCGGGTAGAAATCCGGGGTTGATCACAACTCGTAACATTCCCATCCTGCATGCCCCCAGGCGGCTTTCCGTTCTTCGAGAATAGACGGTCTGTCTTGTCTCGTGCCAAGAGCCCGTCGAATGGCACGTGCTACATCAAACGGTGAAATTCCAGTCAGCGTCGACTGCTGTTGTTGAGTGAAAGTGAAACGTATCTTGAGCCGGAATCCATTCCATTCTGCGCAGTCTTCAGTCCATTCTCGACCCGGTTCATGATCCCATTCGACCAGCATCATCATCGACGTGGAACTGAGAAAAATGCCCATTGGACTGGTGCATGTCTCGCGCGGCACCGCGGCCGTCTGACATGGCTCCATGACGCTGCGGTGCGGGAGGAACTCCTCGTGCTTTCATGTACTATGTAAGGCGGAAAACGGTCCGCTCATGCATGCCAATTGGCGAATGGGGGCTCTCAGGAGCTACTTCTAGATCTTATGATTTGCATGATAGTTGAATCTCTTCAAGGAACTTCCTGCTTGCATGGTGAACCATCCACCGGGAAAGGTAGTCTAAGAAGACAACTTGCTTATAACGACTCAAGATGCCGGTGCAGACTTTCGACCGCTTCTGCCTCCTGTCTCTTCTTACCTGTCGACAGCGCAAATGGCGGCGCCAAGCCCATGCAACCGAAATATCAATCGAGATACCTATTCGAGACCAAGACTGTGCACGCATTGAGCAAACCCTTCAGACGCATGGCTAACCTTCCCCGTAGCAATGTCACCGAAGGAACGAAAGAAGGCTTTATCAGATTCGACATGTCCGCGACCAAAACTCCAACCCGACTGGCATTGCGCCCATCACCGATTCAAGAAATGCGTCCGACACGAGCAGAAGAGCTGCGGCGGCGTGTATTGGTAGGTGTAGAACGGGGGTGTTTTGTAGGTGTGTGGTGGTGTGGCAGCCGACAACGTGGATAGCTGTGATTCGCCTGATTGCGATGCGGTTCGAACTGCTGGGATCTCTACCACCCCAGCTCAGAGCGAAGATGGCGCTGGACTGATAAGCCAAAGCGCCAGATTTACTGCAAGCCCCGGCCGGGGAACAGCTGGCGGATCCATGAGGTATCCACTACATAGCCAATCCTCACCCGTCTTATTGTCCTGTACATACCAGAAAAGGACGGCAATTATCGTGATTTCCGGTACGTCCGTATGTAGGGGAAGATAAGGCCCCAGGTATTGTATACGGAGGCTGGCAGAAACGACCTTGCGGCATCTTTGCATGGCAGTGGTGAGTGAACACGGGATCTTGATGCACCCCTTCGGAAGTTCGTACTGTGGTTCAGTTGTCAAGCATTACACCCCCGACTCAGCAAAACCAGAGGCTTCTTAGAGGATAAACGTTCCGTGAGTCAAGTCGGACACCGCCAGCGTAAGCCCTCTCAGACGCGCTCAGCCAGACCAGCCAACAACATCTCTTGGAGAGGAAATTCCCCATTCCGGGATGCACTGCACCTTGTCAGCGCTGAAAGACCTCAGTAGTGATGATGAATTGAAGTATGAGCCGAGCAAGGTGAGAGACAAGGCTCAAGAACTCAAGAAACAGCTCAGCAACACTACTGGCAGATACGTACCCAGTGCCTTGCAGAGAGAGCGTAATTTAAATTAAATAAAAAAAAGGGTTGACGGGTAGGCTAATGTGGCTAGGAAGGCGTGGACTCTTCCACCGAAACTGACACCGATGTGCCAGTTTCCAAACTGGCAAGTGGCTCGCAAATCGTTGTAGGCGAGAGAAAGCAAGTCATGTGAAGTGAGCCATAGTTTGCGGTTAAAATCAAAACTGCCGCCGGCCACGTCGAATCTTTTGTCCCTACGGCATGGTGGTCTTTCTCTTGCTTTTTGGTGTGGTCTCTGATCGGTGACCGGGCCGCTTCGGCTCAACAATTTGGTAAACGTAACATCCGTGAGCGTTATTCAGGATCTTTGCTGTTTCCGACAGATGTCCAGCTGTCGTAGGCGTCGGTGGATATGGACGTCGAGTGGAGTGGCAGACGACAATGAAGGGCAATTTGGTGTCGCCTCAGGCCAAACAACGGCTAAGGTAGCCTGGTCTTGAGCCGTGGGAGGTAAGCTCAAGGTACGGCCGCGTCTCGCCGCATGTATCTGGGTACAAGCAGTTAGCAGACAGCGACGAATGCTGGCGGCTGGGGTCCTCCGGGGGGAACTGAAACGCACCCCTCCATCGCGCCGCCAGTCGGAGCAGCTCATTGGCCAGGTCTTAGCTTAGCCGCCTTGCAGCTGGGTCATGCAAGTGCTCAAGCCAACATCAACATCACACTCTAGTCCCTGTCGTATCTGCCCTCTTTGGCCGCCCAAGATTTAAGATGTGTCTGCAGGGTCTGGACGACGTGGGAACCGGGGGGAGGGGCGCAAGATGCGATGCTGATTGCTGTTGGATGCCATGCCATGCCATGCCATACATAGAGACCAGACCACTTCGCGGATACTGTCCCTTCATACCTTACACGAAATGCTGCTCGGAACACCCTGGTCCTGGTCACTGTGAGCTGCCGCATCCCAAGGATGCGAAGTACGATAGTCTTGCGTGGGAACCAGGCTTGTTGAGCTACCTGCGAGGATGATGCCGTCACTGTCAGATATGCAGATGCTCTACACAAACATCCGGCACGAACTTCGATGCCAAGATGCGAGCTTTTAGGCTTGCTGGAAGGTATGGTTTGCTGTTGAAACACCGTCATGTACATTTTGGATCTCTGTACCGTCGTCGAAACTTGACCTCTATCGCATGACCCGAGTATGGCATTTTGCGAAAGATAGATTGACCAACCTGCGGAGGCTCAGAAGGCTGCTGTGCAAGTCCCAGGCCTGTCGCTCGAGCGTTGTGAGAAAGAAAAAAAGGAATAAAAAGAGATGATGGCCGACAATTGCGTGTGTCATCTCGACGTTGAGCTGATTCCCGCCCGCACCCTGTCGCAGTTTGATTCGGCGCTCAGCATCCGATCGAGTAGAAATCCGCTGATGCACCCAACCTTCTGAACTTCGGCCCACACTGGGCGGTGCCTCGTCCCTTCGATAAGTTTTCCCACCAAGAACTCGCTTCTACTTCCGGGCTCGAGAGTTTTGTATCTGGTGCCAAGCACCCATTTGATTCCTGTCAAACTACGAATTCGAATCAGGAAGGATGCCCTGCATTGTTCGACTACAGCTCGTGCTTGCGATATCGCTGAGGGAGTGCAGCGTTCATGCGGCAAGAATCAGCGAGAATCAGGACCGAAATCGATATGCTCATGATAAGTGACGATTGCGTGAAGGATAAGCAGCGATTGGAGTGATGCTTTACATCAAGAATGGCGTGTTGTCGGCCTAGACGCCTCTGCGCGGCAAGAGAGACGCCGGCTGATCCTTGGAAAAGAGCCTGATGACTCGGAAAGAGGACGGTCCAATGACAGCAGCGGGATGGAATATCGACAACGTTGACGCCCGGCAGATGATCTCAGTTAGCTGCGTGCGCGACAGGAGTACTGGTGCCCCAAAGCCTCCGCCGTCGCCTCCGCCTCACGTATCCCTAGATATGCGGTCCGACTGAGACACGCACAAAGGCGAGCAAGAGAGAGAAGAAGGAAAAATAAGTCCGCGCCCGCAGGGCACAAAAAAAAAAGGAAAGGGTTCGAACGACTGGTACATTGTCAGAATGGCCAGCCAAGAGTCGACGAAATGCGAGCCGCGGCTTGTGTATTTAGCTTCGTCGCTGGAAATTCCTTCCCCACCCTTGCGTATGTTTTTCAATATCGTTGGCCAGCCCATTATTGGCAATTTTCAACGAGAAATGTTATCCATTCTGGGCCAGATTAGCCCACGAAAGAATATGTGACAAGTAGTTGACCGGCTATAATCTCAGAATCCCGAGTTCGGAGAGGGTAGCGTCCTGGGACTGTCAGTGGCTGGTCACTAAGCCGATAATGACGACGGTCTAAGGCTGATGACCTCTTTTTCGACTTCTATTTTGGTGCTGTGCAATCTGTTGGGTTGGGGATGCCGGGCTGTCAGACCTAGACGATAACACAGTACTCTTATACCTGAGTTACGTCAAGTCGCATATTTTCCAGCCGAGTGGTAGTTTGTTGACTGTAGCCGCTGTTCTGAATTAATGCTCGTCGTGACGTCTTCTTGCTTCGGTCGCAAGCCCTCTTCTTTGCAGTCTTGTCTGGTATGGACCCCTGTCTAGTTTATCCGCGTGGACGACAACCAAAACCGGGGTGGCTGGAGAAACGAAACTAAGCAGGTATTGGTTGCGTTCTCTCTGCGGACCCAAATAGATACGTACCGTGTGAAAATCGATCCAAATTGTTTCTTGATAAAAAGCCGCGAATATTTTGCGGCGCGAGGATTGAGTCTTGGGTTTGAAATTATTACTACTCTTCAATGCTCACAAGCATCAAGAAAGGCGAGCAAGCTGGCCAAACCTGCTGATAGGACCAATAGCGACAGGACCTTCCATCGTCCGCCGTCGGATTTTGTCGAATTGGTTGTTGCACTCATTTGGAGACACCTGCAAAGCGGCGTCCTCAACTGAGAGCGGATCGTAGAGTTGGCCCAAGCGGCCGACTGGTGAGGGTATGCAGATGGACGGTCGATACGTAGTTGCTGCGCGGCGTACAGGACGGAATCTTGCATTGGACTGTGCATGCCCCCACACGAGCTTCCATGTCGCACCATGTCACCAAGACATTTCCCTCCACCGCTGCCTCTAATTCGACCAGCCCCGCTCCGGCCTATGTCAGCGCACTGCCTGCGTGTGTCGGTTGTCATCATGTCTCTAGAACGCAGACACACGCCTCGGCTGTGCCTTGAACCGTTTGGACTTTAGAGAGTCAGATTTGATGGGCGACTGAGACTGAGACGGTGGAAATGGTGTTTGCGAGTCTCAATAGCGCGCGCATCAACGGTGTCTAGAAATGCGCCCTATCTGACATGAGCTTCTGAGTGCTATGTAGGGCTAGACATAGCCTGATGACCCTTGGTGCGGGATAAGCATCCAGTATGCCCACATGGATGCAGCTGCATGCATTGCTCGGCTTGCGGACCTTGAAGAGGTCGGATAGCAAGGATTGGTCGCCATCTCGACCTCGGCGTCATTTGCCTCCCCCCCGATTCCTGCCTTTGGATTGGGAGGAGGTATGAGGACTGAGCGGGTTGGATCTTTGCCTTCTACTGCATGAAGCTAGAGAGAAAACTTTGTACGCCGTGTGGAGTCGACTTCGTGGTGTGCCTTTCCTTCTCTTCTCATCGCCATCATCGGCTAGCCATAGCCACTGTGGTCGTTGGTGGCGTCTTGTTTCACAGGTTCTAGTCGCTGTTGTGCGTGGAATGATGGCCGGGATTGTCAGGCTTGCTTCTAGGTCTTCATTGACACCCAGGAGCAAAACAGTCGAAAGCAGGATGCCAAAGCCTGCGATCATTGAACCATGCCGTCCCGAACTGCAGAAATACTGCATTGCAGAATGCTGAAAATCTGAGGTTCTCGTCATGAAATTCCTTCACTGTCGTTCCTAGGTTGCCTTGGTGCCGAACCAAGCAAATACCGTCTGCCAGCCTTTCGTGTGGTGGCCGTCTGGGAACCGCGACGATCAAGCCGTAGGAAGCCTCAAGAACTGGAGGTCCTGAACACCATTCAGGAGTTTGCCGGCGGACTACCCCATTTGCAGCTCTTATGGCGAGCCTGTTCACATCGTACCTTTAAAGTGCTCATAGATCTTCATCAGTCCGTCGCCACAGGCTCAGTTGGGCGCGCAGACACCTGCCTTGCGCATGAATGTCGCGAATTTTAGGATTAAGAAACGAGGACGCATCATGATCCCGCAATAGAAATCGGCCCAGGATATGTACTGGGAGTTAGATGTCGATCTCGCAACCAGATGGTGGCTACCCACCTTGACCTTCGGGAGATATGGACATGCATTTCGACTGTAGCTACAGGCGCAAGCTGCCAAACCCGACTGAACCCGCATGCTTTGACCGTCATCTTGATTGGGCTGAGTGCGACTGACAATGCAGGTCCAGGTCCGACGAACTGCACCAGAGGTCTGGGAAGCCGGGAACCGGTCCGTGTTGAAGTAAACTCAATTGAAGAGTTTGGGGCATAAACGGCAGACATGCACGTCTCGATCCCCATGCTGCAGATTTGGAAACGCGTAAAGCATGCGGCACAAGCCTGCTTGACAGAACTGTGCAGTGTGGCGCAGAACGCTTCGCAGAGCCTCTCCGCTCCGCGAACATCTTCGCGATGAGAAGGAGGCACGATGGAGCCCGAGAAGTCCCAGCCGGATTTCACTCCGACCCGATTCATGATGCTGCAGTCGGACAAGGTCCGTGACTTCGAGATTGGAGATAGAGATTGTGGATTGTCGGGGTGTTTGCAACCCGCCGCGATACGCTCGCACGTTAGAGTGGATTCCTCAGACCCTTGAGTCCTGGACCATCCAAGGGTCAGGGCTGTGGACGACAGCGAATTATCCAAGGCGCAAAAGATTCATCTTTCTGATTATTACTAACAACACCGAAAATTGGCGGGGTAAGAGACGCAGCGAGTGGGGTGTGATGAAGGAGTGCGTGTGTTCTATCTGTGGGTAGGTAAGCAAGCCTGCGGTCGCTCTGTGACGCAAGGTTCCAGTCAAATGGCGGGGATGGATGTGTCGAATGTGGTCGAGTGATGCGGATAGATACGTGGCCGGGCAAAACCACACAAGACGATCTGCCAGGTCGAGACCGAGAAAGATGGCGTGTGGCCCGTACTCCGTAGACCGGATTTGCCAACCAATGGATGCCGACGGAATTTGGCCTGACTGGAGTTGATGGGCGGCGCCCCGTTGAGTTTGGAAAAAGCAAGCAGCCAGTCAGTACATTGAAAGTTGGCTGTCGAGACTGGGCTGTCCAGCCATTGCGAGATTTCCGACGAGATACGGATGACGAGTGTCCGCTCTCAGGACCAAGCTCTGTAATAGCCAAAGCAGCCAAGCGAGTCCAGACACTAAGAATACCAACCTCGGATGGAGGGCGAGGCAGGCAAGGGGGGTGTGAGAGGCCAGGACTCAGGTCTTAGGGCCGGTGGTGTTTCTTTCTTTTTCCAGGCCTTGGCAGCCGTTGGTTGTCGTCGGCGGCGGCCGTTCGTCCAGTGGAGATGTGGTGCGTGTCTTCTGAGTCTGAAGAGACTGTCTCGCCGGTGTGAAGCGAGCCATGGCCCATGAGCGCTGGAGAAGGCACGGAGGATGGGCTGAAAAGCTCGGACTCGAGGAGGATCCGTGAGGGTCGAAATGGGGCCGGCGGAGCGAGTAGGCCCAGGCAGGATGGAGAGGTGGCAGGTAAACGAGTTAGACGAATGACATGGTCTGTCTGGTCTCTGGCCCAGAGAGACCTTTGCTCGTGGCCCGTGGTGTCGATGTTTGCTGAGGTGCTGGGTAGTGAGAGGCTGGGTGGGAGCACCCCGGCCCCGGAGTAGCAGCAAATGGCCTGCATCGGTACCGACAAGCACCGGGCTTCTCGTGGGCCACGGATAGGCAGACCTGCGGTAGACATCGACCAATGTCTTAGGTCCTAGGTCCTGGGCCGACGCCTTGGGGTTGCAAAGAGCCGTCGCAGGCTCGGGTTCGCGAGGCCTAGTGGAAGGGCATGTCTTGGTCCATGGCCTCGGTGGACTATCAAGTCCAGAAATAAGTTCGGGTCGAGGACGCAGGTTAGATGCTAAGCGACCTGTGTCGGGTCTCTGACAAGAACGGACGGCGGGACAGAAAACAGCCAGTGGATGGTCCCGGATGACAACTCTTTGCGGCGGCGGAGACGGTGTTATCGGTCAGGCCCGCGTGTGTTGGGTTGAAATTTGTAAGGGAGTCTAGAGTCCCCCGTATGTGATAAATTAACAAGGCATTTTGTGCAACGGAAATCGATTGGCTGAGGAGTTGCGCGGGACGACCGGAAAGTGTTGAATTGAATTTTCGTCGGATGCCAATGCTTTGGTGGTTGATCATTATCAAAGAGAGTTGCTGGACCCTGGGAACTCTGCTCGTCTGGAGTGGCCTGGTCTGGGCTGTCCCCTACCCGGAATCGTCTTCAGTGTCCAGGCTGCTGCTCTGCGCGGCTATCCTTCTTCTCGGTGGCTGCCCTTGCCGGCTTGCTCACAACGCGACAGCCTCACAGCTGTCTTGCCCTGCTTCCTTCCCACGACGGTGGAGAGCGCTGAAAGAGAAAGTGGAACTGTGAAAGGGCAATCACAGTGGAGACGGTAGGTTGGGATGGAAAGAACCCATGCATCACCACCTCGTCCACCTCGTTCAACCACACCAGGCGGATAGGCGGTGGCTGGCAGTTGCGCCGGGGTCGGAAGGAAGGAAGGAGGCAAGGAGCAAGGAGCAGGGAGGCAGGAGCAGGGAGGCAAGGAGCTCTTTCTCAGCGATGACCAACAGCCAGCCGAAGCAAAGTCGAGGAAAGAAACCATGTCAAGTCACGCCTACTCTGTACGGATACTCTTCTTGCCTTGCCGCCATTACGTAGGTACCTGTCCAATCCCTACAATTTCGCTCCAGTTTCCCTTCGTGATCTCGGCGGATCTGGAGTTGCTGTTGCTGTTGCTGCGTTTTCCCAAAACTGAACCATCACCACCAGCACAGCACGCCTTGCAAGTTGCCGGGCCTCGTCATGCCTGCCCGCCCACCCGCTCGCTGTTACCTTCCATGCCATTATCGTGCTTCAGGTAGGCGCTGTCCCTGTTCTCTCCACTGATTCATGCTCCCCAGACTGTACCTGCTTACCTTGCTAGGCGCAGTGAACACACGCCTCGACCAGAGGTTATCCATGGATCTATGCTCCAGGCGACTTCCTTCCTTGTCCGCCTCTGCCAGGAGCCCAGGGAACCCCCTCATCATCCATCTCGGTCGGCGCGGCTGCCAGACCAAGAACGGCTACCCAGACCAACCTGTCTAATCACACTCGTTTCTTTTTGTCTTCCTTGTCGTTTCATTGTCTCACACCGGCGAGTCCTTTCACCCAGCTCTTATACGCGACCGGCGCCTCGCTCCTCCAATTCAACGTGGTCTCGCTCGTCCAAACGGCCGCCTTCAAATTCCGTACCTTGCCGTGTCATCGCCCGAAAGATGGGTCCTGATCGCTCATCATGCATATCACACATGTACGCAGCACGCAGCACGCAGGCATCGGGTACGGATTCCTCCTCACAGATATCTAAGTCTGCGAGCAACTCAATTTTACTGGTATTGAGACAAGCCAACGGCAACGAGGGCGGCGCTAAACATAGACGAGAAAGCCGCTGTATTCCGCTGTCTTTTTCTGCAACACCGCCAGCAACTTCAACACACAAAACACGCACTCTTGGTTCAATGAGCTCCCATCTCTCGGAGACCCGCACTGCTTATCGACCCAAAGGCCGAGCAGCCTGCCTGGGGAAGGACAAACTCGAAGCAAGACAGGGTCAGCCAAGGTAGCGTTACAAGATCTGCCTTTTGACATGCGCATGGCCCTCTGCCGCACAGTGCAGCACGTCTGTGCTTCAGCGTCAATGTCGGGAACCCCAGCAGCGCACTAAGATCAGAGATCCATCAGGGAGCTGCGATGGCTAACGCAAGGTGGCCAAGGACCAAGGTACATACATCTATCTCACTGTCAAGGCTTTGCCCGCTTTGCCGCCCATGATCCAAGGCGCCCCAGAGTCGTTTTCTAGGCTCGGCAATCGTCGACGAACGAGCATTTTGGCTCCCCGTACTACCAAGTTGGCGTTGTGCTTGGAGGCAGAAAAGAAGCGTCGAGAAGACAACCAACCAGCACTGACGTCCGCCAAATGCCTTGGTTTACCTTTCTCCCTGTCTCTTCGCCCTCCCTTCTCTTCGGGGGTACTCGGGTCAACGCTACTGCCTATTTGCTCTAACGGGTTCTGAATTCGAGCGCTCAGCTGCCTTGCCACACTGCCAGACTCTGCTGATGACCTTGCAAGAAGCTGGCTCCTTCAGACGTGGTCTTAGGATTTTTTCCGACGTGGACGCGTGAACCATACTTCCGCCGACCGGATGACACAGAGGGGTCAGAACCCCAAACTTGCGACGGAACACTTAGCATTTGGGATAGCAGACCCGAAAACATCATGTGCCACTGGCATACAACACTGGTGTCTCGGCGGGCTTGAAACCGAACAACAAAGATGACAATAATAACATACCCGGGGAATGGGATACTCGCATTGTCAAGTCCGAGGCCCGAGGCGGATCAAATAACGGATCAGGAGCACGGCCGAGGGGGACATTGTTAATAGGGCCATGGGCAGAGGCCATGTACCTTTTGTATGTCCTACCTCGCCTCGCCGCGTCAACCGCTGCTACCGCTGCGCTGAGCAGTCTGTTGTTTGGCCGCTGTGACCTTTTCAGCGCCCTTCAACAGCGACTACGAGTGTTTTGGGTCTGTCCAAATGCTGAGATATCAAAGTCGTCGTTGTGGTTGTTTAGGTGACGAAAGCCTCTCAAGACTTCCCGCAATATGGACAACTCGTACAGTGGGGCCGTTGATGGCATTTGGCCTCGACTGTGCGGTGGACAGAACGATTCGAAATGTTTCTTGAATGTGTCCATTGCATGGCTTGAGGCGTGG
The DNA here is from genome assembly GCF_011800055.1 of Colletotrichum gloeosporioides. Lineage (NCBI taxonomy): Eukaryota > Fungi > Ascomycota > Sordariomycetes > Glomerellales > Glomerellaceae > Colletotrichum > Colletotrichum gloeosporioides. The sequence goes on along the minus strand of NW_025544662.1, from coordinate 1,703,046 downwards.
GGCGGAGAGGTTGTGCTGTCCAGGTCAACGACAGCCAGCCTCAAGTGTCGCGCAATAAGACAGCCAGTGAACTGCAAGTCGAGACAAGATTCAAGCCGAGCAGGGCCGAAGACATCGGATTGGCTGCTTGGAAATTCAAGTCGCCGTTCAATCTTTCCACACAACAGCTGGCACATACCCAAAACCTACTTCGTGCGTCCAAGAGAAAGACAGGAGATGCACAAGCAACCCGGGACGCAGCATCAGAACGATGGCATATCATGTTGGCGGCCCGCCCATCTTCACTCGCTGTTCATCCAGCAACCCCCGCTCTCTGTCCGTCGGCATTGAGAAGGGTTCTGGTATCTTTGACCTGTAGCGTAAGAAACGAAGTGTCGGTCGACATTGGGTGCGTTGGTCCACGGGTTGGTCCAGGACTCCAGTCCAGTCCACACATACACGTCCACGTCCCCGTTCAGTCGCAGTTGCGGTCGGGTGGTGAGTTACTCACGCTTGTATCGGTACCTCACTTGTACAGGCACTTGGAATTCCGGGGTCATTGAGCTGGAGATGCCATCCCGTTTGTGTCTTCTGTGCTGCGGGCACCACTTTTGAGCTCTTCTTTCCGCTCTGCGCGTAATTGACGCTGTGTCTTTTCTCGTTTGGCTATGCCTTCGTCGCACGCCAAAGCTCCATCATGTCGTCCGTCCGCTCCAAGCTATCTAGCCTTGCCTTGCCAGACCAGCAGGTGTAGATAGCGAGAGGGATAGCAGGTCAGAAGTGTCTTCTGAAAGACCGACAGGCCGACCGCGACTGACTGGGGTGGTGGGCTTGACCTCAGGCCATGGGCCCCCTGGTTGAAGCCAACAGACCCCTCTCCGGCTGGTGCTACCTTGCTCCTCACACACCCCTCGAGCAAAGAGGGCAAGAAAAAGACGACAACGGATCCCATGTCCAGTAAGCAGCGCTCGCGCTTCACGCCATCTGGACTGGCTACACGCCCCCTCCTTTGGGAGCCAGCCAGAGCCAGCGAGAGTTCCAGGGCCCTTCAAGCTGATCCACCGAACGGCGACGGCTAGCTTGCCGGTACCACCCTTCGAGGGCTCAGGTAGCTAGCTAGCTGAGAATTCACTTGACACCACGCTCCAGCCCGACACAGTGGTCAAGACCGAAGAAGAGACGAAATCACTCCAGACAGAGAGGCAGAAGGAGGCGAAGACCGACGGCAAGATCGCTTACCGACGCAATTGCGGCGGATAAGCTGAAGCACCCGACTGAGGAGTTTTGGAGAAGTCCAAGGACGATGGGAAACAGAAAGTGTCGCTAACTAAGGCAAGTCACGGCGTAGGGTGCTTCGTGGACAGATACCAGGTCCATAGCAGGTGAGGTACCTCTCAACTAGCGGAACACTGGACGATGGCGCTCAGAACCTACGCGGGAGGGGAAAGAAAAAAAAAAGAAGAGACAGCAATTGCGAGCGAGTCAATGTCTCCACTTGTATTCCACAGAGGCTTCCGCTGATTCTTCTCATTGAACACAGGACAAGTCAAAAAGGCAAAACAAAAAAAAGTGTATTATTGAGATTTCGTCCGCACATGGGGATATGTCCAAACACACAATGTAGAAATGGTATCCGTCCAAACAGACGGGAGCCAAAAGCCACATGGGCCGAACATGGCGATGACCGAGCAAAACAACAAAACATGAATGGCGACCTTTCGTATGGAGGAGAGGGCTCGAGAGGTGTGGGATTGACGACGATATCTGGATGGTAACTACAGAGAGCTCGCAGTGGGAAGAGCCGGCCGGTGAACGAACCACAGGCGCGGTAGCCCCGGTCCCCAAGAGTCGAACCCGAATCCTCCCAGGAAGCGTAGCGAGCGCATACCGCCGTACCTAGGTCGAGTTCCCAGCGGACGGAGCAGAACAGAGCAGAGCAGAGCACTCTAGGGTTCTGTGTGCAAAGAAGCATACCTGGTATGGTGTGTCGGATGTAGGTACTCAGGTACCTGGGCTGGCAGTTCTCTCCGTCCAGAAAACAGAGCAGCTCGCCCAGGCACTGGATACGTACCTTGCTTGGCTCTCCATGGCGCTCCCTGCACCGCTTGTCCGTGGTCAAGTTTCCAAGCTACACGCCCTCCTCCCTCGTCTCTCACTCTCTCTTTCTCTGGTCTGCCCCTCCCTCCTCTGGTCCTCCTTCTCCTCCTTCCATCCCATGAGTACCAAGTACTTCCCCTTTGCCGTTGCCCTCAACTCGCACCCTACCTTGGGCAGGTAAGGTAGGTGCGGATGCCTACCAATTGCTGCCCATGACTGGTGGCCCCTCCCACCCCGGTCGACGGACAGTCCACTCACCCAGCAGCGAGCGGCGAGGAAGAAGAGTAGCCACCAAACCCACCACTCTCTGTGCTTCCTCGCACCCCGGGCAGGCCCTCTCTCGCCTGTGCCTCTTCCAATCTAGCGTAAACCAACCTTGTCGACCACCGCCGCTCCGCACCGCACCGCATTGCACCGCTCGCTGCAAGTATCGATGGTACATACGGCCGCCTCTGCTCTGCGGTGTTTTTGCCTCGCACCATGTACCCCAGTACTCTTGGTGGTCCCCTTCTCCGCCCATTGCCATCTCTCTTTGACTGACACTTAGCAGGCAGGCACGGATAGGTCCTTTCTACGCGATACCTGACCTTGCCAGAGGGCAACGGGCTCTGGCGCTCGCTCGCTCGCCCTTCCTCTCTTTTGCTCCGGCTACCTTACCGTGCCAGTGCCATTGCCAGTGCTACAGCTGCTGTTGCTGCTGGCTGCCACCATTACCACCGCCACGACAACCACCACACCATCCAATACATGCCTCTTTGCTCTGCTCGATCGCTCGTCCGTCCCCAACCCGCCTTTCGCAGCCGGAGTACCCACGGTCTTCTGCTCTGTTGGAGCTGGAGCTGGACCTGCCCTTGGACATGACCTAAGCCGTGGCATCCCCGTACCGCAGTACCGCAGCCCGCAGCCCGCACCGCTCTGCGGATACCGCAGTACCCCAGTCGAGTTGGTACCTACGTCCCGTCCCCTCTCAACACCTGGTCCACGTCCTGCAGCACCCTGGCTTTACCTTGCCTACCTTGACCTTAGCTGCACCGGTTGGGGGCGTGGACGTATGATCTTGGGGACCGTAGTCTGTAGATGGGGTGGAGGGACTTCGACCTGCCTCCTCTTCTTTTCTCTCACCACCGAAAACAAAACCTTCCCACGCCCGGCTTCTTTCTTTTCCTTCTACCTCTCACGACTCCACCAACCACCTCCAATATTTCCTTAGGACAGCCCAAGAGGCGAGGACGGTAAGCTTGAACCCAAACTTCTTCTATGCTCCCAATGCCTCTTCACCAGCCCTCCTGCCCTTTCCCATAAGCGCCATCTCAAAACGAAAAGCCCTTGGTTTGGTTTCCATTCCTGCATCTCCTCTGCTGCTGCACCCTCCACCCCCATCTTACACGCCAACTCTAGCTGATGTACCTGCATTAGAAGAGTTGGGTGAGCTCGACGAAGAGAGAAAAACAAAAAACCAACGACCTCGCTCGAAGCCCACGATTTGTTGTCTGGTCTCTGCTCAAGTGTTTGTGTGCTGCTCGTTCGGTACCTCTGCTTCGATAAGACCTTTCATACAAACGGCCTCCACCGCCTGTTACTCAGCTCCCCATTTCACAAGAAAAAAGGGCCATTCTCTCGCTTCCTACCGTCACCGTCCTCGGCGCCTTCGTGCAACCTGCCAAGCAAGTAAAGAACAAGAGGTCAACCCAATCTCTTGTATTTACTCTGCCCTTCGACGACCGACGTCTGAAGACCACTCTCTGTTCGACCTCACCAATACGAAATAGCCATTGCAATAGCTCCCACGGCTTGCCACATCAGATGCTAACGTTACTGAAGCTCTGATTTCTTTTTTCACGACTGCTTACGACGCCCACGACCGTCCTGATCTGTTTCCACTCAAGAAAAGTTCTCGTACCACGGTTATCGTTCCATCTTGCCTGGTAGCACCCTCACCGCTCGAACAACCCGACGGTTTTTTTTTTTTTTGCGCCGTCAAATTTCGCCAACTGATTCCAACTGCGCTGTCGACTGCGCCGATTGGAAAGGTCAATTTGACTTGAACAACGCTCGACGCCTGGGAAGACAATTGCTGCTCTTTCCACGCTTGTGTGTTTTTTCAGCTGTCGTAGTCCAGAGGCTCGCTTCGCGACTCGGACTCCACTGACTGTCTGGCGTCAGGTACGAACCTTCGGGGCAACACCGTGAAGCTGGATCTACCGTCGATTTCTCAAGTGCAAACCCGGGGACCGACCGACGTGTCGTACTATAACAACTACGCAGCCCAGAGGTACATGAGCAGCGAGAGAGTGCCGTCTCTGCCATTGCCAAATTCGCACCAGGCATACTCGTCGGGTACCTCGTCACCCCGGGTCAGCTCTATTGGGTCCGCCTCAAGCTCGCACGCCTCGCAGTCGTCCTTCACCTCGGCCGCATCCTCCAACGGCCCCAAGACCCCCTCTCCTACTCTGCCCATCACCGCTACCATTCCTGGTTCCTCAAGCCAGCAGGTCGGTGCATACGATAGCTACCCCGCCATGAATCAACCCGCTGCCGACATGTATTACTCGCAACACATGTCCGCTGGACAGGCGCCGCCGCCCCAGACCGTCACCTCTGGCGCCATGTCTTACCACTCACAGCACCCGCCGTTACAACCGACTCATATGCCCCAGTACGCCCCGCAACCCCAGTACTCCCAGTATGGCTACGCCAATGGTTTGACCTCGCCCCAGAGTGCGCAACCTGCTAGCCAGATGGGCCAAAACGTCCTTCCTTTGCCTGGTGTAGCAACCCAAGGCTTCCAAGGCTTTGACACCACCGGACAGGTTGCTCCCCCAGGAATGAAGCCCAGAGTGACAGCTACGCTGTGGGAAGACGAGGGCAGTCTGTGTTTCCAGGTCGAGGCCCGCGGTATCTGTGTCGCGCGCCGTGAGGGTAAGTTGCATTGCCATGCCACATTAGAACTGCAATCGTTGACACCATTGCAGACAACCACATGATCAATGGCACCAAGCTTCTCAACGTTGCTGGTATGACCCGTGGTCGCAGAGACGGCATTCTCAAGAGCGAAAAAGTGAGACATGTTGTCAAGATTGGCCCCATGCATTTGAAGGGTGTCTGGTAAGTTGAGCTCAGCAAAGACGCGTCTACTGCCGAGTTCCAGCTAACGTGACGCAGGATTCCGTTTGAGAGGGCACTCGACTTCGCCAACAAGGAGAAGATCACAGAGCTCCTGTACCCGCTGTTCGTTCACAACATTGGTGCTTTGCTGTACCACCCCACGAACCAGACCCGCACCAACCAGGTCATGGCTGCTGCTGAACGCCGCAAGCAAGAACAGAACCAAATGCGCGGAGCTCCTCAGACCGGTGCCCCTGGGCTGCCCTCCATTCAGCAACATCATCACCACATGAGCTTGCCCGGGCCCCAGCAGTCGCTGCCGTCCCACGCTCAAATGGGACGTCCCTCGCTTGATCGCGCGCACACCTTCCCCACGCCGCCGACTAGCGCTTCCAGCGTCATGGGCGGAAACATGAACGCTTCAGACAGCGGATTCCAGTGGGCACAGGGTCAGGGAATGGGCAGCGCTCAAGGCGCCAACCCAATGTCCATCGATACCGGCTTGAGCAACGCGCGGTCAATGCCCGCAACCCCGGCTTCCACACCCCCGGGAACGACTATTCAGAACATGCAATCTTATCAGTCCGGCGCGCAACAGTACGACAACTCGCGACCGATGTATAACCCTTCCACCCAGCAGTCACCGTACCAAGCTACCACTCCTGCTTCTCAAGATCGCCCTGTTTACGGCCAAACCGACCCGTACGCTAAGAACGACATGGGACCTCCGACAACACGCCCCGCAACTTCTGGCGCTCCTCAGGACCAGAAACCCGCCAACGGTATTATTCACGCTGATCAATCCGGTGGTCAACCTGCCGGGGATGAGGAAGCTGAGCACGACCATGATGCTGAATACACCCATGACAGTGGCGCGTATGACGCCAGCCGTGCTTCCTACAACTACTCTGCTCCTGCCGTCGGAAACCTACCTGCTGAACATCAGCACCTCTCCCCTGAGATGACCGGCTCGCCGAGTCACCCGCCTGCGTCTGGTCGCGCAACTCCCCGCACAGCTGCTGCTCCTCAACCATACTACTCCCAGCAAGCTGGTTACAACACCCCTCCGCGTGTACCCCAACAACCCTCAAGCAACTTGTATAATGTAATGAGTAACGACCGTGGAACTGCTGCTGGAGCCGGAACCGGCGATGTTTACCAGCCCCAAGCCGATATGGGATCCATGTCAAACGGATACGCTTCCCAGATGAACGGTGCCGGCGGCATCAAGCGCGGGCGCGATGAAGACGACGATCTGCAGCGCCCATCAAGCGGCGGCGGCATGGATCTCAAGCGTCGCAAAACCCTCTTGGACTCACAAGTCCCGGCCATGGCGTATGCCCCGCCTGTGATGGCCCAGCAGCCGCGACGAAGGTAAAAAAGAAACCTTCGCCGAGTCGATATTTTCCAACCTCTGCCGTTTGACACTTCATTCGAGGCGTTGTGGCTAAACCAGGGTACGAGACATGATCGGTCATGATCATCTGAATTGATGATCCAGAGGCATCTGAATGACGCTTCTCGTCGCTCCTTGCACACACCATTTTCTTATCTGTCTTTGTATTCGCGAGACGACTTTCCGCCATCAACGTCACACGATGACGATTGACGACTCTCCCTGATTTTAAATGCCCTCACGGCTGTACATGCTGATGACTGACGCTTGCATGGGGGAGGGACTTAATTCTAAAGACTCGGCTGTTATTCCTTTTCTTGTTTTTCTCACTGATCCTCGGGGCAACATACACACGTAAGAGACGGAGATTTGGGACCTCATGGCGCTTCCCTTCGCCTGTTATGAGCTCGGGCGAAGTAGCCACATTACCTTGAGGACTGATCACCTACATTACCTTGTTTCCGCTTTCCTTTTCTGTCTTGAATACAGGGGGATCTGGCACCGAGCGTGTCAAGGGAAGGATGATGACTTTATGATGAATTTTTATTCTTTCACAAAAAGTGTGAGACGTTGGGAACTGTCTCTTTAAGGTAACGACTTGACGAAACGGAAATAAAAAGCTATTGTTGCTTCAGAAGAAATTTGTTCATTTTGCTGTGACCCTCTCGCGTTAACTAGGTGATCATGCCCGCTGTGGTGCCAGTTCACAGCTGCATTGGAGCGCCAGACGGACATGACATGGATTCAACGTCGACATTGAATACTAGAATCCTCCGTAGACGACTTCCTGCCGATCTCCAGGCCTCCTGTCTTAGAACACCTCGATGAGAATATTCACGAAGGACCACACGAGACGAGAACATGTGGAGAGGCCTGTGAAATTCAAAATTAGGTATCACTCGCGCAGCGACTTCATATATGCTTAAACCATTGTTACCAGAAGTGTGGAATTTGTAGGTCCTTTTCGTCAGAATAACGAGACTATGAATCAATTCACATATGCGCAGTCGACGAGTGAAGACGTCGGTGTACTCCCGGTTAAACCCCGGGTGTGGGTGCTTTCCGAGGCAAGTAAGCCTGGGCTGAGGTGCCTATCTTCTTACTTTGCTACCCTTGCTACTGCGGGACGCGGTCAACTGCGTGACCACTGCTCCAAACTTGCGTGCGGTTGAAGCTGCCGTCTACATCCCCCTGCCAGTATACAGGATTACTTCCTGCGACGTCTTTTTTTTTATTTTTTTTATTCTTTGGCACATCTTTCGCATTGGCAACAGGCTTTTCTCCCCTCTTGATGATCACGAGAGAAGTAGCAACATAGCACGGCGCGGTCGGACTCAGCCATAAATCGCGATCGCCCACAAACTCCATCGACCAGCTCCAACGATGGCTACTCCGACTCAGATGAAGCATGCCGCTTCGCAACAAGGCCGGACACCTTCGCAGCTTGCTGCAGCGACACCACCGGTCTCGACACCCTTCTCAGCATCCCAGACCCATGCAGCCTTCTCCCCTAGGGGTCCTCGGTCTTCGCCTCAGCAGTTTAAGAAATCGCCTGCGACCTCGACTACTCTTATGGGACACCCTAATGGCGCTCTCAACTTCGACAGTCCGTCTGCCGCAGCAGCTATGGGCGCCCTTGGAATAAGCGGCGGATTGGATATTGGCTTGGATCATGTTGGTGTCGGAGGATTCGGTGGTCTGGGAGGAATAGGCGAGGATGACAAGATCAAGCGCCTGGATTCGGTCATTGATATTCTTGGGGTCAGTCAAACCTGTCAAACTGGTTCTGCGATGAAGACTGACTAATTTTCCATGCAGAAAGCGAAAGGACGAGTGAGCGAAGCGGGCCTCGAGCGACTGACCCTCCGTACAGGTCTTACTAGCATCTGGGACGAGCACCGGTCGCCCGACGGTAGGAAGACCAAGATGCTTGTCATAGCAGGACAGGCTCTGACGGTGGACATTGTCTTGAACAACAACGTTGTGGAGAACGTCTCGTTGACGTTCCCGGAGTCGGCACCAATCGTGACGAGGCACAAAGACCAAGCCGCCAAGATTCTACTCGAGGATCTCCAGCTTCGGCCGGACCAAAGTCCTCTGACCAAGACCCTGGACAAATTCTCTGAAAATCTGGAGCGCCTCGCAAATCTTGATAAGCTCAGTGTCATTCCCGGACTTGACTGCCAGGAGGCTCTGGCTGGCATATTTGAGAGCTTGGAGCGTCTCTTCCGTTGGGAGCTGTCGAAGCTGCAGGAAGATACCGCGATGGGCGGGAAGCCAGCGCGCTTTCTTCAAACCACAGTCATGTGCATGAAAAGCGGTCGCCCGATGATGCACGCCAGAGACATGGTCGGCCTCAGTGTCGAGTATTGGACGGAAAGACGTCATGTCATACCCAAGACGGAGACCGTCCGATACTGCGAGAAGCAAGAGAAGGTGTGGTCCATTCTCATAGGTTGCAAAGCGCTAGACGATGGAGAGTTATTCCCGCCCGTCCGCGTATCAGAGAACTGGATATCCCAAAAGGTTGTTGCTGAGCCTGGTCCAGACGACATCCTCGCTGGCGCATCGGGCATCGACTGGCAGGAACCAGAGGCGACGAGCCTCCCGCAAACCGACGACAACAAGGACAAAGGTATGGATATGGTGGGCCCAGATGGCAGTACACAAAGACTTCCGAAAGTCAAGTTTATTGCAACACTGGCCCCGCCAGTCATAGTGCCGCAATCCGTGTGGAACAACTTGCACAGCCTGACAGGCGCGGCGTCCCAACCTATGCTGGTCCCAATCCACACGTTTGACAGCATATCCTTCCCTATACCTGACGGAACCAACCACGATGCGAGCGAACTTCGTGTCATTTCTTGCCGGAGGGCGATACAGGTCCCGGGCGACGGCAACACAATCTCACGAAGACACAAGAACACGCTTCTCATTTACAAGCCAGTCTATGGACAGACCGTAACTGAGCTCTCCTTTTCTCACCCTCGACAACTTGTAGCCATGCTACCGATCCTTCGCCAGTATGCTCTGATATCAACACTGCTTGAGAGGAGCTTCGGTTCAGACATATCTGGACAGCCACTGCCTGTGAAGGACCAGTCCATCGATACGGTCGAGTCGACGACGACTACATCAGCTGAATACGAAATGTTCATGTCCAATAAGCTTGGAGACAGTGAACAGGAGTTGACAATCGATGTTGTCTTGACTGTACATCCGTCCGCTGGTTTACACGTCGTCTTCCCCTTCCGCAATGCGACCGCCAACGTTGACCTCCAGATCCAAGAGAATGGGCGCGTGCACATCGTATCACAAAATATCGTGCCCGCAGTTGATGAGGATGTAGCAGCAGCGGATAAGGGCAAACACAAGCAACTTACTCCGGAGGATCTGGGCAAGCTGCTCGAGGTGATGGAAGACCTCTGCTCCTGGGCAGAATGGATTCGGAGGAATCTTTCATAAGCCGTTGGACGCGCGATGAGGGTGAAGTGAACCACGGACAGACTTCATTGCCGGCTGCGGAGGGCTGTTTGTTTTTTTCTGTATAATTGATACCCAGCACATTATCTCTCTTTACTAGAGGCGTGGCATTCAAGGCTGGCATTCCTCGTATTGCACAGGGAGAAACTTCGATATCCAAGATATTGGGCTTCCTGGAGGGAGACGAGTCGATTTGATCGACAAAGAAACGGACAACCTTGGGGTCTGGTGGCGTTTGGATTATTGGCATGGTTGGCGCGGCTGGCTTGCGACTGCCGACGTCAAAGTGAACCCGAACAAAGGGTTCCGCTGAAGTGGGCTTGGTGTACCTTAGGTTCCTCCTCTTCCTCTAGTCCCCATTGCCCGTCAGCCCGCATCAACCGGGCTCAAAGAAGCAAGTTTATATAATGACGTCCTGTCTCGACGTGGAGGCTTCACATGGGTTAGGCCACCACTTTCAGTGTTGATCGATCGACCATCGTAGCAACTGACACCGCCAACCTCGTCTATCGAAAGTTTGCTAGGGAATATCACATGTGTAAGCAAGCCACGATACTGACGTTCGAACGTGTGGATGAATTCTTCCTTATCGAGAAACTCCTCACGGTCTATCCAGTCTATCGCGGTCAAACGCCGCTCTGCCTCATAAGCTGGCTGGTCCTGCTACTCGCTTTTGATTGATCTTCCCGCACCCGGGTGTTGGCATTTTACGTACTGCCATCTAAAGCCTTGGAATCTTTTTACCATGGTGGAATGTACCTACCCAATGGAATACGGGCGAACATGTCACTACTAGGAGGACAGGATGAAAATGATTGGAGAGAAACGTCTCTTAGCTATTTGCCATCGGTTTATTCTTCGTTATTTTTATGAACTATTAGTGCAGAAATTTCAATGTCATGAGATTTTTATTAGATCTATCCAGGCAAATCTTCCGTACACTTTGGCTGGATGTGGACGCCCTTTGCCCAGCCTCTCTCGGGATGAGACGGATCTCAAGTCACCCAGAACATTCCGAGACGGGTGTGATTCATTGTCTTCAACACTGGGTCACGGCACGGGGAAGAGGACGCATATATGAGGGCATGCGAGAGACGGGTGTGTCGCGCACCCCGTCACCGGATAGCACAACAGCAGCCACGGGGCTGCGAATAGACGCAGAACAAGCGTTTCCGGCAGAAGAAGAAGAAGCAAAGATGGGAAACAATCCCATGACCTTTGGTCCCGGGAGCACTTCGGGTGGCGACAACGGCGGCTGCGCGGCCAGCCCGGCTCGGACGCACGGCTACGGTAGCCAGACACGGGGGCTTGAACAGACGGCAACGGTCTACAGTAGCTAGCTGCCTCCAGAGGCCATTTTCTTCTTCCTTGGTTCTCTGATGTCTACTACCAATGTACTTTTGGGAGGTTCCTTTTACTTCTTGGAATTGACATCTTCTTTTCCGTGGACACGGTTGTCCGAGACGGGTTTTTGCAGGTAGAGACATTGTTTCTTCAATCGCTTATTTGCTTGCATCCTTTTCTTTTCTTTCCCTTTGCGCTGCGGTCCGCCCCGTACTATTTGTCGCTCTGCGTCGTTTTTTGTACGCGGCGGTTGTTTCGGAGGTCGGGAGTCTGTGCTGTGCTTGTCGCAGATGGGGGGGAGGGGAGAGAGAGGATGCTACAGTACGGGGATTACATTGACAATGAGCTGCTGGCCTTGGAGGGGAGAGGGGAGGGGCAAGGAGGGAGGGGAGGATTCAAGGGGGCGGATTGGAATCCACCGGTATCGATAGGCGATGGAGGGGAGGGAGGCTGTTGATTTGTTTGTTGACTTTGAATTTACACCCATCAACAAACAACAATAAAGGGTGCTTTAATATGATATCCGGTGTAATATGGGAAGGGGGGCCAGATGGGAAATTGGAGGTCGGTTTTTTGGCATTCTCCCGATTAGATAGATACCTTGCCTACCGTATTAGTGGCTTTCGGAGGACGGGAAGATTTTCTGGGGGGCTGTTGGCTGCCCGCTGGGCCTCGGAGCAGAGGAGACGTCAATATCGAGCAATTTCTGGGTCTTCTGCCCAGGTTTCGGGGTCGATGACCGCGGGCTGTGGCACAAAGAGGAGCACTGGGGATGGTGATCTGAGTGAGGTGGGCCACTCTGTCCATGGGTTGGACGTCCGTCTCCTGTCCTGTTCCCGGTCCTCTTCCTCCGCTGCAACTGCAGCACGATGCATCTGACAGGAAGGCGATCTGTTTCTGAACCTTTTGCTTTGCACGTGCGGAACCGAACATGTTGCATTTTACCGTATACCAGAGATTTGACCAGAGGAGACACAGAGAAAAAACCGGGGTCTCCACCACCTCAGGTCATCTCATCCAGTGTCATCTATGGTTCTTTCTTTGGGTTGTGTGGCTTGGAATCAATATCTTGCGTGTTGGTGTAACCCTGATGATACCTTTGCATCTTGGCCTGGGCATTGCGTCGCCTTGCAGCCACTTCCCGTCCGTCCCTTGTCTTGCCGCTCGATACGACGAGTCGTTCCCGTGCCGTCTTGTCTCTTGTTGGATTCTCTTCCTCCGGCATGGAACGTAACCAACCAGGACGTGGGCGACCGACGAAGGGACAAGTGTGGCATAAAAAAAAAAAGAGAGGTCAAAGAGTGTCCGAGCTCTGGAGGGAGGAGAGGCTCGAACGGCGATCCAAGCTCCTGCCCCCCTCCCCGCCCTGGTGGGCCACCGAAACGGGAGCGCGATCTTGTCGCAGCCCGGTTATTTTTGACGCAACCAACAGCCCGTTGAAGAGGAGCAACAGGTGAAGATAGCGTGGCGAGGATCAGTGGGTGAGGCCAGTTTGTCGGTAGTTTAGTAGTGACGAGGTGACGGGATGGATAGGGAGGGGGGAGAAACACCAATTCCTTTTTTTATTTTTTTATTTTTTTATTAGAGGAAACCTTGTAAGCCGCTGCCGCGCCCGAAGTGTTAGATCATCAAGACCATTCCCAATGTTCCGGACTTTCTTGCGCTAATGGGCAGAAAATGAGATTTCAGGGAGAAAAAGACAGCGGGGAGGAGACTTCTGGTTTCTTGGAATGGGAGGACCGGTCGGTGGACCATTCAGCACTGGCGTCTTTCTGGAAGCCGAGCTGGAAAGCTAGATGTTGCCTGTCGCCTGGAGCTTTTCAATGTCGAACACAATGGGCAGGTCCCAAGTCGCAGGTCACGATGAAGACAGAAGCGAAATGATTGCGGTCGCAAGCATGAAATCGTAATATCGGGCGCAATCAATCGCGGACCCTGTCATCCCCCCCATTGAACGATGGACAGTAAAACGGATAGGAAAAGTGACCGATGTGCATAATCGCAGGGTCCGGGTATCTGAGAGGTATGCCGCTGGTAGGTGGTGAGGCAAGCACGCAAGGTTGGATGCTGTTTGGCGGTGGATGGCGATGACGGTGGTGACGGTGGTGACGGTGGTGACCGTGGTAGTAGCAGCCTCAGCCGAATGCTCAGCTACGCCGTAGGGACCGAAGGGCGCTGTGCTGATGGGTACTCGCAGAACTGGTGGTGAGGCTCGCAAATAATAAGTATTGTTGACATTGGCGAACAAAACAAAAACATTTTTTGTTTTGTTTTGGTCTCGGCTGTGGCTTGTCGCGTTTGTTTAGTGGCCTGGCTCCATCGTCCATGGATCATCCGTCCTGCCACTTTGATGATGAACCCACCTTTTGCCGCTGCCCGACAGTCGCAAATGCAGTCATTGTTCTCCGCAAGGTGATGATGCTGAGGTGCGTCTTGACATAGCGAAGCTAGAAAGAGGGTAAGAGTCAGAGGAGCGTTTCGCTGCGTCTGGATGGGGAGCGTCAGCGTCAAGCGGACAAGTGGCAGTCGAATCGTGGCTTTAAGACCAGGGACCAGTTGACACTGCAGCAGCTACTGCAGTGTGCGAGCGACTGATCAAGGCACACGGGATCCGGCCGGCGGGGAGGTGAGGTGGTAGGCATGCACGAGGTAAGGCCAGCACCGCAGGACCACAATCCACGACTGAGAATGGAACCTAGCAAAGAGGGGCACAGTCGCACAGGCGCCTTTTCCCTCAGGTCGACCGTCAGTGTGTTGGGACTGGAGAAACCCTGGTGGGAAGGCTCGCTCGCCTGTCGTCTGGTCTTTTACGTGCAAGATGCTGACCCTTGACTCCATGTAGTGTGCGGGTGGGCGGACGCTGCTGCATGTCGTGACGCACAGAACAGGAGGCCCAAGGAGAGAAAGATAGGGGCTCGACTGATGTTTCTCGCCTGCTCTCGGATTTCACTATGTTATTTCTTGTGTCAATTTTCGCTCCGTGAAGTGTGCTCATGAGGTGCGGCATGGCTGCATGAGACCTCAGACGCGTGGGCGGGACCCTGCAGGCAGAGGGCAGACGCAGCCAATGAGCGGTGCTGGTAGACGTCCGAAAAGGCATCCCCTGGGTTGTGTCCGGGGACGGCCCCTGGTCTATTTGGATGCCAGACCGTTGGGTTCGAGCATGTTAGTTGTTAGTGATGTCAGGGCGAGCGAGGGACGACGGGGGAGGGGGGGCTGCAGACACATTGTTGATTGATGTCTGATACTGGGCGACAAACGAACAACAAGAAGAAAGTCGACTGTCGGCTCCCGAATGCGAAGTCCAAGACATGATGAAGCCTCGGGATTCTTCATTTGAGACGTCTTCATGCCTCTCGAGGTTTTGTTTTTTCCCCAATCCGGGACCTGCAGGTGCGACAGCAAGCGACTTTGCGACCAGCTGCAGCCTCAGGTCGGTCTTTCCTTAGCAGAGTCCAGCCAGCCCCACCAGCTCCCGACGCGTCTGTCACGTGAATAGCCACCACCTTTCCTCTTTTGGAAGTCGTGTAAACAACACACACGCCACGCGCGCCATCGCGAAAAGCAGCAGCAGCGGCTTTCCAGGACTTGGGTCTTTTCTTTTCTCTCCGTTCCAAACCTGAACCATCCACTCAGCTTGCGTCCTCAGCGCCTGGAGCCACCCAGAAGGCTCCATTCTGACTGCGATCCCCCAGTGTGTGTCCAAGGCCTTTGACTGCCCGCCTGCCCTGTCCTGCCCTGTCCTGTCCTGTCCTGCCCATCTATCCCATCCCAACTTTCCCACCAAGATAGAGCAAGACCCAGGCCAGCCCACTATCAGCACTTCACCCACCCACTTTGTTGCGCGCGCAATTCACTTGTACTGGCGCATCCGCACCCGCTCCCGCACCCAACCACCCACCACCCACTCTCTCACACACAACCCGACGCACACACTTCACCCTCTTACACCGCGCATCCTTCCGCCTTCCTTTGCGCCCAAGTCTCGCCCTCTCTCACACACTCATCCTTTGCCTTCTGAGGGTGCCTGTCCTTGTCTGCAGTCTTCCAAGTTTACATACAAGGCCAACAAGAGTCAGAGATACCTTCGCTGCCCAAAGGTCTTTGCCACCCGCCTCACCCAACCAACCCTCACCACCAACACGACACGACACAACGCGAAAGAGAGAAAGGACCCCTACTTCCTCTCACCCTCACCCCAGCTCTCTCTTTTTCCTGGCCATGACTTGAAAGAGTCGCCTGCCGATCACAAGTCGCGACACAAGCACAAGGGGAATGAAGATGCGAAGCAAGACGCATGCCTAACCGTTCCTGCTTGACATCCCCCCTCAGACCTTAGCGCCATGCAGTAGATGCACTTGCGCTCCCGTCCCGTCCCTTCTTCCTGGCCCTCCTCCCTTCTGCTTCCTGCCTGGGCCCTTCCCTCCTTTTCCACCCTTCAACTTCTTTCTGCAATACCACGTCCCACCAGCATCGAACCAAGAAAGAGGGCGCTCTTTCCGCCTATCCAGGCCTCATCGCCTCAACCACGTGTAACTGCTCCCACCTGAGGGAATCCCACCAGTCTCCTCCGTCCTATCAACAACCGCTTTGGGATAGGACCCCGAAACATCGACGATACACATTTCCGCGCGCGCCTCAGGAAGCTGCGCCCTCGTTGTCCGCATCTCTTCAGATCGTCGACACGTTCCCGTATAGACCAAACAACACACGCGCCATAGGCCAACCGCCACTCCTCGACTCGACTCGAATCGACACGACTTATCTCCATCGATCGCACCTTTGCTCCACCACCACCTACGCCGAGCAGCTAGCGAAACAGTATTCCGACGACTAATACCCAGCGACAATTTGCTCCCTCCCAGGATTGATTGATTCATTGCTTGCTGCGAAGATACACCAACATCACGGCGCTCAGCTCTTTGTATTTTGACAGCGAATCCCAAGAAAGAGAAAAAAAGATAGACCACACAACAAAACAACACACTCAAAGAACGCCATCCAACCAACATGTCGTTCTCCAACAGCAGCGGAGGAACACTCACTGTTCCCAGCCCGACACATGTCCACCATGTGGACGTGCTTGCCTCCTCTGTGAGGGGCCTGAGAAGGTCACTCTCCAGATCACCCTCTAAGTTCAGCCTGGCGCGCACCAACTCTCTTGAGAGCACCGATAGCTCTCACAGCGGATCCCACACACCAGTCCAGCAGCAATCGCCATGCCGACGATACACACCAACACCAACACCACCTAGTAGCAGCGGCAGCAACAGTGGCATCAGCGGCCTGCAGGACCAGCAACCCCTCAGTTTTACCCCAGCTGGCCTTCCTCCTTCCATGCTGACCTCTACTACGCCCCTGAGCTCGCCTCCAAGCCTGGCCACGCCATTCCGCCCCAGCGTCCGCCTCTCTCTGCGCTCTGCAAAGTCATCCAAGGTGACGGGCAGCCCTTCGCGGCCAGTAACTCGACTTCGAACTTCGCCTAAGTCACCTCTCAAGCGCGCTCTGAATGCTACTTCGGACTCGGGAAATTCTACTCCTTCTTGCCCCTCATCTGCTTCAAGCTCCGAGAGCCCCGGCCAGGAAAACAACGGCCAGGTCAGCCCGCTGTCCAGATCGAACTTTCAAAAATCATCACGCCACAGTTTCCATCTTGACGGCACTGGTCACGCTCAGCAAGCGAATATTTTCAGGTCGATCGAAGGCCAGGGCGATTCGCAGGCAGTCCCGGGATCAGGCGCACTGAAGCGCAGCGACGCCATCATGAATCTGGACCAAGCTTCACTCGGCAGCCCGGTCGCGAAGCGCCGCAGTTTGCATGGAATTTCAAGTTTTGGCCAGACCACACCTGATTTCAACATTTTTGACAACAACGCCAATACCAACAACAGCAACAGCGGCACCCCGGGCAAGACGAATTTTGACATTCACGACGAAGCCAACCGCGAGTACGAGCTCTTTGGATCATCCGGCTCTTCTTCAAACCGGGACCCTCTCCCTTCACCGACCCCGCCTCCCCAGGCCCCGCGCCGGACTGGATCACTGCGCAAGTCCACCCTCCAGCAAAGACAACACGACCGGAGTTCCTGGGGACGTCGGTCAGGTGCAAACCACCTGGCACAGATGAGCGGAGACTTTTCAACGCCCAACAGCAAGAACAGGCCGCGCCTGTCAATGGATCAGTTCCTTCCCCCTCAAGCTCCCCGTGACAGCCTGTTCTCATCGAACCCGCCGTTGCCCAACCCTTCCGCTCACCCAATTGAGCGCTCATCCCACCAGCCTCACCCGCTGTCTAAGACGCTGGTCACTTCAACATCGGGAAATAGCCTGGAGGAGCAGAATAACAGCATGCCTCCTCCGTCGCTCTTCGAGAAGCCCCGCGCTCCCATCAACTTCGCAAAGTCGATGCCTTATGGCTCTTCTCGCCCCTCCTTCATGCAAGAGGATAACAACGAGAATGTCACTCCCTTCAAGGCGGCCAAGCCTTGGGCCGGAGCTTTCATGTCTACGGGCCTTGTCTCCAAGGTCAACCGCAACCCCGAGGAGTTCGACAACAAGCTAACCATGCCCGACACTCCCTGCAAGAAGCCCACCAACGGCTTTGCCACCTTTCCACCGCCGCCTGGCAGTGTGATGAAGAAGAACAACCGCTACTCGTTCGGTGGGATGCCATCAACCCCTTTTAACGCACCGGGAGCTCCATCATCTCGCAGCACATTTGGCAACCCAGGAAAGGGTCTTGGCATCTTCCAGCGTATGGGATCGCGCCACGCCCGCCGAGGCAGTGTCTTGAGTTTGGATGATGATAAGAAATTCTCCCTCGACACCAACTTCAACGTCGACCTCTCAGCTGCTACTACTGACGCCCCCCCGACACCCACAAAGCAGGGTCTCACCCCTAGCTTGAGCAACCTGAGTGAGCAGAGCATTGAGAGCCCCAGCGCTAAGAGATCATTGCCCTTTTCCGCCGTTCGACCAATGATCTCCAGAGAATCTACTGGTGAGTGTACTCCAGAGAGAAAGTCCAACGACAGGAGCGCCAGTGGTCCATTGTCAAGCTCTCCCCTTGGCGCCACTGGTTCTCCGACCAGCGGACTATCTCCTACTTCGCGTCTTTCCTTGCCGTCGTTTGGTCGTTCGAGATCCTGTCGGGGCTTCAGCGCCCCTTCGCCTTTACGGACTCGGTTTTGTCCCTCGACTTTTGAGCCTCAGAAGGACATGTTGGCTAAGATTACTTCTCACGATATAGCTAGCCCAGTTGAACAGCGCTCTCCTCGAACCCCCTCTACGCACATGGTCATTCCTGACGCCAGCTGTCTCTCGATTTCTAACCCACCTGAGCCGAGGAGCGTAGCTGCTCCATCCACCCCCTCTGGACGCGATTCTTTCCAGAGTACCACGACTCAGCTCATGACCCCAGTCAATGTCCGCGGCGGTGCTGATGTTGATGACTCTCTCTACTCTCGCTTCGACAAGGTTGAGGTGGTTGGTAAGGGTGAATTCTCCTCCGTCTACCGGGTGGTGAAGTCTGGCTACTCTCGCGCTTCCTTCCTCTCCGTGTTTAGTGGAACACCCACGAAGAACTCTCGCGAAAGCCCTGAGCCCGACCGCATCTACGCTGTCAAGAAGGCTCGCCGTCCGTTCACGGGGCCTAAGGATCGCCTAGCCAAGTTGAGAGAGGTCCAAGCGCTACAGGCCTTGACTCACGCTGACCATGTGCTTCACTATGTCGACAGCTGGGAGGCCAACCAGTACCTGTATATCCAGACCGAGTTCTGTGATGAGGGCACGCTGGACAAGTTCCTGAGCAATGTCGGCCGCAAGGGCAGACTGGATGATTTCCGTATCTGGAAGGTCATCCATGATATTGGCCTGGTAAGTTGACCAGACTTTCCTCGGCAGTTGACATGACTAACTAGTATGTAGGGTCTGCAAAGCATTCACGAGGCTGGGTTCATTCACCTCGATTTGAAGCCCGCTAACATTCTCATTACCTTTGAGGGTATCCTCAAAATTGGTGATTTCGGCCTGGCCACCGAGTGGCCTGCTGCTAAGGGCGTCGATGCCGAGGGTGACCGAGAGTACATTGGCCCCGAGATCCTCCGTGGCGAATTCAACAAACCCGCGGACATCTTCTCTCTTGGACTCATCACTATCGAAATGGCTGCGAACGTTGTTCTTCCTGACAATGGCCCTACCTGGATCGCCCTGCGTTCTGGTGACCTTTCGGAAGTCCCTAGCCTGACCTTCAGTGCCACCACCACGACTAGTGCTCAACGCGACGCGGCTGGAGTGCCGAACATGCTGTCCTTTGATGACCCTCTTCTGGCTCAAACCAGCGCTCCCGATATCAGCCTTCACTCTGGAATTGCCCCTACCAGAGTCAACGTCGTGATGGACGATTCAAGCAGCCCCTTCATCACCCGCAAGCGCACTGAGCTGAGGTCGCCCCCCGACTTCATGAGCGATCCTTTCCACCCCAGCTCACTCGACCAGATCGTCCGTTGGATGATTCGACCCGAACCGAGTGAGCGACCTACTATTCAGCAGCTGCTGTCGACTCCTGCGATGACCTGGGTCGCAGATCGTCGCAGATCAGCCGCAACCGTCTTTGAGGGCGTGTGGGGACCCAGCGAGTCCACCTCACTCCCCACTTTGATTGACGAAGCCTTGATTAATGAGACGATCGAGGAAGCCGTCATTGACGAAGACACCGAAATGATGGACGTTTAAGCACGTCTACCTACTTGTATAGCCGCATCGACGGCTCACACATTTCTCTCGCCTCCGAGCACCATCGGAGCGCATGGGGATTTTGCGAAATGTCTGGATTTTACGATTCTGGCTGCATCGCTGTTCAAGTGGATACGGCGAAATCGTGTTGGAATCATAGCAAGGGCGTTGGAAGGCGAGCATATACTTCGCTTTGGCCTTTGAAAACTACCTTGTTGCGGCGGCGTTCACTTACGACATAACGATGCTACGGTTCAGCCTAACGATCAGCTCCGTGAGGCCTGCAGCGTATATTGCGTTTGTGTCTTTTTCTGATTGTACGCTTGGCGACATTTCACGATATGAACCCGCTGGAACCGACATCCTTCCAACAACGTTCTCAACATACCCTATTGATGGATATTGCTTCCACAGCATCATCAACGAATTGTTTCGAAACGATTTGAAAGTTTAACGGCTTGGAGGCATCGCTCAGCACTTGACTGAGCATTTCCTCTGTCTGCCCCGGCCTTTGAAAGACTTTCGTGTATAGACTAGATCTGGATTCTTTCGAGGAGTGCCTGAAACGGCACCGGCTCCGCAACAATCTGGCGTCGAGGACGGAAACAAAAAGGGAACCAGGAAAAAGGTTTCCTCTGTTAGAGGCCTTAGAGACACGGAACGTCTCTTGGCAAAAGGTATCATGCGGCGATGACGGTTACAGGGTTTTTCACGAACACTAGGGCCTTCCTGAAGGAGGTCAATACTGCATTGTACGCAAACACATCATGTATATATGGGTAATCCTGTCAGAGCATCGACCAGCGATTGTAGGAGTGGAGGAGCAGAGCAAAGGGCTTCTTGCCTGCCCTCGGTTGTCGTTTTCTTTTCCTTTTTTATTTCTCTCTCTTGTGAGAATACTGCATGGTAACCGTATCAAGCGGCTTTACCCAAAGATCAGATAGATCATCTCCTGGCCAGACTGCGCCTATTCCCTTTGTCTTTTGGGGGTGGGGTTGGGATTTCTTTGGCTCATGATTCCATGACGAAATGGCATGATAGTTATGAAGTTTCCATTTTAAATTCTTGGGCTCTCTTTTCTCGGTGGTGAAGTGAGGTGTGGTAGTAGAGAACTCGGTAATACGGAATCTTGATGTGTGCAGCATTCGGCATAAGACAGCATACATGGTGGACATAATCACTAATCAGAGACAGGTTGGCATGATGGGTAATTTGTCGTCATTCATAGGTACCTTCCGTCTGTACGCGGAAAATTCCAATCAATCTAAACACCTCCCGTCCCATCCTGTATGCAACGCCAAAGTCCTACGCTTGATCGAGTGCCTGTATCATGGAATGTAAAAGTCCTCCATAACACGCTCAAAAGGCCGCAAGCACTGGCGCGGCCGGACTCATCAGTCAACAATGCCCCTTTCGTTATGCTCGCTACGAACGCCGACTTCGCCGAGCGTATCGGAGAGACAGACGCCTTTCTCACGCCCTGGATGTATTCGCCGAGGCAGTTGACGTTGTTTTAGCCTTCCTCCTTGATGGTTGGTAGACATCGTTAAAGTTCATCGCGACTCCGAGGAAACGCATGTCGACGTCGGGCTGGTAGGCAAGGTCTCCGAGGAGGATCTGTAGACGGGAGCGGAACGAGGTACCGAGATGGCGCAGACGTTCCTGAAGTACCGGGAACTCGGACGCGACCGCATGGTTGTCATCATCACCGTCGGGGCCGGGTGTCGATGCCTTCTTTTGGTGTCGAGGAGCTCGGGTCGAGATGCGCATGACATCGGCCTCTTGACGCCGCGTAAAGTCGGAAACGCTCCAGCTGTAGAGACCATCGACGGAGTCACGGTAGCTGAGCATGGCGCGTAGGAGGTCGCCGAGCTGTGCTAGGTACGAGCCGCGGTCATCTTCCCCGGTAGCTGTTTCGGCGTGACGAACGCTGCGCCGAGCGCCGAGAAGACCTTTGTGTGTGATGTCGTTTAGGTATCGTGTGTGTGCCTTGATGAGATCGTCAAGGGTGCACCCTTCGCGGTGAATGCGCTTCTGGAGCTCGTTCCAGGATGATTCGATGACTTCAAAAAGGATGTAGTATTGCAGCTGGCCAATGAAGTGAATCATTTCTGCGAGAACACCCCGAGTCGATTTCCATGTCTGAACCACGACAGGGTCTGAGTTCTGGAGCACGCCGCGGGAGCCTGTCATGCACTTGCGCCACGTGGAAGCCAGAGCGAACTCGACACGCTTGATGCGCCAGAGAAAGTTGAAGACCTTGAGATACTGGCGGTTACCCCAGTCGGTGACAACGACGTCGACAGGCGCATCAACTTTGTATTCGAGAGTGAAGCAATCCCATCCAATGTCCCCGTGTGACAGCTGGAGCATACGAGCGTCAAGACGCCGCAGGACTTCAGGTGAGTCATATTGCGCGTTGGAGCCGCGAATAGCATGCTCGAGCTGGGCTGTAAGTGTATGGCGGTATTGTGCGCCAGCAGGGCGATCCAGATTCGCGGCCAGAGACTCCATGAGGAGTGCAATGAAATCTCCTTGTCCAAGGAGGATATAGTTCTTGAGAGCCTGTAGATGCTCGAATAGATGGAACTTGTTCGCCATCAAGTCAATCAAACGCTTCATCGTAGTCTTATAGGCTTCGTCGATCCAAGCCTCGAGTGTCGCTGTGTCGCCATAGCGCAGCTCCTTCGACGCAGCCTTGGAGTAGTCTTCGACCCATTGTGAATCGCCGCAGCTGTGTCTGATGAAGTTGAGAGACTTGCCAATTAGGAAGACTTTCTGTGCGAAGTCTTGAGTGATGATACTAGGAATCATGCCCTTATCAATCTCGTACTTGTCTTCCCAGACACTGCTTCCGCCAGTCTTTGGTTCGTCTGTCTGCTGCTGCTCCTTGACGAAGAACTCGCAATAGGGGTCGAGAAGCTCGCCGTCATAAATCCACCGGCGCAAAATGTCATAAAACGGGCGTGTGACATGAACCAAAAGACGTTCGGCAAATGCCGCAACCATAGGATCTCCATGTGATGACGAAAACCCATGTATGAGCGAGATCAGCTGACCGCCTCGCCTGCTTTCTGACTCTTCAGCAATGAGACTCATCAGTCTCAGCCCCATTGTCGCCTCGCGCGTCCATACTACGCATCGTTTCAAGGTTACTCCCGCCTTGCCAATGCCGCCTCTTGGCGCTGACTCGTCCAATGAAGAAAGGGCTCTGCGAATTTGTCCCTCGAGGGTCGCTACGAGGCTGAGATATGCCCGCAGCTCACCGCCTATCGCGGCTCGAAGACTCTGTCGAAGTAACCCTTGAGCAGGTGACTTTACAAAGGCTTCCAGACGTCGGTACAACAACGAAGGCTCGGAAACCGTGTGCAGAAGGGATATTATTGGCGATGGTAATGTCGGGGGCAACACCACGGTATCTGGTTTTGAAAGTGGGAGCGTAGTGGATGATAGACCTTGGAGTGTGAATGGCAGGTCCCTCAGCAGGACTGTTTCTGATGGTTCGATGTCGGTATAGTTGTCGGCCAACAGTGTCGACTTTAATGCCACCTGCCTCTTGTTCGACTCGGCCTCTTCCGTTTCCTTTTCCTTTTCCTTTTCTTTTTCCTCGGGTTTTCTTTCGTCAACCGACTTCTTCCTGGCATTGTTCGGAGGAAACTTCTTCAGGCCCTCAGGAGCGAAGGCGTCATTGAACTGTTCTTCTTCTCTTGAGATTGGCGTAGAGGTCATGGACTGCCCCCTCTCATGGTTTCTGGACGGCTCGCGCGGCGCCTGGGAAGGAGGCTTCGGCGGGGGGAGGGGTAGTGGCTCATTTGGATCTGGAGAGTCGGCAAGCTGGTAGAGGAGGTATAAGATAGCCCACTTCTGGCCAAGCACCGGTAGAGAGAGGAGGCGCGTATAGAGGTTCGAGAATCGTAAGGCTTGGCTTGGGTTGCTCTGTATGAGCTTTCGCTTGATCAGGTCGGAAGCGTGGTTAACATCGGAGGAAATGGCGGGGGACGCAGGGCTGGGCAGTGAATTTGGGTCAGCGATAGTCGATAAGTGAGATAGAAGGCTGGAGACTCCAAAAGTGGTGAATATTCTTACCCGTCCAAGATTGATTTGACCAGGTCAAAGCAGTTGTCATGCCTTTCCTGAGCAGCAGCGTCGTCTTCGTGGGGATCGTTGGGTACCAGGTGTGCGATCAGGCTGTCGACAGCGCCAGCAATACGATGCTCGCGGTTGGCCGACATGATGGCATCGCCAGTGGCTGTCTCCCTCAACAACAAGCAAAAGTCTCAGGTCTCTAAGCACAGAGGGGGTTGAAAGGAGTCTCGACGCAGGAAACCAAACGCGGGACGTTGATTGTCGTAAATCGCATAGGTTCTGGTGGTGTATTTCCAGCAGTTGGCCGCTGAGGGACGCGCCGGACGCGACTTCGTAGTATTCCCTGTGCCATTCGCAAGCAGCTCCCAGGGGGGGTTAAGAGCAAGTGGTCAGGGCGTCAATCCAGGTGCCGAGTACCTGCTTCACCACACAAGGTATTCGAACTAGGCGGTACTGGTTACTTCTTCCCCAGGCTCGGTCCCCCCCTGTGTTTGTCGTCAGACCAGGTGGGCAAAATTTCCTACAACAAATGCGCAGCAGGTCAATCGCATCTTCCTCCACTAGCAGTAGACGAGTCGTCGGACCCGATCAACCTCATCCCGACCTTCGCCATCACGCCTGCACCCGCAGCATGGTCCGTTCATCAAGATAACGCCAGATCCGTGATCGCATCCTCTCCGTCTTTCGATCCATGCTACTCATGACCACATATTCTCCATTGCGCCGAGTCCTGCCCGCCGCCGCCGCCGCTGCTGCACGCGACTGTCGCTCTTCTCCACTAATACGCCCAACACCGAGGACGTGATCTGCCCTTCTGGCATCCCGTCGCAATGCCCGACATCGACCCCGCGGCCTTGAGCAGCCGCCCATCCGTCAACCTTTCCACCCCGACATTATCCAACAAGTCAATCACTGTCCAGCCTCCGGGTTCTATCAAAGCAGCCAAAACCAGCCAGATTATTCCCGCCCGCATTGACCTTGAGCCGCTCTATACCGCTCTGAAGCAAGCCATTGGCCCGGAAGCATGGATCGTGTACAAGGAGTCGACAACGGAGTTCCTCATCGGTACGCAACTCTAAACTATCGGCGCATCCTTCTTCTTGTGCTGACAACCAGAAACAGGTCGGTTGAACCAGACTGAATATACGGAACGTATCGATCCCATCCTCGTCTCCCCCAATGGCGAAAAGGAGCACCTACATAACCAGCTGATTGCTGCGATATACGGCAATGTGACGAGGGAGATGCCAGATCAGGGGCTCGCCCCTTGGGTCAGCGCCAATGACAAACCCACTGCTCCCGTCGGTAGCAAGCCTGTATCAGGCGATGCTGCTGAACGTCGGCTCAAGGGCGATGTCATGCAACTTCCCAGCAAAGACAGGCGGCGCATCAAGGACCTGGCGTCCAACGATGTGGGTTACACAATGCCCCCTACATGGCAAATTATGTCTCTGACTTTCTACTTCTTCGCAGTTCGACCCCCATGAGAATCTGGCCAGCGTCTTCTTGGATAACCACCGACGACAGACCAAGACTGCCGAGGTACCACCCAGCGCAGGAGGTATAGGTGGTATTAACAAGATGAGTAAGTGCAACATGCACCTATCGGTCGCTCAGTGCTAACTAGACCGCCAGACTTTGACCTCGAGATCCGCAAGCGCTTCGCCCAACCTCTGGCTGTCGAATCAGGCGAATTTCCAGATGCGCAATTAATTGAGGGCAGAATGTTACCATTCTGTTACGAGGCCGGGCTTACAAACGGACATGTCTCTGATGCAGCGTACTTTATGTCTGTTGCAACAGAGACATTTATCAAAGAATCCCTGGCCGCCGTATTTTCGAAAACAAGAAGCAACGGACCAGGAGAAGGAGGCAATGCCGGCTTTGGTGCTGGCACAAATTGGATTCAGACGCACAAGTACCGCCGTCAGCTCGTCAAAGAGGAGGACGCGGCTTTGCGCGGCGATATGACGCGAGACAAGAGCGGTCTTTTGCCCATCGAGTCGAAGGCTGCAAGCGAACGAGGGCCGCTTGGTATGGCCGATGTTCGAATTGCCCTGGAAATGGCGGACAGCGGTCTTTCGCAATTTCCTATCATCAACACTGCAATCTCTTACGGCTACCGCGAGGGAGAGCTCGAAAACTGGCACGACTACACCTGGCTTCCTGGCTTCGAGGGACTGGGCGACGCTACCAAGACCGAGGGCGTTGACACTGGCCTTTCAGCTAAGCAGCAGTTGCCGAATGGGCATGTTGATGCCATGGAAATCGACTCGGAACCCTGGTGGGAAGGTGGCGATCCTCAGGATATGAGTGCCCTGGATTCAGTCCTGGATTCGTGCTTGGCCGTCGGTTCATAGTGTGGAACGCGGCTAGCACCACCCCCATGGGCTTCTCAGAGAGATTCGCTCTACTCTCAGCGTTTCATACGCACTGTCCATCCAATTCACCAAAATTGGGGGCAGATATGGGGATGGGACAGAGTACAGCGCGGAAGCCGTTCCAAACACCAGTCGGTGCGTGCGGCAAGACGGTAGGCTAGCCGTTGCCTTCCGTGAGTTGGGGGATTTTTCTTTGTCTTACGTCAAAATGCATCAGCATTAGCATTGGGCAGGGCGCAGTAGGGTTGCGTCTTTTTTCATCTCTCCATTTTGTATCCTTGCCACTTTTTTTTGCCCCTCATTTTACTATCGTTCAGGATATCGATGGGGAGTTGAGCATGCTTGATATATCGAAACACAAAGGGAGGAGGCGTTTATGGGTCTTTAGCCAAGGAAGGGGCCTGTACAATAGGGACGATACCCGGTTTGCTTGCGCCGCGAGAGCCACAAGTATAGGAAGGTGGCGAACGGTATAGGTCTAGCTAGCAACTTTAGAAGACGACTTATGTCAAACGTAAATACTCTTGGATACGAGTGCTCTCTCCCTCGGCTTGCCCCATGAAACGATGCGTAAGACGGAGGAGCCCTCATTTCTCGGTCGAATCTACCAAATACATGTCATATAAAAGTCCATATCCTCGTTACAATTTGGCCACAGGTTCGTCTCCTACTTCTTTCTTGGCCTGCTCTCTGAGAATCTTCCGCAGAATCTTTCCAGACTATAAAGACGTTAGCATATAGGAATTTGAGGGGTCACATATGTGGAGGGGTCATACCGGGTTCTTAGGGATGACATCCGTGAACGCTACGCCGCCCCTCAGGCGCTTATGCTTAGCGACCCTCTCCTCCAACCACTTCGCAATTTCTTCGCCGGAGGTGTTGGTTCCTGGCGACCGAACAACATACGCACGCGGAAACTCCTCACCGTTGATGGTGACGCCGATAACGGCTACATCAGCGATATCTGGACGCTCGAGGAGCAAAGCCTCAAGCTCTGCGGGAGCAACCTGGTTGCCCTTGACCTTGATAAGCTCTTTCTTGCGGTCGACGATGTAGAACAGGCCTCCCGTCTTGAACTCGTCGACGTATGCAATGTCGCCGGTCCGCAGCCAGCGGTTGCCCTCTGAGTCGGTGTCAATAGTCTCCTGGGTAGCCTTTGGGTTGCGCCAGTAGCCACGCATAACCGTGGGGCCCGTGACGAGAAGTTCACCGGGTACCTTGGGCTCGGTAATCTCCTTGCCGCTCTCATCGACGAGCTTCGCCATGTAGTTTGGCATGAGCTCGCCCACAGAGGAACTGCGCACCAACCGCGAGGGGTCCCATGTCATGGCTGTGCAAGTCACCTCAGTCATGCCCCAACCCTGGCGAACGATAAGATCGGGCTTCTTTAGTAACTTCTCGGCCTGCCGTGCAACGTCCTCGGCGAGCGGGGCGGCACCGGAGCCGACAGACTCGAGACTGCTCAGGTCGAATTTTGCGGTGATGGGGTGCTTGGTCAGGGCCACCAAAATGGGTGGCACACTGACGAGCTGGGTTACGCGGTAGCGCTGGATGTAAGTCAGCATCTTGACGAAGTCGAAGCCCGTCATGATGTAGACTGGAATGCCTTGCTTGGCAAAGTTGGCGACGAAGTATGTCTGAGCATATGCGTGGTATAGAGGCAAGAAGCAGAGCCCGACGGAGCGAGCAATCGAGGCCTCGTGATCCTCTTCCAAAGCCGAGACCTTGACGACACCGCATCCATTGGCAACGTAACTGTAGTGCGTGATCTCCACGCCCTTCGGCACACCAGTGGTGCCGGAGCTGTAGTTCAGACAGCAGGTCGTCGTGCGCGCATCCGCCGGCTCAACCCACTCGAACTTCTCTGCCTGGGCCTTTGGAGCAATCAGCTCCGTCCAGTGACGAGTGCCACCCCGCGCGGGCTTCTCGGGCTGCGATGACCCAGGGATTGTAGTATCGAACACAAAGACGTTGCTCGCTGGCATCTGGACCTCCTTGGCGGCAGCGAGAGCTGTGTCTAAGCTGCCCTCGGCAGCAACCATGAAGACGGCCCCGCTGTCTTTGAGCTGGTAGGCGAGTTCTCGAGGGACAAAAGTCGGGTTGGCGCCGGTGAAGATACCGCCGGCCATGAGGACGCCGATGAAGATGACGGGAAAGAAAAGGTTGTTCCCCGAAAAGAGGAGCACGCGGTCGCCTGGCTTGAGGCCGGCCTTTTGCAGGCCGATGGCGATCCGCTTTGCGACGAGACGGTAGTCGGCGAAGGTCAGGTAGTGCGTCTCTGGCCGGTCGGCATCATAGAAGGCCTTTCGGTCGGAGAGGGGCGCGGAGGAAGAGCCGAAGATCCATTTCTGGAGAGAGCAGTTCGGGATCGGCTCCGACCATCGTGACTTGATCGGCATCGTTGCGGTTGCGGGGAGTTGTTGGTGGAGGTAGTGGGATTCGGCCTTGAAGCTTGGAAAAGCGTCAACCCAACTTTTTCGACAGGCGAGCGAGCTCTATTTGAAGTGAGGGCCTGATAGGAAAAGTTCGAAATTCAATGGGAGCGTTGGAGCTTTCCCCGGACTTGGGACGGAACACGTCGTGCTCGGTTGGAGTTGTGAGCGTAGCAACGGCCACTTATGAAGGGGACCCTGCCGCAGTAAGGTTTGAGAGCTTCTATTGAGGCCCCAGTTTGAACAGAAGCCGAGGGACCCGTATCTGGACGATATAGTAATCTATCCGTTGTGTTTACTGAACTCGAGTCAGTGATTCGATACCCCAAGATACGATGAATGAGTGAGCCAAAGGCAACTTACTGAACCAGACCAGTCAACTGTGGGAAGTAGAGATACGGTCAGCCAACAACCACGATCTAACCTACACCGATTTTATTGAGAGGCGAGAGGGCAACAGGTATGGTCGACGAGGGTTAGCGAGCTTCATATAGCGACCAGCAGACCCGGGGCAGACGACAGCTCCAGCCTCCAGACGAGATAACCCCAGATCCCCGCGCCATGGCGAGCCAATGGCCATGCAATTGCCGCGAGACCGTGGCTTTCGGAGGCCAGTTTCGACGCATCTAAACCTGGGGGCAATGCCTTCGTGACGCTAGATTCTCCGCATTGCACCCCTGTCGATGCGGGGGTTAGTTAGGGGGGGAGCTCTCGTCGCGAATGGACGATGTTGGGACGAGCCGAGGCACGGCTAACGGAAAAGCTATCTCTGTGAGGGGAGGGAGGGTGAAGGAAAGGCCGCTTGTTACGTCCTGAATTGGTTTACAAGTCGTTTGTCTGCCAACCCTGCTTGGGACGGCGCCGCCACGCACCCAGAAAGATTGATGCCAAGTGCGGAGCTGAGAATGGGTCCGGCTCCGGAGTTTTCGCTAATTTCCAATGCGAGATGGAGGAGCAAGAATGCGGCACGCGGGGGAGAGCTTCTACCAGAGCCGCTTCTTCTGTGTTGTGTGTCTCGGATGTGGAAACGAAACTTCGGAGCCCACTGGTTGACTTGAGAACGTGCGCGGATCCAAGGTTCAAGACTCGAGTGTTACCTCTTTCTTAATCTTCTCCAACGCATCGCCGCCGAACATGATGGACGACGAAACACCTTCAATAGGCACCCCCAAATTGGGGTCACGAAGAACCGCGCACTTTGTACAAAAGCTGCAGTCCGGGTAATGGTTACACATAGCCAATCGGTGACATGACCCTTGACGTTCGCTGACAGGTCTGGGCTATGACACTTTTTCGTGCTGATAGGCAGTCCATGTCTCACCATTGAGCCTCCTCTCTCCGAGGTAAAACTCGGTTGTTTATTGTTTATCACTAGCTGCCATCATGCTTACGGCCATGCGTCTGCAAGTCGTTCAATCCGGTGTACGCCGGGAGCTGGCAGGTTCCCCATAATGCGGGTTTTGGGGTCATGGGTGCTGGGTAGTCCAGGTCCAAGACTGGTAGTCCACTACTCACTCGTCCCTGGTTTACGGTCTCTGTTCTCTTCTCTTGATGTAAAAGTCATTTGACCACTCGGGCAACGCAAGTCAATTGATTCTCCTGAACAGAAGCTAGACTATCCAACTGAGACCGAGATGACTTCGCTCAAAATTCTGATTTTCGGGGGACGCATCTTGGTCTGGGTCGGCATTGGTGAAAGATCTCAAATAGCTGTAAAAGATATCGACCCTTAGGACCCAGGCTGGTTGGTGATGACGGAAGATGCAGCAGCCGGGGACAAGACGGAGCTGATTGACGTCGAGTGGAGACAGGAAGGTCTGCATAACTCTTTTATGCAAACTCAATGACACCACGAAAATCTGCACAAGCGGGTTTCCGCACATTAGCCGGACAGACCAATCAGAGACATTGAATTATTCAAGCAACTCACGACTTTTGACCTCCCGGAATCCGAAGCGAACAGCAACCCATCACCACGCCCTCCGCCATCGCCAATTGAGCCAGCCACCATCCCTCGCAATGGCCTCCCGACTCGCCCCTCTCTTCTTCAGATCAGCCCTCCGCTCGACATGTCGAGCGGCGAGGCCCCAGATCCGCGCCCTCTCCGTCACAGCCGTCCGCCCCAGCGACACACTGCAAGTGGTAAGTCGCTCGCCCTCAGCCCGCCCTTCGACCTCATCCTCCTACCCCTTCGACCGGGACGTCAATTGCGTGTGCGATATGGATCGAACTGCCGCGCTGGGCGGAGAATGATTGGGGGATATCTGCTGTGCAAAGGGCAGCCTGCCACATGCCAAGACGCAGTAATGCTGACCTTCCGCTCCCCCTCTACAGCACCGCGACTCCCCCGAGAACAACGCCGAAGTCCCTTTCAAGTTCAACAAGGAGAATGAGGCCATCATCGCCGAGATCCTCAAGCGCTACCCACCCCAATACAAGAAGGCCGCCGTCATGCCCATCCTCGACCTCGGCCAGCGCCAACACGGCTTCACCAGCATCAGCGTCATGAACGAGGTTGCCCGCATGCTCGAGATGCCCCCCCAGCGAGTCTTCGAAGTCGCTTCTTTCTACACCATGTACAACCGCACCCCCGTCGGCAAGTACTTTATCCAGGCTTGCACAACAGTGAGTTCATCCCCGGCTTCTCATCCTAACTGCCGACATGCTCTCTGGGCCCAATAGATGTCGCAGACATGGAGGATTGTGCGAATGGAATGATGGACGCAATTTGCTTACTCTTTGGACAGACCCCTTGCCAGCTCGGCGGCGTCGGCTCCGACGTCATCGTCAAGGCTATCATCGACCACTTGGGCATCAAGCAGGGCGAGACCACAAAGGACGGCCTCTTCACCCTCCTCGAGGTCGAGTGCCTGGGCGCCTGCGTCAACGCCCCCATGATTCAGATCAACGACGACTACTACGAAGACCTTACTCCCGAGACCACCGTCCAGCTCCTCGACGCCCTCAAGGCCACCGCCTCTGCCACCGGCGGCGTCTCCGCCGCAAAGGTCCCCAAGCCCGGCCCTCTCAGCGGCCGCGACACTTGCGAGAACAGCAAGGGTCTGACGAACTTGACTGCTGAGCCGTGGGGACCCGAGACGACGAGACCCGATTTGTAAAGAAAGATAGAAAATTGGAGTGTTCGGGAATCAACGAGAGGTAGCAAGAGCGAAAAAGTACGCGCGGGCGGATGATGGAAGATGCCGAGGATAGGGCCGGGCGAATGGAATTTGAGCCAGTGGTTTTGGCTTGTATATAACTCACACATGTGCTGTATTCGTAACGCATGGGAAGACGGTTTTTAGAGACTCACGGCCCTCTTTTCCCCCCTGCTCGAAGCCGCGAATACGCGAATATTATGTGTGCATTATTCTTTGTTTGACATCAGAAATAATCTTGTTCAAATTGCTATGGACTTGTTCGGAGACTGCTCTGTTCTGTTTTGCAAAGCTGGGGAATATGCAACTGAAGTATAGGTGGTCTGTCTTCCGACGGGAAGACGATGTGTCTCATCCTCACTCGGGGATCCTCAGGATCCATCCGTCACGCAATCTCTTATTCTCCGAGCTCAGTCCTCCCCAGATGACCACGCCGCTCTCCTCGACGTCAGCCATTGGCGCCGCCGCGAACCAGCCACGCGGTGCAGGCTCGCCATCGTCATTATCATCGTCATAGGGCTCCATGGTAAGCTGCGTCCATCTGCCCTCGCCCGTCTGCCAGCCCATGCTGGACCACATGGCATCCCGGACGCTAGCGGCAGTCATGCCGAGAGGCGGGACCTGGAATGCCCACACATCGTCCCACATGGCGCCGGCGCCGGCATGGCCGTCCGAGCTTGGCTCCCGCTCGCCCATGATGAGCAACAGGTACTCACGGCCGGCGCCAACCGTTACAGCTTCCAGACCAGCCACGCTACGGGGGCCGGGCCATGTCTGGCCGGGAATAAGGTTGATCTCCTGCTCGCCAGAGTTGGCACCCTGGACAATACTTTGCCATCCGCCGCGACCGTGAACGGCAATCTCGCCCTTGGAAACGCCGTCATCAAAGGTATCCATCTCGAGGTGGATGAAGTCTAATTGTCCACCGAGCTCATTCTTGCCGTCGAACCCGCCAAAGCGGAACAGACGGCTCTTGCTCACACAGATGGCGGCACCTCCACGCGCCGGGCCGGGCGCAGAGGGGAGCTGGCTCCACACACGGCTTCGGACATCGAATGCCCAGAGGTCGTTGGTGCGCTCGCCGCCCGCCAAGCAACCACCGTGAACGAAGAAGGTGCCGTATCCCTCATCCTCCTCGTCGACGGCATTGGCGGCGAGATGGCCGACAATGGGGGCCTGAGGGATGCCAGTTTCGGAACTGTCCCCAAGAGCCCAGGTCTTCCAGGTCTGGGCACGGCGCGGGCGCTTAGGAGCGAAATCACGCGGGCGGTCGGTGGCAGCGGCAGAGTGGTAGCTTCGTGGTGAAGGCATGGGTAGGTTGGTTACGCCGGGAGCCGGGGGGACGGGGTCAAGGAAAGTCCAGGTGTTGGTACGAGTGTCGAAGACCCAGACACGGCCGGCCTCCTCGAGAGGAGCCAACTCTGGTCCTCCACGACCGCCAAAAACGAAGATGCGGCTGCCAATGACGGCGCTGGCGTGACCAACTCGAAGGCAAGGGACGTCGCCCAGAGCGGGTTTTTCAACACCCTTGCCCTTGTCCTTGGTGGTCTCCTCTTCGCTTTCCTCATCAGAGTCCTCCTCTTCAGAACTCTCCTCTTCGGACGAGCTCTCTTCGGCGGCAGGACCAGCTCCCGGGGAGGCCAACGACACCTCGTCAAGAAGCTGCTCCTTTTGGTCGGCCTTTTCTTCGATTGTCGGCGCGACGACCTTCTTCTTTTCGGCGGGGGCGGGAGCAGCAGCGGGGGCAGCATCGGCGGGCGGGGTGTACTGCTTCGGGGGTGCGGACTTGACCTTGTAGTAGTCGGCACCAGCGCTGTTGTACGGCAGGCGAAGGACAAGGACATCGTTATCTACCGGTTCGCGGGGGCTGACCTCGCCGCCGAAGATGTAAGCTGTGCCGTTGACGACGTTGACGGTGTGAGATGAGCGAGGCAGAGGAGGAACGTCAATCTTCTCCCAGGTGCCCTTCATGGGCTTGGGTCCAGAGCCCTGAGAGAGGGACGGCCTCTTCACCTTGACATTGGGCATGTTGGGGAGATTCTGGGGGATGTTCTGGAGAATCTCCGTCGTCCGACGCTTGAGAGCACCAAAAGACTCCATGATTGCGGTGGTGATGGGAGCTCCGAGAAGGATGGGGTATCAATGGGGGAAGGTGGAGAGATGATGTTCGATTGAGTGGGCGAATTGCGTGAATATGAAGTCGGGATTATGTGCTGACTGTTGCTGCTGATGGACCGGCGCTGGCGGCGGGCCTTGATGATATGACGTAGCGAAGCGCTTCTCACCTCAGCTTTTGGGGGGTTGTTTGTGGGCAGTGAAAGCAAGCTCCGGATGCGGAAGCAAGCAGGAAACGTCGGACCCTGAAGACTTTATGAAGGAGAGAGGTAAACAAAGTTTCTTTCTGTAAATTGCCCTGTTGCCCTTCTCCTCCCCCCTCGTTCCTCGTATCACTGTGCGGCTGGCTTCAGCAAGTGCGCCTCTGTGTACCTACCTACCTTACCTGCTTTCGCAGCACTGATGGCTGAGCTTGCAGAGGGAGCGGGGGCGCAGGCTGCTAGAGCTTCCCTGTCATCCTATCAGCGCAAGGGCCTCTGTGGCACCCAGGCACCTATCGCCTTCGCCTGTCGTCGCATCGCCGTGTTGCGGTCGGCAGTGCCGTTGGTGGGGTAATCCCTCTCTGCTGCTGCCCAGTTCGAACCCGTTTGAACCCTCTGGACCCCTAAGAAACCGGTGCCTTGGGCGGTTTGTTCTCAGCGCCAACGGATCCATGGCTTCATCGTCCGGGGAAGCACCTTGGTCGAGAAGCAATACGACGAACGCCGTGCTCAGGCTAAAGCTAGCATGGCATCATCCGGCCAGGTAACTAGCGAATAACTATCAGCATGTCGGACGAACACCAGACACACCATCCGAGGCAGCTCGACAAGATTTCAGCGCTGATGTTGGATTCGCAGACAACGCAACGCACCAGCATCAGCCCTCAGCGCGACTCAGCAGACCGCTGTCGTCCGGCCATGATCCCACCAAAGCCCCTCAATCGCCTGTATATTGGAGACGAATGAATCCAATCACATCCTGGTCGTACAGACAGCTTCGACGAATTGCCGCTCACAAGTGGGGAAATAGCACCGACACGAAAGCCATCCTTGCTGAATCCTGCCCGCTTCCATGGGATGGGAGCGAGCCATTATGGATGCCGACGCCGACGCTGGCGCCGATGCCTTCCGGCACCGCCCACCCGCCGCGCTTACTTAGCCCGCCACCTCTTCTTCGCCTTCCTCCTCAGCGGAGCCTGTTCCCGCCGTCCACTATGCCTTCCGCGATGATGCCAAGCCCGGACTGAATATGGATTGCTCGGACCCGGAGGCGGCAGTTGTTGTGGGTTCTCAATGTTCATCTCGGAGCCGGAGGGTCTCGTCAAGGGCCCTGTCGTCGCATCCGATGCGGACACACGATAGCCGTCAGAGGCCGCCGCGAAAAAAATTATCCATATCAACGATGTCCTAGCATCGCCATCTAATGGAGAATATGGGCAGTGATGGTGGTTGTGGCATGAAAACTGTTTTTACAGAATGGCAACAACGATATTGTCAAAGACGTAGTCAGGTTTTTGGGCGTATGTTCAAAGTGGTCTCGACGAGAATTTCCCGACAGCAGGTTCGTCACAAACCAGAGGAAGAGGCCATGCCGGTGGATGGCGCTCGCTTGGTGTCGTCTGAATCGCAGCTCCAACGAGCTGAACCGGCCCGGTGCAGGTTCCCAACCCACAGCCCGTCAACCGCGACCGACGGCTGACGCGGTTGGGGGATTTGTCTCGGATGAAGGTTGTGGGCTCATCGTCTCAGCGTTGACCGGGAGGATCTGCAGACTTGCTTTTTCTTGGCCGGCTGAAGACCAGTGTGTCCGGTTTCCCTTCCAAACATATCCAGCTTCTTGCCAGCTTCTACGTCATGAAATTCTTGCACGGCATCTACCGTATCCTCCCAACCTCAGCTACTACGCTTCTAGACCAAGCTTGCCCATCCACCCCATCGGCACTCACGCATGTTTCCAGCATCATGTCCGAGACAGCACATGGTTCTGCAACTGTTGGTATTTATGGCACTCGCATCGCTGCTGCCTCCAGCACTGCCTCCCCCACCAACTCCGTTGGTCCGAACAGAGATCACGACTTCTTCAGCTTGTCGACATACCATGGGTACTTTTCCCGATGGTTTACATGAGCCGCGAAGCTCTACCGTGATCTCCCGCTTCGCCAAAAAGTCGGCGGTGGCTTAGTGAGCAACAGGCGGAAGGCAGTACACCATCTCTCCCGAGAGTCCGTCCAAAAACAGCACCCTCTACCCAAGAAGGAATGGACATGAACCAGAGAGAGCCAGTTGTGCCCACCCCCCGCTCTTCCATGTTCCAACGGCGAATGGCGTGTTGGTGCAACCAACACCGCAATATCAGGACGCTGCACTCGGGGGCAGGGAGATCGTCAGCTTCGGCCGCTTTGAGCCATCTTCCCGCCCTCCATCTCCGCCTCGTGACCTTGTTGCCTGCCCCCCGTCCTCGTTCCAACAGACATCGCGAGGCCTTCACGCTCCTCTTCAGTCCCGAGATGGTGGTTTACTGTGCCAGGGGTCTTGCCTATCCTCGCCCAGGACGAGAGTGAACAAGATACGAAATGCAAGTGGAAGAAGATATATGCACACTGCATATTTGTCATTCCGCCTGCATATGTTGGTTATTGGCACTGCACTGCCAGCGAAGGCCGTCACGTCTCGAACAAGCATATGATATGATGCTCTCTCGCAGGCCAAGAGTCTGACTGCGCCCCTAGGTACTACTTCGTAGAATCCTCCGGATACCGTACCCTTCGTCACATCGCGCCTCTCTCGCCGGTTCCTTGATTACTTCCAACGAGCAACGGCTCGGCCACCCAAAAGTCCACGCGAAGAGGGCCTTTCGCTGCGCATAGGAGTAACGTTCAATCTTCCCAACCCGAAAAACCCTAAACCGCAACCAGAGCTAGCTGGCCCTCAGAACGCGGCCTCCTGGGCTGGCTGCCATGCGACCCGGCGTGGCTGTGTCTCCACCGCCGTCTTCCCTTCCCAATGACGGGCAAAGAAGCCGTCCATCAATCACCTCTTTCTATACCAACCCCCTTCCAAAGGGCCGTCGCCGCCCCAGCTGCAGGGCCGCACCGGTATCCAACGTGTACTAGTGCTGACATGCCTGGCCCTTTCTCTCTCTATTTCTCCTGCGCGCGGGTGCGCCCCTGTCAGTCCTTTTTGCCCATGTTGTACGTCTCGGTTGGCCAGAGGAGCAGAAGATGAAGATGGGGGCCGCCGGGTTTGGGGGCCAGGACATCCGCACAGGGGGCGGCGGAATGGGGCGGAATGGATGTGTACAGTACCCATGGGGCGTCAGAACCTTGAAATCGCGAAATGAAGATGCTGACGGGAGACGGTAAGAGGACTCGGCGCGCAGCTGCGCTACGAGAGACATGCGAGAGACCCGAGAGAAACACCGTTTTCTGCTGCTGTAGCGAGATGCAGCCCTGAGGCGCGGAACGACGACAACTGGCCACCTGTCAGCACCAGATACGCACACCACCCGGGCGGAACGACGCCCCAGGGCAGTGGACAGCGGCAGCGGCAGCGGCAGCAGGAGCAGCAGTGGTCTGGTCTGTTTGGTTTAGCGCCCAGAAGGGAGAGCGAATGGACGATTGAGCCGCATTACTCAGGGTCTGTGGGCTGCCCCCGGACTGCCGCTGGCCGTCGCTGTAGGTTGCGACGGGTTTGGTGGTGCTTGTTCGTGTAAGTGGACTGGTCGTGTTGGTAAGTGCAGTTTCGCGCGAAGCCTTCTCGCAGCTGCTTGCCGCGAAATGTAGGTAGGTGCGTCGTTTCCGCCAGCCTCAAACACAATGGAGGTCAACGTGAGGCGACCTTAAGCGCGGTCAAAACTTAATCTTCACTCTTGGTTCAACTGAATGCAAGGCTGGGAGCGTCAAAAGGTCGTGGTGGCTGCATGGTGCTCAGGGTCTCGCTTGGAAGGGGAGCCGCGTGCTCATCGAACCAGTTTGGAGATGACAAAGATGTAAGTCTGCGCTGTATCACGTAGCATGGAGAAGACCGAGTGTTATTGAAGGGCACAGATCGAATTGGTATCAATATACTATGAATGTCTGAAAGTCATAACAATCATGAAGTCCGGAGCCCCTCCCCATCCCATCCCATGTGTGTGCCTGGTCTATCGCCTTATTAATGATTCATCTTTTTGTGCGTTTCCCGTCACAGAAGCAGACCCAAGTAATATGTTTGAAGGACAAGAAAAAATCAAAAACACCGCCCATGTGAGTAAATGTACTCGTAGATAGCTAGATAGAAATGGAGATGGAAAGGAGGTATCAACAAGAAAAGTGGAAGACGCTTGCGAATCAAAACGCCTTGAAATGCCACGACAGACATTTCTAGTAGAAAACAAGATTGGGTAGTAAAACTAGCAAAAAGGAACGTAAAAAGCTTCAGGCGAGGGGGGTTTACTCCTCATCCTCGCCCTCAGCGTCTTCATCGGAGCAGCCAGCAACGACAATCTCCTTGAGGGGGGAGGAAGATGACGACGGGGCAACGTAGCCAGTGCCGCTGCCAGGCTTCCCGTTGCCTGAGGAGGGACCAACCTCACCCTTGAGCGGGTTGATGAGCTCCCACCCCTCGGCGGTGTTTGTCCTGCGGACAACGTAGACTTGTGGGCTCGAAGCCCAGTTGGTAAGAGTGAAGTCGTCCTCGCCGCCAAAGCGGACGACAGGCTCCTTGCCGTCGGCAGCGCGCTCGAGGTGACGGGCAACGTGCTCCATGCGCTCGTCCCAGGCCTGGGGGCCGTTGAACTCGTGGTTGCAGCCGACGGCAGGGCAGCGCATGTGTCGTGGCAGGTCGCAGCGAGTCCGCTCGGCTTCGGCCTGGAGACCCTTGAGGTGCTCGTCCCATTCGGGGCAGGGCTTCTTCTGCTTCTGGGACTTGCGGACGTTTGGCGGGACATGCATGCGTCGAACGTGCTGGGTGTAGAGATCCTTGCGGTTGAAGATGGCGCCGTTGGGCAGGGAAGGGGGCGTCGGGGAGTTGGGGCAGCACGAAGAGGAAGAGGAAGAACGGCGAGTGTTTGGTGGATTCGTGGTCTTGTCGCAGCCGTCTTGGGTGCAGAGCCAGTAGTTGAGGGCGAGGTGTTGGGAGCTCACGTGGCGCTTCCACTCGTTCTTGCTGGCAAAGGTCGATGGGCAGCCGGCGTAGTTGAAGACGCAGACGAAGGGACGCGTGTGGTGCTGCTTCATGTGCTTCTGGTAGGTGCTCTCGTCCGAGAAAGGGGTCTTGCATTCAGTGCAGAGAATCTTGGACCCACGGGTGGAAGGAACTGCGGCGTTGACCCTGGATCCTTGACTGTTGCTACTGGTCCTTGACCTCTTCCTCTCGGGCGAGCTGAAAAGAGCTTTGGCGCTGGGGTTGCGGTTGCGTTTCCTCGACGATGATTGCTTGGGCTTGAAGTCCAAGTCATTCTCATCGTCGTCGAAGGCGGGAATCTCGGCCTTGATTGTTGGCTCCGGGGATTCGTACTTGGTGTGCTCCGGGTCCGGGTAGGAGGCAGGGAAGGATTGTTCGACGTGCTGGATTTCCTTCTTGATAATGGGCTCAGGAGTGATCTGTCGCGAAGTGAAGGCGCTGTTCTGAGCAATGCTGAGTGAATCAGACTCGGTGTAGAAGCTGAATGTCCTGCTGGGCTTGAAGTCTGTTGGGACGACTTCCTCTTCGAACATTGCCTGGGTGCTGTTGACGTCGTGAGGGTTGACGTAGGCGTTTCCCTGGAACCCCATGCCGAGAAGTGCGTGGGTTTGGTATTGTTGCGCCTCCCATCCTACAGCAGCAAAGTGCTTGTGCTGGATAAAAGGAGAAGTTGCTGACTGGTCCGGAGGCGTTGCAGGAAGAACGTCGCTTTCCGTGGGAGGACTGTGGGAGTCGCTGCTGGACAGAGTCTGTTGGGAGCAAGGAGATCCGTGTCTCCTTTGCGACGCGGCAGGAAGAGGGTTCATGGTCTGGGTTGGGCGGTTGAGATTATGCATTGCTTGCATCTGGCCAGCCATGAAGAAAGATGTCCTGGGTCCCTCCATGTATTGCTGTATCTGGTGGGTTTGGCTGGGCCATGTCGACTGGAACTGTGGTTGAGAGTATTCCAGACTAGGGTCGATTGGTGGGCCAGAGTTTGGCGCCATTGATCCGTCCATATAAGTGAGGGGCAACTGGGTGAAGCTCTGCTGGTCATAGTATACCTGCTCTTGGTGAGCATGTCCGTGATGGACATTCTGGTAGAGGTAGTCCATGGCGGAGGATTGTGCGGAGTCTACAGTACAATCCAAGAAAACAGTCCCGAAAGTAGGCCAGTGGCGAGGCGGTTGGTGGTATTATATGACCTTGGGGGTGGTGCAATGTTGAAAGATGTGTTATGTCCACAGGAGGCAGGAGGCGTGTTAGTGTAGGTGCAGTCCGAGGAGGTCTTCAGCCTGATGAAGGAATGAACCGGTCCTTGACAAGGCTATAGGGCTGGGGGAGTGAGGATAGGGGGGACAAGTCCAACCTAAGACTTTGATGATGA
The DNA here is from genome assembly GCF_011800055.1 of Colletotrichum gloeosporioides. NCBI lineage: Eukaryota > Fungi > Ascomycota > Sordariomycetes > Glomerellales > Glomerellaceae > Colletotrichum > Colletotrichum gloeosporioides. Next base: position 1,662,227 of record NW_025544662.1, on the reverse strand, counting down.
CGGGAGGGAACGATTATATGAACGAAAGTGCTTGACAGAATGCGAGAGCACACAAGAAACCCGCTTCATACTTGGCACGAACAACACAAGACTCGATGATGGCATCAAGGGGACCTACCTCCGGCGTCCAGTGGCGGAGCAGAGGGTATTATAAGTCGGCAAGGTGCACTTCACATACTGGTGGATACACAATAGTCTGCCAGGGCACCCAGCCAGGCATTCCCTAGCCAGAGGCCGAGGAGAGAGATTGGGGAGACCAGAGAACCCCGAGACTGGCCGGGGAAGGAGGGATACGTACTCAAGCAGAGCCGCAAGTGTATGTACTCCTACTCCGTAGGAGTTGGGTGACGGAAGGGAAGAGCGAGTTAGAGAGAGGTGAGGGCCAGTGAAAGGACGGCAAGGATTTGCGGTTGAGCGGCCCATCATCATCAACACCATCTTCCCTGCCACCTACCCTACCCTACTTCTTGCCTGGGGCTCAGGGGTGTGCATATGCAACATCCGCCCTCCGCAGCGCGTGCTGGCAACCTTAGCACACCACAGGCTGCGGACGAGATAGCAAGCCCAAGCCTCTGTTGGCTTGCATGTGTATGTAAGTACATAAAATTATACAGGAGGGCATCGAGGCCGGTTGGTGCAGGGCTCGGGGGGTCCCCTTGGGGAGGGGGGGGAGGGGGGNTGGGGGGGGGGGGGGGGGGGGGGGGGGCCGCGAACCATCATGGCAACGAATAGTGGTGGTGATGGTTGTGGAGGGTGGGTAGATAGACGCCAGGGCTGGCCGCTGCGCCTTGGGATGCCTGTCTCTGTCTCCACGAAGGAAGGGCAGGTACTGAAGGTGTTTCTGTTGAGTCGTCCTGAGTAGGCAAGGCATGCTGTATGAATGCCCTTGTCTCCAGATCCAGGCAGAAGGACGGCACGTCGGTTGCCTTTTTTCAGTTGCCTTACGGCTGGCGAATCAAGACGTCTGGCGTCATGGGCAGAAGGTCTCGTCTGCAGCAGAAGAATGCCAACTCAGCCCATCTCAACTCGATGAAGCCGATTCCACTCAAGCAAGGCGTCTTTTTCGTCATGATCCTGTCGGCCGTCGGAAGTGTCGGTCAGTTGTGGTGGTGAGGGTATTGGTAATTTGGGTTGATAAGTAGTATTGGCCATGGTGCGTTCCGCCCCAGATAGAGGTATTTGATCCATTTCAGCAGGGATTTCTTGTCGTTGGCTTTAAGATGCGTGAGCCTGCAGCACGAGAAGCCGCGAACTGGAGCAGTCTAGAGAAGGTGTTTCCAGACTCCATGGCTGGACCAAGACCCAGGTCCTGGGATGATGATGGGCCGTGGAGTGTCGATACGGGCCGGAGGGATGTCGTGTCTGCAGCCAATGGCAGAGGGGTAATCGTACTAGAGAAGAGAGATGGCGAGGAGCAAGGAACGGAGAAAGAAATAAAGAATACCAGGTCTCGGGAGAGATTGGCATGGGAGACTGGTCGAAGCGTCCACTTGTTCCGCGCCGCAACGTGTTTTGCAAGTAAGGGAGCCCCTGGTATGATTTCAATACCGACGACGGGAGTCAAACTCTACTGCGTAAGGTAGTATACATTAGTAGGTGGTAACCCATTGCGGCGGCCGTCGAGGAAATGGAACAGCAGAAAGATGCAGGGTTCTGGTTAGGAGCTGAGCAAAAGCAAGCAAAGATCGCCGACGGGGGGGGCTCTGAGTGGGAAAAGGGAGAGTGACAAATGTGTCGGAGGGGCAGGCGGTCGAGACAGCGGGAGAGAGAGCGAGAGAGCGAGAGAAAAAACAGAGTGCGAAAGAGAGCGCTGCATGACATGGCATGGCATGGCATGGCAGCGCAGCGATGGTTGACAATGACAGGCGAGAAAAGGAGGGTGAGGGTAGAGATAGATTGGCTCCCCGCAAGGCGGACACGGCAAGGCAGCTACTCTAGCTCACTACGGACACCTAGCAAGCTTGCCCTAGCGTGCTGCGTCGTATCGGGGACCTCTCTCCTCCACTCGTCGAAGAGAGTGGAGGAGGTCGCTGGTTCGCATTTTGCTTCGCAGCGAAAGTGAATGGAAAGTGATGCCATGGCCATCGACCCCCTAGTGTATTGCCGTGGATGGGCGGTTACCGTTGTATTCGTGGAATTGACGAAAAGACCGCGCAGCGGAAGTCGCACCTCAATTTCGAGTTTCAAATTTCACCTGCAAATGTACCCGGCATACATTTCACACGCCGTCAAAAGTGAAGAGGGAAAGATGAGTGTCAATCTATTGGATTCGTTAGACTCGGAGTGGACGTAGAGATACCAACCCCTCGATCACTGTTCCGCGCAGTGTCTTCCATTGTCGTACTCACCTGCGGTAGGTGTGGTGTAGGTAGGTAGGTGGGTAGGTAGAGTCCGGAGAATGTGCCCTAGGTACGGATAGGTAATGGGAGGTAATTAGTACCTGCCTTACCTTACGTGCGGAACGGGTCCTCCCCCCGAAACAATTAACCCTCCCGTTCATCCCGTCTTCAATGGGCAGAATTCGCCTTCTAGCCACGCCACTTGTCATTAAAGTCACTGGGCAGTCAACTCAACTAAGCTAAGTCTTCAACTTCACTTCTCTTCCCTGCCGCTCGCCGCCCGCCCCCATCTTGCATATCGCTCGGGTACGGTACTCTGCTCTCCAGGCCATCCCATCCATCTGACGAGTAATTTTCCAAAGTACATACGAGACAGCCATCACCGCCAACCCGACCTTCACGATGCGCCGAGGCGCTGAGCTGGAGCCTGTCATTGTCAAAGGACATTCATTAAACGTCCTCCACCATCTGAGGTCCGTCCCGTCTGGCGCCCCGTGCAGTCCCGGTTCGGGCCCTGGCTACGACGCCCATTGAGGCAATCGATTCGGCCTCTTGGCCATGTCCAACAGCCAGGCCCCTGTCGCTCTTGTGCGACCTCAACCTCTTTCGCCCCTGCTAGGCCACGCGCCAACCGTCCAGCATCCATACATTACCAGACGCTGTATTCGCTGCTTCCCGTTCCGTACGGACTGAAGATGAACGGAACCCACTGGTGCCCACGCGCACACGGACTCTGTGAGCGAGGAACAGGAGAAGCTGCGGTTCGGAACCCCGACAGCACCCCGACGAACCCTCAACAGTACCAAATGAGGTCTCAATCGCCCAAATGGTCTCCTCAAACGACGGATACCTCCGTAATGGAGATGACGGACCTCTTTTCCATGCCTATCAATGCCTCAACGGGCGCGTCAACATGCAAAAGTCGTCGTGTCGAATCTCTCGACACGATTAGGGCCTGGGTAGCATCAACGGCCTCGACCGCAACGGGGAGTCGGGGTCCCGTTCTGCGGCACCAAGCTCCCAAATTGTTACCTCCACCGCCGCTTCGTCACTCCTCTTGCAGCGCGCAGCGTCTTCACCCTTTCACTGCATTAATGGCGTGTGTCTCCATTCCCACTTCTGCAACCCGTGAAGCTATAAACGCTTAGCACCACAATAAGCCCGTCAGTCCCGACGAGCAAGGTACGAAGTACGAATTCGTACGTACGAATATCACTACCTACAGACAGGCCAAGACAGCCCACTGATCCATCCGTTTTTACGACCTATCATGCCCTAAATCCTTCTCCCGACTTGCTGGATCCTCGTTGGCTGGGTACTGCTTCCGCCCCTGTTTAGTGGCTGAATCCTGTGCGAATAGAGGGGACCGGCGACCATCAGAGGAACCGTCGACCCATGGGATCAGGCAGACAAGTCAGCAAATCAACCCTACCACTTGCAGCTCCGGGGATACGGTACCCTTGTCTACTGTCGGACTTGCGAGAAGACCTGCGCATGCTTCGTCGTGGAGACTTGCAGAGCAGACGTTATCACCGATAATATCCTGTAGCACCGTTGACGTTGCACTTGGAGCCGAAGCCATTCGAGCGCCCCTAGTCGACCGCCCGCACATTTGCGCGCGGAGCAAGAACCAGCGATTGATATTGATATGGACTCCATACTAATTGCCACGTGCAGACCTAGGCCTGCTCTCCCACCTGACTTATCATTTTCATCTGGCGAACCGATGCGACCATGCTACCTACTTCCCCGGCAGGTACTTCTGAAGAACATTTTCGCTACTTTCCAAATCGCCGCCATATTTTTCCCGCGTCAAGCAGCCAAGGGGCTCGCCTGCGCTTTATCCACAATTGGGTGGGCAGACGGGACTAACACGAAGTAGGCTTGCCTGCCGGATTGCTGGTCACCCACGCCATCTAGGCGTCCAATGCTGGACTCTCTTACCTTTTTTTTTCTGGCAGCTTCATCTCTGCTGCGATAAAAGGCCCCTGGTTTTGGACCCCAACCTCTGGAGCTAGGCCAGTCAATCTCACGGCCATTGGCCGGTCGAGGCATAGCTGAACGCGAAGAACAAAAGAGGTGCAGCAGTCCTGGCAAGACAGGCGGCTATTTTGACCTCTGCAGCAACCCCCTCACCCAAGCGTTGCCTCCGTCTGAGCCCTGGGCACCTGATCCATCCTTCGAACCAGGTCCATATTACCAGGTTGTCAAAGGACCGCGCAGCGTAGGCGCAACTACGATGCGGGCGGAAGCCAGCCCACCTACTACCTACCCATGGATCATCGGCTGCAAGGGCGATAGATGTCAGGATCTTGTGGAGTCTCGAAAGCCAAGCATGCTCGCTGGGCATGTTTGCAAATGTCTTCAACCGATCATCATGGGCATATGTCTCATATCAAGATCAAACGCGTCGTCGTCGCATGGCCTGGGGTGTGTGTCTTTACCCATGGTGCAAAGTGCGCGAACCTGGTCGAGACTGGTGCGCGCAAACTCGCGCGGAGTGCGCGGTAATTCCAACATTCAACGCACAAATGCGCGCTCACGACCCAACACCCCGACTTTGTTGTCGCCAATGGCGTCAAAGTCTCCTGTGTGGACTGTGTCGCTGGATACCTGCGTGTCTTGCTCTGAGACCAATCCTTCTGGCCCGTTAGCCCTGCCCTCAAAAGGTCGGCAGATCACTGGAAGACACAGATCTTGGATTTCCGGCCAGCTACCGCCCAGTAAGGCGGGGTGTGGTGTTGTCCGGGCCACCAAATGGCCTCGCTTCGTGGTTGAAACACAGGAGAGTTGCCAGGAAGAGAAAACACGCCCGTGTTGGATTCCAGCATCTCGGTAACGGCACTAGAACTCATCTTCCTCCAAAGTTGTCATCTTTCCAACAATCCTTCTGGCTTGGAACATACGTGCCGCACGGAGTGGCCGATACATATGCAAGCCTTAGTTGGGCCTTCAAGCTCTATCAACGGACCCAGCAGAAGCGCGTTGTATTCATCACACCAGGGCCCAATATACTGGCAGGGCTACTCCGCAACTACTCCGTACATAACCCATTACACGAAGCTGGTATTTTGCGAACCAACGACGACGGATGACAAATGATGAGTACACGCGGTGTAAGGATGTTTTCGCGCCTTAGAGATTAGGATTGAGATCCTAGCGCACATTTGGCTTAACCACCCAACTCGTTCAATAACAGATCGATGGAATTCACGGCTTGGCTCTCACGCCCGCGATATGGCCGGGTTTGCAAAAGTGGTCTCTCCTGAGACCCGCCGACTAGATCAACAGGCTGACGCTAATTGATCCCTCTTCAAAGTGTCATCAAGGCACCTACATTTCGTCCCGGCGGCCGATTCTGGCCCTCAACTTGACACTCGCTTCCCCTTGCCGAGAGACCGAAACCCCAGGCTCTGTCCCAGCATTCAAGCTTAGATGTCAGGTCCCGCCCGCATCGGCGGCCGCAGCATCGTTGTTGTCGAACCATGAATGGTTGACAACATCCTGTAGACCCCGACGACCAAGTTTTCGTACCAACACGGGAGTTGAACCGGAAATTGCGAGTCCACCTCCAACATGATGCCATCACACCAATCTTCAACTGCCGTCAAACGTGATGAGGACATCCTCTTCAGCCGCACCACCAGTGCCTGCATCAAATCCATTGGTACCTGATAACCGCTCTCTGGCTCTCCCTCCTCCTCTTCTCCGGGCCCTGGCGCCCCCTCACCTCCCCGATGGACATCACCACCGACATCCGCAATACCCTGGCTGCTGCTGGGAAACCACCGCCGGGAGGGGTGGGGTGGCTGAGGAACAAAAACAAACTGCATAGCCTCATCGTTATCGAATGCGCCTTTTGATCTGAAGCATGTTTGCATGCGCACTTCTGACGGCTTGCCTACCCTGTTCTGCCTACCAGTCGCATCTCTTCCCAGCCAGCCCTGCCAGCCCTGCCTCCTTACCACCCCTCTGTTTCTCCGGCCCCCAAATGTAGTAGTACGGCGTCGGCCACCTCATGCCATGCCACAAGAGAGAGGTGGTTCGACTTTCAGACATCCAGCCAATAAGTGGCCGTGTCTTTCCGCCTGGCTTGACCTTGACCCGGCCCCCAACATGATGGCCCAGGGGCTGGGAAGGAATAATAGATGGTCGTGTTATAACCACTTTGCGGAATGGGTGTGTGTGTGTAAGTGGGTGTGGGTGCGAGAGAGAGAGCGTCTCCGCGGCTCCAGCCTTTCGGCTCGCAAAACCATGGCTGGCACTCGTGGCCAAGGAGGTTCTAGGCACCGGTCCGTGAACCAAGGAAACAACCCCTCCACAAGCCAAAAAAGAAACGAAATCCAGAACCCCAGGTCTCGGGACACTACCACCAAAGACTTTTTGGGGATGGGATGGGATGGGATGGTGGCGCGGCTCGCGGTTGGTTGGGTCGTCGTGCTCCGGACCCTCCCTCGGTGCTTCTTTCCTGGAAATCGTACCCGCGCCTCCCGTCGACATATGTGCGATGAGATGTCAGGGCACCTAGGGGCTCTGCTTACGCTTCCTTCTCTTCCTCCAATGTGGGAGACGAAGGGGCAAGGGCACGTGGGAAGTCGGAGGGGGCAGCAGGGCGTGCGTGGTTACGGTGACGGTAACCTGGCTCCGCAGCATCCTGCGGTCGGACGATTTTCTGACAGCTTGGTTGACTTGCTTGCATATATTGTTTGTGATTATATCTTCCGAGGTAGGATCGTGTTGTACTAATCATCTTCACAATACGAAATGCGGCAGAGGCAGTATCATGTAACGTTGGCGGGCACTGCCAGCCAGAGTCTTGTCGCTGCTTTCTAAAGGCAAGGAGGGATGCTCCTTGCGCAATGTGATTCTGTCCAAAGGGGATATCATATCTGTATGTTTTGTCTGTTTGTGTCCTCGAGGTCCCGTTGATGCCGTCCTTGGCATTCCTTCCCTACGTCTTCCTGACGTTCCCCGTAACTCCGTCCGAGGCGTAGCCTCATTATAGCAGAATCCTATAGTCGTTGATCATAAAGAGAAAGATGGAAAGAAAGAAGATATCGTAGAAGTGACAGCTGCTCTGAGAAGAGACAATCCGTCCAACATGCCAGCATCCTAGCGCACGAGAACTTGTTGTTCCTCACAGCGGGTGCACCGTTGGTGTGAGCACTCCATGCATGCAGGGGTCGTCTTAATGTCAAAATCGTGAGAGCAGTTGCACTAGTCAATGGTCAGCATGGTTTGCGGCAGGTACATTGGGAGAGCACGTACGCAGTTCCATCTCTGTGTGATACGGGCGTCCTTGAAGCGTTTTGGCTCCCGCTCGTCGTTGTCGTCATCTGCGCCTCTCTTCCTTGTCATGGTGCTTTTCATGACGAGCCCAGACGGCTTGTGTGAAGCAGTGGCTTCATCACACGACTCGGCGTCACTCGAATCGTCCACTGAGCCTGCGAAGTCTATCTCGTGCAGCTCTGGGTCGACATTCTTCCACTCAGAGATATCCTTCTTGGCCACGTTGTCGCGGCCGGCGTAGTGGTTATCAATGTGGTTGAAACGCTCAGTCCAAGCATTCGCGCCCTTCTTGGTGATCTCGATAATCTTTATGCAGAAGCCGCACCAGAAGCGAGACTCGCAGTTCCTACCGACGCGGCAATCTTCGAGGGCCTTGTCAACCTGTGAGGCATCGTCCATCTTGTGCTCCTTTTGCAAATGGCTGCGGAAGGTCTCGCGACGGTGGCAAACCTTCCCGCAAGTAGTCTCTGTCTGCGTGTTGTCGTCGTCGGTGCGCTTCTCACTGCACTTCCAGACCTCAAGCTGGAAGTGTTGGCTGTTTTCGTGGCGCTTCCAATCGTTTTTGCTGCCAAATCTCTTCGAGCAGCCAGAAAAGGTGCATCCGTAAGGCTTATCGTGACGTTTCATGTGCTTCTTCAACTCACATCTGCGATTGAAGGTCTTGCTGCAGCCCGATTTAGTGCAACGATGGGCTTCAATGCTGATTGTTGGCTCATGTGACGGCTTCTGATCGGACTGGCCCTTCAAAAACTTTGCAATAACCTCCTTGGGGAGCTTTTCCAGGATTTTGAGGGCATCTTGTTCGTTGAGAACCTCGCCTGCAGATGACCAGGCCCCTGCGGTTGGCTTCTGCGAGCTGGCCCTTTCGTTTTCAGACTCTGATTCAGCAGCTTTAGGGGCAAGATCGCAATCCATGGCATTGGCGGAATCTATGGGGGACTCCTTCAGACCATCAGAGCAAGCGTCGAGGCTCTTGGGAAAATCCACAGTAATGTGGGCCTGAACATCCCGCGTACGTCCTCCAGGAAGGAGGGGCTTGATTGTTGATGGTGGCCTAGAAATCTGCGTCGGCTGGACAAAGGCATGGTGGTTCTGAACAAGTGGAATGTTGCTGGTCTCGTCAATGTTCGTCAAGGATGGGTCGACGAGAAGATCATCCATTTCCATCGGCTGCTCCGGGGAGGAGATTTCCCATTCCTGAGAAACACTGCCGAAGTTGAACAGCTCCGATCCTACGCCTTCAAGATCTTCTTGCACGGTGCGCGACGTTTCTTGGGGCTTTTGGGATGGGCTGCTAACGTGATCAGCCTATTTATCTCGTCCACAGATTTCCGTGATTGTGAAGAAGACTCGTTGAAATGGATGCGTACGGCAACGCACGTGGGTTATGGGATGGCGGCGAATGGGAACTTACTGCCAGAGATATTGGTTGAGATCGTCGTCTGCTGAGACAGGCTGATTGTGAACACGCTTCAGATGTTGCCGGAAATTGTCAGCTCTAGGCCATAACTTGTCTTTTGCTTGGCATTGAGCACTGATGTTGCAGCGCCAACGAGGACCTGAATCAAGCTCCGGGTGCACACTGCTCTTGTGACGATCGAGATCGTTCGGAGTACCGAAACCTTCCTTACGAGTGCAGCCAAGAACCTCACACTTGAATGCCTTGCGATGCCGTTGGTTGTGTTTGCTGTCCCGAGTGTCAGTGTATGAAAGGACAAACATCGACAACGACGGCGACGACCAGAACTGGATCGCAACTCACTTTAGCTCGGACTTTGTCTTACAAAGAGCTTGACAGTCTGGGCATATCAACTTGTCCGTAGGGCCGGTCTGGACTGGTGCTGGCGGTGCTGGTGGCCACGGTGGGACGTGAGCGTCGCGAAACGTGGACGTTGAGAGTGGAAAAGGGTTGAATTCCATCATATGTCCGGCGAGGCTTTGGGTTTCCGTGTTCTCCTCGTAGACGGACCTATCATCGACGATGCTGTGTTTCGCTCTACTTTCGTAACCAGAGTCGGAGGGCAGGTAGGCCTGGGGAATGGTGCCGCACTCTGATGGCTGTCCGTTGCTTCTCCAACTAGCAAACGCGGGGGCATTCCTACTAACATCCACAGGGTTCATGTGGTGACTAGGTTGAGCGGATGCGGACGCCGGCATATTGAATCCAACCCATGGCGAATCATCACCGGCATAGAAGTTCATCAAGCCATACGGCACAGGGGGAGTATTCAGGCCACGGCTTGCAGCCATGGGGTCCGAAGACAGCCTGGGCTTGTTGAACTGATCCATTTCCATCGGCCTGGCCATGGCCTCGATGGGAGAGAGGTCGATAGAATCCGATGGAGATCGACTGGCGTTATCAGGGGTTGGCAGCGACTAATTGAAAAAGTCAGCATCGCGCCTGAGGATGGATGCATACAAGAAGCGAATCTAAGAGTTGCCTACCGAGCCTGCTTGTTGCCCGTGATACATGGCCATGTTTCTTCTAGTGAGGAGACTTTGTGTTAGTCAAATGTTGATATGCTCCATGACAGTGGGGCCATCGCAGCTCTGATGACCTGCTGGGCCGCCGCATCGAGACTGTAGATACAAACTATGCGAGATCCGCGGAAGAGACAGTTACCATTTCCTTCGATGAAAAGTAGAGCCTATAGGTTGGACACTGGTCCGAACCCTCTACGAGGCACATTTGCCAGGTGCCCAGGGGGAAAACAGAAAGGTAGACCAACTTGCAAATGTTGGCAGGGAACTCTCGATGTACCCGATGCGTCGCTCTAGTTGACGGGTAATTGACTCGTAATCGGACGTCGGTCGTCTCAACAGGCAGCAGTCCAAGTAAATGCAGAAAACTTCAAGGCGGCGCAACCGTGATTGACAGAGTTTGCGAACAGGTAGGTCAGGCGAAACGGAGGCCGATGGACCGTGGTGAATGAGGGACCTTGATAGCGTTTGAACGCCGGTCGGAAGTGGGTCGTTCGGGGCCGGAGGAGCACGCGGCGAGTTAGGCTCTCCAGGTTGCAGACAAGGATTGCCAGACGAGAAAACAATGATGCAGTCGCGCGACGATAATCGCTGAAAGACAACGGGCGAAATGGAAGAAGAGCGATGAAATCAACGAGGCGACATGAACGAGGGAAGGAGAGAGATTCAAGTCATTCAGCAGGCGGGAAAAGGCAACGGGTGAGGAGGGATGAGGACGAGTAACCACGAGGCACGAGGGGCGCAGCATCCAAAGTAGGGCGGACGATTGTGAGAAATCGACGTTAGGCAGACAGGCCTGGTTGCCTTGTTGGTTGCCTGCTTCTTGGCGGAAGGTCAGAAATATTCTCGGTGACGGTTGAGGAAAATGGCAACATAGAATGAAGCTAATCTACTTTTGGTAGCTGAGTCAGCGGGTTGGAGGCCAGACCGAGTGTAAGATGGATACTTTTGACTCTATTTATTCCCAATACAGTTAGCTCAGACGGGAGTTGTCGTTCCTGCCTTTCTTACCAAATACACCAGCATGTGGTTCGCCATTTCCTATTTTTCTACTTGTAGTCGGCTCGTCACCAGTGTCTCAACACCATCAACATCAAAGGACTGTCCAGTGGTTCTTGTGAACACCACAGCCCACTCCGATGCATCTGTGTCAATGCCGAATGAGAAACGATAACAGAAAAGTTGGCGAGAGTCGCGATCACTCGACACTGCGACATTCTCAACCACAACGACAGTGTATTGCCTGCCATCTCCTGACCCTCGCCTCGGCCCACTGAGGCTTGTGGAAAACTTAGGGTCGGCCGTGAGAGCAGCCAAAAAGCCGAGACTTGAGAGGTGGTACTCGACTTTGGATACCATTCGCAGAAATGGAGCCATGAGTGCGGTGGTCTAGAACTTGTAATAAGCCGTCCACTGTGTCAGCTGAAGTGGTGCTGAGTGCAGTGGTTGCCTTCAATGCTCGCTGTGTTTTGCAGACTGGTTGAAGAACAAACTTGAGTCAGCCATTCGAACTCTGGACATCGCCAGACCGTCTTACCGTTCTGATTAGTCGCGACTGAGGAGAATATGCTCTTTCCGCGACTTGGTTTCCCGTTCGTCTGCATGGCGGCGCAATAACACGAGGTTGAGGCTATGTCGCTCCATCACTGCGCGCAAATGCGCACTCCCCAGCTCCCAAGTCCCGCTTGCCTGCATATGGACTCGACAGCGACACAGATCTAGGTGGACAAGACAAGACTCGCAAAAATGACTCCTTTCAAATTTCTTCTTTTGAGCGAGGTGAACAGCGCATCGTTCGATTTGCTTCTGCTCCTTCTTCATCACCCGTTTACGTAGCATGGACTCTGTACAGTATCCTCATCCCTCATCTCTCAGGTGAGGAGACCCACCCGAGATTCAACGCACCTCAGGGCAAGTCAGGGCCTGAACTGCAACTCACATTATGATATGTCACTTTTTTACAGCTTTTTGAGACGTCGTTTCCCGACAGTATTGCCCCCAACCTAACGGGAAAACCCCAACGGGTCCAGACCTCACTTCCGATGACTTGCCTCACAGTCAAATTTGCTTCACTAATGTACGCCGGTCTCCGGAGGATACCTGCAGTGTTTGAACGTCTTCGGGTCGTCCAGACGAGAGGGGGCATCACTTGTCCCCTGTTTCACTGGGTGACGAGTGCGACCTCCCTGCCTTGATGCTTGCCCTACGATAAGTAGGCGCTCTAGTCCAGAGCAATTGGGGCAATCGGCCCTCATCCTCCCCAATAGGATAGCATCCGCAACACCTCATCCGCCCGCGCCGTTGGCAATGGAAAGCCGGGGACTCCTCTGTCCGAGTTTAGTGGGCGTTTGCTTCCTGCCAAGGGCCAGCATTGCGGCTTTCTCGATAACCACCTATCGGGCCGCGCCGCAAGGATGCAAGTGGCTTGATTGAAAATGGTGGCCGTTAATGATTGGATCACGTATGTTACACGCTCCACAATCCGACAGGTTCTTGACGTCTCCTCGTGACACGCAGCCAATACGAAGAGAAATCTACAACCGGTGAGCCTACGGAGGGTTCCAAGACCTGGCCCGGACTATCCACCCTCGAACATCAGCCTCGGCCGCAAGCACCAAAAGCATTTTCCTCTTAAGGAACGACATGGGCAATCAAAAAGCAAAGACTCCAGAAAGAAAAGCTTTTTGGAAAGTCTGAAAAATTGCAGCAACCAATATCCGAGCAAGCATATGCGCGGGAAAACTTGTGGGCTTGACCTGCCTTCGCGGCGGGGGTCCGTGGGGTTGGTTCTCTGGAGAAAATGTTCCCCGGTCACGACCTTCGAGAATTGACCACTGTGTAGGTATCGACTAAACAGTATCTCAAGTCTCAGTGCAAATTTACACAATTTTGTGGTTCAAGTATAACGCTAATTAGAGCAGACCCGATAAACCAGCTCGAGACCCCGCGACTGAGTTCCAAGGTATCCGGTTCGACATGGTGCGGTAGCTCTTGCGTCCACCTCTCACACCTCCGGTCAAAAGGCAATGGCGCAACCTCCTTTACCCAGCTGCATGTTCAGCTATCCGAAAACTAATCTACGTAGGGTAGCTGTTGGGTCTTGGACGTGAAATTGGTGATTAATTAGTGACATTGTCCCCGACGTTGACCCAGCCTGCATGCGAGACTGACGACCGGACAGGTATTGCATGCCAGGCCACAAAGGATACTGTGTGCGTCTATTGGAGCTTCTTGACCTGCAGCTGGACGTAAACGGATTTCAACGCCCGTGGTGATCGAGGTTGACGACGACGTCCGACGACTGGTGAAAGATATCAAGTATATAAGACCAGGTATCTCTGATGTCAGGAATGGACAGTACAGAGGCATATCTCAACTACTCGATCATTCTCTACCTTGATATTTGTCGACTTGATTTCCGTCCAAATTCACGTATTGCGAGATACAGCTTTTGAGAGTCTTCAAAACCTCAAGTGCGCAAACTTCCAAATCAACCCTGACTGTGAGTCGTCCATAGAGGGCTCAAGATCACAGCTAACATATCATAAAAGCCCAAGTACCGATTTAACCTTAACGTCACCTCTCCCGAGCCTTGTTCAAGATGTGCGACTTTGAGGAGTTCCTCTTCACCTGCAACCACTCCATCGTCCGTCTCAAGTCCTATTGCCACTTCGCCCGCAATGATCCCAACCACCAATGCTTTAGCGTCAAGGTCCTCCGCAATTCCTGGCAGCAAAGTACCCCTTGCGATGACTGCGTCTCGGCATGGCAGTCCCAGCAAGGGCACCAGCATTTCGCCGCCGGTTTCGGCCGGGAAGAATGCGTGGGCGGCAAGCGCCATCGTCATTGAAGGGATCAGCAGCCACCGCCACCTCGGAACAGGGAGAAGATCAAGGGAAACCATTATTTGAGTAGGATTGATTGATTGTAGATAGGAAACTTGTCCTACTAAATGGTTGGGTAATGAAGGATGACACAGCGACCAGCGGGCTAAGTGAGCCCTTCACATGTTCACATACAAGACGCGCACCAAACGTTGGAGGAGGTTGATGACGTTCAAAAATGTTCGCTCGGGACTTTCGGGATTCATTTGCATCGAGACGGGATGGCTTGGTTTGATTCATGTCGTGTTTGCACTTGCATATATAGGCATCGGGTCTCAAATACTTCTTCTCAAGGGTCGGGCTCGAGTGGCACCTCTTTATTTCTTCGAGGGGGTGTGTGAAAATAGGTCGCGGGCTAGATAGCCAAGAATGTAGTGATACATATATCTCGATTTCTGGTGGGAATCATCTAATTTGCACGTATGCAATGCGCAGTGAATCTGACACGGAGTGAAGAGGGCCAGAACTGGCCGCAAGAGTCATCCAATCATGCGACGTAACAGTTTGAATATTTTGGTGTTGTTCAACCTTCAAGTTCGAGATATGATGAGACGCACAATTGTTACGAATGATACTGGCTCTAAGACTAATGCCTAAACCCTGGCATTTATCCCTGGCCCGCTCCTTGTCCCACACTAAGGCTCTTTCATGAGGCTCTCATCGTGTTTTCTTCAGTCCGGTCACTTCGTGCTACTTACCCTTCCTAGAAGGCTTAAGCACAGCTTCCTCGATCAGAGATTGATTCAGATCATCGATGGGAGGCTTACACCGGCCAATGAGTCGGCGCACATGTCTGGTTCCATGACGAATACGAAGAACCTCACATCATGACCGCCAAGCCGTTCTACCCATAGTTCTCACTTCGAAGTTGTACATGGGCGTCTTATTTTCAAAGTAGACCCGAAACTCAAGAAGTCCCTGGGCTTCAAGAAGAAGTACTCTCAGCTGTCTCCACTGAGACGCAAGGTTGCATAAGAACGGGCAGACAGGCAGGCTTTCTCCTCTCGATCCTTCGAATCTGAGGCGTTCATGCAGAAGAGGGAGACAAGCTGTTGTCCTGAAGCTGGCGGGCGACCCGGGCCCATGCAGCTGCAAGTACACACTGTTGTACAACGAGTGATTGGGTTGGCTCCACTGGAACGGTTTTTCTGGGGAGGCTAGAGCAAGCTGCAGGTGAGGAGAAGACAAAGAGAAAAGGGGGGATTTGAGAGCTGAGATGCAAGATGATGTTTCTAGGAAATCCGATGCATGAGCCTCGAGTCCGAGACACGTCACTTTTCACTTTATTCCAGACATGAGACTATTCCGTTTCTTGACTCGCTGAGAAAGGTTTCTGTCCTCGTATTTACCTGCGTGGCAACGGACTAGACCCAACCGCTTGATGAGGAGCCAAAGTTGAGCGCAACGGAGGAGTAGATTAAAACAGTCGAGCCCCTGCTTGTCCCCCTCAGGTCTGGACGCGTGTATGAGTGGGGGGTTAGACAGCAACGGTGGCATCGCATCTGAACGACAGCTGCTGTGCACGACCCGACGTGTTGAGGTATGACCTGCGCACAGGGGGTGTACCGTCGAATAAGCTTTGACATTGGGAGGTCTGCAGATGTACCACCACCCGTGAGAGGGGGGTGACGTTCAACTGCAGCGCTGTTAGGTGAGAGATTGGAATCGGTGCGCCCTTCAACGTGGGGATGGGGAAGAAACAAGTTGAAGAGGATGAAGGAGTGGGAAAAGAGCATTGAAATCATACCAAGTTTAAACCGGTGTCATTGGAGCATGCTTGGGCTGAGAACTGACTAGGTCTACACTTGCTCCCGATAATGCCCATACCATGATGAAGGATATCTCTGCCTTCCCCACCAAGAACTCCTCATAGCTTTGACTCAATTCTACTCTCTCCCCTCTCCACGATTCATTCCGTGTTGGTAGCTCCAGCAACACGACCGACGACATTGTAACGCTTGGAGAAGAAGGTGATCCAGTCGTTCAGAACGCCCTTCTCCTTGTCTGAAAGGTCTGACCAGTCGGCGCTAACATCCTCGGCCTTTGTTGAGGTTTTTCCCAGAGCACGAGAGGCGTCCTTTCCAGCGAACACTTTAAATGAGAGTCAGCATGCATCCAAATACCGAGTATGAGAATCATTACCATTGTAGGATCCGCCGGCTTGGTATGCCTTGTTACCAGTGACGTCGTAGACAACACCCTGGAAGCCATGTGAGAAATGTAAGTTATTGCTGGAGAAATAGTTGTCGGTTTACCTTGATCGCGACGTACGTCTTTCCGTTGGGGTCGGAACCTAGCAAACATGAGATCAGTACACTCCCATACTTGACGCAGAAAACATGGGTTCCATATGCGAAATTCGTTGGTACGGCGTTTGTGAGGCTGTGGAAATATTAAAATACCAAACGAAGGCACATGTTTGCTGTAGGCAAACATCTGGGCTGTGGTGGGAAGAAGCGGTATGCTGGCATTGGGTTGCGGACTGCCCCTCAACGGGTGCGGTCAATGATCACTCAAAATGCGATGTTCTCTCTCGAAACATGGAAATGCGAGATGTTCCTTGAAAACGAAAACCATAAGTCTGGCCCATTCTGCCACTTACCATCAGCCTTCGCCAGCTCCTCGAGAGTGATGGGATCGTCCTTGGGAGGGGCCAATTCGACCGGGGTCTTGGGCTCAAACTTTCCAGACATTTTCTTGGTTGATTTTTGGATGAGAGTAACTGAACGTTTTCGCACTGATGATAGGTAGATGTGTCGGATTGATCATAAGATGGCAAGAACAAGCTGGTTTGACAGGTGAGGAAGATGGGCGGGGGATCAAGCTCGACATTTGCCCCTCTAATGCTGAAGGAGCTTCCCCACGATCCGGGTGGGGGGTTGCCTCGGAGTAAATGGTCATCTCCCATTGGCTGCGAGTTTCTCTAGCAGATCCACACGAGCAGGAGCACTGAGCTCTGGGTCCGTCCAATGCGACAACCATTTGCCTCGTGAATTTTTGATCCAATACGTCACGTTCGGCACAATCTGCAACGTCAACTCCGTCAACCCAATCCCGCATTTGACGCGCATGCTCTGGATTGAATCAACAACAATCGGTGAAAAAGCATATTTTCGACATCCGCGACAATGGCGGCTGCCCGCATCACGGCGTCCCGCGCCATTGATCGCGTCTGCCATGGTCAAGCCATTCGATTGTCTACGGTATCAACAGCCACAACTCGTGCCAGAGGTCCCTCGAGCACACTCCATGCTCTAAGGAACATTCAATCGAGACAAAACAGCACGGCAAATCTTCCACCAAGCAATGCGAGCAAGAAGAACACGGATCCCAAATCCCCGCCTCCGCCCCCTCCAATACGATCCTTATGGCGATTAATGTCATTTCGCAATCTCATGAGCGCCTTGACACCGCGGGGAATGAAGAAATTATTCAAGGAAAGCCCAGAAGAGTTGACACTAGCACTGGCAATGTAAGCTCTCTCGTATTTTTCGAGAGCAGTGACTTGGGATCATGGCTGACAACTTTCTAGCCTGGCAGGTTTGGCCGGTGTTGCCGTTTACATTGTCAAGTTATACTTTGACTATTTCCAAGCCCGCCAGTTCACCAAATACCCACCACCAATCGCAAAGGCCCTCAGACGAGCACTCTACTACACGAACATCAGCCCCGATGCAAACCTGGCGAAGAAATACTATAAGCAAGCCCTCGAGCTATGCAATGAGCTTCAGTTGGACCCGTTCTCTGATGATGTCCTGGGTATCAGGATCCAGACCGCTGCATGGCTGGAGAAGATTGGCAACTACCAAGGAGCTATTCTTGTTCTCAACTCTGTCATGGATGATTGTACCAAGTGGGTTGAGTGGTTCGAGAAATCCGTCGCAGACGGCACGGTGGATAAGTCCGGAAAGCCGGCTGCGGTCAAGGTGTTGTCCGAAGATCAACGCCCAACCGTTGTCGAGGACGAGGAAGAGATGGTCCCCGAGAACTTGTGGCACAAGCGCACAAGACTCCTCGCGAAAGCTGTGGGCACCAGCACCAAGCTCGGAGCTCTGTATTCCGACGAGCACGTCTTGGAGCCCGATAATGCGCAGGCTCGTTTGACGTGGGCTGTAGAGACTGCACTGTCAGAAGCCCGACGACGCCATAAGGAGGGCGTCAAGAAGGAGGAGGGGGCATGGATGAGCCCGGAGGAAATCGGTGGTGCCATGGAATGTGAGTCTCATCGCCCTCAAACTCATCTGGAATCATTGCTCGCAGACTACACTGTGCTAACTGCATTCCTAAGCCTTGGCCAACCACTACGAGACCAAAGCCCAATTTCAACTCGCTGTGCCTCTTTTCTTCCACGCCTTGCGCCTCTGTGCCGACCCTTGTCATCGAGTTACGATAAGTACGTCGTCCTTCGGATATGGAGCTCCAGAATGCAATCGTGTTGCTGACTTTCCACGACAGTGAACAACCTGGCGGTGGCTTTTGCTCAACATCCCACGCAGGCATCTCTCCAGACTATTTCTGGAGCTCCTTCAACTTCGGATGTGCTTGTCAGCCCTGATATGCCAACAGATCGGGCAGGACTTTTGGAGGCGGCAAAGAATTGGGCCCGCAATGCTTACTCACACGCGAAGGACGTGAAAGGCGACGATCGCACGGAGGAGTGCGATGAAGCATGCGCAGTTGCCCTGACGAACATGGGTGACATTGCTGCAATGCTGGGCAACAAGATTGACGCTCGCAAACGTTTCCAACAGGCTATAGAGATGAGCAAGAAGATTGGCTTCGAACCTGGTGTAGCCCAAGCTGAGGCTGGACTACAGAAGCTCTGATGTGGTGTCGGGAGGGTAGTCTTCCAATCCGACGATTCTGTTCGCGGATTCTGGAGACCCCAAACTCTGAATCGGATGGGCTCACAAGACCGCGCAACGGCGCAGAATCTCCCCGCTCACGCCCGCAAGGACCCTGCATAAGGCTACATCTAGAACCCCTGTAAGGGATCAGCTTTTACGCCATCACTCAACTCTACGGATTCATACTCAATACAAGGCACATGCAATTGTGGATCGAAAATAGTTGGGGGGCAGTTCCTACCTTCCCACAGTTGGGAGAAAGCACATGGTTGACGAGGATCTGTGACGACATGAGCGCTACTCAGCTGAGACTCTCCGCGATTTAATCTCTGGAAAAGCTGTATGCAAGCTGGAAAACAATTTGTTAGAGCCACCGCTCACCAGGTCATACCGTGGAGAGCACGCCGAGCCTGGGGGCCAGTAGTGGAGTCAACTGGACGTAGATTCGTTCGCCTCAACGCAGAGTTACCACCTTTGCATTAATCTTGCAGAGCACGAGTTCTTACAACTGCAGTTCCTGACAACCAGGTGCCTATCTCGACATAGAGCGCGCAGGAGGCTGCTCTAAGTGGGCGGAACCCATGCCCGGTTCCCCTGCTCCACCTTCTCGACGACATTGGACCCAAGGAGTTGTGCCGTGTGTGAAGAGCAAAGGAACTATGCATGACTCTGTCAAAACCAAAGGCGCTGTCGTCACGATTCATCGGATATTCATCGCTACGTGCCGTCATCCCCCCACGCGGACCCCAAGTCGATTCTCGCCAATTACATACATGATGGGCCCCAGCGGCTCGGCATCCTAGCGGACGCAGAGACGGCATGGGTCCATTTCCCTGCATTATCATCCCAGCACCCCAGCAACGGCGCTCAGTAAAAATTTCCCTTTTTAGAAAATAGTTGAGCTGTTGCGGGGACAAGTCTGGCCCGTCCAGAATGCAAGACAACCAGCCACCGCTAGTATTGCTAGGCATGTCGGCTGATGGGTGCCAATTGTGTCTGCCTGGAGTCGAATGGATCTTGACAAGCTGGGGCTTTTCAAAGTCGGAATCGCACGCGGCTGCTGGATCGGGACGGTAGTGCTTTCGACCACCGTCATGTCTGACACGCCATCCGGAGATTACACAACTTGCATAGACTAAGGTTGTCTTGATAGTCCCACAACTCGACTTGGCTCTTTGCAGGCACTGTTCCAGGCAGCAGTATTTTCCATCCTCGGAAAGAGCATCAAGATCAATTCCAAATCGTTCTACCTTGAAGCGGAAAGGTTTGGGAGTTGATGCAACCAAAGCCCCTCTCAAGTTTTCCGTGGAAAAGTCCCTTTGCTGGGGGTGCTTTCGAAACCACAGGGCCTGGGCAGCATCTCTTGCAAACGGGCTCGATGTTGCCGACCATACAGTGCGATTCTAATCAGATTTTCGGATATGAGGGCCGGTCAGATTTAACATGACAACCAGAAGCGGGGATTTGGTTGATTGGGATGGGGAAGAGTCTCACGCTGTTTCGTCGCCACTGCTCAGCCTCCAGACGTTGCAAACACGTCGGGCATTTCACGGCCTTTACAACTTGGCACAGCTGCAGTCGACGGGATGACGGGAGCTTTCCTACTGCGTCTGTCAAATACGAAAGTTGAGAAAACGAGACGTAGTGTCTCTTGTCCAGTCAGTTATGGATATCCACGCAACATGCATGGCACTTCACTAAGGCTAACGACTGAGCAGAAGCTTAAATCCAACTGTCAACAAACCCATCGAAAGATGAACAACCTTGGACTCTATGGTGGTGTTCACCTTGTCCCCGCGCAATTCGTCGATTCAATGCAGAGCAACTAACGGCCTGGGCTTGACGGCAGGCTCGACTCCGGCATTGCCAACGGAGTTCCACTCGACTGGCGGTGTCTAAGCTCGCCCGAGCACAATGTCCCCTTTGCGAATAGGACTTCAACAGATATGCGGCTGCTTGCTGTCCAATATACGCTCCAATCATTGAGTCTGCCGAAAGACAGTTCTTGCAGGCCGACTACAACCTGGCATAAATAGGGTTCGTTTCGATAGTTGGCAAGGCTCGCGATGCCATGACCGGCTCCGAGAAGCAGATTCCATGATTGCGTCGCTGCCTAGTCTACTGCCCACTCAAGTGCAGTGGTAGAAAACATTAAAATAAAATCAACAGTTTGGCTTCCAGCCTAAGCATTCCCGCTCTGGTTGTATACCAGGTATCCGGACCTGGGCCCACCACCCGGTACCAGAATGAAGGATCCGCGCTTGTTGAATGATGAGATCAGCGCCGGGCACGGGTACGGTCTACCTGACGATTTATCGACGGCGGTGTTGCACACTGGGGGCCAGATCAGCCCAGCTGTCTTCGTACAGCGGGGGCCAACGCCCAGATTTTCGGCTGAAGGGGATATGGAGACGCTAGCAGCACTAGTATATGCAGCATGACAAAACAGACTCGGCGATACCATTGGAACGTTCGTACGTCGTGCTCGAAGTAAGGTATATTTTTTTGTACGCTGGGATCAGAATGTCGAGGAACGCTGCTCCGGACAACTCCGTTGACACGGGCTGTATGTCCCAAAGCAGGCAGAAGAAGAGGCCGGATGAGTGAACGGCAAACAGAACCTGGACGCCTTTCAAAGATCCGGAGCCTGATAAAGATGTTGAGAAGTCTGACACGTTATTCATGAAAATCTAGAAAGCGGCAGAAAATAATACTTCGGGGTGGCTTCGGTGTGGAGTTCCACCATCGGAGCGCGGGTTCCGGCCATGATCCGGATCCGAGACGGAGCGGAAACGATCATCGGCGTCCAACTGTCCGACGAGCTAAAACATAGCAATTCAGGACCAGCTACCTACGCACGGAGCGACCGCGGATCATTCAGTGATCGAGGACGTTAGTGCGCTGCTTAACGAACATAGACTCAGACTCGACTTTATCGCTTGGGGGTCAAATTGTCCCACATCACAGCAAGTCGGCACAGAGACAACGCCGCGAATGAGCACCTAGAGTTTCCGATTGGTGGGAAGCTCAACCTGCAGCCACCACCGCACGTTGCAACCCGACTTCTAGGGGCACTAGTGCGGCGGAATTCCACGGCACTGGACCTGGGAAAACTTGCCGTTGCGCATGTCACCGTACTGCCCGCAAGATCCAGGTCTTCACCTTTCACCTGGTACACACCTTTGGCAACAGATACCATTGCTGTTGGCAATACGGTCACTTAGTTGCCTGATTATCGCATCGAATTGGTACCGTATGCACATTTCTTCAGTGCACCGGGCCCGTGTCTCCTGTGCGTCCATCCTCAGATCTGAGGGGTATTGCTCCAGAGGGGCTTGGCCGAATTCGAGGCATATGACAATCCCATGTTTCCCCTCTCGTCTACCTCGACAAACTCCCCTGGGACCTGGCGAGCTGAAAAGTGCTTCCGACGAGCACAGGCCCATTAAGCGTCGCAAGCAGCAAAAGACTTCCTGGACGAAAGACATTAGACTTTACCGTTTGGCGAATCACCATGTTTTGCCGGTCCTAGACCTCTTGAAATTGAGCTGGGGGTCGCTTGCGGGATCCCACTCGAGCCCGCAACATCCCAGCTTCTCACCATAGCTCCGGCCTATAGCCGGACTGATGTATAGTCGGAAAACCTCCGACGACAGTTGACAGTGGCGGCGAAGCTTCAACAACAAGAGTCTTGACGTAAGGAACCGATTTTGCCTTCCTTCGAGCACTGGTGGAGGCTTCTATTGTTGGCAATGTGGAGTGCCTTAGGTCTGGTCTAGCCCAGGTCAGCCTGGCAAGGCAACGTTCCCCTGTAACGCCCGCAGTGGTGCAGAGCGTGCCGGTGCCCTGCATTTATCGCGAGTGCAGTTCGTAAGGCACTGCATACGAACCGGTTCTCAAGAACCGAAGCTCTGCTGCCTCGTGTCAACAGTAGACATCGTGATTCAGGGCGTCAGAAAGATCTGATGTCGCGAAGCCCACAGATGCAATGTTTAATGTCGTCATAGCTGGTCCATGTGGTTTCCCCAAGAATATCGATGTCAACCCACTCGATGGCTACTCGGCTTAACATGCCTACGCTCGGGGTGCGCGAAAGACCGGGAGCAAGAGGCGCGGGGAAAGTGTAACCGCAAACCGTCTTCTTCTAATCAGCAAAGCTTTCCCCCATCCAATCTCGCATCCTCCTCTTTTGATAGGGTCTAGCGGACACTCCAATCAAGTATTTGACACGCTGGGCATCTCAACTTCAAATTGCCGAAAATGGAGACAGAAGACGACTTGCAGACGGGAGCTGACGGTTACGCAAACGCCCGGAGCGTATGAGAGGTACCGCTAAGATCCCAATTGGGCTCCGCCCTTCTTCTGCCAAAATACCATCAAAAATAAAGCTTGAGAGCTGGGAAACGAATCCAAAAAGGCGGGATTGCGACTGTCTCGCTCAGCGACAATACCCCCTTGGACAACGCACCCCTCACCTGACTACGAACGACATCTGACCAGCCAGTAGCTGCTTTCGGCACTGAAAGCTGTTGTCTTCGTACCGTTATTTTGTATCAAGCTGCGAGGACCGTCTAAGTAGACCGGCCAGTCGACATTTGGCTGCGAGAAACGGCGTCACGGCCGGAGACCCCCGCGAGTCATCCCCACGGACACGATATTTGGCGCCGAAGGAGCGAAGTTACTTGAAATGCCATTGGCGAAGCATTTCCATCATATCTGCCACGCCGAAGAGCCGAGACCGCAAAACTTGGCCGTCCAAAAATTTCCCCATGTCATGGACTAGGATGATCCAATTTGGAGGACGGAAAGGCTATTACTCTTTGGCTGCGGCGGTGCTTTCGTAACCCTTCCATCTGAAGTTCTCAGTGGCTAAAAATCAAAATCAAACGACGGCTGGCCAAAGAGAATTATCTCATGTCGCCCGCCGGACGACGTGGGCGAGAGGGCTCAGCATCATGCACCAACAGCAGCTTCGAAGCTTAACGGGGCCGCGTCGGCTCATCAACCCCTCAACACCACCGTCTGTCTGTACCGTTCGCCATCCCCACGACACTCCGTTTGCCGGGGGCCCTTGCAACATGGCAGCCCGTTTAAGGCGGGGACTTGGCGCAACATGCAGCAAAGACAGGTCTAATCGTTCCTTCTACCCTTGCCGCACCACCAATCCATGCTCGCTACAAGCTCTCGACCAGGCCCAAATTGGCGGGGAGGGCGACCTCTTCTTCTTCTGTTTCCTGTTCCCCCCATAACGCAACCTTGAACACCATCAGGGACCAGCCAGGAACAAGGGGGTGGGGTGCCATGCACTCCAAGCAACATAGCGGTGCGCTATTTGGGGTCCAATGGGTCAACGGTCGACTGGATCGTTGCGTTGCCGCCATGTACAGTTGCGGCCCCTCGAGAATGTCTGCGAAGAGGCTGCTTACCTATGTGGTTACGAACCAGAAATCATAGCTTTCACATGGACATGCAGATGTGGATGTAGATGCGGTCCCCTACCAACCCTCCGAAGATGTTCCCTGTCCCGGCCATGACTGTCGAGTGGTGCATCTTTCGCATGCGCCGCGCGCCTTATATAATTCCATCTGGCCCGTTGCAAATCACCGTGGCGTAGTTTAGGTCGCCTTACACATCACGGCACCTTCCAGACGCACAGCCAGACACCTCCTTGCTCAAACCGACTTTTATATATACCTTCTTTCCAATCTTGCCCCAGAGTTGGAGCTCCCCAGACGTCGCACACGAAACCAATTCAACCGGCCCGTTTACTCCTTCATCCGCCTACGGAAACAAGACACGCAGACATTCAATTGTTATAATGGAGCACCCACTTCCCCTCAATATGCTGGACGACATTGATGCGTTCTTGGAGATGGAAGCGCCTTACGGCTACGAAGAGGCAGAGCAATATCTGGACACCGCTAGCTCATCCGAGAGCACAAGTCCCATCATATCGAACGTAAGTTGGACTGCCCCGCACCTGCAAGTCTCCATCGGCTTACACTGGTCAAGTTCGATATGACGTTCGTACCCGACTTCAATACCACAGAAACCAGCATCTACCCCAGCCCAATGAGCTCACAGCGAGACACGGAATCACCGCAGCCCGCTTCAGATCCGAAAGCCGCTGCCACCACCGCCAAACCTCCAGCGAAGAGGAAGCGTGAGAACAGATACAAGAATGCCCCGCCTTCTGTGCTTTCGGTAAGCTTTTTTACACTTTCCCCAGCCCGAATCCCGCGTGCTCGCCGCCGAGCGAGCGAGCGAGCGGGAGCGCAACAAGCTTCAGGCGCAGCCAGACTAACACGTGCCCCCCTCCCCCGCGCAGCGCCGCCGAGCACAGAACAGAGCATCACAACGGGCATATCGCGAGCGCAAGGACCAGCGCATCAAGGACCTCGAGGTCATGCTCTCCGAGCAGAAGCAAAAGAACGACTCCCTCAGCCAGGCCTACTCGGCATTACACGCCGAGTACCTCAAGCTCCGGGGCGTTCAGGCGAGGGCACACCAGATGCCGCGACATCACCCGGCGACCGCCGCACCACCACCACCAATGATATTTGACCCGTCCGCCCACATGGGCATGCCGACTGCCCATCCCGGAGCGATGGATTACGCCGACAATATGTACATGTTTCAGGACATGCAGACGTACACCCTATGAGCTTCAACTGCCGCTGCCATGAGGAGTAAATCATAATAGCGGCTGAGCGCAAACAAAACGATCAGAATCCCACAAAACGAAATCCATGCCGCGCATCCTTCTTTTTTGCTTTTCTCGACCTTGGGACGGAGAACCACTGCTTTCTTTTACGGATACCATGAAGATTGGGCGCGGCCACCGGCAAACGTGTGAAGGTTTTTGCAGATCATGGAAAACGACCGATAGGCTCTTTACTGGCTGGGTGTTGTTGTTCACCTGATTTCGTCTCTCATTTGTTCGGGGAGGAGGAAGGGTCCAGTTGTGTTCTGTTTGTTTTCTTTCCTTTACTCTATTATTAGATGGCGAAAACGGGAGTTGACAGGTCAGGGACATTATTTTGTCCTGATTTGCCCTGGCGTTTATGGCATGAAGGGGTCGAAATGGGACTGGACTGCAGGGGGAAGGTAACCCGTTTACTTTTGTCGCAATCGGATACCAAGATGGGAGGAGGAGCTTGAATGGGGGATCACTTGCACACTCGTTGGGGGCTCGGTGGACTGGGGAAAACTTTGGGTAGGCAGAAAATCAAGCACATGAGAGAATCCCATCTTTTTCCTACCAAAATGCTCGTCTCCAAATTCCTCCATTCCTGAAAGCTCCCCGCAACCCTAAAAGGTTTTCGCTCGCCGAGGAGACCCCGCAACTCGCCCATCCACTATCTTCCTTGGGGGTCTAGACGTTGCAAGCGGCACGGTTCATTCCTTCACAGTTCCTTCACAGGCGTTGGATAACCTTGTTTTTTTTTCCATGATTTATAAATATCTTGTATCTTGTTGCCATGACTGAGGTCTGTGGGATATCTGCCGAATGGGGGATAGATGAGGGTAGATGGGTGGATTGGAAAGGATGGCAGATTTTCGCTTCTATGGGGGTGTGGGTTGAGCGCACGCTTGTGCTTAAGCAACGTCGACCGGGACTGCCCCGGCTTGCCATACCGATCTATGGGTAGGGCACCCGGGATCTAGAGACTTGTCAATGTTAGAAAGCATGTCCTTTCGTCTCTGGGTTTGCGATGGGTGACTCAGCGCCTCACGTCAGCACCCTATCGAGGAAATGTTTCTTCTGGACCGTCGCCGTGTTGCCTGTTCAGGCTTCACCGAATATAGTTCTTCATGGTTGCGCCGGCCGGCTGTCAGGTATGGATGGGTGAAATAGACGCTTGGCTCCCGGATCATGGTCCCGACCTGTCAAGGCGAAAAAGGGATCCTAGCCCGGAACGCGTAAATGATGAGATACACCCGGTCCATTTTTGCCTTCCCTGGGGCGGGTTGTAGCTTGCAGCTTTTTGGGGGGCAAAGCTTCAGAAGAAGCTTGAATGAGCTATTAATTCTCTAAGCCTCCCTCCAATGCGTGCGCCTAGTGGAAAGAAACATCATAAGGATGGAAGCTCTTCGCGCAACGTTTACAGCTGACGGGCCGGATCTTGCGTGGCTGCGATAATGATGCTGTTTCACCATTAGACGGACTTGGCTCCGGTGTGCTTCATTCTCGCCACGAACTCGTGGCACACCACACCTCTGTCGGCCTTGGACCAAGAAGAAGCTTGATTCTTTTCTTGGAACACACATCTCCAGACGAAGAAAGAAGAAAAAACGCCTTGTGGTCACTTTTGCTTGCTTACATTGACACCTTGTGACGGAGGCGAACCGCTCAAGGGTGGCAGTGCCCAGGTATGTCGTGACATTTTCAGCTGTGAGGCAAGATGGAAGTTTACCAAGACTTGACTTCTTGCCTTTGTAGTGTTTTTGGTTTGGTCGCTTTACACTAGCAGAGGCAGGCTTGATAAGCCCACAGACGCGCGGGATCTGATGGGTACAGGTCGATGTGTTGGAGGTGGTTTCTTTGCTGGCGCGTCTGTGCCGGATGTGGAACTGATGAGAAAGACCCGGGCGTTTGTGCTTTCTAGTTCATCTTGGCGCTGCGTAACACACAACTTTGGATTCAAGATGAATTGTTGGGCATAAGGGTTTGGTTCGTTCGCGATATAGATCATGTCGAGCGTGTATGGTGCTGCCACAGAGTAGCTCGAGGCATTGAGAACTCGCTTGCACCAGAACAGTGGTGGGTGAGTAAGCTAGATTAGCCTCATCAATTGAGATGGTTATTTTCATATCAAGGATCATTCTCGGGTTCTCGGCAAGTAGTGGCTCGCCAGGTTTATAAGAGTTATTTCACAGCGAGATATGTCCGATGGCACAAATGTTGACATCTTTCACTTGACAACTACAAAGCGCAGAGGCATGATAGAAATCCTTCCGGCTGCATCGGGCGGCATGTGCATATTGAGCATCATGCCCAACTTTTACGATGGCAATCCGTGCCTCCTGGTATCCCTCTTGTTGTTACATGAATGCCTACTACAGTCGGTACCGTTTATGCAAGATCAAATTCACGCATCTATCGTTTGCCTCCTGTTAAGTACAGCAAATGTCATCAAGTTGATCTCTATTTCAGAACCATCAAAGCCCGTGAGGTTGTGATCATGTACTCCGGGTACATTTCTGCTCTCGCCTACTGCTCGATGACCTTACCTGAGTTCGTGTCGAGAGACACATCTGATTTCGCCCGGTCTAAATCGGTTGTGATGCGTTGACACTTGACTGGGCATCCCAAACTTCTGACCGTTGGCACATGAGGCTTCTACGTAGAGAACGGTGCATTAATAGACGACACGGACTGCATTTTCCCCACCAGCTTATCATGCCGTTGCCAACATGCTCCAGCCAAAGGTACGAAGCTTTTCCATCCCTACTTTGAAAGAGCTTTGCTAGCCGGCCAGAGTCAGGTTGCTATCTAGGCAGTATCACCTATGATCCGTAGCGTAATTAATACTTCTATAAGGATAGCAGTGGCAGAAAAGATGATAGAGGTAGTATTAATGATCACGATAATGGACGACAGCAATAGATGATGACGATAAACGATGACGATAAACGATGACGATAAACGATGATGATGAACGACGACGACGACGAACGACGACGACGAACGACGACGTTACACGACAAGAATAGAGAGCAACTATAGCGACAACAGCAATAATAGTAACGATGGAAATAACAGCAACAACAGCGACGACGAAAGCGACGACACAAGCTATAAAATATAGGGGGCCTAGCAGGATACACGAACCACACACGTGTGTATGAATACTGCCCGGATAGCAAAAATCTTTTGAAAATATCACATGTACATCGATATGCATATGCGGTCGCAAATGGTCCAGGTCACTCGCATAGATCTGCACGGCCTCAGGAAAGAGATTCAATGCCGAATTGCCGCTTGGAGATTCATTCAATCCTACGGCAGAACTCCATCCGGGTTTGTTTCAGGCAAGAATCGACCCCATCTGTGTGTTGAAGACAAAATTTGGGCGAGAGTCGCCGCGAAAGTGAATAGGGAGGAGATTTTGATATCCCAGTAAATCGCACGGGAACCAGATGCAGATGCGCCATGACGAGAACATAGCATAAGATGGATTCAGGCGAGGCATATGGCTCATGATCCCGACCTTCCTTTTGATATCCCTGGGGCGGAAGGAAGAACCTCGTGGAGAAAGCTACGAGTAACACATGTATGGCACCGGACAGCTTGCTTGTAACTTCCATGAGTCGTGTTTGCATAGGGCTCGGGAGTGGTCTATATTGAGAGTGGAGGATCAACTAGGCATGCCCCGCTGGCGAACTTGTGGGTAACACTGCAGTTGCCATCGAAGTTGCAGAGAAAGGATGGGAATATGCCCGCATCGGGCTATTGCCTTTGCCATGTGTTTGAGCGAAGTATCCGCTCCTTCACGTCGTTGCGCAGGACATCAGGTCTCTACGCCTTTCGATATCTTCCAATAATCTAGCGGCTCAGAGTTGTCTGTTTGTTCCTCTACTGGCGGAGACTATTGTGCTCAGGCGTTCTTCCAGATTCGGGGACAGAAGCTTTCAATTGCCGATGTCATCATTATGGCTGCCCTCAACATGCTCGAGCGTACTTATGTCGGGTGGTTTATCTTTACAACGGATTCTGGTCGGCTATGAGACCGCAGTTCTTGGATCTACCATGTCCACCTCGAGTTTTAATGTGGTCAGACGCAACCAACATTGCACATCTTTTCTTTCTGGTCTCATCCTTTTGACCACAAGAACGGCACAGAAGACGGATAGAGATACCTTAGCAGGCGGAGGTCCGCCGCGGACTGTTTGCAGTACTGTGCACTGAACCAGATCCAAGGCGTCGCAGTCTGGTCATTGGTGTCTAGGTTTGGACAAGCAGGTACATAGAGTAGCGTCGTTGATACCTTTCTGCGGGATTACGAGGGATGAACGATCGTTCAAGGCATGGAGAGGATGAGAGCAAACTGGGTCAGAAGCCCGACTCGGCTCTTGAGGTTCCGACGCACAGTTTCGTTGACCTGCTATGGATCTTACTTTGAGTAATTGGCAGGCCGACTAATTCAAAGCCCCCTTCAAGGCACTACAGGAGGCTCAGAGAGACTAAGGCCAGATGGCGACTTGCTACTTGCCTCTGTTTTCTCAAGCAGCGAGTGCGGAGGGCTTCTCACAGTGCCAGTCGAACTGAGGCAGCGATGCGAAGCAGCACAATCGATGCATGTGCAATACGGAACATTCTGGAACCTATCGACAGTAGAAAGCTAGACAAGACGTACTCTATAAGTGAAGCTTTGAGGAAAGTTATTAAAAGATTACCGGGAGGCGGTGTGAGCAACTGCGCAAGCTGTCTGTTAAGACCTCGAGGCCTGGGCCCAGATCGCGGGAAGTAGATGAAGTCAATACGAGCCACAGAAAAACCACGAAGTTTTCACATGCAGCGCTGTCGGGCATGGCGACATCAAACACCGGAGGATGAAGATGGCGCAATTTGAGCATGTCACCAGGTCAGGGTATGGAGTCATCTCGAGTCTTCGTATGTGGAACTGCGGCGAATGTTCTATGACTCAGGTGCGGCGTCGAAGATGCTACGTGGAAACTTGATCACCACTTTCGGCACAATTGGTGCCCCGTGGCCAAAGAGCGTGATTCGGACAATTCGAGTCACAACAAGACGTCAAGAGGCGAGAAGTCCAGACTGGTCGATAGGTGGAAGGAGAGGAGGTGAAGTCGAAAAGTGGTCACGGGACCCGTGGGGAAAACCGAGGCTCCGCTGCTCGCTCACTCCGCCGTCTATCGATATTGGCGCCCCGCCTTCATTGAGGCAGTTCATGACTGACAACAGTGGACACAAGCCCCTGAGAGGCGTCTCCCAGCCTGCTTTTGGCATCCTTATCTGGGAAACGAAGATGCCGCCATTGCTGGCGTGACTGGGAGTCCACAATTGTTCATGGCTTATCCGTATCTTGGACCCAGATAACAAACAGATACCACCGTAGATCGAGACCAGATAGAGTGCGCATCTCCGAGACTAAGCTCTGCAAACGGATCCGGACGATGTTGGAGGTCGACAATCGAGTCGAACACTCCATCGGCCGGCTTTCACCCGACGAATGGGATGACTGCGTCCAGAGGAATGCGGCAGGTAAATGGGAAACACGTCAAGCGCGTCAAACCACCAGACCCAGGATGCATAGTAGATCAGAGGGGTGCACAGACAGGCGGGGTTCCGATCTCACGAGTCAGGGGGGCGGGCGCGCGTTTGACGAGAACAAGCTCTCGACGGTGGAGGTGACGGGGCCTCAATTCTTGCTGTCCTCCGATCTCTGCGCCGCATCGACGCAGCAAGAAGGTGGGCAATGGTGGTAGTGGCGAGCTGTCTGCGTGAGAAGCTGCGGCTGGAAGCATAAGCTGAGCTGGTAACGGGAGCTCACGCGGTTGCGATTTCGGGAACCGAGGAGGGAGGCGTAGTTGCGAGGCCAGCGAGCAAGCTCCAGAAAGCTCTCCGACTGAGCCGAGTGGAGCCATTGGTCAATTGGTGTCCTCCGGTCCGGGGCCAGCTTCAGGGGTTCTCGTTCTTTGGGACCGGTACGCAGGACGCAGGACGCAGCATTGAAACGCGAAAGGGCAGTCATACGGGCATTTTCCGGCAGATGCACCAACATTCCAGATTCGTTGGGAACTGGCGTATCGAGGAATGAGCGGACCCAGAAGTCGAATGCCGTACACAGTGTAGCAGGTGATGATGAGAGACCCATAGGAACCCCATCGAGACCACATTTGCAACTGTCAGTGCTGGTGGTTGCGGAGTTCTTCGTGTCCGAAGAGAATGTGCCTTAGGTAAGAAGTCGACGTGGAGCTGGCGTTGGCAGGACAGGCCAGGACCGGCAGTCGCCGAGCAGGAGCATGATCATGTGTGCCAATATGCAGGCTGCCGCGATGGAGTCATTGGCAAGGAGCCAGGCTCGAGGGCGGGCGAGAACAGCAAAGCTGCCACATGGCCAAAACGAATCAGCCACAACAAGCCGTTGGGGATGCTCCGACGTCGGAAAGCAGTCCATAGCAGACTACATTCTCTGGCCTTCGGTACGGTGAAGGGTTTCTGGAGCATCGACAAGGAAAATGGCCAACTGTTGAGTCAAAACAACAGTGATTGTGGCCCTGATGTAGGACGAAAAAAGGAACATGCCGGGATGAGACGACACTGACGATGGGCAGTTTTCGATCAGTTGCGGCCCCTAAATGGCTCGATAGCAGGGGTCGAGCGATACCAGTCGCGTGCTGCTCCGGTACTTGGGCAGGCGCAGCGGGTGGGCGGTTGTTGTGGCCGCTGGCATGTAACGGCCTAGCGGTGCATGGTACACTGGTATCCACTACCCCGCAATCTGGCCACCCGTCCCAGCGCAGCTGGTACCTGAGACCCCGGATCCGAGTGGACCCTTTGCGTCACTGTACTCCCGTGGTCAGGGGATTGCCGCAATGCAGCTCGGGACGGCGAGGAAAGAGGACGGAAGGGCCTGCCTTTCATTGCATCTGAGGGAGAGAGACGCACGCATGGATCAATTGAAGGGCATTGGTTGAGGCAAGAGGTGGAAGATCAGCATCACGAAGCAGGTACCTACCTCTCTGCGGTTGGGACGGATGACAGTGACATGACAGGAACAGCTCAAACAGAGAGGGCCCAGCAAACAGATTCCTCCAAAGAAAGAAAGCCAAAAGCCCAGACATTGGAGCAGCAGGAGGGGAAGGTTTGGTCTGGCGTCAGTCCACGCCCATCTCCACCACGGCCAGTCCACGCCGGCCGTCCCCCCGTCCCAGTGCTCCCCCCCGCGCCGTGTCTGGACGGTGCAGTCCAGGTCGTGAAGGTGGCCCCTTCCCTTGCAAGTTGCAGCTGCTGCAGCAGCTGTCCGCCCCCATCTGCAGCGAAGTCACGCGATCCGCCTTTTCATCAAGGACCCAGCCAACCCGGCCAACCCAGCCTTTCCGGACCTCCTGCGAAGATACCTCCTTCCCCCCTTGCCGTCCATCCCCTCATTGGGCGAGCTGTCTGATGATCGCGTGATCTGATAGGCCGCCATTTCTCTCAAGCCTTCGTCCTTTAAAAGCATCCTGTGTAGCTCTCCCCGTCTACTTAACTCCCCCTCCTCCTCCTCACATCACACCCGTATCCCATCAAGATACAATTCGAATCCATCAACACATCAACCGCAATTTCACTCAGCGAACATCGACGATCTGCTCTGTAACCATCAACTCAATCCCGTCGACCTAATCTTCTCCTGTAACACACACACACACACACACACACACACACACACACACATCCACAAACCGTACCTCACCAGCAATTCCTTCAAGAGTATGTTTGCACTTCCCCTCCGAAGCTCTCCCCTGCCCCGCACCATATCCCCCTTCGCGTGACGTCTCCCCGTCACCTCCGTGCTTTCCAAGCATTCCATCTTCGATGTGTCTCTACACATCGAGCAACATCCCCGATCATCATTGAATGGTTTCTGGCGGCATGCCAATGGTCCACATCCTGCGTGTATAAAACTGTTCTGGCTACTTCGACTAACACCGTCTCCCGCAGTGACTCGTTCTCACAAGTACAACGACCGTGACCACGCCGCCCTGGCTGACGGCACTGCTTCTCCCCAAGAGCACCTGCCTCGCTATTTTGCGAAGCATGGTCACGAGGGTGTCGACCCCAAGAAGGTGAAGAAGAACGGCGGCGGCAGAAGTAACTGGTACGTTCGGACCTCTCTCTGCGTTGCCTACCCCACTTACACACGACCCCTTTCAATGCCACAGAGCACTGCCACCTCCCCTAATCCATCAGTCTGTCACTCTTAATTGCCCATGAATTCATCTACTAACATTCACTGTTCACAGGGGCAATGCCGGCGAGGAAGTCGTCGATGAGGACTTCCGTTTCACCAACGCGCGGCGTCGCACCAACAGCAGCGGCTACGCTGACAACCTGTCGGCCTTCAAAACCAAGTTCGACGTCAACGAGCCTGAGCCCGTCTTCGAGGAGTCCATCCACGGCCCCAACGAGGAGGATGGCGAGGACCTGACCAAGACGGAGACCTCCGAGAGTGGCGGTTCCTCCTACGGTGACGAGAAGATCACCAAGCACTGATATCGGGACACCGTCCTTAATATATTGTGCTGCAGCCCTCTCATACCACTGTAACACCAGGCAGTCGTGTTCTCATCATCCCTTTTTCAAGCTTGCGCTCTCGAGGAACTAGTTATCAACACAACAACACAAACACATTGTATTCAGCATGGGAGGACGGGGATAGCTCAAGGTTTCATTTTCACGGTAACGGATTGGCGATAAGTGGCTTTGCTTTGAGAGACTGGAAGAGAGCGAAGGGAGATGGGGCTTCCTCGTTCACGATTGACTGCCTCGGCGGCGGATGAAAGCGTGTATCACGAAGATTTATGACCTGGCGACGAACAGCGTTGCCCTTGTACTATTAAAACAAACGGCCAATGATCTGATGAATAGATCCATGCCTTGTACCAAACTCTGGTCCCAAAAATATGTGTTAAATGCCGTTCATCCAAAAAAGAGCCTGCATTCACAAGTAGACACTCAAACGTTTATGGTCATGGCTGCGAAAAGAGCAACTAACCATCAGTTGGACGGACGACCTCTCAACCACGGACCTTTTGATTTTGAACTTCAAATGTCTTTGTTGAACTGCTTAACCCGCACAAGCGACATAGACTACCTCTAGGGACTGATTTGAGCAATAGCACCTTCCATCATCTCCAGCAAAATTGTACCTTCGAAAGCTACGTCCTGTCCTTCTGACCCCTCATCAACGGCGCAGCACCTTACACC
The DNA here is from genome assembly GCF_011800055.1 of Colletotrichum gloeosporioides. Classification (NCBI taxonomy): domain Eukaryota; kingdom Fungi; phylum Ascomycota; class Sordariomycetes; order Glomerellales; family Glomerellaceae; genus Colletotrichum; species Colletotrichum gloeosporioides. The sequence continues at coordinate 1,627,450 of NW_025544662.1, read as the reverse complement.
ACCCTGACGAAACAAAGCTGCAACCCCCGCTTTTGGTTCCCCTACTGACAAACTTCACCACTCGACTCCAAGTACACACAGTCTCTCGACGAAAGGGGACCAGCCGAAGGTCAAGGTGAAACGGGAATACAACATTTGCTCCTCCAGCAACCGCAACCTGGCCGTGTCCATCTGCAAGATGTCCATCCACTTGGAAGAAGACGGGGGAGGGCGAGCGATGTCTGCCGTGCTGTCTGCTTCTCCATGGACAGAAGCTGCGACCGCTGTACTCGCATCGGCGGGGAAGAAGAGCTCTCCCCAAGCCTCCTCACTCCATACTAGCTTCCCTTGTGCGATGCACCCCGTTTCGTCCACCAGGATACCCATGACTCGGGGGTTGAGTACGAGTGTCTTCTCGGTCACGCAGTTCTTACACGTTGCGGACGAGTGATTGGCATATAAGGGAACTCCGCAGCTAAAAGGTCGCATTAGCAACTGCCCATGACGTGCAAGTAAGTGATGCTGCGCGTTGAATGCTACACACCATTCAATGCAGCAGAGCATCTTCCTTCGATAGAGCCCGAGCAAATCCATCCCTAAGACTGTCAAGCACAGCTTGCCCGTGAAATCCATCGCCGGATCAGCACGAGCGAACTCGTCTACCTCTGCAAGAGTGAAGAGCGGTCGTATGGGCCCGTGAACAGCCACCTCGGCGTTCCAGACGTCCTTGGGGAAAGATATGCAGATGCACTCCTTCTTGACCCTATTCTTCACCCATTGGCGAAGCCAGTTGCCATCGGGAAAATCAGGGTCTACGTCGATGAGGGTGTTGTAAGTGAGGCCAACACCTGCTGTCTTGGGGGGCTTGGTCTCGCGGGGGGGATTAAACTTGGGACTTGTCAGAAGAAGAATGGTATCGTTGGGCTTCCACAGCTTCGCAGAGTTCGCCTTGTCATCCTACAGCGTCAGCGTACAGCTCGCTGTGTCATCCCATACAGTGACATCGACTAGCTCCGCTTCTCTGCCGTCATTTATCGTGACGCGCTTGCGAGATCCAATGCTCTTCACGCAGACGATAAGGCGGATCGCAGCAGCTGTGTCATGGCCTGTCCTGAGGTATTGGCCGAGTGTCATCAGGTTGGGGAGCGGTGTAGCGTTTGGATCATCACGCTCATAGTCAAGGGGCACCCGAGCGATGTTCTGTGTCGTGGGTGTGTCTGTGATGAATTGTATGAACTGCTTGGTACCAACGTCCGCTGGGTTGATGGGAGTATACATGGTGACGAAGGGGATACTTCCATGGTTCGAATTGGCTGAGGCTCCCGTCCAGCTTGCCCATACTGTGACAAGCTGTCCGATTAGGAGAAGAGGAACAGGGACACCAATTGGTACAAGTTTAACCTAGAAGAGACGGTCAGGCTCGACGTCAAACAATAACAGAGAGCACTTGGGAACGAACTGCGATGGCATCTGTATCATCTTTGACAATGAGCTGGTGTGCTGGCCGAGTATACGTGTTCTTGGAGTCGAGAAATGCAGGCGTATAGTTGACGATGCGGCCAGTGAAGCGAATAAGCGCCGGCCCTGGCTGGATATTCGCAATGCACACTTGATGGTATTCGTCGGATGGATCCCAGCGCCTTTCGAGAGGATTATTACCGGCCTCGACCTCCGCTCGGGTAAAGCCGTCATCCTGATGGTGTTTCTTGGTGGGCGCCACCACCGATGACGTGGGTAGCTCCTTCTTGTAGAAGGCCTGTATGGAAAAGTCGGACATGGCGATGGACGCGGCTCTCCAAGAACCAACGTTCCTGATCATGGAATGGTATACTCGACACTGAACCATACAGGTGACAGTAGAGATGCTGATTAGTCCGCTCCGGACCTGACCTTAGTTGGACGAAAGGACTTGGGCGGGTTGAGGCGAGGCTTTGGTGTGATCCTTAGACAGGACTGGACCCTGGAAAGCAAGAGCCGTGGTGGATATCAGTTCAAGTTGGGGAAAGAGCTCCTCGGCCGCACCTTCCCATCTCATCTAGGCTGTACCTTCCCACTCGCCCAGTTGGGAAGGCACGGCAAGATGCAACAAGCCACAGGAATCATCCCAGGTAGGTACCTAAGGACCTACCTTAGGTTGGCAGAACCAGTTGTATACAGCCTTCTTGGTCTCCCGTGCGCTCAGTCCGGGTGTGTTAGTGCCTTGTACCCTTCTTGGACAATGAACAAAATCGTGATAGGACCAAGATTCCACCCGGCCCCGATCCGTGTTTTTTCGGGCTCCCATCCGCTTGACACGTAATCCATTACTCACTCGCATTTTATCAAAAGCGACTGGCCTTGATCTCTAGGGTCCCGCTATAACTTCGGTCTTCGTACTCCAGTCGATTGCTTGGACAAAGAAATGTTTATCCTGGGAAGTGGGAAAGGTGACCGATGCACACGATAGTCACAGTCCGATTTGATTTAACGATGCAAGCTATGCCGTTAGAAGCAAGCAAGGCATTACCCCCCACTCAAATAGTCTCCCAAAGGCTCGGATCCGATGGACACCGGTGGAATGAAGATCGGCCATGGCGAAGACACCCAATCTTGGACGTGGCGTAGTCGGCACCGCATCGGGCACCTTGTCTCAAGCGGCGGCGGAAGCGAGGCGGATAGACATCACCGCATGCACACGATTTTCAGAATAACAAAGAGCAAATGGTTAAACGGACATGATTTGGAAATTTTTGTCTCGTTTGATTTTCCGGATGTGTTATATGCTCTATCTTCTATTACACTGGTACTGGAGGCTTACTACCGGTACACTTTTTTACGGCCGAGAGGGTACGGTCACATCGGCGGCCGCCCTCCCCGTCAGGCCAAGGAACAATCGAATGCCTTCTCTGATCGTATGCTAGTCCAACGACTTCATGATTCTTTCGGGTATGTCAAACAAAGGAAAATCCACCGGAAGGAAAATAACTCCCAACGCCGAGGCCGTTTCTTCTATCAATTCGCGGGAAATACTCATCGTACAGCATCTCATCAAAGACACAAGACACAAGAAACCCTCATGTGCTCACAACATGTTGCTGCCCGAAGGCGGCTGCTTAGCATGCGGAGCTGTGGCGTCGTGTGTACAGACGCTGGATCTGTGTGTACATTTGTAAAGCACAGCGTTGAAGCTCAATCCCTTGACGAAGGACCAGACTGCTTGCGTCCGGGACCACCGTAATCCGACATGGCGCTAGACGTGTGGGAGATTGACGTCGATCTGTGGCTTTGTGCCGCGATGCTGTTCTTGGCGCTCCCGGACTCGAGGTCCTGCATGGCGTATATGCTGTTCGAGTCGTGAGTCTCGAGAGCGAATGACTTGCTGCAGACGATGCCCTTGCCGTTGCGTACGGCGGCTTGTAGCTCAGTCGTCGACGAGGACTCAGTGTTAGGGCCTTGAGACATGCGGTTGCGGCTGCGGCTTTTGCTCGGGTTATTTCCGCTAGAGGGGTCTTCCGAGTACTTGTGGGAGTCGTAGCGTTTCGTGAGCATGCCAAACAGTCTCGGGAAAGTCTTGATGAGAATGAGACGAATCGCGGGTAGACAGCAGCAGATGATGCCGGTGGGGACCTCAAGTGTTGTCCAGAACGCAATGTCGAACTGATCCCAGGTTGGATTTTGAGATGTTGCGAATTGAACGAGCGAGCGCAGCCGCAAAATGCTCACAATGGTCACGCTGTAGGTCTTGTTAGCCTTAGACTTCTGAGATGGAGAGTCCACAATGGAACTTACAAAGTACCAACGCAAAACATCATACCCACAGCCAGCTTCTTCCACCAGTGCAGGTTGAGAGTTCTGATTCTGGAAAGGGGAAGAACAAGCATCCATAGATCGAGGAGGATACTGATGACGGCGTTTGCCCAGGGAACGGCGTTGATATTGATACACGTTCCCTGGTGTTCGCCGTCCCATCTCTGCCAATAGTAGTGGATGGGGGTGCATTGAAAAATGCCAACCATCAGAAACACGAACGTGTTGACAGCGTTAAAAGCAACGGTGCCCCAAAGTAGACGCGCAAGACCAGCTCGATCGAAGATACGCATATAAAAGAACAGGATGGCCATTTTGACCAAGCCCATCTGGATGAAGTACATGGGCTCGAGTAAGTAGAACCAGAAACCGAACTTCTCGATTTGATCCGGTGTCAGGGTCCAGATGTCCTTGCCGAGACCCGCGGGGATCAGCCCCACAAGGTTGATGATGAAGGACGGGAGGACGGCGAGGAAGGCAAGTAGTGTGAATAAGTCATCCCACCCTAATTGTGCCGATGAGAAGAACTTGTATACCAACCGGGCGAAGACGACGATGATCGAAAGGCCAAGCATAGTCCATGTCAATCGTGCATATTCGGGGCTATGGTCCCTGACGGGCCTGTCACAAGTGACCTCGAAGACATTTTTTGCATCTATGGACTTGTAAGTTTGTGCTCGTGTGCCTGTGGGTTGAGATGGCAGACTGACGAAGGGTGTCCTTGATGGGGCAGGCTCCCACAATGCAGGTCTCTGTTGTAGTCTCGAACTTTGAGTCGTTGCAGATACATGTTGCATTAGTTAAACCGCAAGGCGAGTCCTTGATTGCTGACAAGATACACGTAACCTAGAGACATATGAGCAACTTGTAATGGAGACACGTAGGTATCGGGCAGACTTACCGCACATGCTGGAAGTTGAGCAACAGCATCGGTGATGCTTCCAGCCTTCTGGGCCGAAGCGAAAGGTACTGTGATAGCCAGGAGTGCTGACACTACAAAAGCGAAGGAGTGTGAAGACTTCATGGTGTCGTCCGAGTTGGGTCCGAATCGATCAATTCCCCAACCGCGTGGTGCCGTCGTGACAGGAGCCTCAAGAGTCCGAGGTCCAGGGGAGTATCTGCTTGGTTAAAAAAAGAACAAGCATAAGCATCATCGAGACCGTTAAATCACGCGAGCTTTTCCGAGCCGTTCGTGGAAAAAAAAAAAAAAAAAACGTCAACATATAGAAGAAAGGAGGTACGAATTTGGCCCAGCCCAGGCTACGGACCGGCGACATTTAAGTGGTCGCCATGTAGCAATGGCTTATCCTCCACGAGTCGCGGCGCGACCTCCTTTCAATCAACCCTGAGCAGGATGGAATTGTATGTGCCGTTTGCGATAGTTCAGCCCAGGAGGACGCCACAAGAGCGCCAAAGGCGCGGCCGGCCTCTAGCCCCCTCACGTGGTGGATTCGCGATGAGAGGGTCAAGATCAACGCTGAATCACGAACAGAGCGCAGGCGGGCCACTGCTTCCGGTATGGCCGGTGGCAACCCAAACTTGTCCATAGGCCGGCTGGGGCGAGGCACGGATGAAGCACCGGTCCTAATAGCTTGGGATAGTTTTACCACTGACAGGCGGAAGACGTATTGCCGTCCTGGATCGCTCCAGGCCATGGGGATCCCCAGAGTTGCATTCCGGGAGGCCATCCGTCTGATCCGTCCATGCAACAAATACCAAGCGCCGGAATAGGAATGTTGCTCGGCTACGAAGAGCTTTGAGCTCCCGGGTTGGATTGACGGATGCCATTGGTCTCGATCAGATTCGACTGGAGAACCATCCTCCATCATCGCAGACCAAGGATGCGAGGTGTGGCAGGGAATACGACGGTGACTTGATAGTTTCCCACGCGGTGGAAATGCAGCCCATCCAGAAAAGCTGGAAAACGGGCGCTGACGGACTTGCCTTCTAGAGATGGAAGCAGAAAGAAGTAAGGTATGCGAGAACAACTCCCGAGGTCTGGATTTCTGAAGATGGAAAGTGCCTAGAAGGAGTGAAGGCGCATGGAAACCGCCTCATGGGCCGACTCCCGAAGTGCCCTCATAATGGTCTCTCGGCGACTCCAAATCGTCAAAGGAATTCCAGGTTTCATCGCACAAGTGTGAGATTTAGCTCTTGCATCAAAAAGGAGTACGTCACCAGGAAGGAAAGGCGTCCTGCTGAAGACATCAGAAAAAGAAAGACACGGTGGGGCCGGCCATCCACGAGCCCATCTTCAGCTAAACGACCCAAGCAGGTGTCCTGCATGCACGTCAGGTCCCGTCGTCCCATCATCGATCGCTGTCAAGGGTTTCTGCGCGCGCTTCATCTGTTGGGCACGGCGCACGCGCACATACACATGGCTGTCAGGGGATGTCTCCCCAAAGTCCGCTAGCTTTAGGTGCGGCGAAGGATGGTTTGCCTCCAAGCTTGAGCGTGTTTTGAAGTGCAGGAGGAGTGGACCAGGACCCCAGACCAGTGATCGACCGCGTGTGGCCCGTGCACAGTAGTTCCAAGCACGGGCCTGGTTTCTTGTAGCCGACTTATCTCCCTATCGGGCGGGCTCGTGCGTCCACGTCCCAAATTTCTGAACTACCAGATCGCGGTCGCTGCCAGGCGACACCGGGTCGACGTCGGCAACCTGGACTCGAAATACCACGCTACACCTCCTCCCTCTCAACCAGTCTTTCGACGTTTAAAACTGTCAATTTGCACTGAAAACCATCCTGAAGACCATTTCTGACGGCTCACGTCATCCCGTAACACAATGAGCGCGCTAAACGCCTTCCACGAGTCCCTCCCGTGTACGTCTGCTGATCTCCCATCTGCCGTGCCTGCGCCGTCCATCTAACCCGTCAACGCCCGCAGACATTGATGACGAGCCCACGCCCGCTGAGCGCGAAGCTGCCGAGTCGTTGATCCGAGCCGAGCTGGCTACCTCCTCCCCAGCTCCCGCCCCAGCTTACAAAGAGCCTACCTTCTCCCCCCTTATTGAAGCCGAACTCGAGCGCGTCGCGTCAAAACAGCCCCTCAAAGTCATCGACCTCGAAAGGTACCAGACACAAGAACCCTTTCCAGACTCTGGGCAGCCAAAGACAGCAGAGGATCGCGAGCGCCTCGCCGACTCGCTGCGCAAGGCATACACCTCCTACGCTTACCTCGATGGTCGTGCTCAGAACCTGGGTCTGCTGGACAAATATGGCAAAAATGCGTGGTTGATCGGTAATTGGAGCCTTGAGAACGAGCTCAAGGCTATGGAACGGGATCTTTCCGAGACCAAACGTCAAATTGATATTTTGACTGTCGCTAGGAGGAGGCAACAGGAAGAGGTTGCGGCTGAGATGAAGGGATTGGAGGAGACCTGGAAGAAGGGCGTCGGAAGGACACTGGAGACAGAGATTGCTGTCGAACAGCTGAGAAGGGAGGTTTTGGAGGAAATGAGAACAAGAGGAGGCTGAGGTTGAATTGCCTTGGGGGGTAACCTCTTACTTGCCTCACGATTGATGTCATTCACGCTTATCTGTAATAACAAGGTCCATCTAGATCAATGATACCACCGGAACTGTCCTTCAAAACCAATTAAACAATGCCATGAATAAAATACTCTTTACTAACAGGTATCTGGACTTCGTACTAGCCATGTTCTTAGGAAGCGAAGGTAGGTGTTCCACTAACGCCGTTGTGAACCTTCACATTTACCGTCAACCTTTCCAAAACCGCCATCCAATCTTCAACGAAACGCACATCCACTCAACTGGCCATTCAAGCTGCTTGCAGCGGATCCATCTCTTCGACACCCGTCTTCACGCTCTCGTACTTTGTACGCCTCATGATGCCTTCGACGGGGCCAAGAAGTCTTTGAAAGGCAGACTTGCCGAGGCTAGCGACCTTGACATCCGTCGTCGCGACGATACTAGCGGCGCGGGGGGCGTCATTCAAGAGCGCAAGCTCACCAAAGAAATCTCCCTTGCTATAGTGCTTGACAGCTTCCTTGCTGTCGCCAATGTAAGCATCGGCCTCACCACTCTCCAGCAGGTAGAATGAGTGGCCCGGGTCGCCTTCCTTGATGATAGTTTCACCGGGAGTGTATTTTTGGGTTTCCAACGCGTCGGCAATCTTGGATCGCTCATACGGCGTGAGGGATTGCAGCAACGGCACTTCCTCGAGGAAACTCTCATACATGCGACGGCGTGCAAACGTAGACTCCATGAGAATACGGCGGAATGTGAGTCGGTCAAGCGCCCACAGGGTGCATCCAGATTCGGCGGAAGTAACCGTTGCAGCTCGAGGAGCGTTGTACATAAGAGCCAGTTCACCAAACGAGCCTCCGGCCTGGATCGTTCCGACTTTTTGGCCCATGCCCTCAGGGCCAGGTTGCAGAGTTCCACTGCTGTTGACGTACACGTCGAAAGATCCCTTCTCCACAACGTAGAAGAAGTCACCAGCGTCACCTTGGCTAATTACCTGTTGTACTACGTTAGGCACCGTACTTGTGAAACAAAATGATGTGGTGGAAGAGATCTTCTTACCTTGATACCTTTGGCCGGGATAGGTTTCTCGATCAATGCTCCCAGAATCTGAGAACTCTGCTCATCGTCTAGATGGCTGAACAAGAAGTTGCCTGCGATGGCAGTTGTGAGACGATCCAATTGCTCTTTATTCTTCTCGTGGACGGGAGGAGACCAGTTGTCGTATGAATCGGCACTGGGTTTGAGAGACTCAGCGGAAACAGAGGTACGGCGGCCAAAGTTGTACTGGGCAGGGTAGCTTTCGGGATTCGGCGGGCTTCTAAGCGCAGAAGGCGGAGCATCGTCCGTGGCATCGCCGCCAAAAGGACCGCTGAATGTGGTGCCAGCGTTCATGCCGAAGTTCGGTGATGTGGGAGACGTGACCGTATCATTCTCTTCCTCCTCGATAACACGGTGGATAGCGTTGCCACTGGTAGGGCCGTCACTGGCGCCGCCAAATGGATTGGCATTTGCACCAAAAGGACTCTTGAACATGTTGGGCGACTTGTGAGTAATGACAACTTCGTCTCGCTTCGGTGCCCTTGACGTCTGGGTGCAATCTGGCGCAAGTAGGTAGGCAAGTCGGCACAGCGGGTGTGGATATTGAGAGGAGGTATCGGTGATAGTGTGTTGATGGGAAGCTCTGATGTATGGTTAGCTACTTGGGACACCAGCAGATGGAATGGTAAAGGGTTGCCCTGCTCTCTGAGGTCATCAGGCAGATGGACAAAGAATGTTGCAAGATTGGTGGGGTTGTGAGCACGACGGAATTGGTGCGTTCAGTGCCTCGTCTGCTGGGTCTCAGGCTCCAGCAGACGAGCAGATTCCAACTCCCTGGCCAACTAGGTCATGAGGTTCGAGATGCACTGACGCAAATCGGTAGGGACAATTGGCTGTGCAGGAGTGACGCAGGGCAGTGGCAACAGTCCAAATGCGATACCTTTCAATCGGTAGCAACAGTTACGAACTGCAGGTCGGGAGCAGGGAAAACAGGGGGCGGTGATATGGGAGCACAGCAATCTTGGGATGTATGCGGCTGTTGAAGAAGACACATGGGAAACATGAGAGGAGATGATGCTGGAACTATCGAATCTGGGCTAAAGTCGGCCTGATGGTCGAAGGGAGCTTCCACTTACCAAAGGTGTAGCCAACGAAGCTAGCTAGCGGGAGACGGTGGATTGAGGCGCAAGCTCAACAGCAGCAATGTTGATATAGCCCACAGATGTTGAGGCGTGCAGCTGGCGTCGTCGACCGGACGGAAAAGTGTAGATGAGGACGAGTAAGACGAGCTTCCGGTAGGCAAAAGGGATGGATGGCTGTTTAAAGATTGAAGAGAGAGGGGAGGGGAGCAGTAATAGAGAGAAGAAGACAGGAGGAGGTCACGTCGTGGGTCCGCAACAGCAGGATGCGGCTAGTAGGTAAGGTAAGGTATGTCAAGGTAGGTAGGTAGGTACCGAAGTCGAGGAGGGGGAGGGGAGGGGCGTGGCAAGTGGGCGCCGCTTTCTGGTCTCCTGGGTTTCCAGTTCTGGTGCTGTTGTCCGGGTGCGAGACGGTACGGGTTGATGAGGCCACAAGAATGCCTCACAAGAGTGTCTTGTCTGGATCGAGGGCAGTTGGCAGAGGAAAGAACAAGGCGACGGTGACGAGCAGGCGGATGGGAGCGCGAAATGGGGGAGTGTAGGAAACGGAAGGCCAAGGGAAGGGAAGCTTTTTGGGTTCGGTTTAGGGATTGCACTGGGACGGGGGTGAGGTGGGGGGGGGGGGGGGNGGGGGGGGGCCACGCTTGTTACCACTGCCAGCAGAGGCACGGAGGCAGACAGACAGTGGAGGAGCCAGGAGACACTACGAATACGGAATGAGGAGGGCGCATCCACGTTGGCTGCTTCCAGTCAAATCTCAATCTCAGCACCAAAGCACGGAGCACAGGTAACATTTGGGAACCTGGCTACCTCTCAGGAGACAGGGTAGGGAGGGGAAAGGGCACACAAAAAAAAAAAAGAGAGAGAGAGAGAGAGAGAGAGAGAGAGAGAGAGAGAGAGAGAGAGAGAGAGAGAGAGCGGAAGGCGCTCCTGTGCTCCCCTCCTCCGCCTTCTCGCATTTCCATCGTCCCCTTCCCCTCCACTTTCCCGCCTTCGCTATCTTCATATCAAGTTACCTAGGTAGCTGTGGCATTCAATCCGCAGGAGTAGGAGAACCAGTATGCAGCGGGTATGCAGCAACTGGACATTACAAAACAGCCAGCATCAGTAGCAGCATCAGGCTCGAGGTGATGGATGGGCCGCAGGTGGTGTTGGGTCCTAGCTTTTGAGGGGCCTTGCTGCCCCGGCCGGCCATTCACGGCCGTCGAAGAGTTCTAGAAGGCGCACAGATCATGTTGTGGTCCGCTGCCGCTTCCCTTCCCTGCAGCCCGAAGTGTCCGGGCTTCAGCTTCCACCCTTCCAAGCCGCTTCGGTTGCGATTCTGTGCAGCTCCCAGCGTCTTCTCTGACTGGCCGCACTGGGCCACACACACACACACTCATACAGTCCACCCTGGGTCCCTGGTTTCGGCCATGTCATCATGGGGACGCCCTCCCGCGGAATTTCAGGGCGCTTTCAGTGGGCCTTCCCCGTCCGCCCGCAACTGCCCCTCACTCGGTCTTTCCATACATTCGCCCACGCATCTTCATTGAGCTTTTCTGTCAGTGGCTACCTACCTAGGTTGGTTTCTAGGTGCTGAAAGCTCGCTACAGCCACTGGCTTAGGCAATGCCCAAGACCTGACCGATCCCTTTACCAGCACCTGTCTCGCCTATACCTTATGGCCGCCCGTGCTTTCACTGCGATTTCATCTCAGACAGCCCAGGCCCTGTGTACCCAGAATCAAAGTCACAGGCCTGGCTCAAGCTCAAGCTGCCTTTGACGTCCCCATTTTTTGCTTCCAGACCTGCCGTTTCAAGCTGTATGTGCGGCCTCTCAGATGTCGATTCCCCATCGTTGACTCCGCGTCTGGTATCCGTATTCTTTCGACCATAGCAGTAACCCCTTTATTACGCCTCCCACCCTCTTATTACGCGGTACTTGACAGGCCATGACATGCTTTCATTCAAGTGGCTGGAGGCGCTGCGCATGCATCTTGTCGTCACAGACCTTGACGGTTCTCTGACAAGAAAGATTGTCTTGTCCATCTCACACCCCTTGGCTCTTACTGTCACATTACCCACCCAAGAAAGGAAAAAAAGATGAAGAAATATCCAGCAAACGAAATGAGGCGTGTCAAACATCAACGCCATTCTCTGGTGAGCTTTGCTGCACCTGGACATAGAGCTTCCAGTGGTCACAATCCACCGCGGGTATTGCCGAAGCCCATCGTAATGTCGGCGATTCCATCATTGAACATATTGCGTGCATGGGCTTATCTCAACATTTGCAATTTGGAAATCCAGTTAAGCATTACATCAATTTTTTTTTTTGGTGCGTGGTTGCATTTCTTATTTGTCTTTGGCGTCTTGCTATTGCCTTCTCCAGGGAGGCGGGATTTTCAGTGTGGTGTTGCGTTCCAGCCTAATCTTGATTGACAACATTTTGGTCACGATTTGCCAATCCGATATGGTGTAGTGGCCAACATGATGCCCTCTCATAAACATGCGAGGTTAGGCATAGCCCCGAGTTCGATTCTCGGTTTCGGAACATTTTGCCGTTTTTTTGTTGACTCTTCGGACCACAATATGATGGGTCTCCTTTCTTTCACTGCAAATTCATCTTCCTAAGATTTCATCATTTAACCACGGGGTGGAATCTGGACGTGGTGGTGGAGAAGTATGGAAACGCGTCTGGGAGAATATTAATAGCATTGACAGGGGTCATCACTCTGCAGGAGGATAGATGATCTTTGAGAGATCGTTAATCCTCCTGCATGTGCGCTAAATAGCTATTTTCCGGGCTTGGAACTTTAAAGGTCTTATACTTACCACACGTTGGGAAACCGCCCATTCGTCTGGATGTTCCGATGCTAGTGATCCGCAATAGCCGCCATAGCACAGAGCTCCGAGCCAGAGAGCCTGCTGTGCTCACAGCGTCCATACTCTCTGTATGGTGCTGACTGCACTGCTCTGCGTTGACGAGGAGTGGATCGCTCAGCCACGCCGCTAAACCCAAACCGTGCACCAATGCCAAGCCACACGGGCTGACTTCAACTCCTGGGAGTCGCTCCTGCGCATCCCGGGACGTCTCCCAAGACATCAACCTACCACCACTCCCCCATCCGACGCCAGAATCAATCGCGCGCAGCGAGTGCACGATTGTTCAAGATGCCCGAACCATCGCCAGGCGTCAACCACGCCGATTCTATCGATTCGCAGCATGACAAAGGAAAAAAGGAGGAGAAGAAGAAGAGCCGCCGACCCGCAAGTACGTGGAAGCCCCGGAACACCTCCTAAAACCACCCTCGGTCGATGCGGAACTGGTGGAATCTCCAACGCGACGAACTTTGAGCTGATGCGGGCATTTCAACAGATACGGCGTTTCGCCAGCAGCGTTTGAAGGCATGGCAGTAAGTCTTCGTGACAGATTCGCGACGACAGACATGTGGCGATGATGGCTGACGATCCAAGGCCGATTTTGACGCCCAAGACGGTTCTCCCTCTCTTCTTCACCATCGGAATCATCTTCGCACCCATCGGCGGACTTCTCTTGTATGCCAGCGCGAAGGTAGGTGCCACTTGCGTCTTCCTCAGGCGAGTAGCCACTGATCAG